>NC_088683.1:54257314-54891545 GCF_028017835.1 Emys orbicularis
TATTAGTTTTAGTCCTGCTTTGTGTGATATCTTCATGCCATTGCAACTGTTACTGTGTCACAGGTTTAGTAAAAGTATTAAGCTTTGTTTTCCAGTCTTGACGAATCACATGGCTGCAATTGACAGTATAGAACAGCTTAAAATAAACAAATACAAATGAATAACGTGCCATTAATTTTTTGTAGTAAGCTGTATCTTCAGGAAGATAAGACTAGTGTAGTCTATTTTTGGAATATTTTAATGTGGATAGCTTAACTCTTTTCCTCCCCTTTAAAAAGCTGTGAAAACAAGTTATGTACTCTGTAACTGGCATGATAGCTAGTTACTTTGTCAACACATGAGACACCTGAGTTTGAAAGTGACTTCAAGATTTTGATCATGTGCCCAATGGGGGCAAAAATGTGACATCTCTGTGGTATGAGCACTACAACGATGCAAAATGATTCTTATGTTGATCAACTACGTTGGGAACTTATATTTCAACATTATGGGTCAGATGCTCAGCTGGTGTAAATTGGTGAGGTTCTGTTGAAATCAGTGGAGAAATATTGATTTCCACCAGCTTGACTGTCTGTCCCTAAGTCCAGTGGCACCGGAACATTTTTAATAGTGGGGGTGCTGAAAGCCAGACCCCTTACTCCTGACTACCCCCTCTCCTCTTCAAGCTGGGGCTGGGAGCAGGGCTGTGTCTCTGGGAGTGGGGGACCCGGACGGGGGTAAAGGAGCCGAGGCTGGGGACATAGTTGGGGGCAGGTATGGGGCCCGGGGCGGAGCCCTGGGTGCAGGGCAGAAGTCTGGACCCTAGGCGCGGGGCCATCAGCAGAGCCTTGGGCACCAGGTGGCAGCCGGGACCCCGGGTGGAGGTCTGGGGGCCAGGACCCTGCATATGGGGCCGGGAGCGGAGCCCTGCATAAAACCTGGGGGTGCTACAGTGCACCCCTGCTTCCTATGCCTAAATCCTCCAGTCAACTCACTGTAGCTTCATTGTTCATAAAAACACGTTAAATCTCAAACAGTATTCTGTTACAACATAAAACATGAACACAAAAGTCTTTTCAGTGATTAAGAATATAATCAACCAAAACTGGGTAGATGCTCGATCAAAATATGATCATACAAAATGCTATGTTTCAGTATTGTTAGGATTGTGATATCTGCTGACAAATACAAGGTCCTTTAGTATGCATACTAATTTGGATAATGCTTATTATAGGTATATAGCAAATGCAGTTTAGCCTTTCATTCTGAAACAGTAATAGGGTATTACTGCTTAAAAATGAAAGGGTAGACTGAATTTGTTATATACATATAACAAACAATACAATAGCTTATTAGGTAAATATTCAATTTTTATACACATGCAATTCATATCCTGAAGCATTTACTTGTCATGCAGTATCAGAATGGCTCCAAAATGTCACTGTTGTCCATCATGTAAGGACTTGTATATGTACACATTATAAAGTCATTCACTACATATTTCCAGTATTTCATAGGAGTAACCTTCCTTTGCCTGTAAGTCATACCATCTAAGTGTGGGACTCCCAGGTGTGAAATGCTTTGGATTTTATAAGGTTGATATTTATTGTTGTCTACAAAGGTCATCTTGCTTTGTGACAAGACAGATAATTTGTTTTTTCCCCCCTATAAGCTAGGAGAAACTTTTTAGTATTCCTTTCTCTTAGGGCTAAATCGAGTATAGTTTTAGCATAGTTCATAATCAAAACATTTTAAACAGTTAAAGCAGAAATGTTAAGTCAATTTATTTGTATTTGTTTTGCAGTTTATCAAATGTATCAAAATCCAGGGTGACTCGATTTAATCATGGATTTCTACATAAAAGTGCATTTTTGTTGGTTGTTATAACCTTAATACATATTCTTCACAACTCAGAGATAGATGTAGGTTTCATTTTTAGAAGGTATACACTATACATTTTTTAAGTGATTTATTTTGAAAACTTTTCAGATTAGTTTTATAGCTATATCAGAAAATGAATGATTGGTTATTTCATTTACCAAAGGTAATTGAAGCAGATATTTATGAAGTCATTAGGAGGTGAACTATCTCCAATTCAACAGGTTAATCATTAATATTTGGAGGATTTTCTTGCCATTCTGTATTAGGAGGAGAACATCACCAGACACAGACATTTAAATTGTTTTATTTAATTAAAACAACAACGTTTTGTATTCCGGAATTTTTTCTTCAACGGCAAACATATACATATTTTAACAAAACAAGCATATGAATTTTTGAATTTAGTTAAACATTCAAGTTTTTTTAAAATCAGGTTTGTTTTTGTTAAAATTGATTTTAACTAAAATAGTCAAATGAATTTAATAAAAAAAAAAATTTAAATCGACTGTGTCAGCCAGGTCAACATGAGAAACTTAAAATATTGGCTTCTCAGCTAACTCAGTCGTCTTCATTTTGCTGTTCATAATCTGGAAAAGAAAAACAAGCTTTCCTGCTTTTTCAGGTCCCAAACGATTTCTCAATTTGGAATGAATTAGTCCAAAGGAAGAAAATATTCTTTCTACACTGGTAGAAGAAGCTACTGCTGTTAAAAGTGAGATTATCACTTCAACAGTCTCTGAATCCAAGTGCTTAAGTGATTTCCACCAGTTCACTGGTGTGACTTTCTTTAAAACATCATCAGCAAGCATATATTTCTTGAATGGTTCACCCTTAGGTCTGAAGTTTATTATAGTTGGCATTATGGAGGGATGATTGCTGGATGTCCATGTCATAGCGAACTACTCTTCTTCAGCAGTTAAGGTTTAACTCTGGTACCGAGTATTGAGAATATTTACAAGAAAATGAGCTGGAGATAGTGCTTGTCCCATTCGTTTTCTTAATGCTTGTAATTTAACTCTGTCATTGCATATTTCTCTTTTTAAGATCTCACTCGGTTCCTTCCAAATTTCTACAGCGTCAGCAATAAAACAGCTATTTCCCTGCATTTTGTTCAAGGCTACAGAAATAGGCTTCAGGGTACCACATTTCTCTTAACCCCAATGTTGAGAACTTTGGACTTTTCACGTTAGATGCGTCTCTATTTCTGTTGCACCTAGAAACTGAATGAAGGCTGTGATGCAGAGGAGTAATATTCTTCATGTATGAATCATCACAAAGGAATGTACCACATGAAGTTTGAATGGCCTTTGAAGGTGTCCCCAGATAGAGTGGATTACAGTAATCCAATCTGGAGGTGACACAGCCATGGATAGCTGTGTGGTGAGGGTCACACAGGAAGGGAAACATTCCAATCTCCTTGCCACGTAATATGGAAAAAAAGCACTTTTAACTACTCCTGTTAACTGGGAATCAAGGAGCAACTGAGGCTCTAATAGGGTACCCAAGCTGTGAACTTCACTAACATGAGACTGAGCATGCCATCTCAGTCCAAGGAGTAGCTACTACTTCCGCCATCTGATTGTTTCTCCCAACCACTCCTTTTGTAGCCAGTTAGTTCATTTTATCATTGAATTGTGTTACTGTCACGATGAATTTATGTTATTTCATATATAATCAATGTGTAATGAATAGATATATGTAGGATAGGACTATAGGAGTATAAATTGGACAAGTATTTAGGAGTGACAAGGAGGTATATCAGTAAAGCAGGACTGTAATGCAAGGCCTACAGGCTATGGCCTGTAAGATTTCATTGTAGCCACACTAGGCCTTAAGAAGACATAACATGAGTGGGTGACCTAAGACTGACCATATGCCAATAAAACCACAATTTTACTGTAAAGGATGTGTCAATAGGTGATGTTACGGAAAAACAGACTCCAATGTATCCATCTAGACTGCAGGGTATCTGATTGTGACATCATGGAAAGTTCTGTTCTAACCGCAGGTTACCCAGGAAATAGGCTGACATACATTTTAATAAGATACTAATAAGAAAAAAGGGGAAATAAGAGAACAGCCTATGAAAAGTGGGGTACCACAAAATTTATGGGGTGTGGAATTGCAGATAAGGAAAAGGAGGCTGGAACCCTCACAGATATGCATAAGATTTTAGGCATGGTCAGAACAGCAAGATAAAAGAGGTTTTCTGGTTAGGCTAACATGGGACGACCCCAACAAGAACCACCACTCTATCGTTGACTACCTATTGAGAGATCCACCAGACTCTATAACAGGGGTGGGCAAACTACGGCCCGCAGGCTGGATCCGGCCCCTCGGGGCTTTGGATCTGGCCCGCAGGATTGCTACCCTCATGGCGCTGCGGACCCTGCCGCTCCGGGAAGTGGCTGGCACCACGTCCCTGCGGCCCCTGGGGAAGGGAGGACAGAGGGCTCCGCGTGCTGCCCTTGCCTTCGGGTACCTCCCCCGAAGCTCCCATTGGCCGGGAACGTGGAACCGCAGCCAATGGGAACTTCAGGGGAGGTACCCACAGGCAAGGGCAGCACGTGGAGTCCTCTGTCCCCCCCTCCTCCAGGGGACGCAGGGATGTGCTGCTGGCTGCTTCCCGGAGCGGCGCAGGGCCAGGGCAGGCAGGCAGGGAGCCTGCCCTGGCCCCGGTGCACGCCACTGCCACTCCGGAGCCACTCCAGGTAAGCGGCGCTGGGCCGGAGCCCGTACCCCGAACCCCTCCTGCACCCCACACCCCAACTCCCTGCCCTGAGCCCCCTGCCTGCACCTCAACCCCCTGCTGCACCTCGCACCCCTCCTGCACCCCAACCCTCTGCCCTAAGCCCCTGCCGCACCCTGCACCCCAGCTCTCTGCCCTGAGCCCCCTGCTGCACCTTGCACCCCTCCTGCACCCCAACCCCATGCCGAGCCCCCTCCCGCACTCCGCACCACTGCCCTGAGCACCCTCCCGCACTCCGCACCCCCTCCTGTACCTCAACCCCTGAGCTCCCTCGTACACCCCGCACCCCTCCTGTGCTCCAACTCCTTGTCCTGACCCCCTTCCTGCACACCGCACCCGCACCCCAACCCCCTGCCCCAGCCCTACATTCATGGCCCTGCATGCAATTTCCCCTCTCAGATGTGGCCCTTGGGCCAAAAAGTTTGCCCACCCCTGCTCTATAATATTTTAGGGTATGTGAGTAGGAATACAGCATTAGTTAGTGCGTGGGCTCTCTTAGGTTTTATATATTTGTTTGTGATTTTAACCATAATCATCTGCTTAGTCAAATTTATAATACAGAAAAGATTTTTTACTTGTGACTGTGTGTGTAGTCACTGTCTTTATTCTTTGTATGTTCCTAGAGCCTCAAAATCTAAGGATGATTCTTCTTCGAGTGCTTGCTCATATCAATTCCATTTTAGGTGTGCGCATGCCCACATGCACAGTTGTTGGAGATTTCTGCCCTAACAGTATCCGTAGGGCCGGCTCTGGCGTCCTCTGGAGTGGCGCTCCCATGCGGCAGTATATCAGGCGCCGCCAGCCTTGTGCCCTCTCAGTTCATTCTTACTGCCCATCATGGTTGGTTGGAGCGCCTTGTCTTGCATTGCAAGAGCAGTAGCGGTTTTCCTCATAGATTTTTTCTGTAGGTTGTTGTATATAGTTCATAGTAGTCATAGTGTTAAGTTAGATAGTAGAGTCCCAGTTGGGACTTTGCCCCAGGCGGGGCATCCCCCCTCTCCTGGCTTCAAGTCGTGTTCGGCATGCAGCAGGCTGAGTGATCCCCATGACAATTGTCTCAATTGTCTGGGAGAAAGCCATAGAAAGGACAAGTGTCATATTTGCAAGAACTTTCGCCGTTGGACCCAGAAGGAGCGGGATATCCGCTTGAGGGCCCTCCTAATGAAGGCTGCTCTTCTCCCCGTGTCAGAGCCCTCCACTGCGGATCTCATGCCGAGTACATTGGCTTTGGTGGTCAGTGCACCGGACTCTGCCCAGCACCGCTCCCCCTCGCTGATGCTAAGGAAGCAGCAGAAGCGGAGTCCCTCGGCACTGAAGGACAGAGGGGTCTGGGCAAAGGACCTGTGTGAGGCCAGGCACCCGCTTCAGGGCTTCACAAGGATACCACTGCAGTCGGACCTCCCAACCCGGCCTGGGATCTGTCCCCTACCCAAAGCAACGGCAGAGGCTCCCAGCCTATAGTGGGGTCTTCAGTGCCTGAAGTTGTCCCGGTGGCTAACGAGCAAAGCCGACTGGCTTCACAGGTGCCACACCAGGTGACAGAAGCGGCTCCGTCCCCTGCACCGAAGAGCAATCCCACCGGTGTGCAGTAGCATAGGTATCCTTCGCTGCCACCTCAGACCCAGCTACTGCACCCCAGCTCTCCGGCCAGAAGGCCTAAGTCTCCGATGAAATCCCTGCCTACTATTCATGGGCTCCGGACTTGAGGTGCCATTCCCTGTAGCGCTGGCACCAGCAAACGGCCAGCCACAGGTCGCCGAGGTTCTGGTCACCCTCTCTCAGGCAGTCTCCTCGATGTCGGTCGCCGTCCTGGAGGGGTCGTTCGGGATCTCAGCACTGGTCTTGTTTGTCCTGGTACCGTTCCTTGGGCAGGCAGTGCTACTCACGGTCATCCTGCTGATTGCCCACCAGGGTCAGCAGACAGACTCAGGCCTCAATGGCCCCGTCGTGGTCGCTGGAGGGGCAGTGGTCGGGGTCAGACCACGACTTCAGCCCGTCACTGACAAGGGGCGACTCTCCACCAACACGGGAGATAGGGCTGGTGCCGATACAGCAGGGACAGTGGCAGTACTGCCCCAGTGGCAGTACTGGAACCCGTGGGGGGTTCCAGTGGTGCTGGTCCAATCCTCCTTGGCCGCATCAGACAAGCCAGCCGTGGCACCACCGGCATTGCAGTCCGAGCACAGTACTGAGGTGGAGGCTGTGGCGGCGCACTGCACCCCGGCACTGACGGCGACAAGGAAATGAACAATACACTCCTGCAGGTGGTGCAATTGTCATCATCATCGTCCCTGGCTGAGGTGGTAGCCAGCTCATCCTAGCAGCCCCCTCAAACGATTTTCAGGAGCACTGGGCCCTCCTTAAATGGGTGGCAAAGAGCCTTGGCCTGCAGATTGAGGAGGTCGCTGAGGAGACAAATGACCTCTTTAATGTCATCTCGGCCACCACACCAGCTAAGATTGCGTTGCCAGTCCACCTAGGGGTGTTCAAAATAGCTAAATTGGTATGGCAAACACCCTCCTCTATTCCGCGAACATCAAAGAAAGTGGAAAAGAAATACTATGTCCCTGCAAAGGGCTTTGCGTATCTTACTCGGCTGCCAGGGTGGTCGCATTGGTGTTGGCCATGAGACACAGCTCCTGGTTGCAGGCTTCTGGGCTGTCCAAGACATGCAGACCGTGATCCAATACCTCCCATTTGAGGATTTGGTGCTCTTTTCTGAGCTGACTGACTCTAGGCTCCATGGACTCAAGGACTCCTTAGCCATCCTCCGCTCCCTGGGCTCGCACACCCGTCCCCAGTCCAGGAAACCGTTCCAACCTCTGCCTCCTCCTCCTCCTCCATCGCAGTCTAGGTCCTGGGGGGCTCCCAGGTCTGGCTCCTACAGGAGGAAGAACAAGGATAAGAGGCCTAAGAGACGCTACCTGTCCTCTTCCCGCCTGGCTGCCCAACCTTACCCTCCCAGAAGTCAGGGAGGCCAGAAGCAGTCGGACCGCTGGGTGCTTGATACAGTTTCGTCGGCCTATACCCTGCAGTTTATAGCCGACCATCCCTTCCACTCCCATTCCCCGTCCCTCTTCAGGGACTCTTCTCACGAGCAACTCCTCGTTCAGGAGGTCGAAAACCTCCTGCGCCTGGGGCAGTGGAAAAGGTTTCTCGGAACATGGAAGAAAGAGGCTTTTACTCCCGCTACTTCCTAATTCTAAAAGGCAAAGGTGGGGCCTCAGACCCATCTTAGACCTGCATCGCCTCAACAAGTCTCTCAAGAAATTGATGTTTCGCATGGTCTTCCTGACCTCCATCATTCCCTCCCTGGATCCAGGAGATTGATACGCCACCCTCAACTTAAATACTTCCATATTTCCATCTTCCCGGGGCACCGGCGCTTCCTCTGCTTCATGTTGGGCCAATGCCATATCCAGTTCACGGTAATGCCCTTTGGTTTCTCGTTGGCCCCGAGTGTGTTCACAAAGCGTATAGCGCGTGTGGCCACTTACCTGAGACGTCAGGGAGTCCAAATATACCCGTACCTCAATGACTTGTTGATAAGGGGGCCGTCCCCAGATCAGGTATGGAGGCATCTCAATTTGGTATGTTCCACCTGTCGCAACCTGGGGTTGATAATGAATGAGACATACATTACAACGCATAGAATTCATCGGAGCAGTCCTTGACTCCATTCAGACCAAGGCCTTCCTCCCCGAGACTCAGTTCTCATCACGGGCCTGTGGGCCCCCCCGCTCACCACCGCCCACATGTGTCCGAGACTGTTGGGCCACATGGCAGCATGTACTTCTGTGGTCCGGCATGCACGACTCGGCCTCAGACCCCTTCAGTCGTGGCTGGTGTCGGTCTATGTCCCAAACTGGCACAGCATGGACTGGGTGGTCAGGATTCTGGACAATGTACTGTGGTCCCTCCTCTGGTGGTAGGATCCCATGTCGATGCTGGAAGGAGTTCCCTTCATGGCCCCAGCCTCATCGGTGATCCTTGTCTCCGATGCCTCGGACTGGGGATGGGGAGCCTACCTGGGCGCTCTCAGCACTCAAGGTTGGTCCAGTCGCGATTGTTCCCTGCATATCAATGTCAGGGAACTCAGGGCAATTCGACTAGCCTGCCAAACCTTTCTACCTCAGATTCAAGACAGGGTGGTTCAGGTCCTGACGGACAACATGGCTACGGTCTTCTGTATCAACAGGCAGTGTGGAGCCAGGTCGTTTGCCCTCTGCCAGGAATCCCTCTGGCTCTAGGACTTCTGTCTGCAGCACAACATCCATCTCGTAGCCGCTCACCTTCCAGGGACCAAGAACGCTTTGACAGATTGCTTCAGCAGGAAGTTCTCGTCTCGCCACGAGAGGTCCCTTCATCCAGAGGTGTTCAGTTCCCTCTTCCGCAGGTGGGGAACTCCCCGGGTGGACCTGTTTGCGTCCAGGCAGAACAGAAAATGACACATCTTCTGCTCAACTGGGGGCATGGACAGAGGATTCCTGTCGGACATCTTTATGATTCCGTGGTCAGGGGCTTTGATGCATGACTTCCTTCTGGTGTCATTGCTACCCAGGGTCCTCACAAAGATCAAACAGGAAAGGACGAGAGTCATCCTCATAGTGCCGGCATGGCTGCACCAACACTGATTCAGCACTCTGATGGACCTCTCAGTGGCAACCCTATTCCAGCTCCCGCTCAGGTCGGACCTGTTGTCTCAGAACCACGGAAGTCTTTTGCAACCCAACCTGGCAGTGTTACATCTGATGACTTGGCTGCTGCGTGGCTAAACACGCAGGAGCAGCAGTGTTCAGCCGAGGTTCAGTGCATCCTGTTGGGAAGTAAGAAGCCCTCCACCAGAGCGACCTACCTGGCCAAGTGGAAACAGTTCACCTGCTGGATTGTGGACAAAGGTGTTCGTCCTGAGCGGGCTTCGCTGCAGCTTATTCTGCATCTCAAGCTCCAGGGCTTGTCCCTCTCATTGATCAAGGTCCATCTAGTGGCTATCTCAGCCTTCCATCCGCCATTCGAGCCAGATCGGTTTGTGCTCAGGATATCACGGTCAGATTCCTTAAGGCCTAGAGGGCCTCTTCCCGCAAGTCAGGGACCCCGTCCCGCCATGGGACTTGAATCTGGTGCTGTCGCAGCTTATGGATCCTGCCTTTGAGCCTCTGGCTTCCAGCTCTCTCTTTCTCCTTTCCTGGAAGGTCGCATTCCTGGTCGCAGTGATGTTGACCCGCCTAGTATCCAGAATTTGGGCACTCACTTCAGAACTGCCGAACATGGTCTTATACAAGGACAAGGTCCAGCTAAGACTGCACCTGGTTTTTCTTCCCAAGGTAGTATCTCAGTTTCATTCGAGACAGGACATTTACATACCGGTCTTCTTTCCAAAGGTACATAAGTCGGAGGAGGAGCATAGGCTACGTGCCCTGGACGTCACGAGGGCTCTGGCCTTCTACATTGACAGAACCAAGCCATTCCGTAAGTTGATGCAATTATTCATTGGTGTGGCTGACAGGATGAAAGGGTGCCCTGTATTCACTCAAAGAATTTCTTCTTGGATCATTGCCTGCATTTGCTTCTGCTATGACCGAGCGAAGGTGCCACCCTCGGTGATCATCACCGCCCACTCTACCTGGGCGCAGGCCTCTTTGGCAGCCTTTCTGGCCCATGTGCCTATCCAGGACATCTGTAAAGTGGCCATCTGGTCATCTGTCCATAGCTTTACGTCCCAGGCCTGCTGGGTCGATGCATAGTGGAACGATGCTGGCTTCGGTAGGGCAGTACTGCAAGCCGCTAAGCTGTGAACTCCAAGCCCACCTCCCTGGATATTGCTTGTGAGTCATCTAAAATGGAAGTGACATGAGCAAGCACTCGAAGAAGAAAAAACGGTTACCTACCTTTTCATAACTTTGTTCTTTGAGATATGTTGCTCATATCCATTCTATTATGGGAGTGCCACTCCAGATGGCGCCACAGGCGGCCCTACTGATAACGCTAAGGCAGAAATCTCCAACAACTGTGCACGTGGGCATGTGCACACCTAAAATGGAATGGACATGAGCAACACATCTCGAAGAACAACAGTTACGAAAAGGTAGGTAACAGGTTTTTTCCACCCTATCAATCTTAACACTGTAGTCACACAGGAGGTGGACTCACTGTGATTTAACACAGAACTATCCATCATTCAATTTAAAATAAAGGCTACATGTTCTTATTCAGAAGCTAAACACTTTTAAATGTTATCAGTAATTTTCAGCATAATTATTAAGGGAGTACAAACTGATTCAGAAAAAATAAGAATGTCATTTGAATTCATGATAGTTTTAGGACTGAACCTGAAATGAACAAAGTTTGTGAAATATTGAGTTAATTCACCCTCAGTTATTTTTCAGTGTTGTGTGCCTTTTGTATTTTTGGATTCCTACTTGTAAGATTTCTTACTCATTCAATATAAATAATAAGATACAATATGAACCATGGAATTTAGTTTTCAAATCAGTTTATAATTGCCATTTGACTGTGTAGGTCATATATTATTTTCCGAAGTCAGTGTCCATTTGTACAGTACAGAGGTTTGCCCTGCCTTTAAACAGTTTTAAAATGGTTCAGGCTAACAGAGTTCAAAAGCTATTTAGTTGACCAAGGTAAGCTAGACACAACCATTTTAAAAGCATGTTTAAAAATTTTCTGCCAATCAGATTTGAAAAACAAAATGCCTAAACACTGTTCTAAAATAACAGCTGGTCTTCCGTGACGAGACATATAGTGTTTAAATTATTTTGAGCCAAAGCACTTGAAAATGAGCTCACCTCATTGATGTGTAAGATCAAGAGTAAAAGGGGCTTTTATATTGATCATCAGGGCTTTGAGTTGTAAAATTCATAGGGGAAAGGTTTTTTAATTATTTCAAAGATAAATATATGTTGCCCTTTTTGTGAATAACTGTGCTAATGACAAAGAATGGTATATTAGTGAAATGATAATCAAAGGCAATGATAATTTGCTGGACCTCCTTGACTTTAAATGCAGAATAAAGGTATGCTACCAGAGAATTTGCCTCTCGGTGTAAATCTAATTTGGAATTATTCAGTTTCCTAATAATGAACAGAAAATTAGCAATGAATTTGCAATGCAGGGTGGCAGTAAAAGAGGCCAATATAGTTTTGGACTGTACATTCACAGGCATAACGTAAGGTAAGAGAGCTTCTCTATTCAATTCTGTAGTGACTGTCCCTGGAGTATTGCATTCAGGTATATATTAATAATCTGAAGAGAGCTCACAGCAACAGAAGTGATCTGGAGAGTGTAAAGGAACTAACTGCCTCCAGCTCTTGGCTCTTAATGTTCCAATTGCATCTTGGCCCAGGTCGGGCCCAGACTCCAAGGAAAAGATGTCACTGACAGAGGTGGGCAAATAACAGATTTCTTAGTTTGAGGATAATTCCAAAAAAATGGGAGGTGGGAAGGGAAAATGTTTTGTGTTGAACCAGAAAAGATTTTTTTTTATAAGTTCTTGGTGAATTATAAATTAAAAAAAAATTGTTTTGGGTTGATGTCAAACATTTAATGTTTTTAAATTAGAAAAATTAAGGACATTTTGAAAAAAGTCATTTTGAATCAAAAAATCAATAAGGTTAAAAAAATCGAAGAAAATGTGTCAATTTATTTGGAATTCTCATTGGGGTATTTTTTGGTCTTATTTTGCCAAATGATTTGGTGAAATTGACATTAATCCACAAAATCTTTGTGTTTCCAAATCTGCATTTTTCACTGAAAAATTTCAGTTGGAAAATTTCGCCCAGTTCTAATCACTAGGGCAACATACTTATAGACTCATAGACTCCTCTTCTGTACACAGTTTTACAGAGCTTCAGTCCTTGGACCCCTTCATGGCAATCCATTGCAAGTGGGTAATGAAGGCTGGTATCACTGGCAGAGCAGTGTGTGGACATCTGCATCTTGATAGTATAATAATAAAAATATATTTACTTAAACTTCATTTCAATTTATTTAAGGTGTATCCATCTAAACATATAGATTCTTGGATAAAATATTAGTAAAACTACTCTATTCAAAGTGCAAAATGGACTAATGTCCAAATCTAAACACGTTACCCCAGACTCTACCCAACAGTCAACCCTCCATCCCACCCTACAAGAAAAAAACATGGGAGAACAGATACATTTTACAGCTAAACCTGAAGCTTACTAAATCTGTATTCTGGTGGGGGAGGAAGTGCATTTCAGAGTTGAGGCCTCTTCAGCATTATCATCCCTTCTGTGTAAAGCAGAGGGCTCTTAGCCCAGTATCTTAGCTAATCAAATATGGCATGGTACTCATAGTTTGAGGAGCAGACTTTGAAAAAGCAAGGACCTAAACCTGAGTTCTTGTTCTGCTTCAGAAATGATTAGTTAAAAACAAAATGGAAAAATGTGTGATATTGTTCACTTATTCCTCAAGTCATCTTTTCTACATTGGCCTGAGAAATTCAGTTCTCTAAGCAGAAGCTACCATATTTGTATGGGGTCTGAGTTTATAACTATTATTACCTATTTGTATTGCAGTGGCGCCTAGAGCTTCTAGCCCCTTTGTGTTAGTCAGCTTACAAACATTTAACAGGAAGATTGTCTCAGACCCAAGAGCCCAGTCTAAGTACAATATATGATTATAGACATCAGGTGGCTACTACAAATAGATGTGGGGAGCACTGGGTAACAGTGAGACATCAGAACAACAAGATGATTAGTAGTGTAACCTTTTATCAGTCTTTTTTTAGGCATCATGTCAGAGATTAATTTTAAGGGGTGATCTGAAGGAGAACAATGTGATGCCCTGTGGATTTTTATGGGCGCTCATCCTATGCATAAAAGAGAGCCGTGGGATAAAGTGTAAAGGGGCAAATGTAAATGGGCAATCCAAACTGACATTATTGGCAAAGCAGAGGCAGGGATTAGCATGAGTATGCTTATTTGAGTGGTAGTTGTAACTGTGCTAGAACAGAACTGTGCACATTTGCTATATTTATGTGAACATACAATTTTCTCTAGTAAATTGCATAACTTATAGCAGCAAGAAACCATAAGGTGGAAGATCCCTCAGTATAGCTGATTTTTGTTTTCGGTCTCTGAATGTTATGAAAATAAAAAGTTGCAAAATAAGCACCTACTCAGAAAATAATTACAAAAGAGTTATAAAGAAACCATTTAAGCTTATGATTTCTGAGCTATAGACATACCACTTGCTCACCGCTTTTTCATGTGATCAGTAAAGGTAGTTCACTTTGTTCCACTTTGTAGATGAGTTTGCTGCGGGCCCAGTATCTGTGACCTACCTGGGACTGTGCAACTGTAACAATGGTAGAGACTTTGTGCTGGTTAGAGCTGAGAATTGTATTTTGTATCAATTCATTGAGTCTCTTTTACACAGAGCTGTAGGACTTTATTTCAATGACATTTTATTTCTGTATTAGAATTAGAAAGCATCTGAACTTTCTGCTTAGGCAGTAATGTATAGCTAGTGCTGGTAGAATTAAAAAATTGTATTGTCCATCTGCAGCACTGAATAGATAATTTTAAAAAAAGTAGACATAAAGATTGATAAAGCTGCATGACACTTTAAAACTCTTATTTGAGTTCTGTTTTTTTCAGAGTTTGTATTTAAATAGGCAGATGCTTCTCACTTTTACCTCACTGTGAATAGCAATTTTGTGTGTTTTCAGTCCTTGACTTACCAAATGTCTAATAGTTGAATTCTGGACACTTGAGATCAAAGTGAGTTTTCTGAGAATTTTGGCAGTCAAATTCTATGTATTCTGGTATTTTTTTCCTCTTCCTCCACCTCACACTAGATTATTAAAATATCTAGACTTTATTAATTTGATTTCCTGGAATTATTCCTGACCTATTCCTGGTGTGAGTGAGAGGAAAACCAGCCCTATACCTTTATTCAGTCCTTTATTAAACTGATCTACACGTACTCTTATGTAAATTTGCCAAACTTAACCTGATCCATTGAAATTTTACTGGCCTGGTCTTAGATTTTTCTGGAGAGTCTAAGGCCTTGTCTATATGAACACTTAATTTGTGGCAAGCTGGGGTATAAATCTACACTGTACTAGCCTGCTGTGCACTAAGTGTCTGTGTGGACTCTACTGCCATACACTGAGTTCCCTAGTGCATGCTATTCTACTCCCATTTCAAAGTGGCGTAGACCAAACTCATTACTGAACTTCTAGTGTGCAGCAGTAGGGTGCACATAGACACTTGGTGCAGGGTAGATTTATACCCCAACTTGCGCCGAGCTAAGTGTTATTACAGATAAACCCTAAAACAAAACAGGCACAGATGTGATAGTATCATGAATATTTCCCCAAAATGTTTGTTTTTGGTAAATTATAACTCAAAAACAGCTTGGGCTACAGTCTCCAAATATGTTTTAATCTTTTGGTCTCTATGGGGACTGGTGCCTTCAGTTATGCCTGTGAAGTTTGAGGTGGATGGAAGGAATTATTTAGTAATTAAAAGTGGTTTCTAAGTATCTGTGGGATCTCATGGAATTCTGAACTCTGCA
Organism: Emys orbicularis; assembly: GCF_028017835.1. NCBI lineage: Eukaryota > Metazoa > Chordata > Testudines > Emydidae > Emys > Emys orbicularis. Next base: position 54,272,487 of record NC_088683.1, read on the forward strand.
TAGCCCCAGATACAGACATTGCTAGGGGCACTGGTACAGTTGTTTGTAGGGTTCCAGTTATATGGGGAATTCTCTTGAGGCTGCAGAGCTCTAAAAGTAAGCTTATGAGCCATTAGGAAGTCAGGGGAAATAGGGTCTTCAACCATGCATAGTCCTCTATGTGGCCTGGTGAAGTAGTGGAGAATGTAAGGGAGCATGGTCTGAGAAATGCGGGGTTTCCTTTAGAGCTTGGGGGTAAATTGTTCACAAGTTCCTAAATCCCATTTTCAAAAGTGACATAGGCACATAATGACTATCTCATTGAAAGTCCACAAACGTAGGCTTTTAATTACCTACATCTTTTGAAAATAGAATTTAGGCTTTTAAGTCACATAGGCACTAGGACTAAGGGGCTGTTTAACTGCGGTGGAGATGTTCAGGCTTGAGTTGCAGCCCAAGTTCTAGGACCCTTCCACCTTGCAGGGTCCTAGAGTCTGGGCTCCAGCCCAAGCCCAAACATCTGCACCGCAAGTAAACAACCTCTTAGCCTGAGCCCTGCGAGCCCAAGTCAGCTGGCACAGGCCTGCTGTGGGTTTTTAATCACAGTGTAGACATATCCTCAAGGTCCAGAAGAAGGTGTAAGTAACACCAACTTAAATACCCAAGATTCATTAAAATTTATCTCTGAATTTCTCTCCCAAAATGAGATGTCCTAGGAGTGTTATATTTAGGAATGCCATAATAGGGCCTTTTATTGTTGAAATTTAAACATGAATTTAGTGGGAAAAGTTCAAATAAGTATTCCTGGCAGGATAATTTACCCACTTCTGTTATTAATAACATTTGACAGGTAGTGTCTCTCTCCATCCTATGGTCTGTAAAATATTTCTTTCTTTCCTCTCCCTACACAATTCTGGGCCCTCCTATTGTGATAGAAGATTTTCCTTAAAGTGACAATCACTGAGTAGTCTATTTAAAAAAGTGATATAAAAATAAAATGAAAAAGAGAGTATACCAGCAGGAGTCTTTAACGGTACCATATGTTTTTCTTCCTGCCATGATAAATCATCTGTTTAATTAGTTCTAGTAGTACACTAAATGGGTAGTGTTGGCTGTCTTTCATACTGTTTCCATGCTCAGATTTAGGTGGGTCGTCTTGTTTGTTTGTATTTTTTGTTTTTTAAATTGTTAAGTTGATAAACCACATGGGGGAAAAAGGTCATACTTCATGAATGATCCCTTGGATCACAGATGCTGGCAAAATGAAGTCTGAACATTTTAAATTGGTAAGCTGCTGTTATCACGCTAACCGAACCCATTAAAGTCACACAAGAGAGCATAACTTATTATGTAGCTAAGCTGTGACTTTTTCATGGTTTCATTGTAAACATGACAATTTATGGTTGGCATTAATGGTATTAAGTTGACAGAATTAAAGCCACTGTTTATTGATACAGTTCAGTAACTTGATTTAATTAGTTTCTCACTGATCTAAGAGGGATTTGGAACAGTATTTTTGTATGGGCGTTTTAAAGGAAAACTCGAGTTTTTGTATCAAGATGAATAGAGAGAAACATTTCATTTAAAAGTGCATGTGTTAAATGCTTTGATATTTAATATTTAATCAGTGTATAGGCTAATTTACTGGGGGCTGAGCAGGCCCTCGTCATAGCCAGGTCATGGGTGGCCAGACCTATTAGTCAGAGCCAGAGTCTGCGGTACAAGACGAGTCAGGCTGGGTCAGGATGTCAGGAGACAAACTGGAGGTCAGAATCACAAATCAGATGCCAGGAGTCACACCAGGTCAGGATGCCAGGAAATCAAGCTGGGGGAGCGGGAGAAGGAACAGGTAGCACAAGGCACAGTCTAGAACAGGGTGGAGCCCAGTTGTTCAGACAGCTTCCTATGCTTGTTGCTGGCATAAGTAGGGCCAGCAGGACAATCAGCTGCTACCAGACTCCGCCAATAGGCATGCAAGGGTGGAGCCTCAAATTGGGACTGGGCTTCATGAGTCCCAGGTAAGCAATCATCAGCAGGCTGTCAGATGGAGAGTTGGAGCATGGCAGACCCAGGTTCGAGACCTGTGAGTGATGACATCAACCCCCATTCCCAGGAGACCCCTCTGGGTAATGTGGGTCCAGGTTTCTCTGGAAGGCTCAAATCAGGGCAGGAGCATGAACATTTTCCTATGGCTCCCACATGCATTCCTGTGGACCATAACCTTCCCAATCTATCACGTACCGTAATTTGCCATTTGATCTTAGAGTTGAGGACTTCATGTACAATATTTTTCTCTTGACCTTGTACATGTACCGGTGTGGGGTGGTGCTTGGGATCTCTGGGGAAATGTGCGCTCAGTGAATGGTATCAGAAGTGGTTGTTTATAAAGCAGATTAATTTCAAAAATATTGTTGGAGCTCAGGAAAGTATTAAAGTGATGATAATATATGTGGACCAATGAGAAAAAGGAGTGTCTCCTGAAAGGGACTGGTCACCATAAGCTGCTATAAATGTCAATTAGAGTAATTTCCGGTAGGGGTGATTTTATAATATTCTCCCATCATCTCAGCCACAGATTGGCAGAGCCCTGCAAATCTGCAGATATCCCGGACCACATTTGCTGATTGTGGATGGATGTGGATCTAAATTTTATATCTAGAACCCTGCAAATTTGTGGATATCCACGGCCCATGTTTGAGGATCGGATGCAGATACAAATTTTGTATCCACGTAGGGCTCTGCAGATTGGAATGTGGGGTAACTGCCTAAAACGGTACCGTTGGTTGACAGCTTTGACATGGAGCTGTCAGCCAGGGGGTGGAGATAAGGACTGTCAAGGTGAAGATTAATTCATTTGATGATCTGAGATGTGGTATCACCCAATAACCTCCACATAGGGACTGGTCCCTGGACATTATTCTAGATCTGTAGTAAGTCTCAACACTCGACTTGAGTGGAGAAAAAATGAGACTTGGATTGGCCTGGAGCTGTTTTAAGAGGTGGGTGAGTTTACCAGAATGATCTTTGGTCGGCTCTAAATCTTCTGTCAATGGATCAGGATCCTTCTATTTCCCTTTCATATACTGCGCCCCAGCCCACCTGTCATCAGTATTAGTCAGTCTGGTGCACTGCTGGTTTACATGTAGGGCTACTGAGAACCTTATTACTGTGTAAACTGGGGCAAGGATTTAGTGCTAACCTTTCTGTGTGTCCTAAGTACTACCTGCAGAAGGCTGGCAAAAACGTAACAATCAACTACAGATTTACAGAGCTAAAGCTTTTGAACATTTAAATGAAGAATGTTATTGGAAAGTGAAATATGGTCCTGTGAAGCAAGCATAAGAATTGATAAATTGAAAACCAGAGGACAACTGATGAAGGAAAGTTAAAAAGACTTCATGAAATGACTAATGGAATAAATTTAAGGGGATGCCAGAGTTACACAAGGCTAGTGTACCATTAAGTCTGGCAATTGCTTTTAATGGCATTGCATTATATGAAACTTAAAATGGCTTGACAGAGATTTTGCTTGGCATAACAGCATTGTCAGTGAAAAATCCCAGTCATTCTGTAAAGAAAAGTGCACACTTTATTTTATTCTGCTATACTGAGACTACAGAATGAAAATCAAAATACGTAATACCGTTAAACAGAACAATTTTATACTTGTAAACCTGGAAGGTTTAAACTGAATAGTCATCCAACGTGGTGGAAGTAGTGGAGAAAAATGAGAGCTGGGAATTTGTTTTGTATTGTGCTTGTTTTCTAGACAGGTAAACTATCTAAAGTGTGAAGTACTGTGTTTGAAAATGTTTTGGATCATGTCACATCTACTGTAGTTTACATAGATGAAGATTTACTTAAATGACGATGTCAGAGTTCTTCCTATTTTCTGGTAAATAAATAGACCTTTAGGGTGAAGTCTGACCTCACTGAAGTCAGTGGGAATTTTCTGTTGACTTCAATAGGGGCAGGATTTCACCCTTCATGTTTATTAAATCAGAATATGGTTATTTGCTGGATCAACAAAGAGGCTTGTAGATTTGGCATTATTATACTGAAATGTGCTCATTCTTTTCATTCCAACCTCACTTCTTTTTGCCTATTGCAAAAAGTGATCCTCATATTAACCATAATTAACCTTTAAATCAAATTTTACTAAACAAGTAAAGAACATTGACAGTGGGGGAGAAGGTGTCAGAAGTTGATGTGGCCATGTTTTGTATGTAGATGTGAAGTTCTGTGAACTATTGACAAAGTGAAGAGGTTTCATTGTGTGGTCACTGAGAAATAACCATGCAGCCATTAAGTAAATCAGTTCTCTTCAGCCAGTCAGAGTGCAAGAAATTGTATAATTGAGAAATTAGTATACAATTATGGGTCAATAACTGCACAGCATTCTTGCCTTCTGCCTGAGGCAGTTGTATTTTCATATAATGCAAGGAACAGGCTTGAGATATAACTATAAAGGCAATGATGAACATGAAGTTAAAACAATTAAAATGATAAAATACTCTACCCAAATATTATGCTATAGTTGATCATCGGGTAGTACAAAGGGTATATGAACAATTTATTTTTAAAAGCAGTAGCCAAGGCAATTGTGTAGTAGAAAAAAGTACACTTTTTAATGTGAAGTAACTTAAAACAGCTTTGACAATGCTTCTTTGTAAGTCATGGGCCTTCCTGCGTTAATCTTTACAAAGCTATGCCTATATTATCAGAATGAAGCATAATGTGGCCCCATCCCCTTTCCATCTGTTTGCCCAATTCTTGTGGATGTCAGTGGGAGTTATGCAAGCAGTAGAGTATAGACCCAGACCCCATGGCTAACATCTCCTGTATTCACATCTGTAATGCAGAGAGCCATCTTGTGCTAACTGAAATTTATGCAAAATAAATGTATTTATTGTGTATCATGAGCCCTGAGACTAAACTGATCTATGGAACTTGTCTGCAGTACTTGATTATCTACAGAATACTGATTAGACTCTCAAGTCTAATTTTGCAAAAATACATTTGCTCAGTTTTGCACACTCCAAATGTGTGTGTAAGGTTGGGGTTGAATGCATGCAAAAGTGCGTGTGCTCTTAGGAAATGTAGGCCTCAGTGTCCTGAAACAGAGCTCAGAGTAAAACCTGGGAAGAAGTCACTGTGATCAGACTCTTCTTTGTTCCATACTTCTGTTCAAGAATTTGAAGGAATTTCACTGGGACATTATATTATGTGAGATGGCGCTATATACTCCTGCACATTTTCCCATAGTGCTTGTATTTCAGAGATCATGTATCACTGTGCATACAGTAGAAGATATGAATAAAAGTGACATAATCAATCGAAATTTAAAATCTTACTACATTTTATCTTGCTAGGGATTCTAACTGTATTGGCTGTTCTTTTTCATCCTTATTTTGTGAATGACATTTTCAGCTTAGCTTCCCTTAAGCTCCCGGTCAGCGGCGCAGCCGGGGTGCAGAGGCAGGCTTCCCGCCTGTCCTGATACTGCGGACTGCGCTGTGTCCCAGAAGCAGCCAGTGGCAGGTTCCCAGCCAATGGGAGTGTGGAGCTGGTACTCGGGGTGGGGGCAGCGCACGGAACCCCGTGACCCCCCAGCCTAGGAGCTGGACCGGCTGCTGGCCACTTCCGGGGCACAGCGTCGGAACAGGTAGGGACTAGCCTGCCTTAGCCGGGCAGCACCGCCGACAGGACTTTTAATAGCCCAGTCGGCAGTGCTGACCAGAGCCGCCGCGACCCAGTGCCTTACATTCCATGACCCAGTACTGGGTCGCGACCCACAGTTTGAAAACCACTGGCCTATACTGCTTGCAGCCTTCTCCCTTTGTCTCTTAATGAAACATCCTTTTTCACTAATACATCCAGGGCCACTTACTCTCCCCACTTCCAATTGATTGCCCAGGCTTGGCAAAATAAAACCTATTAACTTTCCTGGTGTTAGGAAGTAGCATCTCCCACTAATGGTTCTATTGTTCTCTTAGCTGTTTTGAAGGCATGTATCTGAAGCTGTGTTATCCACTGCAATACTGGGTCAGACGAATGGTCCATCTAGCCCTGTATCCTGTCTTCTGACAGTGGCCAGTGCCAGATGCTTCAGAGGGAATAAACAGAACAGGCAATCATTGAGTGATTCAGCCCCTGTTGTCCACTCCCAGCTTCTGGCAATCAGAGACTAGGGACACCCAGAGCAAGTGGTTGCATCCCTGACCATCTTGGCTAATAGCCGTTGGTGGACCTATCCTCCATGAACTTATCTAATTCATTTTTTAACCTGTTATAGTTTTGGCCTTCACAACATCCCCTGGCAACGAGTTCAGCAAGTTCACTGTGCGTTGTGTGAAAATATACTTCCTTTTGTTTGTTTTAAACCTGCTGCCTATTAATTTCATCAGGTGACCCCTGGTTCTTGGGTTATGTGAAGGAGTAAATAGCACTTCTTATTCTCCCCATCAGTCACGATTTTATTAGATCTCTATCATATCCCCTCTTAGTCATTTCTTTTCCAATCTGAGAAGTCCCAAACCTCTAAATCTCTTCTCATGTGTTCCATACCCTTAAATATTTTTGTTGCCCTTTTCCAATTCTAATATATCTTTTTTGAGATGGGGGGAGGGAGAGGGGGACCTGAACTGCACACAATATTTAAGGTGAGGGTGTACCATGGATTTATAAGGTGAGTCCCTTAATCACCAGGCAATTAGCTGTTATGGGGTGGGGATCTCTTAATACACTGTAGAATACTGAAAGCAATGTAACATTCCTTTCTATCAGTGATTTTTAGTCAAACTCCAAAAAAAATTACTAAAATAAAAGCTAACACTGGAAAATTATATAGAAATACACAGATTAACCTTGTGTCCCTCCCATTTTGATGTTCTGTACGTGAAAACTCATGCAGCTCATATCTCCGTGAACTAAGTAAGCAGTGTTTTCCTATGTTACATTGCCTGAGGACATAGAAAGAGCCAGGGCCAGATTTTTAAAGGTATTTAGGTACCTACTAGTGTTTTGAAAATCACTGAACTCTCACCTCAGATGCGGAGGTGGAATTATAACTAGAGCTGAGAAAAATTTATTGGGCAAATAGTTTATTTGCCAAGAAATGCAGTTGTGGATCACCTGACACTATTTGCAGATTTGACACAAATTTGTGGAATAGTTTTGTAGAAAAATATTTGAGCTAGATTCACAAGGGTACCTATATGCCATAGGAGAAGCAGGTAGTTCCACCCCATAACCAATATCCTTGTGCTTATGGCATTCATATGGGAGACCCAGGTTTGAATCTCTGCTTCTGTAGCAGGGAATCAGGTTTCCCCCCTCCTAGGTGAGTCCCTTAACCACTGAGCTATTTGCTGTTATGGGGTGGGGATTTCTTAATCTTTCTTGTGGATGCTGTTCCACTTTTTATAAAATACCTCAGTAGTCATTGGGCATCCCAGGGGAGTGCCCTAACCACTAGGCTATTAAGTAGGATGGGGGCATTGCACCACCACCAACTGTTTTGTTGATCTAGTCCTTCCTTTCCTTTGCTTTCTTAAAAAGAACTTGAAAGTATCTGGAAACTAAATGTTTCATTTTGGGTTAAATTAAACGTTTCATTCAACCTGAAATGAATTTTTGTGGGCTTTTTTGATTTGCTGAAAATTCTGAAAAATTTCAGTTCAGATCAAACCATTTTTTCTGCCCCCAAGAACTACCAGGCAAATGAAAAATCTGGTATTTGTCCAACTCTAATTAGAGTACAGGAGCTACTGACCTCCAGTCCTGTGGTCAGACACCTCTCTCTGGTAACCTTAATTAGCCCCATATGAATTACTTGTTTTCCCCAGACCTCTTCTTTCTTGTGGGCCACTATCATCTAATATACTACTTTTGACCACAGGGAGTGGATTCATAGCCTTATGAAAAACCACTGTAGAGAAAGTAATCTTTCTACTATCATATATGAAGCTTCTTTAAATGCTTCTCTCAATTTCCTTTTAAAGAAAGGTACTGTGTAAGAATACTTCTGCAAAACATGAGCAGTGGCGTTGCATTGTTATACTCCACAGCAATATTTGGAATCAGTTAAATTGAAAATGACCTATATTCTTAACAGGGTCTTGAAGCCAAACATAGTTTATTACATCGTTAGAGTGATTTCCATAACAATGCTAAAACAATGAAAAAAATTGACATCTTCATTGGTAAAATGGGGGAAAATAACAACATACCTACCTCGCTGAGGGTTTGTGCCAATTAATTTGTTGTTTTATACATTGCTTTCAAGTTGTAAAACTATTTTATTAACAAAAACAATGAGAAATGACAATGTCAAGCTTGAAATTACTATCTGAATAAGTTTAATGAATGTAAATATTCTGGTGGGATGACCTTTTTTCTCATAGGCTCCCAAAAAAGACAATTTACAAATTATGGATAATTGATGGCATAAGAGGCATCAACTTTACTAAACCATCAGTGCTTGCTTTTTATATCAAGGAGGATGAACACAGGGCTAGATTCACAAAGGTACTTAGGTGCCTAACTCCTATGCACCCTGGTGTCTAATGGAATTTTCAGCCAGAAGCTAGATCCCCTCCCCCCCACCTCCACATAATGCATGGTAGAAGTGAAGTGCCTATGAAAGGGATTTTCAGAAGCCAGCAAGCTAAGCTTATCTCCCTAGGAGGGCCCTAGTCAGCAGGCTATTGAGTCAATCTCTCTTTCTTTCTGTACAAAAGACAGCCAAGGTGAGCAGGTTGGGAATTCTTTGGGCTTGGGCAGGTGTGCGTGTGTCCCCACAATACCGAATAGCTTGGTGGCTAGGGTACTCTCTTGGGAGGCGAGTGACCCAGTTTCAAATCCCTGCTTTGCATGATTTGGAGTAAAGACTTGAACGTGGGTCTATTGCGTCCCAGATGAGTGCCCTTACCACTGGGCATTCTGGTGACACAAATATGGATGCATGCCCCAAAATCCACACCCTGTAGTTAAGCCAGCCTCACCTCTGGTGTAGACTGTGCTAGTTCAATGGAAGAATTCTTCTTTGTTGACCAGTTCTCAGGGAACTGGCTTAACTATGCCGATGGGAGAACCCCTCCCTTTGCTGTGGTGAGTGTCTACACTGAAGTGCATCAGCTGTGCTGCTGTAGTGTTTCAAGTGCAGACGAACCTTAAGTAATTTTGTGAATCTAGCCCATAGCCTGTGAAGCAAAGGATGACTGTAGCTTCTTGCCCCAACTGTAAGCCACACTTTCTCCTAACTGGCAAACACTAAGGTCAAAATAGCTACCCAAATAGATAAGTTGCCTGGTCCACTCAGGTTGGACACAAGGCTTGGACTCACAGCCCCACATTTCTCCCTTTCTTCCCCCCACAAGTCAGGGTGGGATAGGGCCACTGGTGTGTTAAATTTAAGCAGTCTCCACCGAGGAGTGTGTCTGTCCCAATAACACACAAAATCCTACATATCCCGTTCAACCATCTCTGCCCAAACGGAATAATAAATTTAACCCACTGCAAAGACTGTATAGTCCCCCAAAGTTGAAAAGACTTAACATGCTGAACAGTGGGTATCTGAATGTAATTCTGGCTTGACATTAAAAGAAAAGAAAATGCAAAGTAAAATAACATGCATTCCACAGGGAAATGCACAAAATCTCTTAGGGAGATGGACCAAGAGCTTGCGCAAAACCTTGCACCGCATGTGTGGGTGGGTGGGAATGAGAACCCTGCTGCAAGCAGGAGAGCTTGAATGGTTCTTTGCAGCATGTCAAGCAGAATGTAAAGGGAAATGCAGTTCCCTCCCTCCCAGACAATTATAGGGTTCCTTAAAGCCTAAGGAATGACCTATGATAAGGTTCGATACAAAGCTATTCTGTGATTGGTGGGAGGGGTGAAGAACCTAACCCAGCCATCCCTGAGCTGTGAGTTTATGTGAAAGGTATGGGAGAGCTGAACTGAATTCTACTGACAGAGTGTTGCTTATTTCACAGATCAAGAATTGTTCATTAGGAAAGTGATTCCATTTCGGTGTTTAGAAATAATACTACTACTTGTTTGCCCAAAGAAATATCAGTTTCTTCCCAGATAATAGAATAAGTGTTGCAGAAGAATGAGGGAAAAACTGAATACTAGAATAATGTGCTTGAAATTTAATGAGTCCTTAGTTTGCTAACCCAAAGGGTCTTTGGTCTTTACCATATTTTAAGAATTATAGTCAAGTCACTGTGTCACTTTGACATCGGCATCTGACAGACACCCAAACATTTAATTCAGAAAATAAAGCACACATGGACTGCATTTAGCATAGTCTGTTTATGAGCTGCTAATATGAAAGACCATTGTTTTTATCTTTTTCTTTCCACAATACTTTGCAAACTTCATTCATTGTATGCCCAAATAAGGTTTCAATATGTATTGTAGTAGGATAGTTAGCGAGTCCCTCTTTACAGTTATTGATTTTTATTTGCATAATCATTTGTTGACAGATACTAGATAGGCATTGCATGTTGCTCAATCAACATGTGTAATGTACTGCAGTTTAAATTAACAACTCGATTAATTCACAAATGCTGGGACACCCCCAGTCATTTTTATTAAACCAGGCCAAGCAGAGTTAAAAGTTGATTATCCTGTTAGGACGATCAGGGTCCAGACATCCCAAGGAGAGAATGGGGGTTTGAATCGCAAAGAATAAGCAGTTGAATCAATTGCCTATAAGGTGACCCATCCCCTGTCGCCCATTCCCAGCTTCTGGCAAATGGAGGCTAGGGACACCATGCCTGCCCATCCTCGCTAATAGCCATTGATGCACCTATCCTCCATGAACTTATCTAATTCTTTTTTGAACCCTGTTATAGTCTTGGCCTTCACAACAAGGAGTTCCACAGGTTGACTGTGCATTGTGTGAAAAAATATTTCCTTTTGTTTGTTTTAAACTTGCTGCCTATTAATTTGATTTTGTGACCCCGAGTTCTTGTGTTATGAGAGAGAATAAATAACACTTCCATATTTACTTTCTCCACACCAGTCATAATTGTATATACCTCTATCATATCCCCCTTAGTCTTCTCTTTTCCAAGCCTATGTACAATGTTGTTATGCTATAAAAATACACTTATGAGGAGAGGCTGAGGTCTCCCAGGGGTTTAAATAGACTTTCTCTTGTGGGTGGAGACCCCCTCCTCACCCTGTGTAGAATCCAGTCACAAAATGGAGATTCGGAATCACATGGGCAAGTCATATGCCCATGCATGACTCAGGACTTTCAGGTATCAGCCATTACCCACATGCTACCTTGAACGTCCTCAGGTAAACTTCTTATGTGGATTGGAGTCTTCCAAACTCTTTTGTCTGTTAAGTGCTCAATCAGGAAGCATTTAATTTGCACATTCCTTTCCCAAGAAGTGACCAAATGTTCTAACTAAGGCTACTTAGAAATCAAGCAATTATACAGCCAATGTTCATAACTCTGAACACACAAATGGTGCCTGCATACAACTAGGATGAACATAATCAGTAGATCATAACCTTTACATAGATACGTTACATGGCATATGTAGCAAAACCCTATTCCAGTTATATCATACATACATATATGAGCACCCCCCCCCATAAAGCCTTATGGGGTACACTGTCACAGGGGGTTCCATAGAGGATGGAGCTAGGCTGTTCTCAATGGTGGCAGATGAACAAGGAGCAATGGTCTCAAATTGCGGTGGGGGAGGTCTAGGTTGGATATTACGAAGAACTATTTCACTCGGAGGGTGGTGAAGCACAGGAATGGGTTATCTAGGGACGCAGTGGAATCTCCATCCTTAGCGTATTTTAAGACCAGGCTTGACAAAGCCCTGGCTGGGATGATTTAGTTGGGGTTGGTCCTGCTTTGAGCAGGGGCTTGGACTAGATGACCTCCTGAGGTCTCTTCCAATCCTAATCTTCTATGAACCATGAGATCTTCCTTCTAGCTAGGGGGAATGCTGGGAAAGTGTTCAAAGACAATAGATAACTTGTATTAGAAAAGTATCAGAGCTTAGCCGTGTTAGTCTGTATCTACAAAAACAATGAGGAGTCCGGTGGCACCTTAAAGACTAACTGATTTATTTGGGCATAAGCTTTCGTGGGTAAAAAGCCCACTTCTTCAGATTAGAAAAGTGATTTTATCTAATATGGAATGTAAAGCCTGAGGTTGCGTCTTTATGTTTATTTACTGAGTAATGTGTATATGTTTGCTCTTCCGTACTATTTCATCTTTGAATCTGTAGTTTTTCTATTAAATAAACCCTTTGTTTATTTTTACCCCAAGCAGGCCTCTGTTGTGCAAATTGTAAGTAAGCTGGTATCTGGGGCGGCCAAAGTAAGCTGGTATCTGGGGCGTCAGGTTTCACACCTTTTTGGGTGATGAACCAGAGGAGAAAAGTCTGAATGTGTGGTAGTTAAGAACTTGGGAAGGGTGGATTTGGGGAGAATCAGGACTGGAAGGGCTGTTGGTTTCACTCTGCAAGGAGTAACTAGGCTGGTGGAAGCCAGGGTTAGACCTTGTGCTTTTGGGCAGGCTACTGGGGGAGGGCTCTGAGCCATAGCAGCAGAGCGGTAAGGCCCCCCAAGTTTATAGGGCAGGCAGTGACAAAACCCCTTACTGGTCTGGGTGATTCCCAAAACATCACACCAATGCTTTCTTAGTAGTCCATTAGAATATCAGTTCTTCTATCACTAAGAAAATCACTCAAACAACTTTCCTGGTATTGATAAACCTATAAAAGTGTATTATGGCTAATGAAGTCTGAGTGGCAAATAAAGTCTCTAACATAGAGAGTTAAAAGCTGATCTTTATAGGTATAATATGCCCTCTAAAAACCCACAAATCATGTACAATGTATGCTACAGCATTGAAACATCCTTCTCCTGCCCTCTCTCCCCTCTTGACCTGAAAGAGAATGGCCTCCATGTCTTTTCTGTCTTTGGGCTCTCTTATTGTTGTTTCAGTGACATGGACAGTTGATTGCTGGAAATTGTATTAAGAGATCATCTTTTTTCTCTTAGAACCTAGCTGTGCTGAGGTGTAGCTATGGTGGCTCAGAGCTCTGGAGCCCCCACCACCCACAGGGGCTCGGAACTCCAGGGCCCCCACCACCCACATTAGAACTGCATTAGAATGACTAAATATTTTCGTTATAGGAGATATACAGTAAATTGAATCCCGTTAACTTAAGTAAACAAAGCTATAACATTGCTGAATTATTTTCTGTTCCAGGGATTTTACAGAACGTTGATAAAAGGGCAGTTTCATTAAAATGCATCATTTTTAATTTTTGAAAAACCACTTTAGTTTAAGCATACAGTACTCAAATTTTCACATGAAGATGAGGAAATCCTTTAAGCCATTTAAAATTTATGGGGAGACTTGTGATTTCATTCATTATGTTGACAATATGCACAGATTCTTTTGATAATGGACCAAAAAAAGGTGAACAGACGCTGTTGTAATAGCACTACCCATAGTGTGTGCTGCATTATGAGAGTTACTTTTGCTTATATGTTACCCAAGAGGACTGTTTAATGTGCTTGGTTATATAGATCTGCAAATTTTTAGCTGTGGCTGATATCCATATTGAGCCATAAATTTGCTGTTGATATATTGCCTTCTAGGCAGACTACTCTCATTCTGATAGAAATGGGGGCAAGACATTGATTTCCTGCTTTAGAATAAGACTCATTTTAGTTTAAAACACAATAAATGGCTACTAGATACCGTATATGCAAGCAGATAGGTGTTATAAATATTACATATGCAAAAGGAAAGGCTTTTTCATCATGAGGTTTCTATCACTGGTTGATTATAAGTTTACACATGGAAACACTGAAGAAAGCTTTCTGAATAAAAATAGTATATATATTGTCATCTGATACATTTCAAATGATAGAAAGTTGTCAGCGTTTATTAACATTTCTGCTCAGTAATGAATGACATATTTCAATACAGCAGCTATTTCAGTATTGTGTTAACATATCATATAGGCAGAATGTGCCAAGGCTGCTATTTTAGCTTGTCTCTAGCTAAAGTACTGAAGATGAATATTGCTTTAGTCCTTTGTACAACCTGACTACAAAGAAAAAAAGGCAAGTGTTAAAAAGATTAGGGCTTGAAAATTTATCAGACCCATACCAGTCAAAAGCACAGAGGAAAGGGCATTGAAAGAGGGAGGCACAACAGTCTATGAGACGGAGGCACAACAGCTTCAATGTCTTGGCAATCACTGTTTCCTAAGTGTAACCCTTCTGCCAGGTGGAGCCAGCAGCAACAAGGGCCAGGTTCAGTATCTAGGGGTTCCTTTTCAACAATACAACACAAAACCGGCTCGAGCTTCCACCCAGAGACAATTACACACCACTTCCTGGCCGCCTCTAAGAGGCAATACTTCCCCTCTCACAAGCACAGAGTCTGAGTGTAGCAAAAACTTTTAATAAAAGGAGGGAAGTAACAGTATTAATTTGGGAAGACTCCACAACTAGGGTTCATAAACATAAACCATGAGCAAAAGACCCACTCCCAAGTCAGCTGGGCAGTCCTTAAGTCCAGCAACCCAAAAGTCCCTTTAACGTGTCCCACTCACCACTGCACCGCACTCACAGTTGCTGTCCTTGGCCAGTGCAGCCCCAGAGTTTAGAGGTTCATCCGCAGAATTCACCTCCCACCCTGGGTGGGGGCCAAGGAGGCACCTTACATGTTCCACTGCTCCGGCGCTCACTCGTCGCCCCAACGGCCGCTTGCCACGCCTCTCTGCGGGGCTCTGCTTTGGCCCTGGCCCTCTCCACCAGCCACCCTGCTGACCGCGCCTCTCCACTAGCCACCCGGCTGGCCACAATGTCTTAAGGGCCTCTCACTTAACACAGGTCTCAGTGATTTCAGCTGTCAGTGGGGGAGTCTCACTGCTGGTACACACTGGGCAGTCTCTTGCAATAGAGACTCTGTCCCAAAGTAGGTCTAATACTTAGACCTAGGTATCAGTGATTTCAGTTTTGCAGCATGTAACAAGACTCTCAATTGAGTCTAACTCTTTTATTATACAGTGGAAAGAGGAAAGGTCAAAGGGTGTGTAGAACACTTAAACAGGGCCCACACAACCAAGTGTAAGTACCTATCCCCCTTCTCTCTCAACTCATTGGGCTTTGGAACCCATGTCCACTGCCTAGCAAGTGCCGTTCAGTTGAGGGTGAGTTCCTCCATCAGGGTATGCCAGGTATAGTTCTACTGCCCTCGGTTCACACAACAAGGATAACAACCCTTTATTACTCCTGCCCCAATAACAAGGAGACTTTACAAACAGCAATAGTTTAGTTATATATTATAGACTTATAGAAAGAGACCTTCTAAAAATGTTAAAATGTATTACTGGCACGCGAAACCTTAAATTAGAGTGAACAAATGAAGACTCGGCACACCACTTCTGAAAGGTTGCCAACCCTGATGTAC
The DNA here is from genome assembly GCF_028017835.1 of Emys orbicularis. Classification (NCBI taxonomy): domain Eukaryota; kingdom Metazoa; phylum Chordata; order Testudines; family Emydidae; genus Emys; species Emys orbicularis. Next base: position 54,287,941 of record NC_088683.1, read on the forward strand.
ATCATCAAATGTAATTATGGTGGGGTGGGAGGCTGTTGCAAGCACAGGGGTCTGTGTTAACAAACACCTTCTGTAGTAGCTCTGTTCACTCACGATTTATTTTCCTTTCTTTGGTTAAAAAAATCCAGAATCAGAATTACTGAATTATATAAAAATAGAGTGTCAGATTCTGGATCATTTTCAAATTTATCTTTTACTAAAACTGGGGCATCCAAATTACTTTTTTTGGAAACACCTCTGTGGATTTTAGACTATTTGAAAAATAAGATGATGCAATTTTTCATCTGGCTGAAAATGATACTTTTCATAACCATCAAGGAATTATATGTAAATTAAAATCCCTTCATTAATTTTCCCTTTATGTTTCAAGTCACTTGAATCTGCTCTTTTTTAGTCTTTTTGGTGTTGGGTGATGTTTAGTAAGGTAAAGAAAAAAATGTTGCTCAGATTGGGACTCAATATGCTAAGATTATTATTAGCCATAAGGAGTTCTGTTTTTGTCACTACTTCAGTGGCCTCAAGTAGTAGTTTGGAATCAAGACTGCTGGATCATAAATGCCTGCAACTACGTTGAGACTGTATGCCGAACCTCATTCTCAAAGAGGCCCGGAAAGCTGAGCCAGTCCAGTTTTTAGTAGAAGAAGTTGAAGTCATTGAGACTATATGATTGGACTAGTGAAAAGAAAGAAACCTTTATAGAAGTAAAAATTCATCATAACTGAAATGGACTACTGTTTCTTGGACCTATACCCTACTAAACTGTCTAGAATTTGGAGATAATGGTATTGTTTTTAGTCCCTGGAGGAGTCCAAGGTAATTTTAGAAGAGAAGAAGAAAGTTGGACTTGCAAGTCCACAGTGTGTGCCCACTTTTCATTTACATGCTGACTGACAATGTTTCATCTCGGTTGGATTCATCGGTGAGTGACCTATATGTATGTTGGTAACTGAGTGAGCTTTAAAGTTATATATACTATAAATATAAAGCTTTATGCTGTATTTTAAGCTATATACTTTGGAACCTGTATGGTAAATTTTGTAACAAGATTTATTTAAAATGTTCCAAAGCTGTCTTAAGTTTATGGCTTAATAATGACTTAAATGTATATATTGCTTTCATCTGGCACTAAATAACAATGACTGAAGAATGATGCAGCATAATTTCATATGAATAGCAAAGGAGAAAGAAAAATGAAAAACCTCTCTTCTTCTTAAGTTGGCTGAATCAAGGAAGGATGGAGAACTGAGTCCTTTGCAGACAAATCAACACAATTCTTAAATTTGTGTTTGATTCCAAAATACTTGGGCAATGGCTGCATTGTAAATGACTATATGTGGCAGAAAGTGAAATGTAATTCAACTGAAACCACAGGGGAGTATTTAAGGTAGATAGAAAATGTGCTCTTTACAGAGCACAAGTTGTCAGATTCTAGATTCCCGATTTGACATTTCTTAGTCTAACTCGTATTCTATTACTTTGATATTTTTGAATTGATGGCCAACTTTCATAGGAGAATATGGAGCCAAAATCATTGTCAGTTTTACATGCATCCTTTCTTGTACTCCAGATAGTACTCTTCTTGATTGTTGTTGGACAGTATAGCCTTAGTCAAACCTTATTTGTATGCCTTTCAAAGTGGTACTGTTGGTATGAATATTCTGAGCTTTCTTTGCTGTTAACTGTAATAATGACCTCACAACACATTAAGCAGTGGGGGCCATTGTCTGGCTTGTTGCCATAAGGTGTGTGCCCTTTTATGCACTAGAGAGCCGGAATGGCTTTCTGTTGCAGCTGCAGAACAGGTCAATGTGGGGATGCTGACCCATCCCTTGCCAGATGACCGGAAAGTGGAGGATACTATATAGGTCCATGTTGATGCAGGAAAGGCCTCTCTTTCCTGGACCAGGTGGAGCAGCACCCACCCTCCCACCCATGGATGTGATGAAATATTAGGTTTTCTCAGGATCCACTGTGGGCATTGTGCTAGTTGCACCTTTCTTGGAGGCCTGGGAAGGACTTTTCCCCTCAATGTCAGATTAGACAAGGTGAAGTGGGTTTTATTTGCCTTCCCCACAGCAGGTTTGGGGGGCTTAGTTGGGGCAAACATGAGATAGGAGTTAGGCTATGATGTCACAACTCATTATGTAAATGTAGGGCGGATGTCCAGTGCAGGTATTCTGTGGGGAAGGGATAGAGTGATCACATAAAATGGATTGGTAAAAGACTTAAAGGAACTATTCTTTAAAGGAGCTGAAATGGGGGCGTTTGGAGCTCCTATGGCTGGTATGAGAGGGAGCCAGCTTCCCCCCTTAATCCTCATTTGAGGTGGGGGGATGGTGATGTCCCAGCAGTGGGTAAGGAGGACCAGGTTGGGTAAGGCGAGGGGCTGATGGAAGCACCCCAGGTATATATTGAAATGATTATGGAATTACCTACACTGTACACTTTTATCGGCCAGGTACTCCCAGACACAAGAATAAAATTGTGGCCTAATTAAACCATATCCAGTGTCTTTTTCCAGCATAGCCGGTCAATTCCCTTTGAAACTCTCTGGTCCCTTTAAACCATGTATTCCGGATACTATCTAAGGATAACTTGCTACCATTTTTTCTGTTTTGTTTCTTCTACATTCTTTGTGAGTGTCCATTTGCTGTATTGTTGAAATTTTCTGAACTACTGTATTAATTTCAAATATTGTTAAACACTCTTGTGATTTTGTTTAAAAAAATCAGTCAAAATTAACTTTTAACTGATGGACCATGTGAAAACTCAAGTGTCAGTCAGAGACGTGGCCTATAACAACCATGGCTCCTTCATTTAAGTGGATTAAGTGGATGATGTTTAAAAAAAATAAACTGATGTTTGTCTGAGGAGGCAGCAAGCTCAGCTCCTAGAGGAGAAAGAATGTGATGCTTTACCCAGTGGCAATTACTTTAGCTAATCAGTGAGTGCGATTTAAGAGCAGAAAAAGTATTTTTTCCCATACTTAGCTGGAAGAATGGTTTTTATTGCAGATTATCTTGAAAATTAAGGAAATTTTGGAGGAAGCACAACTGGTGGGGGATGGTCACAATGACCTCTGTTGTGAATGTGGTGGACTCTCTCTTTCCTCAGACTGGAAAAAAGCCACGGGTTAAGATTTAAAACAAAACAGGAACCTAAGTGTAGGTTTTAAACAGAGTTGGGGAAATGTTTTTGACCAAAACTGTGTTTTGGTAAAAAATGCAGATTCGATGACACCAACCCCAGATACCAAGAAATCTGTTATCTACAGTCAGACACTCAGATACCCCAAAATGTGCTCCAACGAGAGAGTCTGGGAAACACTAAAAACACTTAAAACTGCCTTCACTAAACAAAGATGCCCCACCAGAGAAGAAGATTGCATAATTGAATGGGCCATGCAAATACCCCAGGAGAATCTGCTTCAATATAGGAGGTGGAACCCCCCGTAACTGCAAAATCCTAGTTATCACCTGCCACCCTACACCAGAACCCATCATCAACAAATTACAACCCAGACTTGATGGGGGACCATATCCTGAAAGAAATCTCTTCTGGGCTTCAATTAACCTCCCACCTCTCCAAGTTCATCATCAGAAAGAACCTCCTGATAGACCAGGAGACCTGAACTCAAAGTTGCACCCAGACCCTGCTAGAACAACAGATTCAAAACCTACAGACATATGTGCACTGCTATGATGATCAATACCCCTCACAAAAAAACTTTCAAGATCCATGGGTTATACACATACCTATCTCAACATGTGCTGTACCTCATCCAGTGCATCATATGCCCCAAAAACTATGTGGGTGAAACCAGACCATCACTATGCTCTTGAATGAACTCTCACAGAATAATAATTAAAGAGAAAAACACACTATCACACATGGGCAAACCCTTTTCACAAAGTGATCATTCTATATGTGAACAATATGTGTAGGTGTAAAGTGGGCTTTGTCATCTTCATAAGAAAATTTTTTAAGTAACCCCCTACAAAAAATTATAGAAATGTTGTTGTTGAAGTGAATTGTATACTTACTCTAAAATCTTCATTCAGAAAAGTCTCTAGGGAAAACATGAAGTTGGAAATGTTTTGAAGCTTTTGCTTATTTCTTAAACGTTGAAATGGCAAAACACTGTTGTGAAATTCATTCTTACAAATATGTTAGCTAATGCAAAGCTTCAAATATAATTTCCTAATACCATTGCTATGTAAATGGTAAAATAATCAGGTATCTACCTGGAATCTAATAACCTTGCTAAACTAATAGCCATTTAAGTATAGAAAATTAATTACTGGCATTGCTCAAGCAACTCCTTCACCCATCTCAGGAAGACAAGAAGAATCATCTTTCCAAAAATTATCATGTAGAATCAACAACTTATTTAATAACTATTTAATCTAAAGACTCTCTTTAAGAATTATTTAATTTTAAAATATAGTTTTAAAAACTAAAAAACGTCTATATAAAGAACTGTAGTATTTTGGCTTTTCTCAAAACAATTTCATTCTTGTCAAACTAGTAAAATTGAAGGAATATCTCAGAGAATGGGCTGAATGAAAAGGAAGATAAAACAAACTTTAAAAGTGATTTTAATGCTTTTCTGCCACAAAATGAATAAAGGCAAGTAGAAGAAGGTATCATACTCATTAGGCAGACTGAATGTGTTACCTAAGCAAACCACTAAAGTGTGAAGTCAATGAAAAAGTGATAGCACCCAACCTGAATCTAAACAAGCCTGAAAGAGGTGTGTTTTCCTATACTTTCCTGGAAACAGGAAAGAGAAGAAGTATTAAAAAAAAATATTTGAAGTGAGCACCCCTCATACAGACCCAACCCTTTGCTATCCTGCTTAAACAGTACTCATCAACCTATCCTGCCCACCAGTACAAGCAAGCTGCCACAACTAGGGTGACCAGATGTCCCAATTTTATAGGGACAGTCCTGGTTTTTGGGACTTTTTCTTATATAGGCTCCTATTACCCCCCACTCCGTGTCCTGATTTTTCACATTTGCTGTCTGGTCACCCTAGCCACAACAGCTAACAAAAACAGAGAAGACTCAAGAAGAAACCAGCCCAAGGAAAACCTCCCCAAGCCTTAAACATGGATTTGTAAAAGAAAGTTACCTAAAATGCTGCCATGGTATTAGATTTAAAACTTTTGCCATGACTTTATTGGGATATGGAAATGTTGTTATAACTCAAAATTTTAACAGTTTCTCCTATTAATCACCAAATAGTTCGACCATGTATTCCTGGAGATAAGACAAGGACTAAATATTGGTAAACCGAGAGATAAGGGGATTTAACTGAATTTAAGATTATTAAAATTCATAATTGGCCTGTCTCCAAGACAACTCCTTATATGGTTTCTTCTAAGTAACTGATTTCTTTTCTTTTATTTCATAGAATTTAGTTAAGATTGCTTACTTTACCTGATTATAAATTGTCTCTTTATTAATAATAATAATAAAACAAGTTTCACCTGCCTTTAACAAATTATTTTGCCCCACCTCTTCTCTGAGGCCCTGCCCACCACTCCCTCCAGCCCCCCTCCCTCCATCGCTCGCTGTCCCCCACCCTCACTCACTTTCACTGGGCTAGGGCAGGGGATTGGAGTGCGGGTGGGGGTGAGGGGTCCATCTGGGGGTGCGGGCTTTAGGGTGGGGCCAGAATTGAGGGGTTCAGAGTGCAGGAGGGGGTCCAGGCTGGTGCAGGGTGTTAGGTGCGGGAGGGGGTGCGGGCTCTGGCTGGGCGTGTGGGTTCTGCGATGGGGCCGGGGATGAGGGGTTTGGGTGCAAGAGGGAGCTCTGGGCTGAGGCAGGAGGTTGGGGTATGGGAGGGTGTTAGGGGTGTGGGTTCCAGGAGGGAGTTTGGGTGTGGGAGGGGGCTCATGGCTGCGGAAGGGGGTGCAGGGTACGGACTCTGGGAGAGAGTTTGGGTGTGGGAGGGGGCTCAGGGCTGGGGAAGGGGTGAGGAAGGGGGGTACAGGCTCTGGGAGGGAATTTGGGTGTGGGGTCTGACCTGGGACAGGGGGTTGGGGTGCAGGTGGGGGGTTCAGACCTGGGGTTGGGGCCCCAGAGTGCGAGCTCTGGCCGGGTGGCGCTTATCTCAGGGGCTCCCGGTCAGTGGCACAGCGAGGCTAAGGCAGGTTCCTTGCCTGCCCTGGTGCCACGCTGATCCCGGAAGAAGCCAACATGTCCGGTCCCTAGGTGGAGGCACGGCCAGTTGCTCTGCATGGTGCGCGCTGCCTCTGCCCGCAGGCACTGCCCCCGCAGCTCCCATTGGCCGCGGTTCCTGGAGCTGCGGAGCTGGCACTCGGGGTGGAGGCAGGAAAATGGCAGCTACTTCTGGGAGCTGCATGCAGCCAGGGCAGGCAGGGAGCCTGCCTTAGCCTCGCTGCGCTGTCAACTGGAGTTTTAACGGCCCGGTCCTCGGTGTTGACCGGAGCTGCCAGGGGTACCTTTTCGACCGGGCATTCCAGTTGAAAACCAGACGCCTGGCAACCCTAATCTGAAATAGAGGAAAGGCAGATATGGTTGCAATACTCAGCTAGTCAGAGCAGTAGACTTTGTTATCTAAAAACAATCCTTGAAGCTAACTATATAAGAGGTTTGCTTTTCAGAAAAGAGGGTGTGCAGGAGGGCCATCTTAGAGAACTGCATCTCTGTGAAAGGAACTTCAGAAATACATTGGTTTACTTCTGTTCAAACTATTTTTCTTTAAGTTATTTTAATTATTTTATAGCTGTGTAAAATAGAGTATGGGTTAGTAACTCCAGACAGGTAATAAATTTATTTTTATTCAACAAATATAAATCCTGGAAAGAGACTTTCCCCCAGCCCAAACCCTATCATCTATATCCAGTCAGCATTGCTGCCCACAGCCCTTTCACACACATCTGAAGGAAAAGAAGGGAAAAAATCTGGAATATAGCTTTGATCACAGGAAAGAATATGAAGATCAAGCTTCTGCTTTTTTTTTTTTTAATTTGCACTGAATGTATTATGCACGCAAAATGTGAAGACTGTATTATTTATGAATAGAGATGAACTGGAATTTACGAGGACATACTGGGTGATAAATAGGTCTTTTCTATCTCTTACTTGTATTATTCTGATTTATTTCACCCTTGACTTCAAGTAAAGAGAAGAAAATTGTAAGTTTCTGGCCTACTGTTTAAAGCATTTGGAGAGTGCCACTTATATCTCTGTTGTCAAAAACAATTATAGGAATATATACACAGTATTGCCAACCTCAAGCATTCAAAAATCATGACTCATATCAAATCATGAGATTGGCTTAAAATTCATGATACTTAACAAATAATAAGTGGTATGTTATATTTTGTTGCCTTTTGGTATTGGAACATTTAGAGTTCATGTTTTCAAGCTTTTCTCTGTTTCCATGAGGGCTAAAAACTTTTTTTTTTTTTTTTTTTTAATGAAAACTGAGCTTTTTAACTAATAACTTGATTTCAGCAGCTAAGACTCTAAAAAAAAAAAAAAAAAAAAAGCACCAGATATTCTGAGACTCATGAAAAAATTGCAAGAGTTGGCAATAGTTTATACAAAAAAATTCAAAATTTCAGCAAAATCTTGAACAATTTCTATAAAGAGTGCTGTGTCTCTGGTGTAATATGATGATTACTTGACCATTTTCAAGTGTGCTTCAGCATCTAAGGTATTCAATAGAAGATGACTATTGGTAGGGCATTTAAATTGTAACCTAAGGTTGAATTATAAAGTTATACTTAATGCTCTTAAGCCACTTGAGGAAATTAAACCTGCAAATGGCATGTTTTCACTGGGGGAAGATCTACTGGTCCCGTATATCTAGCTATTTATACCTGTAATGTGTTGTCATAGAGTTCTTGATATTATCCTAAGGTTTCTTATAAGAGGAAACAATGGTTAGTATAGTGTATGTTTAGTTTTAGGACCCTAAGAGTTTAAAATCCTGATTCATGAAGTATACCAGGCTGTAATAATACAAAAACAAGAAATTATTATAATTTTAAAATATTTAATATATCTTGTTTTTTAATATTGCAGCTTGTATATATGATGAAAAGTTTGAGAAGCATATTACAATCAGGATTTTAAAGTTTTTAAAAGCATTCAGCATTGGCCCAGCTATGCTTCCAGTGAAGTCAACGGTAAAACTCCCTTTAACTTAAATTGGAGCATTTAGGCCAATGCTGATGAGTGCTTTTGAAAATCCCACCCTTCACTATGAAAACAAGTAGTGTACTTTTGGCATCATCATATGTTGAATACATTGAGTATTCCAGTACTTGGTCCAAACGTAACACTACTATTTAATCGTTATTTATAACACCTCTGTTATTTCAGTTTTGGGGACTTTCATACAGCTTTGCTAGTGCACCTAAATCCTGATTTGGAGCACCTTTTCTAGTCCTGGCACCTTGGCCAATCCTCGGCTATATCAATACACATCAGTCCTGCCTTAAAATGTACCCAGTATAATAATGTACTTCATGAAATTGTGAGAATTCTTTTTAGTAGGAGTCTGAAGGGGTCACTCAGAGTATTAACAGCGATGTAGTCCTCTGAAAGCCACTGTGCTTTTTATTACAGCACAACCTGGAAATGCTAGCTGTCTCTTTGTTTGGACATAGTGCCTGTACCCTTTACACAGTCTATTCTGCTAAGTGCTATATCTGACATTTCAAGGAGCAGAGTTATACTCGGTGGAATGTAAGTCCAGAGGGAGGGAGCAGTGGGATAATTGAATGTTAAGCCCTTTCAAGATGGGCATTTCTATCCCTGAAGGCCTACTTAAGGTGAATAAAAGAATACTTAAAGTTGCAAATTTTCTACTTGGTGACTGAAAATAAGCTGTGCAAGCACACATGAGACCCACTAAACCATAGTTGCCAAAAAGCTGTGAAATTTCCACAAGCTCTAAATTTCTCATCAGGTCAGTGAGGCCGCTGATTGGGCATATATTATGTGGAGGGTTATTTTCCCCTCTTGTTCTTGAATTTTAACTGTGCTGAGTGCAGCTCCATTTCCTGTTATCAGTTTTTCATCATTCTTATATTGCAGGCAGCCATTCAGTGTAAGAGACTTATCAAGTTAGAGGAAGTGGTTTAAGTATTCTTTTGTTTGGTTTTATAAAGCGTAGGCTTTCTAAATGAATTCTGAACTTCCCATGTTGCCTACTGACAAATACTGTGCATAAGAAACTCATATTATTGTAGGTCACTGAATTCATTTTTAAAATGCCAATTGACATAATTCCTTTAGGGAATTATAAGTTGCAGTTCATATTATGGTCTAGTACAAATGTGGAAATTCATTGTTTTAGAAGGGATCTCATTTGTACTACAGAAGCAGCTTAACATGAATCAGGTGATGCCTTTCCAGCTTTTAAATACTACTAAATAGAAATAGCAGACTTACTGGAGTTTTCCACTGTCACTGCCTATCTAGCATTCATTAGAAATTTGGGATCACTTTCCTTACCTCTGGCACAAAGCTTCACTTGATCCTTGTATTTTGCATAAACAAAAGTGGAAGCTGAAGTACCCATAATGACCACAGCTGCTTAGTTCAAAATGAAAATTGGGGAACTAAATGCATGAAGAGAAATAGCAAAAGACAAGCTATCCAGAGCTATTTGTGTAAAAGAGTGGCTTTTGATTGGAAAAGCTGTGGATACTATTGGTATTCATTATATCCTGCTGACATCTTGCACGCATTTAATTTCTGACAGATAGTCAAATATAGTGCTTGCTAGATGAGAGATGACAGTTAAGTAATAAAATTTGCTTTTGACTTTATTAGAGCACTGCCCAGTAACACTGTTAAAGGTCTGTCAGCAATTCTATTATAAACCTCCATTTTCTGAAGCTTAAAAAATGGCTGTTTTTAATTGTAAAATTTTGAGGATTGATGTTTAACTTGCCAGCCTAAATGCACTTTCCCTTCTTGCCTGTACTTACCTGCTTTAGCCTATCATCCCCCATCAAAAAACCCCCAACCTCTTAGTAAATGTTGTGCTTTTAAATTAGAAGTCATGGGCATGATTCACCATGCTGTTAATCCAGTGTATTGCTGGTGTAATGTTAATCTTGTGTGCATGTGGGAGAGAGAGAGAGAGAGGGAGGACTATGGCAGCTGTTCAACACTGCACAGCAATTTGGAACAGAAAGGGACAACGCAAACTGTATCCAGTTGAAAACTAGAACTTGGCTAGGACTCCAGGGTTAACACATCTCATCTTGTGAAAAATGCTATGGGATCTTTAATAAACAAATGATGTGGCTTTACATTGTATGCCTTATCCTAGTAGTCCTCAACCTTTCCCATACCAGGATTTCTTTTTCTTGCCAGGTACCTCTGAGAATCCCCTCTTCTCTAGCCATGTCGCCACTTTCATTTAGCAAAATAGGAAGGGTGGGGTGGTCGCAAGCCCCTGGTGCCTGTTTGAGAACCCTTGTCTTATCCAAAAGAAATAGTTTTCTTACACTATTTCTTCACTTTTTAAAACTAGCCAGGCTAAAACATTAGGTAATGGACAACAGAGAACAGATCTACAGTGCCAGGGAGAAGGACTGGATGATGTAGCAGGTCTTCTCCAATTCCAGTTCCCATCTCTAATTTGTATGATTCTGTCCTTGAATAGTTAACATTCTTGTTGGCACATTCAGCAAAAAGGAAGGGCACTATTAATAATGGGCATTGCATTTTCATTTTATAGTCTGCTTTTTAACTGAGATTACTCAATTTAAAAAGTTTTTTATTTTAGGTTTTGATTGCAGCACATTTAACAGCTACTGCTACTTAAACTTTTATAGCATCTTTGCATGCCAAGGCATTTCAGACCATTTTTATGTTAGCATTTAACAGGTGTTTCATTCAGCATAATTAATAATTATTTAAAATTGGCCTAAAGTCGGTTAAATAAATATTTGCTCTCTCTCTGCTGCGCAGGCAGCGCAGTGGTGATAGAAACCTCCTTTAATTCCCTGTCGAGGATACCCCCAGCATGGAGGAGCCCCCAACATATACAGAGATGGTGTTAGAACTGGCTCCTAGGTTGACTCTTTTCCTTTTGGGCCCTGGCACAGGGGGTGGCAAGGGGTAAACTTAAGTGGGGAGGAGGAGAGGCCAGCATATGATGAAGACCAGTAGTCCTCAGCTGCCATATGGTTTCTAGGGAATCATATTCAGCTGGCGAAAGTTAAAAGCAACCACCCCCACTGCCCCTGCAAAGCGGCTGTAACTTGTGCAGGAGATGGAGTTGTGGCAGAAAATCAGGTAGAGAATAATCGGCTCCCTGACAGTCCTCTTCCCTGGGTTGTGGAGATCAATAGGAAATAGAATTCTGCATAGCCAACACATAAGAAATCTAAAAATGATACATTTTATGAATGGTGATGTAAAAAGACATTAATAACCTGACTTTAGTTGATAACCAGGAAAGTAAGATGTCCATTAACTCAGAGGTGATTAGACCTTGTTTCTATGAAAGGTTTGTAAATCAGCATAACCTTATTACTAATACAAAACTTGACTAACAAACTGTGCAGCTGGACCAATACAGGGATTACATGATTAAACCTTTTAACTGTAGTCAGAATTCTAGCTGCTGTAGTAATCAAATGTTGCTTATTAATGTTGCCTACTAATCAAATGAGTTGGATGCCAAGAAAAAGAATTACGATAATCTATTTGGGACAGTATAAAGGCATGGTCTAGAATCTTTTCATCATAAAAGGAAAGAAAAGGCTGATAATAGTTCAGCGTTAGCAGCATTTAATATAAGACATATGTGCCTCTTTGTCCTCCAAGAAGCTGATAAAATAGCAGAAGCAGATGATCTTCAAATAAAGCTGAATAGTAACCTTTTTCATGCTGCTAGCCAGATTCCTACTAGTGGCTAAATTGTAGCTGTTTGAAAATGTTAAAGAAGTAGGCTCATTATTACAGTCCCCAGTGTATTCTATACTCGACAAAAAAGAAATTCCACTGAAGATTACAGTTGAATTACTATTAAAGAGAACTGAATGCATTTAGCTATAAAATAAAGAAATATTACTGCTCATGAGAACTCTGGCAAACTGTACATTACTGGGTTGCATGATCTTTTTCTTGTTTAGAAAGATTTGTAGCTATTTTAGATAGCATTGTAATGTAAATGCTCAATGGTGTAGTGCAATAATTGAATATATTTTGTGGTCCTAACGTTGTGTAGTTAAAACAGTTCTCCTGCAGAGATGGCTAAGTGATGTAGCAGTAATTTAAACTCAATAAGATCTGATAATGAGTAACTATATTGTTTTGTCTTGAGAATATTTCATAACATTTTAGTTGTAGTATTTTCAACATAATTCTCTGCCAGTTTTCATGGGATGTTTCCTATGAAAATATTTTTAAAAGCAATATTGTATATTATACAGCTGTATAAAACTATATAAAAACAACAGCTGGGGTGTGTCTTTTGCAAAATTGAAGATGTGCTTATTTAGAAAGAAATGGTGATTGATTAGAGACATTTTCAAAGACCGCTAACCATTGTGCAGTATGATAGTCTGATTTAGAATAGTTTCATTAGTTGCTATAATTTGTAGGCAGAAGCATGGTCTAATACTTAAAAGCAAAGCTCTGTGAGCCAGAAAGATCCTGGCTCTTTTTAATATATGTGGAACACTTGAATCCCTATATAACCTTGGGCAAGTTTATTAAACTGTTTCTGTCGGTCACATGAAAAACTCACTTTAGAAAGCATATTTGGGGTAGGGTGACTTTGAATGGAATTACTATAGGAGATTGCATACTCTGAATTATTAGTTGTGTTTTCCCTTCTGTTTCCTGCCACCTTTCTGGAAGAGATCCTGAACACTAGACTAAGAAAAAGCTGTAAAACATAATACATTGTAAAATCGTAGTGTACACAGGGAAAAATATAGTTTAATCTCTGTTTAGCTCATTGAGATGAACCCTAAACTGCCACCTGGGGTTTTCCTTGACCAGCTAAATCAAGATAAAACTACAGTTTACCCTGTTTACACTAGGATTTTACATGTTAATATCACATTGTAAAATCTCACCTTTTATAACTGTGGACATACCCAAAAAGAAGAGAGTGTAAAGACTTAATTGCTACAACACTAATTTAGTGTGGCAAAATCCCAAGGCCTCAGAATGAAACCATATTATAAAAATCTTTTCCCCTTTGTGTAAAACATGCATTGTGTATGCAAGTTTAGAAATGCTCACCATTTTCTATGATGTGATAATATACTGTATTTACATTAGTTATCCATCTTGGAAACCTAGAGGCTTTTATTTTTTATATATATCTAAATCCATGAGAAACAGATCTGTAGAGTAGTTAATCTAATAGACTGTATTCAGCTCTTCTGTCTTTAAAAATCTGGGATAATTTTGAGGAACCTCAAATTTACTCCGCTGTAGTGTTAGCTTTTTCACACCCAGGCACAAAAATAAGGTTATATGTGCTTTTTATATCTGAACTGAAAAGTAATTTCAGATAAAACTGTGCATTGTTAAAACACATTTGATCATTTATATTTTGATAAAAATTTAACCAGCCAAACAAAACACAGTTGTTAGGTGAAAGCAGCTTTTTAAAGAGGCATACTTATCAGCATGTAGCAATGCAGCCAATCAGACACAAAGTGTCCTATAATTTAGTCCTTTTTTTATTGTGAAGAAACAAGATGCACTTACTTTGAAGATGACTTGAAGTGTGAAAAGTTGCCCCCTTGAGAGATTATAATTTAGGACATAGGCAGATATGGTCAGAGGAACCGAGCCAAAGGCCTGGTCTACACTATGAGTTTAATTCGAATTTAGCAGCGTTAAATCGAATTAACCCTGCACCCGTCCACACAATGAAGCCATTTATTTCGAAATAAAGGGCTCTTAAAATCGATTTAAGAACTCCTCCCCGACGAGCGGAGTAGCGCCGAAATCGATATTGTCATTTCGAATTAGGGTTAGTGTGGCCGCAATTCGATGGTATTGGCCTGCGGGAGCTATCCCACAGTGCACCATTGTGACCGCTCTGGACAGCAATCTGAACTCGGATGCAGTGGCCAGGTAGACAGGAAAAGCCCCGCGAACATTTGAATTTAATTTCCTGTTTGCCCAGCACAGAAGAGCACAAGTGACCACAGAGAGCTCATCAGCACAGGTAACCATGCAGGCCGATAATCGAAAAAGAGCACCAGCATGGACCGTACGGGAGGTACTGGATCTGATCGCTATATGGGGAGAGGATTCAGTGCTAGCAGAACTTCATTCGAAAAGACGAAATGCCAAAACTTTTGAAAAAATCTCCAAGGGCATGATGGAGAGAGGCCACCATAGGGACTCAGAGCAGTGCCGCCTGAAAGTCAAGGAGCTCAGACAAGCCTATCAGAAAACAAAGGAGGCAAACGGTCGCTCCGGGTCAGAGCCGCAGACATGCCGCTTCTATGCTGAGCTGCATGCAATTCTAGGGTGAGCCGCCACCACTACCCCACCTCTGACCGTGGATTCCGAGGCGGGGGTAATCTCATCAGCCACACTTGAGGATTCTGCGGACGGGGAAGAGGAGGAGGAGGAGGATGAGCTTGCGGAGAGCACACAGCACTCCGTTCTCCCCAACAGCCAGGATCTTTTTCTCAGCCTGACTGAAGTACCTTCCCAAGCCTCCCAAGCCAGTACCCAAGACCATGACCCCATGGAAGGGACCTCAGGTGAGTTTACCTTTTAAAATATAAGACATGATTTAAAAGCAAGCGTTTTTTAATGATTAATTTGCCCTGAGGACTTGGGATGCATTCGCGGCCAGTACAGCTACTGGAAAAGTCTGTTAACGTGTCTGGGGATGGAGTGGAAATCCTCCAGGGACATCTCCATGAAGCTCTCCTGGAGGTACTCCAAAAGCCTTTGCAGAAGGTTTCTGGGCAGTGCAGCCTTATTCTGTCCTCCATGGTAGGACACTTGACCACGCCATGCTAGTAGCAAGTAATCTGGTATCATTGCATGACAAAGCCTGGCAGCGTATGGTCCCGGTGTTTGCTGGCATTCAAGCAACATCCGTTCTTTATCTCGCTGTGTAATCCTCAGGAGAGTGATATCGTTCATGGTAACCTGGTTGAAATACGGGAATTTAATTAAGGGGACAGAGGTGGCCATTCCTACTGGGCTGTTTGCCTGTGGCTGAAAAGAAATCCTTCCCTGCAGTTAGCCAAGTGCCGGGGGGCGGTGGGGGAGGGAATTGGTGCTGAGCTTTTCGCCTTTGGCTAGCAGGGATCTTCCCTGATACCAGCCACGCGGTGGGGGGAGGGGTACAGCGCTCATCCCAGATAATTCATGGTGGGCGGGGGTTAGTTTGGTTTCTGCAGGGATCTTCCCTGATACCAGCCACGTGGTGGGGGGAGGGATAAAGCAATTATCCCAGAGAATTGGAGGGGGGGGGGGTTAGTTTGTTTTCTGCTGCTGAAGGTTAACAGGAAAACCGCAGCAGTCAACAGGCTTTGCTTGGTATGTGGGAAAGGAGGGTGCAGAAGCCGAAAGACAATGGCTTACCATGGCCGCATGCACGCCGAATTCTGTTGCGCGGACCTGCGTCTGTGATCTCTAACACCAAAGCCACAGGCACTCAATATTAAGATGGAAAATGCGACCTTGTACTGAAATCACATGTGCTATGTAATGTGAATAGTGTTGTTCACCGTGAAAGAGTATAAGCATTGTTCTGTAAAATGTATCTTTTTAAAAACTTCTCTCCTTGTTTCCATCCCTCCAACAGCTGCAAATTTTTCAAGCCTCCCTCCTCCGTCCCGAAGGCTATCTCAGATAACGCGGCGGAGAAAGAGGACGCGAGACGAGATGTTCTCGGAAATAATGGAATGCACCTGAAATGAAAGAGCACATTTGAATGAGTGGAAGGACACGGTATCTAAGTACAGGAAAGATGCCAGTGAACGTGAGGTCATGAGGGACGCTCGAGATGAGAGGTGGCAGGCTGCAACGCTGGGGCTGCTGCGTGATCAAACGGACGTGCTCCGGCGTCTGGTGGAGCTTCAGGAACGGCAGCAGGATAACAGAGTGCCGCTGCAGCTGCTGTATTATCTCCCTCCCCCCTCCGCATGTTCCATAGCCTCCTTACCCAGACGTGTAAGAACATGGGGGGGAGGCTCCGTGCACCCTCCCAGTCCACCCCAGTGGACAGCCCAACCAAAAGGCTGTCATTATATTTAATTTTTTCAGTGGCCTTTTACTTCCCTCCTGTCCTCCTCCCAAACCCCACCCGGGCTACCTTGTCGGTTCTCTCCCTATGTTTATAATCAATTAATAAAGAATACATGATTTTTAAATGATAGTGACTTTATTTCCTTTAAAAGCAAACTGTGATTTAAGGGGGGGAGGGTGGTTTGCTTACAGGGAATGAGTCAATCAAGGGGGCGGGTTTTCAACAAACAGGACTTGCACACCGTAGCCTGGCCAGTCATGAAACTGTTTTTCAAAGCTTCTCTGATGCGCAGCGCTTCCTGGTGTGATCTTCTAATCGCCCTGGTGTCTGGCTGCGCATAATCAGCAGCCAGGCGATTTGCCTCAGCCTCCCACCCCGCCATAAAGGTCTCCCCCTTACTCTCACAGAGATTGTGGAGCACACAGCAAGCAGCAATAACAATGGGGATACTGGTTTGGCTGAGGTCTGACCGAGTCAGTAACGAGCGCCAGCGACCTTTTAAACGTCCAAATGCACATTCTACCACCATTCTGCACTTGCTCAGCCTGTAGTTGAACAGCTCCTGACTCCTGTCCAGGCTGCCTGTGTATGGCTTCATGAGCCATGGCATTAGGGGGTAGGCTGGGTCCCCCAAGGATAACTATTGGCATTTCAACATCCCCAACTGTTATTTTCTGGTCCGGGAAGTAAGTCCCTTGCTGCAGCCGTTTAAACAGAGTAGTGTTCCTGAAGACGCGAGCGTCATGAACCCTTCCCGGCCAGCCCATGTTGATGTTGGTGAAATGTCCCTTGTGATCCACAAGTGCTTGCAGCACCATTGAAAAGTATCCCTTGCGGTTTATGTACTGGGTACCCTGGTGCTCCGGTGCCAAGATAGGGATATGGGTTCCATCTATCGCCCCACCACAGTTAGGGAATCCCATTGCAGCAAAGCCATCCACTATGACCTGCACATTTCCCAGAGTCACTACCTTTCGTAGCAGCAGCTCAGTGATTGCTTTGGCTACTTGCATCACAGCAGCCCCCACAGTAGATTTGCCCACTCCAAATTGATTCCCGACTGACCGGTAGCTGTCTGGCATTGCAAGCTTCCACAGGGCTATCGCCACTCGCTTCTCAACTGTGAGGGCTGCTTTCATCTTGGTATTCTGGTGCTTCAGGCAGGGGAAAACAAGTCACAAAGTTCCATGATAGTGCCCTTACACATGCGAAAGTTTCGCAGCCACTGGGAATCGTCCCACACTTGCAACACTATGCGGTCCCACCAGTCTGTGCTTGTTTCCCGGGCCCAGAATCGGCGTTCCACGGCTATAACCTGCCCCATTAATAGCATGATCTCCAAAGCACCGGGGCCCGCGGTTTGATAGAATTCCATGTCCTCATCACTCTCGCCGCCGCGCTGCCATAGCCTACTCCTTGCCACCTGGTTTTGCAGGTTCTGGTTCAGCATAAACTGCACGATAACGCGCGAGGTGTTTACAATGTTCATGACTGCTGTCTTGAGCTGAGGGGGCTCCATGCTTGCCGTGGTATGGCGTCTGCACTGTTCACCCAGGAAAAAGGCGCGAAACGGTTGTCTGCCGTTGCTTGCCTGGAGAGGGGGGAGGATGTACCCAGAACCACCCGCGACAATGTTTTTGGCCCCATCAGGCATTGGGATCTCAACCCAGAATTCCAATGGGCGGAGGAGACTGCGGGAACTATGGGATAGCTACCCACAGTGCAATGCTCCGAAAATCGACGCTAGCCCCGGTACATGGACGCACACCGCCGAATTAATGTGCTTAGTGTGGCCGCATACATTCGACTTTATACAATCTGTTTCCAAAATTCGAATTCTATAAATTCGGATTAATCCCGTAGTGTAGACATACCCAAAGTTAAAAGCCTTTTCTGTGCTATTGCATCTGTAGCCATCCTCAAAGTACTTTCCATGTTAGGACACAGGCTCTCAAATCCTGTGGGTAAATGTTATCTGTAGGAACCTCATTATATGTGGAAACATTACCTTATTCTGACAGTTCACAACCACGAAGTACAAATTCTGCATTTCCTTCTCTTCTTTCAGTATTACATGTACAGTAGCCTTTAGTATTGAATTGTTTATTCTTTTTAAATGACTTAATTGTTGTAACATAAATCTACAAAATCTGGGAAATTAAAACATGCTACAACCAGGTCCTAGTTTTTTGCAGTAATTGCCATGTAAATCAGAGCCGGTCAAATAAATTCTGTTAAAACTCAGTAATTACATGCAGTTTTTTCTGTATTGTATTCTCCTCTAACCCATATTTTCTTCTCTTATCCTTCCTACCCACTCCTCCCCTTCCTCCTTTTCAGCTGCTGCTTAGCTCAGGTTAATAGAAATCATATGATTAACATCTATGGATAGCCATTCATAGGTTGACAACCCTAATAATTCTAGCTGCCCTTATTATACATGTCTTTGCTTCAACAGAACATGCACCCTGAGGATTCGAGCTGAGCTAATATCTCACAGTGAATAATTTATTTGACAAATTTAGCCTCTTTCTGTTTGTGCAACATTTGCAAACAGATTGTGACTCACTTGAATTTATTCATTGTTGAAATTTGACATCTTTTTAATTTTATACTGTTGGGATTGCGCCCCAAAAGTATTAAAAATTGTTTTGCTTAATTGTGATCAGCCAGTTATATCATATGGTACCGTTTCCTTTTTTCTGATTGGATGAGCACACAAGCTTGTTTAGCCTGAATACTACCATATTAGATTTTAAAATTTGGTTTCTATGGATAATTTTACTTGCTTTTTAAAAGTTTGGTTTTGATCAGTTCGATAAATATTTAAAAAATAAAAACATGAGATACAAAGTTCTCCAAAGTGCTTTAATATACAATTAATATTTGTTGACATTTCTTGTACATTTGACTCAGTTTGTTTGAAAATTAAGAACCTTGGATGATATGGAGCCAAGGACAGGGCACCAATAAAACACTTTAAAATTGGGTAATAATATTCCAGCAACTCTCTTCCCAGGCACCAGAGAAATCTACCTAACATTTCACCCTCTACCAGCCCACACACTTCCACTTCCAATGTCATTAACCTGCTTGTAAAAGACAATAGCACTAACGTGTAAATGTTTTTCTTATTCTTTCTGCCCCCCTCCCCCCCCGCAACATAATCTTACAGAAAAGAATGTGAAAGGACATTTTTATGTGCCCTTGGGTCTAAAATCCCACCACCTTGACTGTATCCTGATTTTTTTTTTCTCACTGAGGTCTCCAGAAGAAGCCAATGTTGAACAAAATCAGCACTGTTTAAAAGGGCCACAACAGTTTGAGATGTTCAGTTTTTAGATGATCTCTGACTTAAAATGGTCCTCCATATGAAATAGCCCTAAGACAGCCTTGAGTATCAATATTGAGATGACCCAACATTCTAAACTACTTTAGCTATGACTCAGTCTAAAATTATATATTTAGTTTCCAGTTGCTGGAAATTGAACATTTGTGAATGCTTTACAAATAATAATGAATTAAGTCTCACAACACCATTGTGGAACACCATTGTACAGATGGCAAAATGGAGGCGTAGAGTTGTTAAGTATCTCGACCATGGTCACACTTGGAAGTCTGTCGCAGAGATTAGAATATATGGGTCTGCTTTTCAACAATGCTGAGCACCTGCATCTTCCATATTTCAATAGAAACCGCAGGTTATCAGTGTGTCAGAAAGTAAAATCTGTGTGTCTCCCAGCTAATGGGCCCATGCCTTAGCTACAAGACCAACCTTCCTCTCCTTTGATTCTGACATTGAGGTGTCCTGAATTCTGATATGCGGCATCTACAAATAGGATCAGTTCACTAAAGCACGTTACAGCCCTCACAGTGTTCTTAACCACCCTGGATTTAATCTGCTCTAGTAAACAAAATTAAAAATTTCAACATCCTCATCTTAACATTCAGAACTTCAAAAATACTGAATGAGTTTTCTTTAAACTTGGCTTGTTTGCTGGATCTCATTCAGATATACGAAGCAATGGCATGTGGACAAACTCTGATCAGCTGTTCGATTATCTGGTTTTTTTTCTGTTTTCTCTCCCTCCCCATCCAACAATGGAATGAAAAAAATTGGATAATCTGATTCTGTTGATCCTTTAAAAAAATAAGCTTGCCTCAAGGCAGAGACCAAACATGGAAAATTTCAGTCCAAAAGGAATTGTTTGGGAAAGTTATAAGCAACTGAAAAAGATGGGGTATGATGGAAGTTGCATTTCAGCCATAACTATGCATACATAATCTTTTACAAGGACTGCTGTTACCTAACACTTTGATGTCTTCTTTTCCCTTTGGCACCTCACAAATAGTCTTTGGCAGTACATAATGCAACACCACTGCCACCATTCCAATATATTAGGAAACTGGTTCAAATACTTATGCAAATAAGGCTATGTTTTGTTATTAGGGAAGAAGACATGAAGACCTGATATTTTTTTGTAAAACTGGTTTAGCAAGTTAGTTTTGCCCTCTCGGGCAGTACTTTATTTCCTGTTTTTTTTAAATTTCTGATGACATAATGCATTTTCATAATATACGAGGGGCAAACCAGATGCCTGATTTTTGGACTAGTTTACTGCTAATTAAAAGACTATTTTTTCTGTCACAAATTTACTAGTGAGTCTGTCAAAATATTCAATAGTTCAACAAGCTAAATTGGCCAGGAAAACTCGATTGGGTATTTTCCATTCCACGTAACTTTGGTGCTTATTTTTAAGAGTCATGGGAATAGCTGTTAGTATATGTATTGATTACTAGTCTGCTGTTAATGTAAGTCAGCTGTGTAGCAGAGTAATGATTCAGGAAGTTATATTTCAGTGTACTCAAATTTAAAGGGAGGAAAACCCCACCTGAACAATGGATCTGTTGAGTATTTTCATTTTGTTACAGGAATTCTTATTCTACTTCTTTGATGTATAATTTTGTCATTCTGCAAGAGTTCATAATAAATGTGTCACAATCTGATATGATCATTATTTAACTGCAAACATGCATGAAAAGTCAAGAGATTCACAATCTGATTTCTCTCTAAAATTTTAGGTCACTCTGAGATTATTAGTCGTCTTATAACTTGGCTGTAAATGATATAATCTAACAAACAAAATACTATAAAGCTTGTTGGTACAGTAGTAGCTAAGTACTAAAGTAGTAAAGCCACTACAGCTGACTTCCCATATGAGCAAATAACTGGTTAAGATCAGCAGCAACCATGCCTAGGAAAAACAATATTGTCTTGATGAGAGGTGGTGCAATAAAATTTCATTCTTTGAGTTATTATCCCTATGGGTGCTCCACCTGAGAATGTGCGTGCACACATGCACTCTTGATCTGAGATTTTTAGCCAGCAGTGTCTGTGGGTCTGTGCCGGCAACCTATAGATTCTTGTGCTGTGGTGCAAAGATATATGGGTGGGGAGGAGGTGCTGCTGCTGCTCCAGTTCCTTCTCAGCCATCTTCAGCTCCAGACGGAGCATTGGGTGTCTGCTGGTTAGCTCTACAGCTTTATTCTATTTTTCTCCTTTTGTAGTATTTCTTTTATTTAATTTTATTACTTGTGATCAGGGTCTCCTTCACCTTTGGTTTGTTTGCAGCCTTTTCCTGATCAGGTTATGCCAAAGACCCCTGGTTTCAAACCTTGTCATACCTTCCACACGTCGTGTCCCCTCAGCGATGGGCATTCCAGCTGTCTTGGAGAGTCCCATGTCCCACTGAAGTGCAAGGTCTGAGGGAAGACAGACTGAAGCACCTCCTCATGGAGCGCTCGCTGAAACCTGTGGGATCCGATTATCCCCATCCCAATACATCAGCCACACTGACTTATGAGGCCTCAGTAAGCAGAGACCATGGCCACCTTTGGACACTTTGAAGCATTAGAAGCATTCTAAAAGAAAAAGACTCCATTCTCCTGAGAGAGACTCCAAAAGGGGGGGGGGGGAAACAGTTTCCTCTTCTAAGGGATACCAAGAGAGAACACTCACCAATACTGAAGCTGGAGTATCTGTCAGTGCACCCCCTAAAGACTTGACCTTCAGTACCAAGTCGGTTGCCAATCACACGTTGGCCACCAGTACTGACACAGCCCCCAGTACCTATCTCAGTAACTCCTCCATTGGATATAGGAGATGACGTCTTCTTCGATTCAGATATTTCAGTCCAGGACTCCATCATGCACCCATTCCAGCCCTCCTCCTTACAGGTGTTTCCAGAGGAGTAGACCCCAGAAATGAACTGTTATCCTCCATGTCAACCCTGGCACTAATATTCCCTTCTCCCAGTGCTCCATCACAATGGGCTTTTGGCTCCTTATGCTGACAAGTATTATAGGGTGCCCTGGTGCAAAAGCCAACAGGCCACCAGTACTGGAGGAACCTGTCCAGAAGTGCATGAATTAGTGGTTGCGGAGGAGACATCGCAGTTCCACAAATCTTCCTCCTCCTCACCTGACAAGGCAGTTATGCCCCCGCCACCATCCTATACAGATGAGTTCAGGGCTTTTCAAGACTTGATTAAAAAAAGAGTAGTAGAATCTCTACGGATCCCCTTGGAGGAAATACAAGAACTGCAACACTCCTTGGTGAATATTCTGCATACCTCCTGACAGAGCAAGACTGTTTTGTCCTTAATGAAGCGTTACTCTCACCAGCCAATACAGTGTGGTAGACACTGCTACCATCCTGCCCATGTGCAAGAGGAATGACAAAAAGTATTATGTTCTGTCTAAGGGTTTGGAATATTCTTTTTTCTCCCATTCCACCCAAAATTAATGTCCAAATTAATGGCAGGGAGTACTTGGGGCAGAGGGATACAGGGTTAAGCAGAGTGGGATCCCAAAGGCCAGTATGCTACCTGGCCAAATGGCAGAGATTGTGGGGGTGGGCGAAAGCAGATTCCTTGTACCACTAGCTAAAATCCATGTGGTTTGGAATGTGTTTTGACTGTGGGGGTAATAGAACACCTCCTAATAGACCTGCTTTTTGGTAATGATTTTTTGCGTGTAGCTCAGGTTAAAGTATTTGCCTGCATCAGGAGGGAGTTTTATGCTGGGACCCCCGAGGGAAAGGGTAAGGCCTCAGGAACTGCTGAGAGAATGGGAGTCTCCTTGATTCTTCTGTAGCAAGGGGAAGCCACATGCTTCCAGGTGGGAGGGTGGTTGAGACCAACTGCTGCACTGCAGCTGGAGGCAACACCACACCAGGGAGGGATGGGAGTGTAATGCCTGCCAGGGAAAGAACTGCCAACAGGTCGCAGCTGAACCAGAAATAAACCCGGATCTAAGGAGCATAGAGAAATGTTTCCCTGAGGAGAGTCCAGAGAAGGGGCAGGGGATCTCAGAAACCACTGAGGTGGGTGAGGATTCCTGTGACTCTGTAACACAGGGAAGCAGGGTGCTTCCAAGTATGGGAGGGCCTGAGACTAGCTCCTTTACAGCAGAAGGCAACATGCCCTCAGGCACAGGGGCAAGAGGTGTTGTCAGTGATTAAGGAAACTGTCCCAGTTGTTAGCTGGCAGAGTTTTGGAGATGAACAAGAGACAGAACCCTTCATAGGGAGCGCAGAGAAATGTGTCTTAGGAGCGGGCCCAGAGGAGGAAACGAGGGAAAGAATAGTGGGGGTACAAGAATGTCTCCTCACTAGTCACTTTGGGCAGGATGCCAAGGATGCTAGGAGGATGGCTGTGTCAGCATCTGTGCAGCTAGGCACTCAGCCTGTGGCCCCAGGTTTTGAGAAGGAACTGTGTAGCTGACCTCCTGGAGAGGAGGAGTCACACAGTTGACTTCTCAGGACAGAGAAAGGGGTGGCGGAGGGTACTCCAATCCAGTTCCCAATTTTTCAGGATGCTATTTCTGATAAATTTTTGGAAAGTAATTGTGTCTCTTTAAATCAAGATGCAGCTCCAATGCCTGTGATATCAAAGGAGTTGGGACCAGGAAGCTGCCAGGTGGTAGTTTGCCAGAATACAAATGACCCAACTGACAGAGAAGGGGGTGTTCTCCCCCTGGCTGGTGAGACACAGAAAGCAGTTATAGGAAAGCTGCTGGGAAAAGGTTAATCTGATCGAAGGGTAAACTCACCTAGCCCAGAGAGCACAGATCACAGCCCTGTAGGGGGTGGGGAAGGGCTCAGTGCTGGGAGGAGGAAACACAGGGTAACACCAAAAGGGGAGCTGGATTTTCTGCATATGTACAATCCTGGGGTTGGGACACCGCTCCCCAAAGGGCTGGCCAATGTGCAGGATCCGCCTGAACACCGATCTTGCCAGACCGTGAGGCTCCAAAATTCCAGAAACATTAAATTAAGAGCCCACACAGAGGGGAACATTGAAGGGAAGGAAAAGCCAGTGACTGATTACATGGGAGAGAGTCAAAGACACCATGGGTAATGAACAAACTAACCTCAAACTAGAATATCTGAACAGAGGGCATGGATTCATAAAGATACTTGTAAATGCACATCTAAGATAAAAATTTAGGTATTAATGTTAAGTTTTGGTGATAAGAATTTTGACATGGATGTTAAACCTTATGATAATGCTACTTTTCAATTAATACCTCTAAACAGGTTTAAAGCTTATCACAGCAGAGAAACCATAAAAAACCTGGTGTGCTGTGTGTGAATGGGGAAACTGAGGCACACTGCCTCATGGCCTTAATGACTGGATGCCAAAAGAACTATAACACTAACTGCCTTCGAGATAGTCAGTAACTGATGATGGGCGATCACTCGTTGCCGAGTATGATTATCTTCCATGGGAGTATGGGTCCTCAGGTGGCTAATAAGGCCAGACCTTGAACCACAAGTTCTATTGCGGTGAGGGCAGATGTTTTCAGGCTCAGCAGGAGGCTGTTGACCATGACTGGAAGCCAGTATCTCCTTCCTTCTGCGCCTCTTGTCCCCTTCAGTTTGTCGGCGAGCAAGTTCAAAATGCAGGGGACCATCACATAGGACTTCACTCCATTTTAAGCGACCCTTGGCAAGTGTCCCCCAAGTGTCAATGTCAGTATTACACTTTTTTAGGTTGTCCTTCAGTACGTCCTTATATTGCTTCTGTTGTCCACCCATGTTACGATACCCTTCTTTCAGCTGAGAGAACAGGACCTGTTTTGGGAGGCAATGGTCTGGCATCTGGACAATGTGACCAGTCCAGCGGAATTGCTGATGGATGATCATTGCCTCAATACTGGTGGTCTTTGCCTCTTCCAGGACACTAATATTGGTGCGCCTGTCTTCCCATTTGATCTTCAGAATCTTACGAAGGCAGCGTTGATGGTGCCTTTAAAGTGGTGTCTATAGGTTGTCCATGTTTCGGACCCATACAACAATGTTGGGAGAATAATGGCTTGATAAACAAGAAGCTTGGTGTCTGTTTGAATGTCGTCATCTTCAAAAACCCTGTGCTGTAAATGAGAAAAAGCTACGCTGGCACAGCTCAGGCGATGTTGAATTTCTGCATCAATATCTGCCTTGGATGAAAGATGACTTCCAAGGTAGAGGTAATGATCGACATTCTCCAATGCCACTCCATTGATTTTGATAGATGGAGCATGTAATACCTCATTTGGAGAGGGCTGATAGAGTATTTTAGTCTTCTTGATATTAAGAGTGAGACCAAGACATGCGTAAGCATAGGCAAACACATTCAAGATAGTTTGAAGATCTTTCTCAGAGTGGGCAAAGATTGCGTTATCATCAGCATACTGAAGTTCCACAATAGATGTTGTTGAGATCTTACTCTTGGCTTTCAGCTTGCTAAGCCTGAACGGGTTTCTGTCCATTCTATAAATAATTTCAACACCAGCTGTAAACTTCCCAGCAACTAGGTAAAGAATGACGGCGATAAAAACCGCAAACATGGTTGGAGCGATGATACGGCCCTGTTTTACTCCTGTTTGTACTTTGAAAGGTTTGCTCTGGGAGCCAGTGCTGCTCAGAACAGTCGCTTTCATGTTATCATGAAGCAATTTTAGGACATTGATGTATTTATCAGGACATCCAATCTTAGAGAGTACAGTCCAGAGGGCATGGCGATTCACTGAATCAAAGGCTTTAGTTAAATCAGTAAAAGCCATGTACAGTGGTTGGTTTTGCTCCTGACACTTTTCTTGCAGCTGCCATACTGTGAAGATCATATCTGCAATTCCACAACATGGTCGGAAACCACTCTGTGACTCTAGTAAAATTTCTTCTGACGGGGCAGAAGGCGAGTTGCAAGGATCCGCGCCAGAACTTTGCCTACAATGGCTAGGAGGGAGATACCACAATAATTTCCACAATCCGCTTTATCCCCTTTCTTGAAGAGGGTGACAATCAGGGCATCCCTCATTTCACTGGGTATCTCCTCCTTTATCCAGATTTTAAGGATAAGCAGGTAAAGCTGCCGAATTAGCTCTGGTCCACCGTCTTTAAAGATTTCAGCAGTTATCCCATCTAGACCTGCTGCCTTGTTGTTCTTCATCTGCTTGGTGGCATTGTGTACCTCATACAAATTAGGAGGGTCTCCAAGTTCATCCCTAAATGGTCGTTGAGAGATTTGCTCAAGGACTTCATCTGCAACCATAGAATTACGGTTAAGGAGATCTTCAAAATGTTCTTTCCAGCCAGAATTGATGGCTTCGTTGTCCTTCAGAAGTGTGGTTCCATCCTTAGAGCGAAGAGGATTCATACCATGGCAAATTGGCCCATAAAAAGCCTTGCTGGCTCTAAAGAAACCACATGTATTGTGGATGTCCGTGAGATGTTGGAGTTCTTGCGCTTTCTCAGTCCACCATTTGTTCTTGAGTTCTCTGGGTTTATATTGGACTTCCGCCGTTGCCTTGGCATGGGCTTCTCTCTTTATATTACAATTTATGTCATTCTGCCAAGCATGAAATGCCATTCTCTTCTCATTAATGAGTTGCTCAATTTCAGCATCATTCTCATCAAACCAGTCCTGATGTTTTCTGGTTTGATAGCCTATGGTTTCCTCACAGGCATTGATGATTAATGCTTTCAACTGGCTCTAGTGTTCCTCAGTTTCTTCCGGAAACTCTGATGGGAGCTTTTCTTCTAAGACTGCTTGGAAGTGGTTACACTTAATAGGGTCCTTCAAATCTTGAATCTTCAACTTGTGCCTGATCTGCTTCTTTTGCAGCCTCCATTTGGGAGAAATCTTAATTTTCATTGTGGATCGAATAAGGCGATAATCAGTCCAGCAGTCATCAGCACTTGTCATTGCTCTTGTGAGAAGTACATCACTACGATCTCTGGCACGAACTATAATGTAGTCGAGGAGATGCCAGTGCTTTGACCGGGGGTGTCTCCAAGATGTTTTGAACTTTTCCTTTTGTCAGAAGAGAGTGTTCGTAATAATAAATTCATGTTCAGCAGACTTGGTCAGGAGCAGAATTCCATTTGAATTGCTTTTGCCAACTCCTTCTTTCCCGATTGTTCCCTTCCACAGGTCTGAGTCTCGTCCCACATGTGCATTGAAATCCCCCAAAAGGATGAACTTGTCTTCTGTAGGAGTCTCCGATAAAATGGTTTCCAACTGAGAATAAAAATCTTCCTTTACATTCACATTGGCATCCAGTGTTGGTGCATAGGCGCTCACAATAGTTGCCTGTTGATTTTTGGTGAGCCTCAATCGGAGTGTCATAAACGGCTCATTGATGCCAACTGGTACCTCGGAGAGGCACCTTATGAGCTTGTTCTTTATAGTAAAGCACACTCTATGCAATCGGGGTTCATCTATAGCTTTTCCCTTCCAGAAATAGGTGTATCCTCCTTTCTCCTCCCTCTCCTGTCCTTCATCAGCTCTTCTAGTTTCGGACAAAGCAGCAATATCGATGTTAAACCGACTCAATTCACGAGCAATAATGGCTGTACGTCGCTCTGGTCGGTCACTGTTTGAGTTGTCCATCAGGTTACGTACATTCCAAGTTCCAAAGTTGAAGAGTTTCTTACATTTTTGACCGCTGAGGTGGTGATCCTGCTGGATGCGGCTATCCAGCCAGGAAAAACAGAGGCAAGACTATTTTTAGGGTACCTTTTCTAACCCCCTCCTCATGTGGGGTGAGCAGAGTGGATCCTTAAAAGGATTGCTCAGATGTGGGTGCAGCTGCCGAGATGCTCACCTCAATCCGCGAGCAAGACGACTGTATCACACACCCACTGCCTGTGTGTCGGACTGTAAGTAGGAACTTCCAGATTTCATTGTCCTGTTCCCATCGCTACTCGCTGATCGCCACTGGACTTTTGACTTGTGCAATGTTATTTTTCCCAAAAACTGGCTGAAGGGCAATCTAAGCATCTAAGTTTGTAAGGGCATTGAAAGTGTTAAGATCAGCTTAGAATGTGTTTTGCTTTTATTTCATTTGACCAAATCCGACTTGTTATGCTTTCACTTATAATCACTTAAAATCTATCTTTGTAGTTAATAAATCTGTTTATTCTACTGGAAGCAGTGCATTTGGTTTAAAGCATGTCAGAGACTCCCCTTGGGATAACAAGCCTGGTGCATATCAATTTCTTTGTTAAATTGATGAATTCATATAAGCTTGCCGTGTCCAGCGGGCATAACTGGACAGTGCAAGACGGAGGTGTCTGGGACCGGAGATATTGGCTAGTGTCATTCGGTTGCACAATCCAAGGAGCAGCTTATATGCCAGAGGCCGTGCGTGAACAGCCCAGGAGTAGGGGTTCTCACAGCAGAGCAGGGTAAGCCTGGCTCCCAGAGTCGAGGATTGGAGTGACCTAGCAGATCACCAGTCCAAATAACACCAGAGGGCAACGTCACACTTCACACAAAGAACACAGATAAGGGAAAATAGAATTTTTGTAAGTATATTAAATATGTCTAAGTGCACTCATTGCCTTAATCTGTAGTTTTGTGGCCGTGTCTAATTGTTAAATTATACCAGCAGCCAAAGTAGGTTGGGAACTTACACAGCAGTTACTCAAAAGAGTCAGTACCTGCTCATACAAACAGAAAGATTTGTGTCATACTTGTTTTTTCTTTTGCAAGGCTTTAATTTACTAGGCTGTTGTGAACTGATAAAAACTGATTTTTGTACTGTGTTGTGAAATTGAGTGGCTTTATATTTGTTGGTGGAAGAGTAATAAAGTGTGGGACAAGGTAACCATTACAATTTGTAGGAGCAAATAAATATACTGTCAGTGTTATAATAAAGGCTACAAGCAGTAAAGATGACTTATGCAGAAGATTCTTGCAACAATAGAGTGTTGTTTTTCTGGAATCTAACACAGGTAAAGATGTTGACAGTGCAAGTATTGATGAGATTACTTGTAGGTGTTAATTGGCCAGCATTGTGATTGGGTTCAACTGAAATGTTAGAATTTTAAGTATATTTGTATTTAATAGGTAATATATTTTAAAATAGTATTTCACTGAATTAACACTGACACATTCCAACTAAAAGTGGTTTGTACAGTTGTCTAATCTTTAAAAGATCTTGCCATCATTATATACTTTGTTCCTGTCTGATCTGTAGTGATAAGAAATCATTGGTCAGTGTGCCCAACACAGAAATATCCAAGTAGGGGTAGGGAACATATGTACAGTCCCTTCTGAATTGTTTCATTAGGTTACAGCCTGCAAATCTTTGGATCTTTTGAGCTCTTCCTGAGGTACAGGGACATTCCTGCTGATTCTGAGCCCTCCTGGCCTCTGCACCAATTTGACAGGCAATGCAGCTCTGTTGGATCCCCATGAGCAGAAAGGGTTCTGCAGTCTGGCTGTATTAAGTGTTAGCATTGCTGCTGGGTGTCAGGGAATCAATGTGTGCTTGGCCTTCCTCATGCCTGGGTGCCCAGGCACATACAGCCCTTTATGATATCCCAGAAAGGAGCCAGTTCTGTATGAGGGAAGAGGGGAACCTTTTCAAGTGTGGATCTCATCTGAGGGGCACAGTCTGATCCCAAGACTACAAATTGCTAATCTCCATCTTCCAGCTCATTCTCAGTTGGTTGAGTGAGAGGGGAATCTTGCAATGTGCAGGACATAGTGGATGGAATTGTAGCAATGAGGTTCCCAAGCTGTGGTGGGACAATAGATCACATGCATATCCATATTTTGGCACCTGATCATCTTGCCACAGAGTACATCAACAGAAAGAGCTACTTTTCTGTGGTTATGCAAGCACTGGTGGATCACCAGGGATGCTTCACCAAAATGTTGGCTGGCGAGGGAAGGTGCATGATGCTTGCATCTTTAAGAACACAGGACTGTTCAGAAAGATACAAGCAGGGACTTTCTTTCCTGACCAACGGATTACCATTGGCAATGTTGAAAAGCCAATAGTAATCCTTGGGGACCCCGCCTACACCTTGCTCCCCTGGCTCATGAAGTCATACTCTAGCCACCTCAACGGCTCCAAGGAAAGATTGAACTATTGGGTTAGCAAGTGCAGAATGACATTTGAATGTGCTTTTGGTAGACTGAGAGACCGGTAGTGTTTATTTACAAGATTGGATTGCAGTGAAAAAACATCCCAATGGTTATAGCTGCCTGCTGTTCCTGCATAATAACTTGTGAAGCAAAGGGGGGAAAAGTTGCTACCACAGTGGAGATGGAGTGACTATCTATTGAGTGTGAACAGCCATACACAAGAGCTATTATGAGAACTCTAGGTGGAGCTGTACGGCTCAGGGAGGTTTTGAAAGAGCAGTGAGCCACAGTAATTTGTTGTGAACTGTGCTTTACCTGGCCCTGCTGTTTTGGGGCCTGTTAGGAATTGTGTGGTGCTTGGTGTACATCTATAAATATAGCACTATCAGTGCACCTATTAATTTTTCAGTGCTTGCTGTACATTTATGATTATTACACTGTGTTTGTTACTGATCCTATATGTGGTGTCATACTGTACAGCAACAAGTAAGTTTTCAGAACTGCTAGGTGCTCTGCAGTATATAATGCGAACAAGTAGAGAGGAATTATTTTACAAATAATAGAATTTAATTCAGTGCAAAGAAAACTCTGTGTAATTTAAAAGCAAATACACCTCTACCCCGATAGAACGCGACCCGATATAACACAAATTCGAATATAAAGCAGTAAAGCAGCGGGGAGCCCCAGGCCCTTTAAAGCGTCACCCGAGCCCCGCTGCTTTACCATGTTATATCCGAATTAGTGTGGAGCCCCGGGCCCTTTAAATCCCCGCCTGAGCCCCACTGCCAGAGCTCCGGCGGTGATTTAAAGGGACTGGGGCTCCCCACAGCAGCTGGAGCACCGGGCCCTTTAAATCCCCACCGGTGGTCTGGCAGCCGGGCTTGGGTGGTGATTTAAAGGGCTAGAGGCTCCAGCCGCTGCGGGGAGCCCCGGGCCCTTTAAATCCCCGCCCGAGCCCAGCTGCCAGAGCGCCGGCGGTGATTTAAAGGGCCCAGGGCTCCCCGCAGTGGCTGGAGCACCGGGCCCTTTAAATCACCGCTGGGGAAGCTGGTCCACTCCGGCACGGCGTACCAGCCCGAACCGATATAATGCGGTCTCACCTATAAGGCGGTGAGATATTTTTGGCTCCCGAGGACTGCGTTATATCAGGGTAGAGGTGTACACTAAAAATGTAATATATCATTGGCACAGAACTTAACAAGGGAAAAGAACATTCATGTCCATTTTTAACTTCACATACAGTAACCATGTTCACAGGTCAGTGTATGGGAACCTTGGTTGGCCTTAATGTCCCCCAGGGGAGTGGTAGGGGTAGGGATGTGGCCCTGATGCCATGTGGAATGTTAAGGTGGTGTGTGTAGGGAGGTGCTGTAATAGCGTCCTCTCTGGATTGCAAAGGAAGGCAAGCTCATGATTGTTGAACATGTAGGTCCACAAGAGTCTGCAGCATCTGTGTTTGCTGTCAGATAAGTCCCATTACGTCCTAATACATCTCCCTCTTCTTTTCCTGCTGAGACTCCAGAGCCTTTCTCCTGTCTGCTCTTCCCTTCTCCAGGCTGTCTGTAGTGTTCACCCTCTAGACCAGTGGTTCCCAAAGTGGGGTTCGCGAACCCCTGGGGGTTCGCAGGACGTTTCAGGGGGTTCGCAAGAAAAAATTCATTAATGGCGGCCAGAGGACCCCGGCATTGGAGGCAGCAGGTGGGACCTGGTTGCAGGGCAGACAACCAGAGCCCAGGGAGAGCAGGGCCGTGCAGTTGGGGCTGGCAGCCCAAGCCCTGCCCCCGTCAGCGGGGGAGCTGGCAGCCCGAGCCCCAGGGAGAGCGGGGCCGGGCAGTTGGGGCCGGAAGCCCAAGCCCTGCCCCCGTCAGCGGGGGAGCTGGCAGCCCGAGCCCCAGGGAGAGCGGGGCCGGGCAGTTGGGGCCGGAAGCCCAAGCCCTGCCCCCGTCAGCGGGGGAGCTGGCAGCCCGAGCCCCAGTGCTCCGGCAGGGCTGGCAGCCCCGAGCCCCAGGGAGAGCGGGGCCGGGAAGTTGGGGCCGGCAGCCCGAGCCCTGCCCCTGTCAGCGGGGGAGCCGGCAGCCCCGAGCCCCAGCGCTCCGGCGGGGCTGGCAACCCCGAGCCCCAGGGAGAGCGGGGCTGGGCACTTGGGGCCAGCAGCCCGAGCCCTGTCCCCGTCAGCGGGGGAGCCGGCAGCCCCGAGCCCCTTGAGATCGGGGCCGGGCAGTTGGGGCCGGCAGCCCGAGCCCTGCCCCCGTTAGCGGGGGAGCCGGCAGCCCCGAGCCCCAGCGCTCCGGCGGGGCTGGCAGCCCCTAGCCCCAGGGAGAGCGGGGCCGGGCACTTGGGGCCGGCAGCCCGAGCCCTGCCCCCGTCAGCGGGGGAGCCGGCAGCCCGAGCCCCCGGGAAAGCGGGGCCGGGCAGTTGGGGCCGGCAGCCCGAGCCCTGCCCCCGTCAGCTGGGGAGCCGGCAGCCCTGAGCCCCAGCGCTCAGGCGGAGCTGGGAGCCCCGAGCCTCAGGGAGAGCGGGGCCGGGCAGTTGGGGCCTGCAGCCCGAGCCCCAGCGGTAAGCGGGACCTGCAGCACAAGGTCAGTGGAGCTCAGTTGACGGGGCGGTCAATGGGGTCCAGCAGCAGGAGCCCCAGGGAGTGTGGATCCAGCAGCCCAGGCCCTGGTGCGGGGCCAGTAGCCTGAGCCCTGTGGTGGGCAGGTTGGCAGCTGAGACCCCCAGACCTGCAGGTGGCAGCTCGGACTCCTGTCTTTGTCAGACAGGGGAAGTTGGCATGGAGGGCAGAGTTAGCAGGAGCAATGCTGTACGTGGGGGGTGGTCCAAGCTAATTTGTCCCTCGCAGGACACCCTCCTAGGGAGAAACCTCGTGGCGGAAGAAAAGCTGTTTGGGAGCCAAACCAGCCGGAAGCACGTTGTAGCCAGTGTAGCAGTGTTAAGGTGCCTCTGTAATTGTCATTCTCTCTGGAGTGCTGTTTTGCTTCAGTGAGACTTGAGTGAATCTTCTCATTTTCTAATTTGTTGGTTGTTAGCAGACTCTCTGTGTTGTTTTTATTAGAACTTTTGTACACAAGTTCAATGGATAAGTGGCTGAAAAAGGAAAGTGTAAAGACGCAAGAATCAGCTAGTGTTTCCTCAAGTCCACACTGTGGAAAATCTACGTCTAATGATCATGATGGTCCTGGAAAGTCAGTTACAAAGAAAAGAAAATATGATGATGATTATATAAAATATGGCTTTACATGCATTGGTGATCAAGAATGTCCAAAACCACTGTGTGTGATTTGTGGTGATGTTCTAGCAAACAGCAGCTTCAAACCTTCTCTACTTCGGCGCCATTTAGAAACTAGGCATCCTGCACAACTCGACAAGCCTGTTGATTTTTTCAAGCGAAAATTAGCTGAGAGGAAAAGTGACATTACCAGTTTTATATCCAAAGCAAGTACTGATAATGAAAATGCACTTGAAGCATCATACCGCGTGAGCTACCGAGTAGCTAAAGCATCAGAAGCCCATACCATAGCAGAGAGCTTGATTGGTCCATGTATAAAAGACGTAGTTCATTGCATGCTCGGAGAAAAGGCTGCAAAAAGGATTGACATGGTACCTTTGTCCAATAATACGTTGTCACGAAGAATTAATGACATGTCAAATAACGTAGAGACCACAATTGTACAGAGAGTGAAAAATAGTCCATATTATGCTATACAGTTGGATGAATCAACTGATGTAGCTAATCTAGCTATTTTGCTACTGTTTGTACGTTATGTGAATGAAGGTCTGGTTGAAGAAGACTTGTTGTTTTGCCGACCACTGGAAGAACGTACAACTGGAGAAGATATCTTCAATCTGACTAATGCATATTTTCAAGAAAAGGAAATAGATTGGTCCCGTTGCCTAGGCATTTGCACTGATGGGGCCACATCAATGATGGGGAAGTATACTGGATTTGTAGCTCGAACAAAAAAGGTTGCATCAAAAGTCTCTTGGACTCATTGCAGCATCCATAGACAAGCCCTCGCAACAAAACACATGCCTGAGGGACTGAAGGAAGTGCTGGACAATGCAGTGAAAATGGTGAATTTCATAAAATCACGGCCAACAAATTCCAGAATATTTCACATACTTTGTGAAGAAATGGGTAGTATACACGATTGTCTGTTGACCCATACTGAAGTTAGATGGCTCTCACGGGGCAAAATCCTGGTGCGCTTGTTTGAGCTTAGAACGGAAATCCTAGTTTTTTTCAACAGCCACCCTTTCCACCTTGCCAGCTGTATGGAAAATAATGTCTGGCTCCAGAGCCTAGCTTATTTAGCAGATATTTTCTCAAGAATTAATGACCTAAATTTATCTCTTCAAGGTCTCAATATAACAGTTTTCAATGTGCAAGACCAAGTTGAATCCATGA
Organism: Emys orbicularis; assembly: GCF_028017835.1. Lineage (NCBI taxonomy): Eukaryota > Metazoa > Chordata > Testudines > Emydidae > Emys > Emys orbicularis. Next base: position 54,323,018 of record NC_088683.1, read on the forward strand.
TAAAGAAGTTGCAGTTCTGGGAAAGTTGTTTGGAAAACAATCAAACTGAGTGTTTCAGTAATCTTCATGACTTCCTGGCAGAACATAAACTTCAGTTGGATCAGTGCACTAAAACCAATATAACTGCACACCTAAAGGACTTTGCACAACATTCAGGGATTAGTTTCCAGCTATATCAGGCGATAATGACTGGATTTGCAACCCTTTTGATGATACCACTTTCTCAACACAGATATTGAACACTGAGGAAAAAGAGAAATTGATTGAGATCTCCTGTGATTACGAACTGAGAAGGAGTTTCAGAAATCTGTCATTGATCAACTTTTGGCTGAGTTTAAGAAACGAGTACCCCCTTCTGGCAGAAAAAGCTGCTGCAGTTTTGTTACCATTTTCAACAACATACTTATGCGAGAAAGCGTTTTCCTCGTATGCACATCTGAAAACGAAATACAGAAACAGACTTGATGCCGAACCAGACCTGAGACTTTATCTTTCTCCAAAGGTTCCGGACTTCAAAGAGCTATGCAGAGCAAAGCAAGCGCATCCATCACACTGAGGAAATTTAAATTTAAAATCCTGGAAATATTCATTTTTAGAAGGGGGTTCACGAGATTTCACAATTTAGAGAATGGGGTTCGTGGGCTGTTAAAGTTTGGGAACCACTGCTCTAGACCCTTTGCTCTTGGTCTGATGCAGCACTGGCTTTTAGGATCTCATTGAAGATGTCATCCCATGTCCTCTTTTTTTCCTCCTCTTTATTTGGCTCTGATGTTCCATGGGTTTGGAAGGTTGTAATGGTAGCAGCGTAGATAAAACACACATAGGTACCATTGTCAATATAGTCACAACAGAAAGTGAAAGTTAAGATTCAGAACTTTCTTCCCGTGCTCCCCAAAAGTTTTAAACAAGTGTTTGTGCACTGTGCCACTCACTGCACCAGCCAGAGTGAGTATGGGCCTGCTTGGTCCTGATTGGCTGCCTCCTGCGCAGCCTCCCTAAGGTTCTGTTAACCCCTTAGAGCCTAGTGTGGGGCAGGTGCCCCACCACGGTGATGCAAAAAGAGACACATGCACCCCCACTGACTCTAATGGGCTTGGAGTGATTTGAGTGCCCTCAAATTGCTCTGCAGAAGGATTTTCACACCTGCTTCTCAGAGCCTTTAGCACATGTGATTGGTTTTGGAACTAAATTAATAATTACTGTTGTGTCTATGGATGATGGGATGAACCTGAAGCTTTTCGTGTAAGGGGTGGGGGGATCAGTTGGTCTCTTCTCCCTTTGTGTTGTGTCTTTTGGGCTTGGTTTAGCTGATGGTCACAGTCTTTCACTTCTCTTTCTCTGGATAGCCGGTTCAAGGAGGAGAGCAGGATACAACTTTTTATGTTGTGCCTCCCCCTTTCTTCCATGTGGTTAGGATCTTTTGTAGGGAACAGAGTCCCTTTACTCTGTTGCAGAGGACACTCTAAAATCTTCAAAGGCCAGTTAGCTGTAATTTGATGTCAGCCAGTGGCCTGACATCTTGATCTTGGAGTCACATGAAAGATTCCAGCTCAGTGTGTACGTGTCTGGCAACAGTTAGTTGATAACAGCAAACCGATGTTTCTCAAAAGTAGGATGCAAGAGGGAGCTATGTGATACGTTGTGTCTTTAATTGATTAATGATTTGCAGAATTCGCATGTCCACTCATTTCCAATGGTACTGGGAAAGTAAATGTAAGAGGAGGGGGCGAAGTCCAGAGCAAGTGAATGAATTTACCTTCATAACCTTTTGCTTACAAGCCAGAAAGCTGCTTCAAACTTCTCCCAGTAATGCTAACTTTCATTAAACATTTGGCCAACTAAAGATACTCAGACCTAAATCCAAATACGGCTTATGTTTCCTTACACATGGCACAAAAGGAGAATGTGGTGGGTAGGAGACTGAGGGTATATCTATGCTGGAAAAAAAAAAAGCGGCAGTGACTCTCAGAGCCTAAACCAAGTGACTCTCGCTTGCAAGGCTCATGCTATGGGGTAAAACTAGCAGCACATGTTTCTGCTTAGAATGAGTATCTGAGACCCTCCCCCACTGCCAGGTTTCAGAGCCGGGACTTGAGCTGGAGTGGGAATGTCTACACTGCTATTTATAGCCAACAGCCTGAGTCAATTGATCCGGTCTCTGAGACTCAGTGCTGAGGGTTTTTCTTTGCAGTTTAGACACACCCTGTGAGGGAGATACAGGAGGCAAGTGATGATTAGATTTACGTAGGGGACAGGAGAATGTGAGAGAGCATGGAAGGAAAATATAAGTATCTTGTCTAGGTATGAAGAGCGCTGCAGTGCTAGAAAGGAAGCTCCCCATACCCTAGGGATAGGAGTGTGTGAGTGGTGGGTAAGCCTGCATTTTTGTTTGTGTATTTAAGATGGAATATAGAACCTGAGATGCTGGGAGCTTTCCCTAAAGATGAAAAAAAAAAAATCAGAAGACAGGTGGAAAGCATGATGTATTTTTTTTTTTTAATATTATGGTTTTTAAGTCCATCTCATGATTTTGTCAGTTTGACTTATGATGATTGAACTCTTGGGGTTGATAATAACTGAGTATCCATCCATATCTTGACCATTCGGTATGTTGGAAGGTGGCATTACTCTTTGTATGTCAGGTAGAAGCAGGAAATAGAGCTTGTAATGGGTATGTAAAACTCAGGATAGTCATAGAACTATTGGAATGGTTGTCATGTATTGGTCCCTACCATGAGAATTAGAAGTAGTTAAGAGGATGGAAGATGAATAAAAACTCAGCATGCTTCCAAATTACATGTCACAACTAAAAGTCTTAAAAAGTGATTTACATCTTTGGTAAAAGACTAAAACCAAACTGGTCATCCCCTCAGAAAAGACAGTCCATGCTGTTCCATTACGCTTAATTATTTAAAATATATAAGACCTGGTTGCTGATTGATATTTTCTCACTTTTGCACAATATATCGAATGGGTCAGGGTTAGTTTTTATTGTCAAATTTAGAGGTCAAAATTAATTTTAACTATAGCAAATGTGTGGCAAATGACCTCTTAAATCCTTTGCCTCTCTTTGATTTTAAAAATCATTTAAAAATGTATATTCTTCCAGTGCTTGATGCTCACACAAACCTGTTTGCCTGAAGCAATGGTAGAAAATAACAAATCAATACTGTAGGACTGTTTCAACCTTTTTGATACCAGGGACTGGCTTACTGCCTTCTAAATTGTGTCAGGGAGATCTCAGGGACTGGCTCCGGTCCATGGATTGGTTGTTGAGAAACACTACTGTAGGATACGTGGTTGCTATTATATGTGGTTGGACATACACAGTTTTGTTACAGTGTAAAAGAACAATCCTGGAGAGAAACTGAATATGTTATATTAAAAAAGAAAGAAAGAAAAGCAAAAGCCAAGTGCTTCTCTTAGCCAATTCTATACCACTTTTAATTAGCTTAAAATATTGAACACGCAGAATATATTTATGTCTTGACAGCACCCTCATTAAAATGTTTTTCATATCTTGACACATTCCACTGTGAACTCACCAGGGAGCTTTGGTATCACTTAATTTTGAGACAAATACTTTAACGGCTTATTCATTGGATCCAAATTTTTTTGTAAATCTAGTGTATATTAGAGTGGCTGGTAAATAGGACCCTAAGGGTTTGTTCTCCCATTAATGTGTGGGGCATGTATGTTCAGAACTTCCATTAGTACTAATAAGAGTTACTGCATAATACCCCATATACTGAAACAATAAACCTCTAAATCTTCATTTTCACTTCTTAGAAAAATCGAAGTTCTCAATATACAATTTTAAATCTGTAGCTGTTTAGTACTGGAATTCTTAGTTGTAAAGGACTTGCCCTTCAGGCCTGGTTTAAAAAAAATCCAAACAGGTTATTAATTCATTCTAAAAATATTTTCCTGCATATTTTAAATACATGCATAATTTACATGTTGTAGTGTGCAAAACAGTTCTGGCATGCAATTAATAGAACATCTATAGGTATATATTGCCATTCTGGAAATCACAGGCATAGGAAACCTTTGGAGTTATCTAAAGAGAGTACTCGTCCTATGGTTGGCAGAGGAATTTGCTTAAAAGTTGGGGAATTAGCCAAGCTAAGCAATTTAAACTTACACTTTTTCTAATAAAAGAACAAACTATATTCTGACATTGCAAATTATAGATGACACCTTGAACTTTATAGGAGTTGCATTATCTACTGTGGCCAAAAACAAAAAACAAAAACCCAAAAGGGTGAGGAGGACATACTGAAGTTTCAGAATACCACTATAAATATATAATATGGTAATCTCTTCCAAATCATGTCCTATTTTCAACTCCTTAAAAAATGTTTACGCCAGAAAATTACATTGTATTACAACATAACATGGAGGAGTTGTAGCATCTAACATGGTGTTAAACACTCAGCAGTATAGACAAGGACTGGAGTGTTTTACATGGTGTCAACTAGTCAGTTTTAACCCTAAGGGCAACATAACACTAAAATACAAATTCGCTGTTTGTTGACACTTGTTACTATACAATACTATCTCAGTATGTAACATGCTAATCTGTGTATTTTAGTTTGTGGCTACATTTTAATAGTCCTAGTTGTGTTTTTATTCAGAACTAGACTGTTATTTCATATGTATTTTAATTTGTTCCTTAATTTTTAAAATCCATTTGCCAGTTTTGAGGCCAACATTTCTTTCTTTCTTTATTTATTTATTTTTTTTATATTGAAAAGTTAGTTGTAACCTGAACTGTGGAACAGCTAATGCTGCTCTACTAGTTTGTATTTGTCTTAACGGGCTTATCAAGGGACTCTCCTGTTCATAATAGTTGAGATGGCAACAAAAGCAAAATAATTGACTGAGTCCCCTGAAGCACAACAGGGCATCCTTTCGCTGCTATTTTTGTGCACTGTGTGTGTCTGGCTGGAAGAACCTTTAATTGTAAATTTTCCTATTCTTGCTTTTTGATATTTTCTCTTGTAACCATAAAGGTCTTTTAATGTGGCTTTCGTTAGATGTGCATGATACTTTGGGGTATATTTGATCAAAGACAACATTGGCACATGGCACGGTAAGAAAAAATAATCCATCTTTAAAAGTTGTTTTTCTTGTCTCAGCTGCATGATTAGAGGGCTGGCCTCAGAAAGCAAAGTCTTAAGTTCTTACACATTTGCTGCCAATCCAGATCAATGGGCAATTATTTCTATTTTAATTCTGAAAATTATTGAACTCCAGCACTTGGTAGTGTCTATTTCAGTATAATTTTCTGGTGAATGCATCTCCATGTCTATTGATAACTGTGCTGCTTTTTTTTTTTTTTTAAAGAAAACAGAAACAAAACAAAAACAGAAGATGCACAGAATAAGCAGCAATAATCAGTGTTTGTACATTATACCTCATTAACCATACTGAATTGTAAGTTTAAAGTATTGGAATCAATGTCTGTCGCCTGTTCATTCTGCCTTGTTTCATCCAAGTCTCAGTTATGTCACCAGGGTAAACCACCAAGTCTTTATCCAGTTATTTGAACCCCTGTTTATCTGCATGCCAAAATGGTTTGGATGAATATGGTTGTAATGGGTAAGTTTTTATATAAAATATTGTATTAACCACTTCAAAAAAGGGGTCACCTGTAGCGAGGTAGCAAAATTTGCAGATGACACAAAATTATTTAGGTTAATCAAGCACAGAGAAGTCTGTGAGAAACTTCAGAGGGATTTGAAGTTAATTGTTGATAAATACAAAGTAATGCACATTAGAGGGAAAAAATGAGTTACTCTTATGTCTTATAGGGTTATAAATTAACTGTATTGAATCAAGAAAAGGAGCTGTCAAGATATCTGCTCAATGTGAAGCTATGGTCAAAAGAGATGTTAGACTGCATAAAAATGGAATGAAGAATAATGTGGAAAATATTTTATAATTGGTACAGCCTTATCTGGAATACTCTGTGCAGTACTGGTTACTCTGTCTTAAAAATGGATATTGCAGAATTAGGGGCAATGAAAACTCTCATATGAAGAGAGATTGAAATGACTGGGATTGTTTACTTTAGAAAGGAGAGGAATGGAGGGGCATGATAAAATATCTATAAAACAATAAATAGAAAAGGTAGATTGGGAACTCCTGTTCTCACTGACTTAAACACCAGAACAAGAGTACATGTAACTAAACTAAAAGGTGGCAAATTCAAAACTAATAAAAGGAAATACTTTTTCACATACAGCATAATTAGACTGTGGGATTCATTGCTCCAAGATATCACTGAGGACAGAAACTTAGTAAGATTCAAAGAGGATGTGGATGTTTATATGAATAACATAACTATCCAGGGTTATAATCTTTAATGATTAACAAAGGAGTATTGAAAGAAAAAAGATGAAATAAGGATGTTTTAAACCAGTCTCTAACTCCAAAGAATAAGGATGAGACTGTTCTGGGGAGCAGCTTACCCCACATCTGCCTTGCAGTGGGGTTTCTTGCACTTTCCTCTGAAGTATCTGGTGTTGGCTACTGTTGGTGACAGGACATTGGACTAGATGGACCATGAGACTGATGGAATGTGGCGTGTGCGCATAATGGGCTTTCCTGTCCTCACTGGTTGGGTGGTAGGTGAGATTTGTGTGATTTGAGAGAGAGGCTGGGGTAGTTAGGAATTGAAGCAAAGTGTTTTTGTTGGGGATGGTGCCACCTTTGTATGCTCTAGAGGAGGCAGACACTACTGTGTGAGGGCGCTGGCTGCATTAAAGTTTGTTGGATTTTTAGATCATGTGGTCTCGCCTCATTCTTTCACATATTCCTGATGTTACAACATATAACCTAGGAATTGCTGTCCTGGATCATATCCATGGTCCATCTAGTCCAGTATCCTGTATGAGTGTGACTGAATGCACCCTTGTATTCACACCCCACACACTATATAATAATCTTTGTACAAAATATGCCTTGTAAGGCATCATTTGAAAACTAATAACTCGCTGGTCAATAATATCATGATGAAATGTGTGTAGTAACATAAACTGAAACTGGGTCTGAAGTGTGGTTACCAGACAAGTCAGTTTCTCAAAGACAAAGGACTCTACCCAGGTGTAATCAAAGTTGATAGGCAGTCACCTATCAAATGGCCATTCTTTGACAAGGAAGGGGGACAGGAGCAAACAGATTGCATCTTGGTGAACAACAGCGTGAAACCTCTTTCACCATGAGATTCCATGACTCCAGTCTCATAGTGGGAATGAACTTAATAGGGCTAACCCTCAGGAAAATGCATTTCAATGCATGGGCAGTGGGTATCATAGGCCAGAGGAGGCTGCCGTGGCCCTGCCCATGCTTCGGCCCCAGGCTCCCTCCTGCAGTACCCGCACTTCCGTGGCCCAGGCTGGTTGGGGCTGGGGCTGGCGACCTGTTGCCAGGACTCCAGGCAGCTGATGCTGGGGCCAGGGCCATGCTGTCTACCTGCCTGGCACTCGGGGTGCTGGGACTGCACCACCCGCCAACCCGGTGCTCCAGGGCTGGGGGCGCTCGGGTGGCCGCGGTGGGGAGGGGTGGGATCTCAGACAGAAGAGGAGAAGACGGGGGCTAGCTTCCCCCAACAGCTGGTTCACCAGCTGCCCATGTTTCAAATGATGTCTGAACTATAAAAGGGCAAACCACCTCAAGTTCTCTCTCCCTGTCCATCTCTCTTTCTTTCACCTAAGAAGACAAAAGAAATAGCATTTGAACTTTGGGAGCAGATCCTAGGCTGAGAATTTGGTCAGCAATGTTACTGGAACATGCAGTGCTGGTCTTAGACCAAATGGCACCCCAGGCGAGGAGCATCTTTGGCGCCCCCATCCATTTTTTAAACTTTTGAATACCTTATTTTTTATTGTATTTGTAGCCCATTTCACAACTTTGATGCACAATTTGCATGCGTAATTTAGCCCTGTCATATGAGACAATAAATTTGCACTCTAGGATATGTAAATCTGTATTTATTTTTGCCATATATAAGCAAATAAGCTTATAGAAACTTTTTAATTTTAAGAATAACTGAAATGTACTAATATCAAGAAATTTAACCGGGCACCAACATTGAGAGGACTAGTATTAAATAGTGTTGCAGTAGGTGACAACCTTAGAATGTTAACGCTAGTCCTTTAGTTCAAAAGGTCACTTTTCGCGCCTTTGCCATTGCGAACTGAAGCACAGTGTCAGAGAGATCCAAAGACTGGCCAATGGCATTTTGAAGCGATAGAAAAGCAAGCAATGTCAGTCTCTTGTTGGCCATTGTTGATCGAAAATGTTTTAATGGGCCTGAGCTTTGAAAAGCTGCGCTCACCACTCATGACTGTGCCCGGCAGTGTGAGCAGAGTCCTCAAAGCTATTCACACATTAGGAAAAGTGTCCTTCAGCTCTGCATTATGATTGAATTGGAGAGCTTGGAGTGGAGAGTGCTTCCTGTGTTGCAGAATTTGACGGATGTTGTCCAATTTTACATAGAGGTTTTTATCGTTGATGTCCAAACATTCCCCATGTGTCAGCATCCGCCTAAGGTCTGTACAATTGTTCAAGAGTGTTTTCCTGTCCACTGGCAGCTTACTATGGTCATACAAACCACCCCAGGTCTTTTCGTGGTGCTTCATTTGTCCAAACCTTTCTTCGATGGACACTCAGGCAGTGTCTAAGCGAGCAAAAAATCTCCCTCTTGAATTTTTCTTCCGAGCTTCCCATCACCTCATCTCTGCCCTCATAACTAAATGGTCTCTTCTTCTGATGAATTTGAGTTTCCTTGAAGATAGACTCAACTCCTAAGTTTTAAGTTTTTTCTTTGGCAGCAGTGATGGCATCTTCAAATCTGTTGTCTCTGTAGGCCACAACAAAATCAAGGCAGCTTCTCATCAAAGTAGTAGTGGTTGCGATGTCCATTGACTAAGTTTGTGTAGTGCCTTCCTTACAACGTTTGTTTGGAACGTTTACTTGTGTCAAACTACAATTGAGACCAGAAATTTGAAGTCAGTGATCTGGTTTGCCAGGCTTTGTGCCTCGTGTTAGATTCCGTCCTTGGCTTTACTCGACTGTGCCAGTTCCATCAGGGCATCGTAAACCTCAGTAACTTGGTACCTCACTGGCCTTATGCTGTCAATGCAGCTCTCCCAGCGAGTGTCACTTAGCAACTTTATGGTCAGATTGTATTAGATATTGAATCTAAAGAAGATGACACTGCATCTGATACAGGTTGAGGGAATGACAGCCACAGGGCATGAAGAAAGCTCTTGGATTCAGCGCAAAGATCCTTGCCTGAACACCACTGTTTCTTCTCTTTGTGTTCACGCCATAGTTGTAGCCTTGGCCACGGCAGTCCTGAAACTTTATTTTATTCTCATTCAAAGTATTTATAAACAATTATGTTAGGCCTTTTCCAGTAGAGACATCCATAGACTGGAAACAGATAAAGTGTTCCTTTACTTGGCTACCGCCATCCTCGGCGTCAACAAATATTACTTTAAATGACATCTTTTCACTGTGACTAATGTCGGGAGTGTAGTCCATTATTACAGCATAGTACTTTGCTTTGCTGAGCTGCATCAATATGTCATCAAGCACCTTCCTTGCCATAAGGTCAATCAATTTGTTTTAGATTGTTTTGCTCCAGTAATTGTCCATAGCTTTTTTACAAACTACTCGACATAGGTGCTCACACATGACATCGTTGTATTTCCCAAGGAGCTCTATCAAACCAAGGAAATTACCGTTATGAACAACTTATCTGACAAGTACTAGAAAGCCAAATTACTGGAAAGCAAGGAAGAGAGTAATTGAGATCAGATGGGTTTCTGCATTAATAATGCACTTGTTTTCTGCATCTGTGCATTTATTCAGCTTGAGCTGGACTCGACCACCGTACATTTGGAGGTAAAACAGACAGTATTAGGGACTGTGTTCTCCAGTCTTCGACATTACGCATCAAATATTATGCATAAAGCATGGCAAAATAAGTAACAGTGTTTCTTTTATATTGTTGCATAGATAGGGGTTCAATAGATATCTCTGGCATCTCATTAAATATGTCTTTTATTAGTTGCTACTTATACTCTTCAAGTCTTAAAACATAAGTATACTTTCACAATTACACGATAAAAGAAGCTTCAAAATATTGCAGCTGTGCATCACTTCACTTAATTCTTTTATCTCACTGACTGACTGGCAATGCCCCACCTCTTGTTATACCTGCGAGGGTGTGGCTGACAACATTCTAGGAGATTCAAGGATAATGTAGTTCTAAGAAAAGTCTGGAAGTTTCCACGAGATTATACAAGACTCAGAACATTCTAGGAGGTTTGTGAAAAATGAATCCACATACAGAATATCTGAAGCATTTTACTTGAAACATTCTATTTTTCCTTTTGTTGCTAACAACAAAAAGAGCCCCCCAAGCCTGGTGCCCCTCGAGCCTGGCACCTCTTGAGCCCGGCACCCCCCAAGCGGTCGGCTTGGTTGCTTGACCCTAAATCCAGCCCTGGATTCACCTTGAACCAAGTCGAGTTAAGTTTTAGTACTATGAAGTGCTTTATCTTTATTTCTCTTTTAACCATTTCTGACTTTAATGCCTTATACTTGTACTCACTTAAAACCTATGTCCTTGTAGTTAAATAAATTTGTTTTATTTTTTAATCAAAAATAATTTGTGAATTATTTGGGTAACTCCATTATTGGGAGCAGGACCGTATCCATTACAGAGGAATCACTTCATATGTCACTTATTTGCAACCACTTCTGATGTGAAACAGTGCAACTGTTCATTAGTGCACAGGCTGTTACACAACAGTTTAGGTGAGAGATTGAAAAAGAATACCATATCCACACACACACAAAAAAAAATTGGGGGAATTTAGGTAAGCATAAAGTAATTTCTCAAGTTGGAATCTAGCCAAGGCACCAGTGTTTATATTTTCACCCTAGTGCAACAAGTGCCATGGTATCTGTAATTACAAGAAACATGGTCAGGGTCTCAGTTTTATATCTCATTGAAAGGCTGCAGCATCAGAAGAAAAATGTCCTCTAACACCATGCCAGGGCATGGTTCAGTACTGACTCAGAATGAAGGGTGCTTCTTAATAAATTACTCTTACCACTTCCTGAAACACCTGAATTTTCCATGGAAGTCTCCCATTCAAATATTGAGCATACCCCACATGCTTAGTTCATAAAAATTGAGCTCACATCCTGAGGTACAGTAGTATGGCTGCAGGCATACAACAGGCATGCCACATCATAGATCTATTAAAAAAGGGTTTTCAAAGTGTTAAGCACAGGCTTGCTTTTCTGTCTGGATTTTGTTAATCAGTCACACAGTATGACTGATCCTAAATACTCTTCCAGATTCTATTAAACCGTTAGGAATAAAAGAGCAGGATTGACTGGTTTCCCTGTTCTTCAAATCTGTCACCTATTAAACATGTCCAGCATGACCTGGATAAAAAGTGAGGTCTATGAAACTACACATTGAATGACTAAAGTTGTACCTTAAAAATATTGAGAGCTACCAATGGGTTATTTTGAAAAGACTTATTTTGGTCAAGAAAATCATTTACAAATTCAGTGTATGATGCATATTTAATTTAGTGTCTTGGACATTAAATATATATTATGTGAAATACAACAGTTCTGTCAGTAGGCAGCTTTATTAAAAAATCAGTTTGTGTGAAATTTCAGATATTTGACTTGTACATGTAAGGACACATTTAAAAGAGAAATATATTGTTTAGATGTATAATGCAGATACTGCAATAATGTATGACTATATGTGACCCATGATAGATCAGAAATTCAACAGATTAGGCAGATCATTTTGTGGGGGGGTTTCTCTTAGATTCATTGTGCTTTTAAAATTATTTTTATTTTTAATTTTACATAAGTCATTTGACCACCTTCTTATAGTAGCTATATATTCCTGCGGTCTAGAAAAGTGTATTTCTAAGCCAGTGCTCTGACCTCTAGGTGAAAAGTTTCAAGTTGTCAGGTACTCACAAATCCATGGTTATTACCATACAGCAATGAATTTTGGCTGTCTTTGGCACTGGCTATTTTACGCTCTCTCGGGGGGGGAAAGTTTCTGTAAAAGTGTTATGAATACATAATACAGTAAGTTCACCAATCATATTGATGCCCATGTCTACATAAACACTTAGTGTGAGGCAAGATAGAGTGTAAACCTATAGTGCTTCAGTGTGCGCACCACAGATTAACTGTGTGTGGACCCTGCTGCTGCACACTAAAAGATCCCTAGTGCGGAGCACATCAGGGCACACTGGATTTATGGTTTATTACAACAATCTGTAATCCACTAACATCCTCTTTTTGTCCTATGACTGCAGAGATGTCAACGGACCATGCTACCTTGAATGGTCTCTTACAATATGTGTTAACTACTTATGCAAAACAATCTGTTCCTCCTTGCATTTTGCTGTGAGTCTGGGAGTACCTTTCCAAGACCTGAAGAAGAAGAGCTCTGTGTAGCTTGGAAGCTTGTCTCTTTCACCAACAGAAGATGGTTCAATAAAAGATATTACCTCACCCACCTTGTCTCTTTAGATTTATTTTGTGAGATTTAAAAATATAATACTGTTTTTCTGTAACATTTTGTGAGTGTTGAACATGCAGTAAAAATATAAGGAGGTTTGTACTTGCTTAATCTTACTGAAGAATAAGAGTTGAGACAAATTTCTTGCTTCGAACTAAATCTCATTAACCTAAGGCTTGGCGTTTGCCAATTCAGACAAGGGCTACAAAAGAAGTAAAGAATTTATAGGTTTTTCCTATGTATCTATATATGGGGGACAACAGGGGAAAACAATATAATATGGATATATATAGAGAGAAGGAAATGAATTAATTTGCACACTTTGGTACTGTAACCAACATTTTTTTGGTGTTTAGTTAGTTTTCATATTGCTAGAAAAATACACACTTTTGTTGAACTCTAATAGACTAATTTAGTAGATTCATAAGACTTAAAGGCCAGAAGGGACCATTAGATCATCTTGTCTGACCTCCTGCATATCACAGGCCATTAAATTTCACCGAGTTTACCCCTGTATTGAGGCCAATAACTTGTGTTTCACTAAAGCATACCTTCCAGAAAGGCATCCAGTCTTGATTTGAAGACATCAAAAGATGGAGAATCTATCACTTGTCTTGGTGGCTTCTTCCAATGGTTGATCACGTTCCCTGTTAAGAATGTATGCTTTTTTTCTAATTTGAATTTGTATGACTTCAGCTTCCTGCCATTAGTTCTTGTTATGTCTTTCTCCCCTACATTAAAGAGTCCTGTAGCACACAGTATTTTCTCCCTGTGAAGGTAAGTATTTACTAATCAAAGCACCTCTCAATCTCTCCCCCCCCCCTTTTTTTAATAAGATAACTGATTGAGCTCTTTAAGTCTTTCACCATACAGTAGTTTCTCCTGCCCTTGAACCATTTTCATGGCTGTTTTCTGAACCCTTTCCAATTTGTAAATGTCCTTTTTAAAGTGTGGACACCAGAAATGATACCAGCAATATTCAAGCATTGGTCTCACCAATGGCATATACAGAGGTAAAATAATAAAATCACCTACCTACTCCTATGCACTACTCCCATTTATACATGCAAAGATCATAATAGCCCTTTTTGCTTCACTGTCATACTGGGAACTCCTGTTGAGTTGTTTATCCACTATGATCCCTAAATCTTTTTCAGGATCACAGCTTTCCAGGATACAGACCCTCATTCTGTGGGTATGGGCTTAATTTTTTGTTCTTATGTGGTCCCAGCTTACCATGTGTTTTCATATTTACTTCTAGATTATTGATGAAAAAGATGACTAGTGTCAGGTATATTGCCAGTCTCTACAGAACCCCACTAGAAACACTACCATTTGATGACAACTGTTTACTTCTTGAGAGCTGTAAATTAGCCAGTTCTTAATCTATTTAATCTGTGTTTTATTGATACTGAACTGTTCAATTTTTTTAATCAGACTGTTGTGTGGTACTGTATGAGAAGTGAGAAAGTTTAAAAGCCATATAGTGCATATTCTCACACTGTAACTAACTTTCATTGCAAGGTTTTGGGAATTGCTTGTGGCTACAGGGGGTTCTTTTCTGTATGTTTTAAAAGCCACAGTTATAGAAGGCTTTTTCCCTTTTAGCCTTTACACTGGTACTTCAATTGTGTTTGGGTCATTTTAATGAAAAACAGGATGACTCATCTGAAGGTTGCAATAATAACATATTTCTACTGAAATAATAAACAGTGAATGAGATAATTTAATTGCACAAAAAAGAGAGTGGTTGTGTAGCATTTGATTAGTTCTTGTATAGATACCAGAGGTTTCCCAAATGGATAAAGTGGTGGATAATGCTGGGTAGCACAGTCTACATCACATGCCTAACAGAAATCAGAGGATATTACATCAACGTTATTAACTTTATCAACCAAACTTGTAATCTTATCAAAAAAGGGATCAGGTTAATTTGAAATGATCTATTTTCCATGAACCCAGATTGTTTGAGATTAATTATATTAGCCTCCTTTAATTGTTTATCAATCAAGTCTGGTATTTGCCATTATATTATTTTGCCTGGGATTAATTACTCAGCCCTGTAATTACTCTGGTCATCCTAATTACCCCTTTAAAATATTGACAATATATTAGCTTTCTTCCAGTCCTCTGAAATTTCCCCATTGTTCCAAGGCTTATTAAAAACTGCATTAATTGACCACAGAGGTCCTTGTCCAGAATCTTTTAAAACTCTTGGATGCTGCTTTTCCATTCCTGCTGGTTTAAAAATGTTAAGCTTTAGTAGTTACTGTTTGACATACGAGTGGCCATACCAGGTCAGGCCAATGGTCTGTCTAACCCAGTATCCCGTCTTTCAACAGTGGCCAATGGCAGATGCTTCAGACGGAATGAACAGAACAATTATTGAGTGATCCATCCCCTGTCATACAGTCTCAGCTTCTGGCAATCAGAGGTTTGGGGACATCTGGAGGATAGGGTTGTGTCCCTGACCAGTTTGGCTAATTGATGGACCTATCGTCCATGAATGTATCTCATTCTTTTTTTAACCCATTTGTACTTTTGGCCTTCACAACATCCCGTGGCAATGAATTTCACAGGGTGATTGTGTGTTGTGTGAAGAAGTAATTCCTTTTGTTTGTTTTAAACCTGCTGCCTATTAATGTCATTGGGTGACCCCCCTGGTTCTTGGGTTATGTGAAGGGGTAAATAATATTTCCTTATTCACTTTCTCCACACCATTCATGATTTTATAAACCTCTATCGTATCCCCATTTAGTCGTCTCTTTTCTGAGCTGAACAGTCCAAGTCCTTTTAATCTCTCCTTGTATGGAAGCAGTTCCCTACCCCTAATCACTTTGATTGCTTTTCTCTGTACCTTTTTCAAATTATAGTATGTCTTTTTTGAGATGGGGTGACCAGAACTGCATACAGTATTCAAGGTGTGAGTGTACCATGAATTTATATGGTGGCATTATGATATTTTCTGTTTTATTTTCTATTCCTTTTCTAATGGTTCTGTTAGCTTTTTTGACTACTGCTGCACATTAAAGAGATGTTTCAAAGAACTATCATGATGATTCCAAGATCTTTTTATTAAGTGGTAGCATCTAATTTTAGACCCCATCATTTTGTATGTATAGTTGAAATTATTTTTTCCAATGTGCATTACTTTGCGTTTATCAACATTGAATTTCATCTGCTATATTTTTGCCCAGTCACCCAGTTTTGTGAGATCCCTTTGTAACTCTTCGCAGTTGGTTTTGGACTTAACTTGCACTTGAGTCAATTTGTATCGTCTGCAAATTTTGTCACCTTACTGTTTACCCACTTTTCCCGATTGTTTATGAATATATGAATATATATGAACAGCCCAGGTTCCAATACATATCCTTGGGGTACCCTTCTATTTCTCTCTTTCCATTGTGGAATCTGACCATTTATTCCTACCCACCTCTATTGACCCCTCAATCTGGAACAGTTCCTCAGATTTGTCACCTAAAAAGAATGGCTCGGGTGTTGGAATCTCCCTCACATCCTCTGCAGTGAAAATGAATGCAAAGAATTCTTTAGGTTCTCTGCAACAGTCTTGTATCCTTGGCCTGGTCTACACTGGGGGGGACGAGCTAAGTCAGTCTAAGTTACGCAACTTCAGCTACGAAAATAGCGTAGCTGAAGTCGACGTAAGTTGACGTACTTAGAGCTACTTACCGCGGTGACTTCACTGCGGTAGGTTGACTGCTGACGCTCCTTGGTCGACTCCACCTACGCTTCTCACTCCGGTGGAGTACCGGAGTTGATGGGAGAGCGCTCAGTGGTCGATTTATCGCGTTGCGATAAATAGACCCCCACTGGATCGATCGCTCCAGAGGAAAGTGTAGACATGCCCCTTGAGTGCTTCTTCAGCACCTTGATCATCCAGAGGCCCTGTTGATTGTTTGGCACGCTTCCAAATGCTGTTAGTTTTTGTGTCTTTTTTGCTAGTTCTTTAGATTCTGTTTTGGGCTGCCTAATTATACTTTTACACTTGACTTGCCAGGGTTGATGCTTCTTTCTATTTTCCTGAGTAGGATTTGACTTCCAATTTTGAAAGGATACCTTTTTGCATCTAACTGCTGCTTTTACTCTGCTGCTTAGCCATGGTGACTTTTTTGTGTGTGGTCCTCTTGCTGTTTTTTAGTTGTGAAGAGAATTCTGCTAATGTATCAGGAAGGAGATAAATCTTAGATAAAAATCTCAGTGAATATATTATATCTCAGTAGAAGTATATATGTCAGCCTGCTATGTTAGTCTACTGGGTCAGTAATTATTCCAATAACTAGTGTGAATGGAATAGAATCCATATTAAGGGCAACCTCTCTATATTAGAATCCAATTTTTTTAAAACTCATATTTTCTTTTGCTTGAACAGAACAAAAGATCATCTGTAGCTACCTTTCAGGAAGAAAAAAAAGCAGAATTTTGGTGAAAATCCTTCCAGTGCCTTCCACATCTCAGCATAATAAGCCATTTGGTCTGGAACATGTTTTGCCTTTTGTTGAATGAGAAATTTTGAAAGTAGTGATTCATAATGGAAATACTGGCACATTTACAAGTATTTATTGACATCAATATGAAGCAGTTCTGATTGTTTTTTTTAAGGAGAGAATACATTGAGGTTGCTCATTTTCATCTATTTCCCATACCTTCTGGAATATGTGCCTCCCCTTTGAATGCCAGCCCAGCTCTGAGGCTTTTATTTGGTTGTTTATTTTTAGATTTTTAAAATGCTTCCATCATAATATCAATGAATTGAAAAGACAAAATACAGTTTTCTTACACTTTCCATGTCAGATACATACCAGCCACCAAAATCACTAATATTTAGTGGAAAAATCTGAGTTATATGATAGATGAGTGAACAGAGAGGACTTTTATGCATTATTGTTAATACATTGATTTCAGATGGTTGATGTTTTATTATCTATTTGCTCACTTATCTGTAATCAGGGGTTATAAGGGTTATCCAGGAGATTGATATATGGACACCAAATGGTTTAATTTAGAATATGGTATGCTAATCCAGTGCTGTTTGATTTTTGCATCTGTAATCCTTTATATTCTCCTCTTAGTATTTCTTGTTTGAGTAGTAGGATTGGCTGTTAAGTGGCAGGAAATGCAGCTTTAGTGTGGTGTGAAATGAGCAGCTTTATGGGGAAAGTAATGCTATCTTTCACAAACAGGTGAAATAAAGCATTATGATGTGGCTTGCTGAAAATGATAAGCATAAATAAAAATGTTTTCAGTACATAAAATATTCATTATATTCATGATAACAGACAGTGTTTCAGAACTTAAACAGTTTCAAATAAACACCTCTTTCCCCTACGTAGTTCAAGTAGAGCAAACTACAGTTCAGAATTATTCAAAGATCATTGCATTCTATTAGTTCCATACTGAATTTAATTTTAAAAGATTAGCTGCAGCAAAGTGAACAAATTACCATTCCAAATAAATGTTATTGGTTAAGGGATTTTATATTATTTCAAAACAAATTGTTTTCTAACACTATGGAGAACCTACAGTTATTTAAATATTAATTATTAGGTTGGAATGTTTTTGTATTGCACCTATGATAATACAACTTCTGTTTATGCATTGAATACAGAATTTTAAAAAAAGTTATGAAGTTTTAAGATGTCATTTTAAATTTTAATATAATATTCAAAGTAATACTGTAAATAATTTATTCCTAGGTACAGTTGATGTATGCAGTGTTGTAGCACTGTCAGCTCTAGGATATTAGAGAGACGAGGTGGGCGAGGTAATATCTTTTACTGGACCAACTTCTGTTGGTGAGAAAGACAATCTTTGGAGCTTACCCAGAGCTCTTTTCAGGTCTGGGAAATGTACTCAGAGTGTCACAGCTAAATACAAAGTTTAGCATAAGTAGTTAACACACATTTCAAGGTGAAATGGCCAGTCATAAGGAAGGAGTGGGTTACAGATTATTGTAATAAGCCATAAATTCAGTGTCTCTATTCAGTCCATGATTTTTAGTGACTAACAAAGTTAAGAATTTAATCTCTCAGGCTCATCTTTTGAAAGTGTTGTGCAGCTTTCCTTTGAGGATGAGGACCGCACATAGGTTAGATACAGAGTGTTTGCTTTGTGAAAAGTGTTCACCCACAGGTGACTGGGTGTTTTGTCTTTTATCATTTTCCTGTGTGAATTAATTTGAAAGCGTAGTGATTGCCTGGTTTCACCCACATAGTTATTATTGGGTTATTTAGTGCACTGGATGTTGCACTATACCAAATGTTGCAATAAGTATGTGTGAGATCCATAGATCTTGAAAAGGGTATTGCTGGAGTATTGATAACTGTAGCAGAGGAGAGATGTCTTTGCAGGTTTTGCATCTGTTTTTCTGGCAGGGTCTGGTACCACTTTGAGTTGGTGTGTCCTGGCCTGTGGTGAGCTTGCTTCTGTCGTTGAGCTTGGAGAGGTTGGGTTGTTGTATGCTCATTGAGCTAGTGTGAGTATAAATAGCAGTGCAGCCACTTGAAACTTGTGGGTATGTACTTGGCACTGCTCAGCTGTGTCTCTGCTGCCACTATCCATGCTTCCGCGGCTACGCTGCTATTTATATTTGTGCTAGCTCGGTGAGAGCTAGCGCAATGATGTGTAAAAGAGCAGGGGAATCGCACCCCTAGCTCATAGTGTAGATGTATCCATAGTCCCATGTCTTCCCTCCACTCAAAGAAGCAGGTGGTTCCTCTAGGCCTCTCCTCTCTCTGTTTCTAGGCAGGAGCTTTTTCCATTATGATTTTTGTTTTTACATCCTCTCTTTGTTGCCTTTCTAACAGGGAGAGGATATTTGGAGAACAGGACTCTGCAAGAAACCAATATTTGAGAAGAACACACAGCAGTTGTAGCAGGCCCAGCTAAGATCAAAGGTGATCTTGCATGCAGCCCTGCTGCATGATAATACATTCCCTCGTCCAGCAATGTGGCAGGCAAGCCCTAAACTGTGTGGGGCAGAAATCAGCAGCAGGAGCTGGCTTTGTAGTACCTCCAAGCCAGCTGGCCATGGCTATTCAATGCTCCAGGCCAAGGTGAATGATGGCAGCAAGGGCTGACTCCAAAAGCAGCACTGTAGCAGTCAAGCTTAAGCTGCTTTCAGCAGCAAGGCATGGCATTTTGGAAACAACAATCCAGAGATCCTTGGGTGTTTTTGCTGTTTTGGCAGAGGTGAAACATGGTGTCCAGGAATGTCTCCAAGGGGTTTATAAGGCATAGGTGCATGCAAAACCTGTGATTCAGGACCCCACCCCCAATCATCAAAAACTGACATAATAACCAGGTATTTTGCGCTAGTTGTTTGTCAGGGTTTCAAGCCAGTCCTGGCAGTGGTTGGTATCTTGAATGCCTGCCCTTCACTGGTTCTGTCTGCCCCGCTCTGTCTGAGGGCAGCTCTGATTCCCCCAGGCTCTGAAGCAGGAAACACTGTTTTCAAAAACAAACCTAAAACCCCCATTCAACTTCCCTGTATTTGGAGAGTTAGTAAGTTTGGGGGCTTATTTATCTGAAATCCTTATGTGCAACTTTTCCCCACATGAGATGATTCTTAGGGCTGCACCAGAATTTTCTGTCCCCATGAAGTTTTTCACGCGAGCCACACTATTTATTTGTGTTCCTTGTGTGCCAAGCCCTTCCACAACTAGCAGAATCAGTTGCACACTTTAAATGTAGTCAGGTCATTCAAATTCTGTATATGCAAAACTAATCCTTGACAAAAATTAAATGCAATTTCAGGATGATGTTGTTGACCTAAGAAAAAAGGTGAAGAGCATCCATATCCACTGATTTCAGATGGATAAATTCAGTAATTTGTCAGGCCTACACATTGTTCATAAAAGATCACCCTCCTGCTGTTGGGGCTCAATTAATCAGACACGTAACCATTCCTGTGGCAGAACAGCACAGTGCTCCATTTAAGTAATGTTGCTGTATGGCTACCTAGTCTTCAGAGTATTCTCTTATCCGTCACTTCAACATAGATATGTTGTCTTTGTCTGATATGACTTTTGAACAGAGAGTTTTGCCATCTCTCTTGGTTTTCCTTCATTAAAACTCTTCATATGGTGTTGGAAGGAAAATGAAGAAAATAAAAAATCAAACAGAACGCCTCAAATAAGAGCTGTTTTTTTCCGCTTGGTTCAGTTTTCTTGATGTTTTAAGTTTCCCTCCAATTTGTGGAGATTGATTTTACTGCTGTCTACTTCACATTTATTGGATCATGGAGTGCCAGGTGCCCATAAAGGAGAATGGTAAAGTTTACTTAACACATTTTTAATTTTTCTTTCTCTGAAAAGGGCACTTGTTGCTCTATGAGAATCTATCCAGAATGACTCCAAATTTTGCATTAAATTCCAGTTGGAGGGAAATTATCTCAATCCTTCATTTTTCCTTATGGAGCATTCCTACAGAAAGGTGGGGAAATCTTGGGATTCCCTCATAATCAGATGTGAGTTTCATTTCCATTTTTTGTATACTGAATGAATAAGTAGATAAAGTATCCTGCCTGGAGAAAGCTAATCTTTTGTACTGTTTATTAATCAGAATTTATAGTTTGTCTTCTCAACCTGGGCAGTTGGTTGAGGAGTTAGAGAGGCAGTCCGTTGTCTGAACAGCTGCACTTGTAGGCACAGTACAGTTAGAGAGAGAGAGGTTTTTTTATAAAAGGAGCCTCATGCTTGGAATATGTGGAGGAATAACCCAGTTGTAACTGATCACAGAGCACCACATACCCATTTCAGAGATGGATAAATTATGGATAGTTAAGTAAATTTCTCACATAACTTGTTACCCCCAAGAACAGATCGGAGATCCCAGAGTAGCCCTCCTATTCCTTACTTCCTGGTTCCCAAGATGTTGACCTATATTAACCGCTTCCTGCACAGTGAAAGGAGGGGGCCTGCCCTAGTAGAATTGCTAAGTTTTACAAAGGATTTCCCTATGCCCTTCAGGAAACTCCCCAGAACAGACTAGATTTGTTTACCCTGGGAGGACATTGATATAGCCCTCAGTTCAAAGGATTGACACCCAGGCAGTATTTTTCCAAAACAGTGTTTTTCTTTATTTAGTGTAACCAACCTTTCCTAATAAAATTAATCTAAACCTAAATTAAAACATAAACATAAATCCTTTAGCGCACAAGTATACAAGCTAAAGTACCCAATACTGTAATGTTATACAGTTGGAATGGCTTAAGTGATTATGTCCTTCACATGGTGATCAGTCATATGCAGGACAGTGACGGCAATCTTAATAAACTCCAAACTTTATAGTAACATAAACATACATACCACAGACACTCATCTTTATTATCCCAAGCATACACATTCATTAACCCTATTTCTATTCTATATCCTACATTATAGCTAGCATGCTTATGTTCCATAGTCGTCTTTCCCTCTGCTCAGTCTAAGGATCTTTTTCTCCTCTATCCCAGCAGCCCCCACTGCTGCTGCTGTCACCCTGCAGTTGCTTTTACTTCTTGCTCTTTTAGGTTTCTTCTGATCTTTTTCTGGTTCTCCGCCTTTTCCTGAGCCTAACTTGACTTGACTTCTGCCTGTCTGTTCTGTCTTTTATACAATTTTTGGCCTGTTCTGATTGGTTTATTTTTCAATCCTAGTCTTAGCATACCTATCCTCCAATCACCTTTAAACCCTTTCTCATTGGTCCATACTTATAGACAATCACAACTGGGAAATCTGGCTATCAATCAAAGCTGTTACACAAGTTTTAGTATTATTGGATGTTTACGATTATGGGATGATGACCCTCACCTTGTTTTGTACTGAGCATGCCTGACTGACCCCTCACTGGAATGACCTTTACCTGACCTCAGTACATATCTGCCTACCAACACACTAGCCATAGGACAAATTGCTTGAAACTGCCAATTCACTGTTCTTGGATGTGTGCCAACATTGTAGGCACACTTAAATTACCAAGCTTTTAAACTATAAATCATCACTTTATGTCTCTAGTATATGCTTAATTGTTAACTTATGCACCTCAATGTTACGGCCAACCTCTGCCACCCCATTTCTTACCAATTTAGTGAATTTTATTTCAATTCTTCCCCTATTTTCAGTTAATGGTAGCAAAGGAATGTTTTCAGTGCTGTGCTTAAGAAACAAAATAGAGTAGCTTAAAATCCTTCCATATTAAACTAGCAATGCTTTATTATTATGACAAATTTAGAAATGAACCTTCTGTAATAAGAGCAAAACACTAAAAATCTCTAAATTTGTGGGCATTTGAAGAGTTTACCAAGTGTTTCTTTTGTCAATAGAATTTTTTTCTCAGTAACCAAATGACAAAGATAAATTATCTTTATTTTTAAACAGCTCACATCTCATTATCTTCTGTTTCAAATACTATACTTAACCTTATCACAGATTATTTGTGCATGCATCAGTTCCTAGTAAAAAAAATGTTGTACATACCAGCAAGTCACCCAGCTATAACAAACAGGCTGAGAGAGGCATACCATCAGTATCCTCATCATGCCTCTTTTAAAGGTTGCCAGTTGCATATCATAATATGGAGGGAATTATACTAAATTGTTATAGCCCATCTCCTGCTATAAAAGCAGTCTTTTCTTGGTCTCTGGGATCTTCTTCAACCTGCATAAACCATCTTTAAGATCTAGTGTGAAAAACAAATTGTTTCAAGCTCCATCATCCAACTAATTACACTGGTCTACAATTTTTGAGAAGTCGTCTGCTTCAGAGATAAAATGTGCTATTTATTATGTATTTTGATGTGCTGAATTCAAATATGACAATTAAAACAACTGATTGGCTACTGTTTCTAAGATATTTAAGTTTTTACATTTTATGTCTATGTATATTGTGTAGATAGTAGAGTTTTAATCATAAATGGTAAACCTAGGTCTTTTCATGTGTTTATGGTTGCTTTACATGATAATATTTCACCTGTCCTGTTTATGTAACACTTTAAAAATCAGCAAAAGGGTTCTATAAATAAAATTTATTATGAAACAAAAGGCAAAAAACTATTATGTACATAGTTTAGTCCTAGTCAGTGTCTACTCGGCGCTTCTTGGCTTGTCTCTTGTATTCATTAAATGGAGCATCTCTTGTCACTGTCCAGCAATAGTCTGCAAGCATTGATGGCCTCATTTGCCCTGATAGCGTTTCTCCATTGTTGCAATGTCCTGGTGAAATTGTTATACCAATAGAATAAAAACCAGCAGGATCTTATTAAGAGGGATAAGGCAAAGATGCCACATTTATTGTGATGATAATTTGATTTATGACCAATAAGTAATACCTTAATCCTTATACACACACATTATACCTAATACCTATACACACACACACACATTCACACACATCCATCAGATGTTTTGCAGCTGCTGCATAGTTACCAGTCCTGCTTGAGTCTGTGGCTTGAGTTTGCAGCTTGGGTTCGTAGCGGCTAACTGGCCAGGAAAGCCGGGTACAAGGACGAGCTGGGTCTCTGTTGGGCATGCACCGATGCCCTTCCATGTTGGCAGCAGAACCAGAGACTCCAAGTCCTCAGTCTTGAGAGTCCATTCTTATAGGATTTTAATTCCTATGTTAGTCTATGGGAGCTGTTTCATCCTGCTGTTGCTGACTCAATCAGCAGATGGCACACATTCCTGTCCAAAGTGGCACATTCCTGGTGGCTCCACACTGTCCAAAGTTTGTGTTTCTCATCCTTCCAGGTGATGGGGTGGATCCCAGTTTACCCTCCGGGGGTTTTCTGGTCATCCACTTGACACATTCTTCGGCGGATGGATACTTCCTTTCTAGGCTGGCACCTCCCTAACCATCCATGTATATCAAGCATTCATCAGCATACATTCCATACCTTAACCATATTTTAATTTACTGTCTCCACCACTTTCGGGGTGTGTGCTAATTCATTTGAGACTCCCGGCCCTTTAATCACAGAGGGTGGGGGGTCTGTCCTAGGAGCCGTTGAATGAAAGTCACTTAACAGCTTATAGTGTTTGTTTACATTGTATCAATTACTTCAAGAACAAAGTCAGTTAACTTGTTTGTAAGTTTTACATAGTAGTAAAGTATCTTTCACAGGATAGATATAATCAATGGTTTCTACAGACAGTAACTTACAAGTTTTAACAGAAGACCCAAGAGATTTTTGTACTTGGTGAAACTGTTGGATTTTAAAGTGTGGGGGCCAAATTATGAGGGGGTCACTGTCTCTTGGGGGAATCACTGTTAGTACCTTCTTTAATATCCCTACAAAATCACTCGCCGTGCTCGTTGCTCACTGCTCCGCAGTTCAGTGGAAAAAAATCTAGATGAGAGTGCAAAAAATGTATCTTTAGTGACATGTTGCAACCAAGAGAGCAACAACCTTCAAATCGCCACAAAGCTGCCACTGATGTTGGTCATAGTTTATGCACCTCAAAAGTTGTTTCATGTTGTCATAGGTTTCCTTCATATGGACTGCATGACCAACTGGAATTGATGGCAAAACATTGCCATTATGCAGTAAAACAGCTTTAAGACTCGTCTTCGATGAATCAATGAACAGTCTCCACTCATCTGGATCGTGAACGATGTTGAGGGCTGCCATCACACCATCGATGTTGTTGCAGGCTACAAGATCACCTTCCATGAAGAAGAATGGGACAAGATCCTTTTGACGGTCACGGAACATGGAAACCCTAACATCACCTGCCAGGAGATTCCACTGCTGTAGTCTGGAGCCCAACAGCTCTGCCTTACTCTTGGGTAGTTCCAAATCCCTGACAAGGTCATTCAGTTCATCTTGTGTTATGAGGTGTGGTTCAGAGGAGGAGGATGGGAGAAAATGTGGGTCCTGTGGCATTGATGGTTCAGGACCAGAAGTTTCATCCTCTTCCTCTTCCTCGTCTGACTCAAGTGAGAATGATTCTGGTGCATCAGGAACTGGCAGTCCTTCTCCGTGGGGTACTGGGCGTATAGCTGATGGAATGTTTGGATAATGCACAGTCCACTTTTTCTTCTTTGACACACCTTTCCCAACTGGAGGCACCATGCAGAAGTAACAATTGCTGGTATGATCTGTTGGCTCTCTCCAAATCATTGGCACTGCAAAAGGCATAGATTTCCTTTTCCTGTTCAACCACTGGCGAAGATTTGTTGCACAAGTGTTGCAGCATATGTGTGGGGCCCACCTCTTGTCCTGATCTCCAATTTTGCAGCCAAAATAAAGGTGATAGGCTTTCTTAACCATAGTGGTTATACTGCGCTTTTGTGATGCAAAAGTCACTTCACCACAAACATAGCAGAAGTTATCTGCACTGTTCACACAAGTACGAGGCATCTCTGCTCACTTTGGCTAAACAGAAATGTGTCCCTTTGCAAAATCAAACACTGACAAATAAGAGAGCACGACACTGTATGATTTCTAGAGCTGATACAGGGCAATTTGTTCAGCAGAGTGATGTAAGCTTCGTTATGATTGCATCATCCATGACTTCTAGGAATAACATGATGCAATTCATATCATGTATGAAGCAATACCAGCTTCAGATTGCATCATTCATTGTTTTGCCTAAAAAGCAAGTACTGTCCAAACCCAGTCATAGATTTATTCATAGATCCAGTCAAAGATGTATTTTAGTCATTTCTGGTTTAAACTGAGATCCCTTCCCTTTATAACTCACTTATCCACCGCCATTCCCAAGTCAAGGGTCGTATATACTGACCCAATAGCATATCTTGAAAACTAGAGCCAATCAACAATTTTAAGCATCATTTTCGTTCTCAGTGACCCAGAATTAGTAAAGTTTGACTACATTTATTTCAGAAGCATTTTGGCTGTAGAGCAGTGTTATCATTATAAAATATGGCAAAGGACAGGAATCCTTTTTACGTATCTTTCTTTCATTTTCTATACTATAATACACCCCAAATCTGGTGTTGCCTTTTGCATAACCAAAATTATCGGAAAAACTCAATGACTCATCAAATGGCCTTCCTGATACATTTTGTTAATGGTGTATAAAGCCTGTTACTCTTTTGTATTGGCAGCTGTAAGGGCTCCTTTATAATAAATTGAGACATGTTCACACCCTTCGCCAGTGTTGGCCTTCTATTGCACGTGCACTGTGTAATTTGGTTCTTTGTTTGATTGTGTGAATGAATCTTCATTGTTCAGTAGAACTCCCCCCCCCCCAAATATTTATTCTGCTTGTCATTTAAATATAAGCATCCAATATAACCTCTGGGAACAAGCCTTCACCCCCTTCTCTCCTATAGATATAATTTGTGCCAGGTTGTACTAAATATCCTAGTTCACAGTTTACCATAGTTCCATCGTCATACCTTTCTTTAGAATCTGTTCTCTGTCAGAAACCTTTAGCAACCTAATTGAAACACTTGCTTGTTTTAGATCTAATCTGATTATAATAGCTAAAATACTATCTGAATAATTTTCCAAAACAGGTCTGTACCAGCCTTCATCTTTCCTTTGCTGGAAAGTTACTTAGATATATTAGTTGAATTTATTGTTTTGTTTTGGGAGTGGAACAACTCGCTCTTTGCAGATTAGTCACTTACAAACATTTTTACCACCTGCCTTATTTCAAGGGAAATTGTCTGGATTGAATTTGCAGAATTGCTTCTCTGGTGCAGTTATAGTCCATAATAGGCTGGCACCAGGTTGAAGGGGCAAAATCTGTCATCACTTAGTTAACCCCACAATTTTAATTTAAATCTGGTGAGTTAAACAGCAATGAATTTGGTTTCGAACATAAAATGCACAGGAATTGGAACACTGTTTCAAGTGTAACAGCTATGAAACTGGACCTGCTAAAATGCTGGGGAATAGAGGTGCCAAAATTTAGCAGCCTGGTTGGTTTCAAATGGAAATTGACTGAGAACTATTGCCAAAATGGGAAAATAGGTTTAAGAATTGGGTCGCTGGGATCTGAAGGTGTATCAATCTACACTGCAGTCAGGGTTTGTGACTGCAGAATGTATAGCGTGCTGCCATGGCTTCACTGCTATCGGTACATAAACTTGCTCATTTAAAGTTAGCTCTGGTATGTCTACATGTGCTGCAGTCACACCTTCAATGGTGGGGTAGACACACACTGAATGTGAAACATGGAAAGCTAACAGACACTTTGTCTTCACTAAAAAAAAAAAAGTGTGTGCTCTTAACAGAAGTTAGCTAACTTGAGATAAAATCCAAGGGAAGTTTGTAAACTTGTAGTTTCCCATGAGTTAGCAAGTGAAGTTAATAGATTTTCATAGATTCCAAGGCCAGAAGGGACCATTATGATCATTTAGTCCAGTGTTTTTCAACCTGTGTCTACAGATCCCTATACGTAAGGGTCGGCGAAAGGTTATCATTACCATAAAACAGTGGTTTTCAACCGGTGATCCATGGAGCCTTGTGGGTCCGCAGACTATGTCTAAGATTTCCAAAGGGGTCTGCACCTCCATTCAAAATGTTTAGGGGTCCGTAAATGACAAAAGGTTGAAAACCACTGATCTAATCTGATGTCCTGTATAACACAGGCCATAGAATTTCCCCCAAATAATTTCTAGAGCATAGAGTGTAGAAAAACATCCAATCTTGATTTAAAAATTGTCAGTGATAGAGAATCCACCACAACCCTAGATAATTTTTTCCAACGGTTAATTGCCCTCACTGTCAAAATTTTATGCCTTATTTCCAGTCTGAATTTGGCTAGCTTCAACCTCTGGCTATTGGATTGTGTTATAGCTTTCTCTGTTAGATTGAAGAGCCCATTATTAAATATTTGTTTTCCCCATGCAGATACTTGTAGATTGTTACCTTTTATTTGTTAAGCTGAATAGATTGAGCTCCATGCGTTTATTCTTGTGGCTCTTTTCTGAACCTTCTTCAATTTCTCCACATCCTTCTTGAGTTGTGGGTGCCAGAACTGGACACAGTATTCCCGCTGCAATCGCACCAGTGCCAAATACAGAGGCAAAATAACCTCTCTACTCTTACTTAAGATTCCCACATTTATGCATTCCAGGATCACACTAACTGTTTTGACCACAGTGTCACATTGGGAACTTGCATTCAGCTGATTCTCCACCCCAACCCCCAAATCTTTTTTAGAGTCCGTGAGTATTGCCTGCATTCTTTGTTCCTAAGATGTATACATTTACATTTAACTATGTTAAAACACATATTGTGTGCTTGCTGTCAGTTTACCAAGTGATCCAGATTGTTCTGGTGGATTCTCTATAACTTGAAGTCTTTAAATCATGATTTGAGGACTTCAGTAACTCAGACAGAGATTATGGGTCTATTACAGCAGTGGGTGGGTTAGGTTCTGTGACCTGCAGTGTGCAGGAGGTCAGACTACTACATGATCATGATGGTCCCTTCTGGCCTTAAATCATGATTTGAGGACTTCAGTAACTCAGACAGAGATTATGGGTCTATTACAGCAGTGGGTGGGTTAGGTTCTGTGACCTGCAGTGTGCAGGAGGTCAGACTACTACATGATCATGATGGTCCCTTCTGGCCTTAAAGTCTATGAGTGTATCAGTGACCTGTCCTCTTCATTATGTACCACTCACCCAATTTTTGTATCACCTGCAAACTTTATCAATGATTATTTTGTTTTTTCCAGGATATTGATAAAAATGTTAAATAGGGTATGGCCAAGAACCGATCCCTGTGGGACCCCACTGGAAACACACCTGCTTGATGTTGATTCCCTATTTACAAGTACATTGTGAGACCTGTCAGTTAGCTAATTTTTAATCCATTTAATGTATGCCATGTTAATTTTATATCATTCTAGTTTTTTAATTAAAATTTCATTAAAGACGAAACTACAAGCTACCTTTTTCACAAGGATTTTATTTTGTTAGCTTAATAGAGTAGTGAAGACAAATCTAGAATGCAAATACTCTTATAGTTTCACGTTCATTACTTGAACTGGATTGGATACTGTGACAGACCCAGACCAGTGGGGTACAGGAGTCTGGTAGAGGGCAAATATACTGGTCACTGGATGAGTAGTTTTCTGTTCCCTGAGTGACCAGAGCAGGGGCTGCACTAGAGTAATCAGGAACCTGCTAGAACCAGTTAAGGCAGGCAGGCTAATTAGGACACTTGGAGCCAATTAAGAAGAAGCTTCTAGAATCAATTAAGGCAGGCTAATCAGGGCACCTGGATTTTAAAAAGGAGCTCACTTCAGTTTGTGGTGCGAGTG
The DNA here is from genome assembly GCF_028017835.1 of Emys orbicularis. NCBI lineage: Eukaryota > Metazoa > Chordata > Testudines > Emydidae > Emys > Emys orbicularis. The sequence goes on from NC_088683.1 coordinate 54,352,846, forward strand.
TGAGGAGCTGGGAGCAAGAGGCGCAAGGAGCTGAGAGTGAGAGGGTGAGGGTGTGCTGCTGGAGGACTGAGGAGCACAAGCGTTATCAGACACCAGGAGGAAGGTCCTGTGGTGAGAATAAGGAAGGTGTTTGGAGGAGGCCATGGGGAAGTAGCCCAGGGAGTTGTAGCTGTCATGCAGCTGTTACAGGAGGCACTATAGACAGCTGCAGTCCACAGGGCCCTGGGCTGGAATCCGGAGTAGAGGGCGGGCCCGGGTTCCCCCCAAACCTCCCAATTGACCTGGACTGTGGGTTCTTCGAGAGGGGAAGGTCTCTGGGCTGTTCCCCAACCCACATGGTGAATCTCTGAGGCAAGAAAATCCGCCAATAAGCGCAGGACCCACCAAGATAGAGGAGGAACTTTGTCACAATACTATAAGTGTTTTTATAAATAGACAATTTTTCACAGTACCACTGGAACTAGTTTCCCTGCTGGCCTAATTTTAATCCTTTCCATAACTCTCTTAAACATTTCAAACCTCTCTAAAATGTTATTCATCCAATTAAAATCCCTGTCTTCATAATGACCATTACACATAGATTCATACTTAAAAAATTCAGAGGACATTGTTTCTGCTTTCTCCAGAAGCAGCTGTTTGCCTCCTTGCTGTAGTGAAATTATTTTATTTTTTTAGTAAGTTCAGTAGCCCAGTCAAGTGCCCTTAACTTCCATTCACGGTCTTCCTTTTCAAGACTCAGTCCAGTTGGGCAGTACAGGCAGTCCTCGGACTTACGACACAATTGGTTCCTGAAAATTGTATCATAAGTCAAAACATTGTAACTCCATTGCAGGACCAAGCATTGTAAAGTCGCAACCAATTTTCACAAGTCGAATCAGAGTGTCAATTCACAAACGTAAGTACCATTTGTCATAAAGTCGAGGACTGCCTGTATAGCCTGGGTGTGTCTGCTAGTATTTGGTGATACCAGTTAAATCAAATTCCTCAAATCTTCCGCTTGTATAGCTGGTGTCACTTTAATTTTTCTTCACCTGAAGAACTTGCATTGAAATCAAGAGCTTGATATTTCAGTTTCTCTTCTAGGGAGTAAATTCTGCTGTACTATTTAGAGATGGTCCACGTAAGTCAGCCGCTGAAAGTCTCCATCTTGGTTCATATTTCCAATAATTCATTCGAGGTGTCAGGGCAGGTGCAACCACTAGGCGAGCTAGGCGGTCGCCTAGGGCGCCAAGTGGTTGGGGGCACCAAAAAGCAGTGCCCTGGCTCGGCAGAGAGGAGCTGCCTTCCAGAGGCACCGGAGAGCCAGAGCATTGGCTTGCGGGGGCGGCAAGCCCCAGCCATGGAGGAGCCGGCATGGCGCAGGGGGGAGCAGCAGTGCCCCCCGCCCCTCCTGCCCGAGCTGCGGCCCGGCGCCGTGGCAGATGCATGTGGGTGCCGGTGTATGTGTACCCCCCAGCTCCCCCCTCGCCGCGCTCGGGCTCTGCGGCTCCCGGGCATGTGAGCTGCTGTTGGGGCGCGGGGTCCTGAGCCTGCTCTGGGAGGGGCAGCGACGACTCACACTTCCGGGAGCTGCAGAGCCTGAGCGCGGTGTGGGGGGAGTCGGGGGGGGTGCACGGGGGCCGCCGTCCGCATGCATCCGCTGCAGGAGCCCCGGGGGGGGGAGGGGGCAGCGCCGGGCCGCAGTGTGGGCAGGAAGGGCGGCGGGCATGGCTGCTCCCCGCTAGTGGCGCCACCGCCTTTGCAGGGCTGCTGCCCCCTGCGCACTTATAAGACTGATTTAGTTTGGCTGCCACTGTGAGTCAAAAGAAGAGCTCAGCCTCTATATTTAGGGTTCTTCAATAACTTGATATCCCATCACATTGCATTTTTGGCCTTTTGTGTTTGAAAAGCAGATGCTGTGTTCACCATTGAAAATCTTGGTTATATTCCAGAACAATGGTACAGATCTTCAGAAGAAGCCCTAGATTATATCTTATCATGCAAGATGGGAATATTCTTCAGATTTCAGATAAAAAAAGACCAATTTAATGGTTGAGAAGTAAATATAAAGTATTTTAATGTGTTTATACAAAGTGAGTTTGTTTATACTTGGACCATCACATCTTAAAAAAAGTCTTGTTTTACTAACTTTAATATTGTTAAAAATTCACAAAGAAAGAAAATGATTTTGAAAGTTGAGTATGGAAAAGCAACCATTATTTTTTTTGCCCTTTTCTGCCTTTTGAGGTACTGTTACTCAAATATTTGCACAGCATATTTTGAAAGTCAAATGAAAAACAATGAACTCATATCACCTAAGCCACCAAGTAGTTAGGTTTCCAGAGGATGGGGAGAGAGAAATACATTTTTTATCTAAGAGATAAAGAGCTTAGATTTTCATGAAAGTTGCTGAAAGTTAGATGAGCAATTAACTTAGTGGGATTTGTCAACTGCAAAGTTGATTCTTGGTAGGCTATGCCAAGTGACTTTATTTACTAATTTGGATTTCATTCTAAACGAAACATCCCACAGCCATACGCACCACTGATAACCTGTCCAGTTGTTTGTCTGTGCACCTGTTATATCATGTCTTTAGACCAGGGGTCGGCAACCTATGGCACGCGTGCCGAAGACGGCACGCGAGCCGATTTTTAATGGCACGCTGCTGCCTGCCGGAGTCCCGGCAGGCAGCAGCATGCCATTAAAAATCCTGCCCGGCCCGGCCCGGCCCGCTCTTCTCCGCCCTCGCCCCCTCCTGCGGGGGCAAGGGGCAGGGGGCAGAAGCTTGGTCCTGCCGGCTCCCCTGCCTCTTCCCGCAGTGTGCTGTGTTCCTGCCCCTCCTCCTCCTCTCCGTCCCTCCTTCCCTGCCGGCCGATCAGCTGATGGCCCTTGCGAGGGAGGGGGTTGGGGAGGAGTGGAATCAGCGTGCTTGCTGCTCCTAGCGGAGGCAGAGAAGAAGCGGGGGCAGGATCTTGGGGAAGGGGGGTGGTGGAATAGGGGCATATCCCTTCCAGCCCCCTGCTGTGAGCACCCCACGACCCCAGCCCACACCCCCAGCCCTCTGCCCTGACCCCCCCCACACACACCCAGTCCTCTGTCCTGACCCCCCCCGACACACACACCCATCCCTCTGCCCTGAGCCCTGCAGCCCCGCACACACCCCAGGCCCGTGCCCTGAGCCCTGTACCTCCCTCACACACATCCAGCCCTCTGCCCTGATCCCTGCAGCCCCGCACACCCCCCAGGCCTGTGCCCTGAGCCCTGTACCCCCCTCACACACACCCAGCCCTCTGTTTGACTCCTTTACCCCCCCCATGACCCCAGCCCTGACTCTGGCACCCCCACACATACCCAGGCCCCCGACACCCCATGCCCCGACACCTGCACCCCCCTCACATGCCCCCAGCCCTGTGCCCTGACTCTTGCACCCCTCACCCCCCCCACACCCTATGCACCCCCCATATCCTGACTTTTGCACCCCCCACATCCCCACCCCCACCCTGAGCACCAAACGGGAGCTCCTGCACCCCTCCCCCCACATTCCCACCTGCACCCCTCGCACCAAATGGGAGCTGCCCAGGTAAGCGCTCCACACCCAAACCTCCTTCCCCAACCCTGAGCCCCCTCCCTCATTCTAGCTCCTGGCCAGACCCTACACCTCTACCCCCAGCCTGCTCCTTCACCCCCAGCCCTGTTCTCAGTGCACTCCCACCCTCAGCTCAGTGCAGAGAGAGAGGAAGAGAATGGGCCAGAACCAAGGAGAAGGTAGGTACCCACTGTATGTGGGCAGGCCCGGGACCCCAGACCGGCAGCGGCCTGAGTGGGTCTGGCAGCCGGGATCCCGGCTGACAGGAGCCGGCGGATGGAACCCCTGAGCGGCAGCCGGCTGAGCCACTCAGCCCACTGCTGGTCTGGGGTTCCGGCCGCCGGCCCTGCACAGCCCGCTGCCGGTCTTGGGTTCTGGCTGCCGGCCCCTTGCCAGCTGGGGTCCCGGCCGCAGGCCCCGCTGAGGCCGCTGCTGGCCTAGGTGAACAGAACCCCAGACCAGCAGCGGGCTGAGCGGGCCAGCGGCGTAAGATCAACATTTTAATTTAATTTTAAATGAAGCTTCTTAAACATTTTGAAAACCTTGTTTATTTTACAATACAATAGTTTAGTTATATAATATATAGACTTATAGAGAGAGACCTTCTAAAAAACATCAAAATGTATTACCGGCACGTGAAAACTTAAATTAAAGTGAATAAATGAAGACTTGGCACACCACTTCTGAAAGGTTGCCAACCCCTGCTTTAGACCATAAACACCTGGGGACTATCATTTATTATGTATCAATTTAGTTCCTAGCACAATGGGGCCCCAACTTGGTTGACGCCTCTGGCAATATAAATCTTTAATATTAATATTTTTTAAACACAGTGCTATAGGAATTGTAATACATAACTCCATCCAGAGTAGCAGCATTTCTCCAGCCCCCATGCTACATGCACTGAAGCATGTGAGTAACTTTAAACATAGCAGGACTACTCACATGGTTGAAGTTATGCAAGTGCTTCAGTGCTGTATTGTCTAATCATCAGTTAGTAGATGCAATGGCATTTGAAGTGCTCTTTAACCATAAACTGACAGATTAGTGTTGTCCTGCACCCTAGGACACATAGTACATGGTTACAAGTAGTCCTGCTTAAGGGACTCACTCTGGGTACCCTTGGTCCACAAATTCCCTCAAAAGGTGCTGGGCTGCAGACTTGGTCATGTTCCCCTTACACCTTTCTCCACATTGGTTGCAAATATGGTAGTATGTCCTCTAGGGATGGTGTACCATGCACACTCCCTATCCCTGCTCTCTGGAGTTCTTGGGAGGCAATGTGCCTATTCAACTGAAAATGAGGCATATGGGTGTCATGTTGGCCCAAGGATATGTCTATGTAAGAGCTAGCTCTTCTAGATGTTCCTCTGAGTTGCCTTGCAAGGGAGAAGAATTTGTGTGTTGCAGGAATTCTGAGGAAAAGCTGGGAATGGAACATGGATCTGCTCACTCCCAGGCATGTGACTCACACACAAGACCTTCCTTCTTAGTAGCATGTATGATTTATATTGTAAGAGAAAAAAATTTACAACCCAATAATAAAATATCCCCTCTGCCCTTGTATTGTATGGTTGTATTCATTACTGATAATTAAGAAATATCTTTTTAATAATCAAGAGGTAGCAGGTGCAGTTAGAGCTATAAAGGCTCGTTGGGATTTGCCCCTCAGTGAACCGATGTGCGGGGGGAATGGGGGGGTGGAAGTTTCGGCTAGGGCACAAAATATCCTTGCACCGGCCCTGTGAGGTGTGATGTTAAACTTGGATAAATTGTTGTGACGTTTTGGGGACTCTCCACTCCAATAAGGCAATCTGTCACCTCCTACTCTTTAACCTTGGGGGCCTCTGTTCTGTGCACCTATGGTTTTGATCCATGACACCAGTAGGCAGACAACAAGCATAAGGTCCTACCCTGGCTGTCACCAGCCCAGTTCCTGAGTTCTTAACTATCACACATTCAGACTTTTCCCCTTTGGTTGATCACCCGTAAAAATGTGAAAGCAGCCCCCCCACAAGATACCAGCTTAATTTGGCATATTAACTCCACACAGTTTGCACACCAGAGACCTGCTGTGGATGAAAATAAACAAAAAGTTTATTTAATAGAAAAAAAACAGATTCAAAAATGAAATAGTAAGGGAAAGCAAACATATACAAGTTACACAGGAAATAAAAAGATGCAACTTCAGGCTTTACACAGTCATATTAGATACAATTCCTTTTCTAATCTTAGTTACTTATTACCTTAAAACAGTTTTTCAGTGCACTCCTTAGCTATAGGAGGAGTTCAGCATTCCTGGAAAGCCTCCCTCCTGGAGACAGTCCCCCAGGTTCTGGTTAAAAACCTCAGTCTCAAGCCTGACATTTAAAGTCTTTTTGCTTTTTTTCCTTCTCTCTGTGTATGGTTACGCTTGGTTAGTTAGAGTGGGGAAAGTGTTCCTGACTTGATGTTGGGGAACTGGGATGTCTTTCCATTAACTCTAATGGTCACCATTATCTTTTCCTGGGCTGGACAATGGATAGTTACTTGAAGCTGGTTTTGTGTAAACAACTGGTTTGGGAGGTGCAAAGGATTTCATTCTCACCCACAACAACTTCACATTTAACAATAAATACGTTGTCCAAACCATATCAACAGCCATGGGTACTAGGATGGATCCCCAATATGCCATGCCACCTCAGGGAAGAATTTCTGCACTACAAAACTAATGATATACTTGAGATACATCAGTGATATTTTCATCCCTTGGACCGATGACCTTAACACCCTCATAGATTTCCACCACAACTTCAACAACCACCCCCCATGCATCAAATTCTCTCTAAACACTCCCCCATCAGTATCATCTTCCTGAAAGCCATGATCAGCTTCAACAATGAAACCTCACAGACAACTATATACAAAAAACCCATGGATCACCACACTTACTATCACAGATCAAGTAACCACCCCAGACCCCATCCTGAAAGAAATCTTTCCTGAATCCCCTTTTCTGACCCTTAAACAACCCCCACCCCTACCATGTGAAGCTCATCATCAGAAGCAAGCTCCCCACAGACTAGGATACCCAATTCAAAGCAGCACCAGACCCTGCTAGAACAACAGATGCAAAACATACACACCTATCTCCATTGCTACAGTGGTCAACACCCTCAACAACACACCTTTCAAGATCCATGAGTCCTACACATGCCTATCACAACATTTGTGGTGTACCTCTTTGAGTGCATCAAATGCCCCAACAACAACTATGTGGGTGGAAACAGACAACCACTATACTCTTGAATGAACTCACACAGAAAAATGATAAAAGACAAAAACACCCTATCACCTGTGGATGAACACTTTTCTGAACAAATCACTCTACATCTGACCTCTCAGTCTGCATCCTCAAAGGAATCCAGCACAACACCTTCAAAAGATGAACCTAGGAACTTAAATTCATATCTCTGCTAGACACTAAAAATCATGGTCTCAACAATTCCACTGGTTTTATGGCTCATTACAACAATTTGTAACTTACTAGCCCTTCTTTGTCCTATGACTGCCAAGGTGTTAGTTTGCTCACTTCATTTTAAGTAGTTTCTTTCAACAAGTGTTAGCCCCTTATGCTTAGTGATCTGTCCTACTTGGGATCTAGCTGTGATACTCAGGTATCTTTCCCAGACCTGAAGAAAAGCTCTGTGAAGCTTGAAAGCTTGTCTCTAACACCAATAGAAGTTGATCCAATAAAAGATATTACCTCATACACCTTGTCTCTCTCATATCTCGGGACCAATGCAGCTACAACAACACTGCAATATACCATTATAACAATCACTTCTTAGTTTAGTTTACTGTAGATTCATCACAATGGTATTTGTAGCTTAGGGGCAAACTTAAAAGAAAATGGCATTGTTCATCTTGGTGGACAGCACTTTGATACACTTAGTTACCTTAATTGATTTAATTTGAGTAATAAAAAAATAAAGATAAAATGTCTGGCACCAGAGAATTTTAGTAGTCTGTAGATAAGGGAGGGATGGGGCAGGAACACAACATCTAGATAAAATGGGTTAATTCAGTTGATATTGTTCAGAGTTCTAAAAGCGCAAAGTAATATCTGAAATGAATGCATTTAGGGTTGTTAGTGTGGCAATTACAGATAGTTAAAGGCTACACAAATTAGCATGTTTTTTTAACACCATTTAAGGTCATCTTAATCTGGTATGGATGACTTAATTTCATACACCTCTACTTTGATATAACGTGACCCGATATAACACGACTTCGGCTATAATGCGGTAAAGCAGTGCTCCGGGGGGGTGGGGGGGTGGGCTGTGCAGTCCGGTGGATCAATGCAAGTTCGATATAACTCGGTTTCACCTATAACACGGTAAGATTTTTTGGCTCCTGAGGACAGTGTTATATCGAGGTAGAGGTGTAGTTAATTTTGCCTTATTGTTGCTTACCAGGAAATCGGGCTTCATGCTGAGTCAGTTTTTCCATAGGTACATGGAAGATTTTGGATTTTCTTTTTTAACATAGTATAGACAAAATACAGTGTTTGTTTCCCCAAAAGTGTTTACAAAACAGTGTTAAGGAGTAGGTAGAATGTATAATCTTTTAAATAAATTAGTATATTTTTATAAATTGTATTAAATCAAAAACCTACTGCGTGCAAAGCTTTTGAGTTCAGTGAAATAAGTTTTCTAATTTCACATTATCTACATTTGTCATACTTTTGTAATTTTGCAATCCATAATATTTTCTAGGTGTGGTATCTCACACTATATATAATTTTAATGGAGAAATATTTGTGGCTAGATGCATTTGTATATTTAAATTCATAAAAGGTGCCTATACAGAATTCTAGGTACTGTATAGTCATTAATGCATCCAGAACTCAGTTCATAAAAACCTTCCTCTCCACCAGAATAATTTTTCTCCTTTTCTGTTAATTCCAAAACCCTAGTTAACCCTCTGTGACAACTCAATGCCAAGGAAAATACTTGATCCTTCACTGTGCCCTGAAGGTCATCAAATCTTGGCTGTGTAGGACCATGGAGAAGTTACTTCCAAAGTTGAAGATCCTTCACAGAGAGCACCATGCTTCCAGACCCCTCCCATTTAGAGCTGGATCCATAATTGACTCAAAACAAGTGCCTCAGTTGATCACAACAGCTTGGGACATTCCATGAAGAGAGGCATCATACAACGAAACAAAATCCTGTTGTGATAGAGTAAAGCATAATGGGATGAATTACAAGTTTGTTGTTTCTAATGCTTTTTAATACTTAGAGGTCAAACAGCTAATACAACTTTTTTTTGTACAGACCCTGTAATAGATGTGGTGAAGATGGAAGGAGGAGGGCTATAGGTAACTTCTGTAGGGGATACTGAAACCCTTCTGTATTCTTTCCCTAGTAGGAGGCTTTGCCAAGCAAGCCAACAGCCTGGTGTTTAGTGGGTTAATTCCTAGACATGATTCAGAGGCCACTCTAGGAAGCCCTGCCACTTGAGAGCTAATTAAGGGGAGCTGGGTTTATTTCAAATTTAAAAGAAGGGATTTTTCTCTGAGGAGAGAGAGACCAAGGAGCTGTGCTGACCAAGAGTAGAGAGCTCTGGGGAAGCATAAAAGCTATTTTGTATGGCTTTGGCTTTTTGTATTTTGAATTTACTGCTTGTAAAATTTTGCAGAAACAATGCAGCTAGAAACCTTTGTCGAACTTGAGTCAACCGAGAACCCAGAGAGTAAAATCCTACCACAGGAGGGTGATTTTGTATTTAGACCTGAGCTTCTGGTGTACTTTTATTCTTATGTTCTACCTTGGCTGTGTGACAGATTGATAGATTACAAAGCCAGAAGGGGCTGTTGTGATTATCTAGTCTCATGTCCTGCATAACTCAGGCCATAGACAGGTATTGGGTTCTTGATCTGAATAAACTACTAGGTCAAGGGAACTAATTCCTTGTCACTAAGATTAAGGGAGAAAAGGCCAGTTGCAAGGAAGAGAGAAGCTAAGGGGATGTGACTCATGATCCAGACATGTTGGGAGTTAGGAGAGTGATAAGAGTCACCCACCAGAAAGGATTTAAGGGGGTTGCTATACCCTGCTCAAAAGTTAAATTACCACTGCATTTGAAAGCTATTGTGCAATATATTTTCCTCACAGAGAAATGAGAAACTATTGGAAGTCTCAGAGCTGGCATAGTCAAAAGTTGTAGGTTACCCAAAAGGAAAAGGAAGGGCAGGTTGAACCCAAGGTAAAACATTTTCTATTTAAATTGTTCCCTTCTTCCAATCCAAAGATGTCTGAAATAACCTTACACATCAGTATAAAGACTTGCAATTTACTTCTTTCTTGATTGAGTCTCTCTTTTTTCATGATGGATCGAATTTTGTTTTATTTAAGCTAAATGAAGCTACTGAGCATTTTGCAATGATTACTACTAGCTCTTAACATTTTTTGACAACTGAGGAGAGGTTGCGAAAAGTCAGAGCCTTAACTCAGTTTTGATTCTTGGTCAAAAACATGGATTAGAGAGTCCCAATCTGGAAGGCAATCTCGGCACTCTGACTGCGGTCATACCAAGGCATGGAAAGCATAAGAGACTAAGAAAAACTAGATTGAAGGGGCAAAGATGGTAGCTGTATAGCTTAAAACCAACACCTTAGACTTCATCAACAGGTAGCCTGTGCAAATCAGAGCACAGGTATTATGTGTACTCCACCAGAGCACAGGTATTATGTATACTACCTATGAAGGGCAACATCTTACTGAGTTATCTGCAGTTTCTCAATGGTTTTAAGTTGTAGAATAATCCAACCCTGTGGTGGCCAAGACGTAGATAACTGTGGGAAGGTCCAAATCCAACATAAAAAATCTAAACCTTCTTGTCACATAAAAATGATAAAAGCAGTCTTGGCCACTCCTGCTGTCTGGGCATCAAGGAGCAGACAGGAATTCAGCATAACCTATAGATGCGAACTGGAGTAACAAATGGCAGGCATGCCACCTCTGTGCTGTTCTTTCTGCCATTTGTTCCATTTGCTTACCCCAATATATGCACATTCCTTTAGGCTTATTTGGACTGAATCTCAGCCAGTGAGCTCTCATCCAGGCTCCAAGCTCTATCAGCACCTAGGTAAGCTGCTCAGCTGCAACAACTGAATCAGGAGAGAGCTGAGATAGAGTGTTAGTTGTCATCTACATATAGTGAACATGCCAAAACAAGCAAATTTAAAAAAATACTAGATAATTTTATTTCATTGTATATTCAGTCTCTTTTCTGTTTATTGTACAGTTGGAATCAAATAGACTTGAGAATTTTTTAATATATTCACTCTAGTAATCTCAAATGAAGTATCTTTAGTCTGTTTTATGATGAGTTTTCCTGTTGAATTAATTCTGCCAAGTCAAGTGACTAGTTCATATAGTTCTGTATTCAGCAAGGCTTTGAACATACTCCTTTGGCTTTAACCACTGCATCACACAGCCGTAAACCTTTCATCTTCTGTTTTAGACAGTAAGAAGGACTGAGTTCAGATGACAGTATTCACTTGGCTCTATGCCAGGAGCAATGTGTAACTAAATAGACTAGAAACAAACCCAACTAGAAACAAACCCAGCGGACTGTGCTCTGATTCTAAAATTTAAAAGAGCCTTGCTTATCATTTTGTTTCTCACTCTCAAGAAGTAATGAACAGTGAATTAACTCAGGCTTGGAACAAGATTGGCTAATTAGACTTGTCTGAATAAGTTAAAAAAATAAGTATGGCAGCACAACTTGATCCCAGATATTCAAACTTGTGTGAAACAGAGGCACATAAATAAGAGACCTGATTTTCAGGGATGCTGACCAATTGTAGCTCCCATTGAAGTCCACATGCACTTGTTGCCCGCCCAAGGGGCTCGAGGGGACAACAATGGTCCGTGGCCCGGTGTGCTTGGCACCAATAAAGACACCGAGGGGAGAAAGCAAGCCAAGTTTATTTCAGAGCTCTGAAATGGCACTAGGAGACCAGCATGTCTCAAATCCAGTGCAACAAATACAAACAAATTTTACCTTTTATACTCCAAACTGTTTACATACATCTCTTTGTCTGTCTGTTTCCCCTACCCCTCCCTTCCAGACAACTGTTACAATAAACTCTACATAAGCTTGTGAGAAAACTTTCCCAGTCTCTGCGACCTTGGGTTAGACGCCTGCAAACTAACTACCCCTCCTTCCTCTCCTCCTTATCTCTATTATTTCTGCTAGTGTGAGTGAAACTGCAGCCATCTGCTAGAAACGCTGACCAATACATTTCTGCTTCAGAGCATGTAAGCAGTTAGCACAGAAGTAGGTGAGAGTTCACAAGATGGAGTTTGGGGGTTCAGATAGGCCCAGAGCAAAAGAGTTTCATCGGCTCTTTGGCCTTCCACTCTCCCGAGTTACCTGGTAGCTATGCCTAGTGGACCCCAACACACTCGTATATCACTTAAAAACACCCCTATAAAGAAACATGCTCAGGTTGTAGGATATTATCTTATGGTAGTCTTAGATTTCTCATGGTGCTCCTGAAGTGTCCAGGTATTACCTAGGTTGAGTTCCACCTACAAAACTTGGTGAACCTGAACTTAATTCTTGGAATCCTGAAACACACTCTGAGCTAGCATCGCAACATTATCATATTGGTTCAGTGCTGCCATTATGACATAATGTTACAACATAATAATAATACCTAACTCTTATAAAAAACATTTCATTGTTAGATCCTAAAGCACTTTACAAGGCGATCAGTATCATTGTCCCCATTTCACAGATGCTATCACTTTTGCAGATGTGATGCATCAAATAAATCATACTTGCAAAGATTTGAGCTCAGTTTAAGGTGGAATAATTAGATAGTGTATAGATGTAGTGGGCAGGAGAATAAGACAGCAGTGTGGTCTGATATGAAATACTTTTTTGGGGGAGAGTATTAGGAAAGTTGTCATGTCAGGTGTCATTCTGTTGAAATAAAACTGATGTTAAAGTAGTTGAACATCATTTCACTGAGATGTGGCAGTCTAATCATATTCTGTTTTATATTAATAAATCAAATGGGATATATTGAGGGGCAATGTAATAGCTGTCTTGCAATACATAAGCCTTTGAAGTATGAAGTGATGTGTAATGGATGTGTGATACAACACTGATAAAACTGAGATGGACTTGTCACTCTTCATCCACTTAAAATATGTAGCTGAAAGTTTAACACAATATTGAAGGACTTACTGAAAGATAACGCATTGCTGATGCACCTATTTAGTAGGCTTTACTACACATCTATCATAGGTGACTAGCAGTCATTCACCTTAAGGTGTGGAGTTGAAGAACCTATTTAAAAACTCAAAATGTACAAGTGTCATGACGGCGTACGTTTTATCTGGAAGCATGGTAGAAGTGGAGAACATTATCCCAATGAATGTGGATGCTCTTTGTGTGTGTGTGTGTGTGTGTGTGTGTATATCAGGAGTATACTGCAGTACATTGAATGGCGGGGAGGGGAATATATTTCCTTCATTGACATTTACTTGATGGGATACAGTCTAGAATAATATCAACCATTTTCTTAAATTGTATGTTTAATTACTTGTCTTAAAAATGTTTACAGAAGCTTAATCAATTAATTTACATGACTTAATTACTTTTTTAGTTTTATTTTAGATCAATGGAATGGTAATTTAAAGCTGACATTCACACTGGTGTGGATGTGCCACACAAGGCTCTTGATGCAGCTTGAGTGCATGGGACAAGGGTGAGCCACCATGGCACATGGCAGAGGTGCTGCATGCTGCAGAAAGAAAAAGGAAGTGGTTTGCCTGAGTACTTAATAGAGTGTTGATGGGATGGGCCAGGTAATTTGTGCTTATGCAGATCCAATAGCTCTAATATCCCCTGCAAGTGACACAGATGGGATGTGAACATCGTAGGCTGGAGTATTGTCTCAGGGTATACAGTGTTGCAGCTCCGCATCCTTGTCCCATTTTAGAGGCTCAGCTTTCACCTCCAAATCACCCTTCCTGCATTTAATTTCACCCAGAATGAATAACTCAAAATAATTATTCTCGGTAAAGTAGAATATCCATTATTTTTTCTTTATATATGATTCGCGCTTAATCACTTTTTCTTTATATATTGTGTATCATTAAATATCAAAATCTAATATTGAAATAATGCATCTTAAAAGTCCAGGATTCATTAAACTGAGAGTTGAGGCTAACTCTTAGTCCCTTACCTATCCCACTGTGCATAGCTGTAGCATCTGGTAGCACAGATAATAAAGCGAGAACTCAGCTTTAGGGAACCGGATAGCTCAGGAGACTGGGGTATATGGAGCCTTTAGCTCTGGTTCAAATCCAGCTCAGGTCAGTAGTAGTGGGAACTTACCTGTGTAAAATGACTTGATCTCAACTCTGACTTGAATGGACATGGAAAATGCACTATTTTCTGAACCTTGGCATGAATTCCTTCAAGTTGGGATTAAAGCACATTTGTGAGGTAGCATAAGTAAGCTTTGTCTGTCCTGTGTTGTTTTGGTTAAATAGGAGACTTCTGGGCCTGATCTTTATTTACACAAAAAGGCCTCAAAGCTAGTATAAATGTAATTTAAGCCCATTTTAAGTCCCCTTGCACTGCCAGAGTGTCTCCAAAGCCATTTTTTCAGTATCTTGGATGAAAAATGAAATTCACTAACAAACGATTAATATTTGAAACAACAAAGAAACCCTCATAGATCTGTCTTCTTTTGGCATGTTTTGTGACATTTCAGAAGCGTTCAATGAAGTTAAAGCTTTACAAACAAAGTCCCACATACTTTATATATAAAATAAAATCTTTATGTATTCCATATTTTGCCAAAGTGTTAGATTTGGTCATTAGGAACTAATGTCCTGTAAATTCCAGAAGGCAAATCTAATGTTATCTGTAACACAGGGCATATTCAAACAGCTGTTTATTGGAGAGCAGTGGACCACAGAATATGCCTCTGGTGTCCAGACATAAAATGATCCTGTGCAAGTTGAAAATACACTTCAGTCTATGCTTGATTCTAAATGAAGCACAACCAAAACATTTTGCTATAATGGTGGGTCTCATCAGCACTTTTTTTTATATGCCTGAAATTAATTATTTTGTGGACGTGATAGTGTCAGCCATGCAAAGGAAATAATTAAATCCCAGTTTGATCATTAATTCACATTCTTATTGTGATCACCTATTGAAAAATGTAATTGTCTCAATTTCTGTGCTTTTAGTTGGTAATTGTTAATTTTCGAACAAGCTAATGTTGAGTAAAGCACGTGATACTGGCAAATGAAAAAGATCTTGCATTATGTAAGAATTGCTGCAGAGAAGGCACAAACAGTCTGAAAAGTGAACAACCAAGTGCTGTGAAAATATTCAATAAATATCTCTTCTACCGCTATAAGGATTTTCAGCTTGGTTGATTTTAACCAAAGATAATATTCCAAATTCTGGAAGCAAGGATAAACTGCAGTGTGGTGAGGCATTAGGATATTGAAATACCAAATTACATTATCTTATTGCTTTAATATAGGCTGTATGGTGTTTAGAAGAAAATATTTTTCCCTTCTGTTTTTGTTTATTTGAAAATAGTCTAAGGCTTTAATACAGTTCAGTGACACAGTTAAAATAAGGTTTTGTTCTGACTCCACTGTAAGATAAAAGAGTTTTAACCATGTTGGGGGACTAACGTGATATAACAGGATCATGGACTTAGTGGTATCCAATTTCTAATTGGATCTTGTTGCATTTATTCCCTCCTTATACAACTAGTCTTTTGGACTTGGAGTCAAGAGATCTAGGTTCTGTTCACAGCTCTACCACTCAACTGCTGTGTGGTCTTGATCAAGTTGCTTCAGCTCTTTGTGCCTAAGTTTCCTTACCTCTCATATGGTGATAATAATACTTAGTAGAGTTGTGTAGGGACTAGAATTTACGATCTATATAACATTTAAAATTTCTGATTTTTTTAAAAAATTCTGAATAGGAATGAAAAGCTTGGAATGCAAAATTTTCAGTGAAATGGAAATTTTAGAAAAACTTCCATTTCAGGAGAACAGAAACAGAATTTTCAAAAAATGTTGAGTGGAGATCAAAAGCTGGCCAGGGAGCTGAGTAACCCAGGAAACTAGGAAGCCTGGGATCCTGCTAGCCAGGTGGGCAGACTGAGAGCCAATGCAGCCTGGCAGCTGGGGGACTGGCTGGTGGGAGAGCTGGCAGGAAACCAAAGAAGGAAGCAAACAGGCTGGCCTTCCCGACTTCTATTGAATCAGCATTTTCTGATGGAAATCTGTTCTGTTGGAAAATATTTAACTAGCTGTAATACTTTCTTTGTAAAGAGAGTTGAGCTCTATAGATAAAGAATGTGGTATAAGCTAATACTCATTCTTTTATTCTTAACTTTTTTTTGTACCTTAAATCTGTTGAGTATGTATCACTTCTGCTTTGCTTTGTTTAAAAACTGCAATGGAAAAAAGATCTAAAAAATGCACTGTAAGGAAAGATTTTGCACAGGTAGACAACAGAATAGGGGACCAGTTAGGTCTCTTCCTTCTATAACTTTTGTCTGATTCTATGAATAAAATCAATTGCTGAAATTTATTTACCTGTATCATTCTGAGAAAAACAAGAAACATAACTAAGAGAAAGCAACCTCAGAATTTAAACATCCAAGCTTCCAAACCAAGTTTTGTGACCTTCTCCCAACTGCACAAACTAATTAGTAAAGGAAAAATATATCTTTCATAAACTAAATTAGCCACCTAATTGACTTGATACAGTCCTATGACATAATCACATTAACAACAAAGCGAAACATAGACATTTCTCTTGCTGGAGAAAACCAAACATTTTATAGGCTTTACTTAATCAGAAGCCTGTAGGTCACTGCAGGGAAAGGAGAGTTGTATTCTGCTTGTTCTGTATAGAATTAGATTATATCTGAAAACAGAAATCACTATTAACATTTTCAGCTATTTTTAATGTTTTAAGAACTCCCCAATGAAACGTAATGATAGTTTAACTTTATTGGTATTCCTAGCATCTTTTAATGTGTGATCCTAGTTGCGAAGATCTTTCATTAATCTACAACTCCAGCATCAATTGCTGTTTAGTAACCATGACTACAGGAAGTCGGAAATGTCAGCTGTATTAAATATTCTTCTGCTGCATATTTTCAAGGGGGTTATGGGAGGAGAAGGGTTTCTTTTTTGTTTTTCTTAACATAATTATGTACATTTTCCACCATGATTTACGCATCCGTGAGCAACTCCTAAACTACTCCTGTCCTTTTATCTTAAAGTAAACTGGCAAACATTGGTAAACTATAGAAGAAAGGATTATAGTTATTGAAAACTTTAAATAATTCACCTTCAGAATAAAAAGAAAATATATATGTTAAGCTAAAAGAAGCCAAAACCACAACCTCCAATCTAAAATGCCGAAGTATTT
The DNA here is from genome assembly GCF_028017835.1 of Emys orbicularis. NCBI lineage: Eukaryota > Metazoa > Chordata > Testudines > Emydidae > Emys > Emys orbicularis. The sequence goes on from NC_088683.1 coordinate 54,369,896, forward strand.
CAAATTTAGGGGTGGAATGAAAGAATAGTTCAGTTTTGAATCTGAACCTTCTTGCCCTTTATAATTTTTGTTCAAGTGTATAATCATAACTGTAAAGAACTTATTTTCTGGTTCCAGTTTGAATTAAGATGAAATCTTCTGACATTTCCACTGTTTTGGAGTAAAATTAATTAGAATGATTTACAAGTTTTTGGTCCCTCTGTGAAGAAAGTGGGAGATACCTGTGTTATTTTTATGAGTGTTGGGTTACAGTGGTTTCAAATACTTTACAAAACTACCTTATATCTTACAATATTATGGGCCAAATCTTGGGGCTTGGGTGGATGATTAAAAAGGTACAATGATGTCGTAAAGCTCACTTTTACATTCTCCTGATATGAATGTGCAGGGCTGGTCCCACTGTATAGGTAAGAGCATTCGGAAGACTACTCCAACTTACTCTGGCTGGTAATGGCCCCAACATGCTGAAACCAGAACTGGGAATCACTGTAGCATAGAGCTGTCTCATCCTGCCCCCCTACACTGGCAGCAGGGAGGTGGCCTCCATAGGAATCTTTATGTCATCAGATTGGAGTGTTCATCCTGGGCCAGATATGTCAGGTATATAGATGTAATCTGCGAGGGGTGCAATGCAAAGTAGCAACACTGCAGTAGTATGTCTGGCCCCTGGTCTTTAAATTCCAGTATGCAGAGTCTAATGCCTACATATTTTTCCAGGGAAAAACTCTCATGACCTGAAAAATAGTATAGATTCGAACAGCAGGGACATGGGTTTCCAGATAGATTTTTGTCATATGTATAAAAAATGAGTCCTGCTAGACTGCAAAATCACTATAGTCCCTATTTGTACCTGTAATGGCTACCTAAAATACATTTAAATAAGTGGATCAGATCTCATGGATCTCTTCATTGTAAAAGAGTTATGAACTGTTTTCAATGTGGGGTAAGTTACTGTGATGGGATAAGGGTCAGCTCCCCCTCCCCTCCACTCAGTCTAATGGTCATTCACCCCTCCCCCACCCCCCCACACTCACTTGGCATGGCCCTTTAAATGTTTGAGAGGTTTTGATATGCAAAGGAAATAAGAGGTATTGGTTGAGAGGAAATGTTTCTGGGCATAAGACATGTTTTGGAGACAGTCACTTCCTGTTTCTTTAAGGGCCTGGGACCAGAAGCCTGGCAGGGTGAGTTGGGCAGAAAAAACTGGGTCACGAAGAGTTAGAATGTGGAAGAGAGAAGGTAACAAAAAAGCCCTTACTGAGAGTTGGAAGATATTGTCAGTCCCAATCAGAGTATGATGGAAATGAAAGGATCTGTCCCAAAGAAAAAGGAAGATGAGAGTGTCCCCATTTGTACCAAACATATCACAGACTACTGTGCATACAAAAGGAACAACAATGGGCTTTGCTGAGTGTGCTACTAAGGGCTGTAGAGAAAACAGCACAATTTTTAGTCCGAGGCAGACTCTGAAAGGAGCTTGAACATAGATAACATCCTTAATTGAGAGGGGTATGAGTGTGTGTGCATAATGGGGGGCCCTTCTCCAAAAGATCAGGAGGTAGCCTTTACAAAGTTTAAGCAGGATGAAGTCCCAATTTTGCTGTATACATTAGAACTGGCTATAGGGACATGGTCTGAAGACCCCGAATATTGTGAATTATAATGTGCTAAGGAGTACAGTTCACCAGATGAGTGCTTGTAATAAGAGAAGAAGAAAAAATAAAGCTTAGTTTCCTCATATTTTTGTGAAGAAGATAAGAACATTACTAAGAAATTAATGGACTTTCTTGCAGCAACCAGGCAGGAAGTACCCCCCGACTCCGCCGCCCTGCCGGAGATCATGGGCTGGTGTTAATTTTGGTTGAGCCCGTCTTTTCGATATAGGTTGCTTGTGTGTCTGTATGAGAGAGAGAGAGAGAGAGAGAGAGGTGGTAATCTGCCCCCTTAAGGGTAGTGGTGCCTAGGTATCAGCTTAGCCCCTATCACCTGGCATGGCCTTTAAACATTTTAGGAGTTTTTGATATGCAAACACCTAGGAAATAAGGAGTATTGATAGAGAGGAAGAAGTCCCTGGGAATAAGTAGTGTTGTGGAGAAAGTCAGTTACTATTTCTTTCAGGGCCCAGGACCAGGAGCTTTTCAGAGTGGGAGGAACAAGGCTCCCCTCTCATCCAACCAGTTGGGGATCAGCTGGGAGAAGGGGACTAGAATATATGCTTCCTACTTTCTTATAACAGGGCAGACACCACCGCGATTCTTGTCCTATCCTCAGAGGTTAAGACGAATAATTTTTCTCTCTCCTCCTTGTAACAATCTTTTATGTACTTGAAAACTGTTATCCTTGATGACTTCCCGAACAGCCAGTACAGACCAGTACTGACCCATATTGGCATGCAAATTCTAGTTCTCTACTCAAAACTGGCACTACATTGGATCTTCAAAAAAGCAGACTGGGCCACATTCACTATGACTGTGGGCAATATAATCTCCTGCATCCCCCCAATTGTGAAGATTTTTGACCCTTTTACTGCGCTCCTAATAGCCACTGAAAAAAAGAACATCCTCCAGGGACACAGGCCATCATACACTCCTTGCTGGACGGCAGAGAGCCAAGAGCTCCTCCACAAATAATACCAGTGAAGAGACCCAGAAATTGGAAAAGCTCTTCTGGCATCACTGGATGCAGCAAGGCAGAAATGGTGGCTTGAATGTGTAAAGGTCTAAATTTCACACTTGAGCAGATGTGCCTGGAACTTACTGAGACACCAGGGGAATGCAAATTCCACATATGCCACTAGACTGCAGGTGAAAGTCAATCCCATCTCTGCTAAACGTTTATGATCACCCAAACAGCCAGTGGGCATACAGTATCTCAGACAAGTCCAGCATCAACTCCAGCAGGTGATGTCCAAACATAGGTGCCGACTCCGTGGGTGCTCCAGGACTGGAGCACCCACCAGCAGCCCCCAGCAGCGCTCCCCTCCCACCCAGTGCCTCCTGCCTGCCATTGGGCTCCAGCGATCAGTGCCTCTCCCTCCCTCCCTGCACCTGCCACAATCAGCTGTTTTGCGGCATGCAGGAGGCTGGGGGAGGAGAGAGGACATGGCGCTCAGGGGAGGGGTCAGAACTGGGTGGGAAGAGGTGGGGAGGGGGTGGAGTAGGGGTGGGGGCTGGGGCAGAGCCGGGGGTTGAGCACTCCCCATCACTTTGGAAAGTTGGCACCTGTGTGCCAAAATGTGCTTTATCATCCCACTGGTTTGGACTCTTCACAAATAAGGAGATCGATGCAGCCGTGAAATTGGGAAATGCAGTGGGAAAAGATGGTATCTATCCCAAGTTCCTCTGCTGGCATGGAAATGGATGATACAGCTTTTCACCAACATCTTAGAGTCCAGTCAAATCCCTCACATGTGGAGAGAGGTCAAGGTCATTGCACTCTTAAAGCCTGGAGAACCTGCAGACCACCCTTCTAGTTATAGGCCAGTCTCCCTCCCACAACGTGATGAGCATATGATTCTAAACCAAACTGGGCCAACTGTGGACGCCAGCCTACCAAGCAGCAAGCTGATATTCAGGTGCACAGAAATTGCTGCAATCAGGTCCTGGCCCTCACTACAATCATTGAAGCTGGATTCCAAAAAAACCTCAGGATCGGTACTGCTTTCCTTGCTCTGTCATTGACACAGTCTGGAAGGATGGTTTGTTGCTGAAACTGGCCAAACCGATTCTCTGTGTGTGGATTCGAAGGCTGCTGAACACCATGCTTAGTGGCTGAAGGATGTGCATATATCTTGGAGGTCAAACCAGCAAGCCACACACTTTGAATAATGGGCTACCGCAAGGCTCTATACTTGCTCCAATTCGCTTGAATGTATACATGAATGATATGTCTGAAACAAGTATCAGAGGGGTAGCCGTGTTAGTCTGAATCTGTAAAAAGCAACAGAGGGTCCTGTGGCACCTTTAAGAATAACAGAAGTATTGGGAGCATAAGCTTTCTTGGGTAAGTCAAGACTTGCATCTGAAGAAGTGAGGTTCTTACCCACGAAAGCTTATGCTCCCAATACTTCTGTTAGTCTTAATGGTGCCACAGGACCCTCTGTTGCATGTCTGAAACAGTAGTACAGAAATGTGCGTATGCTGATGATTTGGCAACCGCAACTCAGGACCATAGCTTTAAAGAACTTGAAGTGACCGTTACCTCTGATCTTAAGACCATGGAGGAGTACTTCCAAAAGTGGCACCTGAGACCAAATCCAGGCAAATCAGCAGTCTCTACTTTCCACCTTACAATAGAATCACACAAAATAGTCTGTGGAGTTTTGTGGTGGAACTGTGCATTATGATCCAAAGCCAACATATCTCGGTGTCATTCTTGATTGAACCATGACCTTTCATGACCATCTCAAGAAAGTAGCTTCTAAAGCAAATACTTTTGTGTCCACATTATTCAAAAGTTATGGGAACAATTTGGGGATCAACTGCCCCAGTGCTATGAACATCAGCCTCAGTGTACTCAGTTGCAGTGGACTGTGCACCAGTGTGCACAAGAAATAATTGGCTTAGTTTGCAGCAAGGCAAATTTGTTAGATATTAGGAAAAACTTTCTAACTGTAAAGATAGTTAAGCGCTGCAACATGTTACCTAAGGAGGTTGTGGAATTCCCATCCTTGGTGGTTTTTAAGAACTGGTTAGGCAAGAACGTGTCAGGGATGGTCTAGGTATATTTGGTCCTGCCTCAGCAGAGGAGGAATAGACTAGCTGTGACCTCCTGAGGTCTCTTCCAATCCTATGTTTCTATGATTCACCAACTCAGGAGCTAAATTGTATCCTATATCGGTGAACCCAGACACGTTCCATGCCATGAGTGAACCAGGGCAAGGTTTTGGATCATAAACTTTCAATAGTAGACTTCCTTAACCTTTTCAGAGGCACCTAGCTAGTGATATTTGAACTGTCCTTTCAAGTAAGGTCAAAGGGTAGGGGAAAGAAATGTCACATAAGTGGAAGAAAGAAGAAGTGGACAGACAAAGGCCAGAGACCGAGCTCCGTACTAATGGAGCTGCCTTAAATGTTGAGTTTGTGCATCGTGATTAGGCTGCATGGATTGATGCTGAGTCACAGCTGTTTGTGGAGTCTCTGCACTGGCACTCTTGGAGTGGGAATTTTTAATGAGTCAAGCTTCACAAATCTCCTGTGAAAGGACATATAGTTGATTTCTTTTGATCCCTTAAACTATGTCACTTAATTAAGGGTTTGCTTTGTTTCTTGAAACCAATAGAATTATCTCGTACTGAGGTGAGTACTGAATTGTTAGCAGTACCTCTGTGGTAAGTGTTGTTTAAATAATAATAGTTTGGTTTGAAGAAAGGATTCCATGTACAAGCTAAGTCCAAAGAGGATAACAGTTTCCCATGATTTAAAATTAATTAGCTATAAATTTATGTAGTAGTGATCTTAGGTTAGCGTTAAAATCAATCTTAGAATTGTATTCTGTTCGCATTTACTACCTATAGAATTGATTAATGGATTGTCATTTTACATTTTATTACCAATTTAATTTTACATAAGATAAATTACATTAAATAAACTTGGGAATGAATGGGAACTAATCATAATATTTTCAATACATTATAAAAATAAATAGATTTTTTTTTAAGATTAACCCTGTTTTTATTATGGGTCATTTTGAGATAATTGCTGCATCTCGGTAATGTACTTTACCCTAATTTATTCAGTCTCAGTCTGAATGTAACTTTTGTCTGGGAATTTCCTTGGCTTTTTATGTAATAACATCATACATGAATAGTAAACAAAAAATCCAAAGAGATTGTTACCATGTGATATATTTAATGATATAAATATGGAGCATTGATCTTACATTTTTTAACTTTATGGCTGTATTCACTGGTATGGTCAGGATGCTGCATGCTACTGTGGAGCAGCAAGAGCAAACTGGCCAGCTAAGCTTGGTTTGCAGACTGTTTTTTCATTACTAGTGCTGCCCAAAGCAGCTGGAATGTATTCCCCATTATCCTCCAATCTCCTGCCTCCACATTCCCTTCTGCACACAGTTGTTTCCTCCTCTGTCCTGCTCCCCCGCACCTATGTTCTGTATCCTACTCACCATCTAGATTCTCCATCTGTTTTTTACCCCACATTCTCCTGTGCATATACCAGTATCTTCCCTCATACCTCTTCTATTGAATAGGTCTGGTAAGACGGCTATATAAATGAAATATTTGGGATCAATTATATTTTTGGTCATTTTCCATAACTGAAAGTTTATGTCAGCAGAGGTTGATGCCCTCATATAAGATGCCCTTATTCAAAAAGGCCACTGTCTTCCGTTATTTCCAGCGAGAGTGAAATCAGCAGTCATCTTTATTAAGAGCAAGTGTTACCTCAGTCCCATTGAGAACAATAGGAAATTGTAGCCACTTTGAAAGAGGAAAGGTCTATGTGGATTTCTCTGTAGTGGAACACACACATAAGCCCATACTGAAGGAGAAACTTTCACTTATAAATACAAAAAGGAAAAAATGATTATTTAAAAGACTATAATGCTATAATTTTGGATAGGGATTATTCTTTATACATAGCAAAGTGGTTGGATCCCTCTGTTAAGGGCAAAACTCAACTCACCCTTAACTATAGAACACCAAAAGATACTTAGATACATTTTGATGCCTTACTGTACTTGAGGGATTGTAAATCCTATGCATCATGCTTGAAGAATGATAGGATGGGCAAGGTTCAGTCCTGGATGAATGACATGTTCTGTGCATAAGTGTCACAGTTTAAAGGTCCAATATCTTGTAGTCCCACAGGGTTAAAAATAAGAGCTTTATGCCAGTGGGAAAGGAAGAGATTGCACTTTCTAATTGAATGCAGCAGTTGCTCCTAGGAATAAAAGATCTTGAGACATAGGACTTAAAAATCAAAACTTAAAGAGAATTTATTTTAGTACATTTGTAGAGGATTTTATGGCTCCCTTTAAGCTGTGTACAGTTAACTAATGGTAATTAATACACCTGTTGGCTGTGTGTCATTGATTTTCTGTATTGTTTGTTAAATATGAAGAAAGGATTTCAAAAGGAATACAGTATATTAAGTATACAGTGTATATTAAGTAATTTCAGAGTGATATACATTTACTCATCATTTGTGTTGGTAAAATAGATGAATACTTTTAAGAATAACATTAGACTGATCCATTTTTTGGATACTATAAAATAGTCCTCTATGGTGTTATGGACTTTTTACGTTTGTATTTTTCAATTACTAATTATACGTTGTAGCAACTAATTACACTATCTGTTAATCCTGAAGTATATTGGAAATGGATACCTTGAATAGGAAGTGGAATTTTACAATCTCATAACTTATTTTGGTAGTGTCATATATTGTTTGCAGATAAAGAAATAAAATTAATGTTGGTGTAAGCTGGATGAAGTAATGGTGGAGAACTGACAGTATCCCAAGTAGTTCATTTCCACACTTAATTTTAAAGTGTGAAATATTTGTAACAGTGTAATTTTTTTTAGCTCCTTTGAAATACACTTTCAACCATAACACTTTTTTAAACTACTTGTTTATGGATTTCTCGGATTGTGAATGAGTAATCAAAGTTTTAATTAGATTACACTGCACAGAGAAGAGGAGCCCTGCCCTGATAGATCCATTGAGATTTATCTCCTACAGACCTCAGTAAATTGGTGGTAGGTGGATGGTGTATTGGGAAAGGGTTGAGCCAAACTTACCTTTTTGCTTTAGAAGAGGTGAAACTATTTTAAAAACATCTCACTAATGAAAAATGCATAGGTCTGTCTTATATATTACTAAAAGTGCACAATCACTAGCTGGTGCTGAAGCTGAAGCAGTACATAATATCAAAGGCACATATTATAAAGCTGAAGATAAACAACATATAGCTATTAACTTAATGGACTGTTTTAAAATTATGCTCCAAGACCTAGTAACTTTTTCTTTTTAGAAAGAGTATTTGTAATAGTTTTGTCAGAAAAATAAAATCAAAGTGGGCTACAAATACTTTGCTACAATGTGGCAAACAACTGCCTGTCATTATGGATGTGGCATGGGTCATCATCCTTTTTTTATTAAAAGGAGTTTATTCAAGTTCTAAAAGTAAATTTATTTCTTGTAATAAGTAGAACATTTTAACACTTTTTTCTGAGTCAGGTTTTTATTATAAAATTATCGCTGGCATGCTTTGAAGTTAATCATGTTTATAAGTCTATGAATAATTATGAAAATTATTACGTAGATTTTTTTCCTCCTAATTTGGAAATTTGCTTCCCAGATGATGAGTGTGTTCATTGATGAGGACATGCACCAGATGAGGACAGGCAGATACTGAAGTTAAAGAATGGCTGACTGACAAAAGGCTTCCACCTGTTGATATGAAAAAAACTAATTAAATTAATCTCAAGTGCAGGGAGCTCTGACAGCAATTGAAAGGTCTGAAAGCCTAAACAGATTTTTCTAATCCAAAGGCATGAAGAGGCATGCAATCTTGTGTGAGTCACTGCACTGCTCTGAGATATTGCCAGATGTTGTATAGAAAGACTCCGTACTTACTTCCATAGATGCAGTTGCCATCAGCCCCACATTGTGTTGATGAACAGTCCAAGGAAAGCACACACTCTTCAGCTCCCTTCCATAAGGAGGTGGTTGGGAGGATGATCACCCCACCATCAATGTTGGGTTTCTCTCAGAGTGGGGCTGTTTCCCCAATCAAGAGAATGGGAAAGGAAGCAATTCTAATCCCTGCTGCTAGAGTCACCCACTTGCAGATGATAGAAATAATACTTTGATACCCGCACAATGTCATATACAATAATCCATAAGAAGAAAAGACAAGTAACATCAAACAAAATGCTTGACAGTATGATCTGAAGGAAAACACAGGTAAACAACAATTCCTTACAGTGTGTGGGTGATAAGAAGTTTCCATGCATCTCTGTCCACTACCTCTCCTTTTTAAGGGCAGTAGCTGCTAAGCTCACACCTATGCCATGTGCTCTTTTGAGACAAATTTTGCCAATCAATGCTTTATAAAGTCAAGAGCCATTGACTGTCCGGAGGCTTAATTTGCAGGACACTGGTACTCAGGACACTAAATGCACTGTGTTTTCAGAAACAGAACTGGAGCCAGGTAGGAAACTTTCAAAACCCTCTAGTGGAAAAATACATTTTTCTAGATTGCAATTAGTAAATCAAATTACAGAATTTACAAAATAACTTTGTAAAAAGATTTTATTGGTTTAAATGTACAAAAACACAACCCACACAAAAGGTTCTAGACATCTTTATGATTATAGAAATTGTAACATTAGCATGTAGACATCATAGGATCGTATCATGATTTCTATGTCTTCTTAAGGTCAAGGAGTCAATCTTTTAAATCTGAGACATTTGAGGAAGACTCTAGCCTTAAGCTTTTTGTATGAGTTGTTTCAGAAAGTTTCAGATAATCAACTAATATTATGCCTCCAATTTTAAAGTTAGGATCATTCAAAGTTATCAGCTAACACTAATCTTGGGATATTCACTGTACTGGCCCACGTATGCTGTTTGAATGCCACCTAAATGTTTCTTAAAGAAAGACTTCCACGCTTAAGGATGTTACATGAAGATTTCACATAGGCTTTGTTAAAGATAGCCTCAATGCAGCCCACACTTTTACTCATTCCTGACAGCTTCTCAAACAATGTGCAGAAAGAAAGAAATAGGAGACCCAACATGAGAACCCCAGACTGAAAAAGGCTTGTTTGCTATTACTCTTGGCAACACAGTATACACTAGATCAGGGGTTTCCAAACTTGGTTCGCGGCTTGTTCAGGGTAAGCCCCTAGCGGGCCATGAGACACTTTGTTTACTTGAGCGTCCACAGGTATGGCCGCTCGCAGCTCCCAGTGGCCCGGCTCACGCCGCTTCCCGCAGCTCCCATTGTCCGGGAATGGCAAAACCAGCACTGAAACTTGCCGCGCTCAGGGGTGTGTTTTTTCACACCCCTGAGTGAGACAGTTGCAGCACTGTAAATTGCCAGTGTAGACAAGCCCTAAGTCTTGACACCACCAATCTGCCTGGGGCCTATATCACATCTAAGCCCTCTTGGGATTCACAAACGAGGCATTCGCCTCGCTTTTCTTGCCAGTGGGACCCAATCCAGTAGGCATTCTCAGAGCCTGTTTAACCTGCACAAAAGATGGAGGATATGCTTTCCCACTACTCCAGTGGGTAGAATACTAATCCAGGATACAGGAAACCTAGGGTCAAATCCCCATTCTGCCTGATTCAGACTAGGGACTTTAATACAGCTCTCCCACCACCCAGGTGAATGCCCTAAGCACCGGTCTGTTCGTTATTCTGGAGTGGGTCTTTCTCAGTCTCTCCTGTTGAAGCCATTTCATTTTTTATGAAATACTTAATCATTGGGCCAGAGAGAGTAAGACCTGTGTACTACAGTTATGTGATTGGGGCAGTCTTGGGGGAGTTAGGAGACCTGGGTTTGAGGGTTCAAGTCCCTTCTTTGAATTAGGCAGCGTGGGGATTCAAACCTGGGTCTCTCACATGCTGGGATGTGATGCTCTAACCACTGGCTATTGGTTGTAAGGGGGCACCACCACTTCCTCAGTTTTTCATGGGAAAGGGGTGACCTGGTTTAGGTGCCTTACTTCAGGAGAGGAATCACACCTGAGGATTCAGGCCTGCACTTAGGAACCTAACTCCCTTTGAGTAGTGGGGCTTAGGCATTTCCTACTTTTAGCTTAGGCAGCTCCCCACTCACCATGCTAGTTTCTGCAAAACCATTTTAAAGCACGTAACTTCCCCCATACACTGCCTGGAGTGCCTGGGCACCTAACTTGGGGCTATGAAGTCTACTAGGTGGCAGGATGTCTAAAGGGTCCCTCTTGTGAATCTAGCCCTGTTTTCCCCTCTCACATCACCTTGGTGCTTCACTGTCCTTGACAATGAGGAGGGATAATTGATTGCTGATTTTTCTAAAGGATTACTGCATACCTTTGTGAGGTATGAGGCTGAATGATTTCATGCATCCCAGAAAGTTCATTAGTCCTTTAACAAGGTATTGCCTTCACTGTTCTATAGATCTAAAGAAATTGAAATGACGGGAAAAATAAGATAAAAAATCATAAATAAAATCTTTCTCGGGCTTCTACATGAAACAATTGTGAAGGTCAATTTGTGCCCATGGTTCTAAATCCTTTTTCTAAATCTATTTAAAATACTTCCTGACACACAGCCTTGACTGGATTGGGATTGCTGGACAAAATGAAGCCTTATAAAATCCAAATATTAAATTCACAGGTGCTATGTAAGATTGTGTCAGGCTATATCAGGTCAGTACATAGGTGTATGTGAATTTAAAATAATCTAAACTAGTATAACTAATATGCTCAGGTAGCAGAAGAGAGGGATGGAATTTGAAAAAGCAACTGACAGAAGAGTGTGTTAAAGTAACACCCACTCTATTTAATTTACCTCTTTTTCTGCTGTCTTGGCTTTTAAGTTACACCAACTTAGGTTCCCATAGACACTGTGGAACAAATTCATCGCTGGTGTACCTTGGTTTGCAAAATTGATTAATATGGCCAGTTTAAACTTGCTTGCCCTCACTTATTGGTGTGTAATGTACACAACTATTTATGTAATTTCTGAGTCCGGCAGCAAGAATTCAAATATTTATGCTTTTTTTTGCACCAGTTTTCTAGTGTTTTCTGATACTTAGATAAATGTGTGTGTAGAGTAAATCTGAGGGCACACTGAAATTGCATGTGGAACAGTTACATGGGAATTTGTGCAACAATTACTCAACTGTTTAATGACAAGTAATTATCTACATCACTTCCCAAGCTATACATCTCTTTCTTGCCTTTCACCATTATGTACCACCTACTTGTTGACACACACATTTACTCTGTGCAGCATCCAGCTGTTACCTACTCCAAGAAGCAACATACTTCTAATTTATATAGCTTGACTCAAGACACAACTGACTGTTACATGTGAGAGATTATAGTTTTGTTTTTTGCTTTGGGGGATGCTTTGTCTTGCCCTGAGAGTTTGAGTAACTTTCAGGCCCAATGACTGGGTTGGGCCATTCTGAAAGTTGTGCAGCAACCCTATGACCCTCCAGCTTTTCATAAATGACATCTTTGGGAACATGCTGGACCACTTTTGCAGGAATTGTTCAAGCAGTCATTGGGCCTGAAAGTTACGGCTTTTGCAGGAATGCTGTTATGGGTGCATCCAGGATAAAAGAATCCTTTAATAAATTGTCTGTAAAAATTGGCAATCCCCAGGAATCACTGCACCATGCATGCATCCTTGGGTGCAGCCCAGTCAGATATTGCTGCCCCCTTATGTAGGTCGATGGTGAGTCTCTCAGGTGAGATGATATATCCCACGAATTTCACTGTGTCCTTATCAAACTTGCATTTCTCTAGCTTCACGAAGAGGTGTTTTTGGTGGAGAGTCTCCATGACAGTGTACAGATGATGATTGTGGAAGTCCTGACTTTGAGAAAATGAGGATGTTGTCCAGATAAATGATGACAAATTGGTCCAGCATGTTCCCAAAGATGTCATTTATGAAAAGCTGGAGGGTCATAGGGTTGCTGCACAACCCAAACAGAATGATCAAATAGTTGAAGTGGCCAGACCTGGTATGGACAGTGGTCTTCCATTTGTCTTTTCCACATGTTCACCAGAGTATAAGCTCTGTGGAAGTCCAAGTTTGTGAATACTTTGGCTGAGTGAAGTCCTTTGAACGACTATCTTCCTTCACCATGAAGCTCGGGACCCCCACTGGGGACATAGAGAGGCAAATGAAACCCTTCTGCAGGTTTTCCTCAAGATAGCTTCAGAGTGCCCCTAATTTGGGTTAGGGGAGTAAATACACATGAATGGAACCTGTGCTCCCAGTTGGAGGTGGATGGAGAAGTTGTAGCTATGATGGGGCAGTAGGGTATTGGCTTTCTTTTTGTCAAACACGTCAGCACAGTGTTGATATTTAACAGGAATCCCTGCAGCCACTGGGATTGGATGAGAGGGACGGAGATCATGGCAGTTGCTGTGGTTGTCTTTGGATCCTTTCTGCACATCCAGAATTCTTTGGAGGATTGAGTAAACCAGAAAGGTTGCTGGTCCTGGGTCAACTCTTAGGAAACAGGATTTTGGCCAAAATGGGGAGTCAAAGCATACTGTGCCTGACTGCAAGTGGATGTGCGGGCCATGGGCAATGAGCCAGGGGATGCCAAGGATGCGAAGGATAACTGATGAATGTGGTGCTTGAATTAGCCCAAACTGGAGGACTTCTCAATGGCCTCGAAGGGAGCCGTCCGGTGGATGACTGGACCTGACCAAAGGACCCACCTATGAAATCCACTAATTCAGGATAGTCCTTGCAATGGTTGGGGATCTTGTGTGCTTGGACAAACTCCAGTCTATGAAATTGCTTGAGGCATTCAAGTCCATCAGCACCTCCATATTGGTGTCAGGCATTGCAGGGTGCGGGAGTTGGAGAGGGAGTTAGACATGTACTAGACACTGATTAGTCATCACCAGGGTACCAGTGTAATAAATAAAATAAATAATTAATGGAGATATCCCATCTCCTAGAACTGGAAGGGACCTTGAAAGGTCATCGAGTCCAGCCCCCTGCCTTCACTAGCAGGACCAAGTACTGATTTTTTGCCCCAGATCCCTAAGTGGCCCCCTCAAGGATTGAACTCACAACCCTGAGTTTAGCAGGCCAATGCTCAAACCACTGAGCTATCCCTCCCCCCTGTATTGGTGCAGACTGCTGGTGAAAGGAGAAGGGCACCATCCCAACCAGCATACCCATATTGGGGCTGCAGCTTGGTATTCCCTGACCAGAGCGCAGATCAGATGCAAAGTGTCCTGGTTCCCCGCAGTATAGGCGTAGATCTGATGCCCAGCATTGATTCTTCTCTATGTTGGAGAGGAAGGGCCAGAGCATATTCTGCACTTGCAAGATGACAACTTGGGCCTGCAAGGTCTGTAGGGCTCCCACTATCTCCATCAGAGAGATATTGGCCTGTGTAGCATCCATTCTCGCCGTATATGCTCTAATTCCCATATTGTTTGTTTTTTTGGGCTGCTCAAACTGCCAGAGATCTGGTTGGGGCAGGAGTCAGGCCTACTGGTTAGAGGAGGAGTCAGTGGCCAGGACTAGGAGCCCAGAGACAGAACCAGAGGCCAGATGTCGGAACCAAGGGTCAGGGCTGGGATACCTGGAGTGAGGCAACACATGGGCAAGGCTGGGGCAGGATCAGGGCTGAGGCCAAGGTGGGAGCAAGGCTGAGAACAAGCAGGCACAGGCGCTATTGCAGCCATGGAGCAAATGCTTTGAGAAGTCACCAAACTGCTGCTGGGCTTAAGTGTTGGTCTGCCGACTTTTCCCACCAGTCAAATAGGGCAGCCAATCAGGCAACCTACAACAGGTAAGCTGCACTCATTAGGTTGCCTGGAGACTGGTTCTGCTGCAGGCCCTAATTCCTGACAGGGAGCAGGTTAACTATATAAGGAAATATGAAATTGACTATATACCAAGTGCTGTCAAATGCAAAAGTTAAACAACCTGAAAAAAGAGAGAAATGCTTCTTGGTAAATTATTTCAGTTTTAGTAATCTTATATTTTACAAGTAACAGTAGTAGTACATAATTTTTAGGCAAAAATGTAGGGTTTTTTTCAATTTGATCATGTCCCTTTTATTTAAATATCTCTTTACAAATTTTATATCTGAGCTAGCTTATATGACAGGTATGCTGAGAGTTAGTTATATTTCTAATATTGAAGTCTTTCAGACTCCCAGTAGATATTAGGCCAAGTCCTGAGTGCATGTGAATTGGCATACCTCCGCTGAAATTAACAGAGCTATACGGATTTATTAAACCTGAGGATCTGATTTACTGAGTGTTTTGAAGATGCTGCTAAATGTAGTCTTCCAAGCTGCTATGTCCTCCTCTTGTCCAACTTCTGATGAAATAGATAGACAAAGTAGGCCTGTGAGTGTGTGGCTTTTTCTCTTCTGTTTGATTTTGTTGTATGTTGTTTTTCTCATTACACTTGGAGTCATAAAGCAATAGATAAGATAAGCTGTATGTGTATCCAAAAGTTTGGAAATATTGATTTTAGTAGGTCAATTTCATTGGTCATATTGATTTAATAATTGTTGAGGTTAAAATGGCATACTATACATGTATAAAAATTATAGTATGTAGGAGTACTGCGTGTTGCGGGTCAGTACAGACAGCGTTCTCCTTGGATAATATTTTCTGTTTTAATTTAATAATTGGATGCCTTCTACTGCATATGTTTAAATATTAGTTGTCTTTTTTTAATTGTATTGTATATTCATGCAATTGAGGGAAGGGGCCCTAAAATACTTTGTTTGTTTGTTTTTTGCACAATATGTATATTATGTCATTCATTCATAATTCTTTGGTTATACATATTCAGTAGTTTAATAATAAGATCCTGGGTCCAGTTCTTCTCCCATTGAGGTCTAGAAGAGTTTTGTTATAGGCTTCAGTGAGAGAAAGGTAGTGTTATACATATCAAATGTTAGGGTTTTAGAAAAGAGAATGGGCATTGCAATATACTTTCTATATTCATATACTATTGAGATCTGAACACTTCATGAGTGGCAGAGTAAGACAAAGTGTACATACTGTGATAAAGTTCCTCCTCTGCCTTGGTGGGTTCTGCGCTTTCTGGCGGATTTGCTCACCTCAGAGGTTCACGGCAGTCC
This sequence comes from Emys orbicularis, assembly GCF_028017835.1. Lineage (NCBI taxonomy): Eukaryota > Metazoa > Chordata > Testudines > Emydidae > Emys > Emys orbicularis. Next base: position 54,385,715 of record NC_088683.1, read on the forward strand.
TCAGATTGGCTCCTTTTGTTAGTGGCACAAACCTGCCATTCACTTGGCTAACCTCATCACTGGCCAGCATTGGGAAAAGGAGGAGAACAATCCCTGCAGTCTCTGCTGGCCCACCTAATGGGTCAGGGGACAGGCCAGAGACCTTCCCCTCTGGTGGGACCCACAGTCCAGATCAACTCCTCTTATATCATATAGGGAGTTGAGGGGATGCGGGGAACCCGGGCCCGCCCTCTACTCCGGGTTCCAGCCCAGGGCCCTGTGGATTGCAGCTGTCTATAGTGTCTCCTGTAACAGATGCGTGACAGCTACAACTCCCTGGGCTACTTCCCCATGGCCTCCTCCCAACACCTTCTTTATCCTCACCACAGGACCTTCTTCCTGATGTCTGGTAACGCTTGTACTTTGCAGTCCTCCAGCAGTACGTCTACTCACTCTCAGCTTCTTGCACCTCTTACTCCCAGCTCCTCACACATGCCCCTCACTGATTGAAGTCAGGTCCTTTTTAAACCAGGTGCCCTGATTAGCCTGCCTGTCTTAATTGATTCTAGCAGCTTCTTACTTGGTTCCAGGTGTCCTAATTAGCCTGTCTGCCTTAATTTGTTCCAGCAAGTTCCTGATTGTTCTGGAACTGCCCCTGTTTCCTTACCCAGGGAAAAGGGACCTGCTTAACCTGGGGCTAATATATCTTCCTTCTATCACTCTCCTGTGGTCCTGTCGGCGTACGCCGACGACGTGCTCCTCGTGGTCCAGGACCCGGGCGACTTGGTGCGGGTGGAGGCTTGCCAGACCATCTATTCGGCAGCCTCCTCCGCCCGGGTCAACTGGGTCAAGAGCTCTGGCCTGGTGGTAGGGGATGGGTGGCAGGCGAGCTCCCTCCCACCCACGCTTCAGGCCATCTGGTGGAGCGCGGGTCTGCTGCTCTATCTCGGCGTTTACCTTTCTGCCACGCATCCGTCTCCGCTGGAGAACTGGCTAGGTTTAGAGGGCACGGTGTCGGAGCGGCTCCGGAAATGGACAGGACTGCTCCGGTGTCTCTCCCTTCGAGGGAGAGCACTGGTGCTCAATCAACTAGTCCTGTCCATGATCTGGTACCGGCTCAACACCCTGGTCCCGGCCCCCGGTTTCCTGGCCAACCTCCGGACGTTGATTCTGGAGTTCTTTTGGTCAGGACTGCACTGGGTCTCTGCGGGGGTTCTTCATCTACCCCTGGAAGAGGGAGGGCAGGGCCTGAAGTGTCTGCACGCTCAGGTCCACGTCTTCCGCCTCCAGGCCCTGCAGAGGCTCCTTTATGGTGCAGGTAGTCCGGCGTGGAGCGTATTGGCGCACGCCTTCCTGCGCCGCTTCCGAGGGCTCCGATATGACCGGCAGCTCCTTTGTCTCCATCCGAGAGGTCTTCCGCGAGACCTCTCCGGGCTGCCGGTCTTCTACCAGGACCTCCTCCGGACCTGGAAACTGTTCTCAGTGACCAGGTCCGTGGCGGCCACCGTGGGGGCAGATCGCCTCGCGGAGCCCCTGCTACACAACCCCCAGCTCCGTGTGCAGGTGGCGGAGTCCCCCATGGTGCGCCAGAGGTTGGTCCTGGCAGAAGTCACCAAAGTCGGAGACCTCCTGGACTACGACCGGGGAGATTGGCTGGATCCCCTGACGCTCGCTCAGTGCATGGGGCTCTCCAGACCTCGTACTCCCCGGCGCGTACTTCAGGAGGTGAGGGCCGCTTTGCCGCCCGCTGCTCGGGACTATCTTGACCGGGTCCTGCGAGATGGCACGCCCCGCCCACCCTCCACTCCGAGCCCTGCAGACTTTTTCATCGGGCCCCTGCCCCGTGGACCCAACCGGCCCCCTCCCCGTCCCTTCGCCATGAGCCGGCTGCACGATCTGCAGCCGGTTCTGTTCCGGACCGCGCCAAGGAAACATCTATACATGCTCGTGCTCCATGTTCTTCATGTCCTCACCCTCGCGTCCCGCCCCGATACGAAGTGGTGGGACCTTCTGCCACCTCTGGAGGGTGAGGAGCCCCGGTGGGCCAGCCTTTCTTCTGCTCTGATCCCGAAGCCCACCGGGGACATCAGTTGGCGGCTCCTTCACGGAGCCGTGAGCACGGGCGTGTACTTGGCGCGGTTTACCCCATCCCAGACACCTGCCCCTTTTGCGGCATGAGGGATACCCTGGCGCATGTTTACCTGGAGTGCGCCAGGCTGCAGCCCCTATTCCGGCTCCTCACGGATATTTTGTTAAGATTTTGGTTGCACTTTTCTCCTCACCTTTTTATTTATGCACTCCCTATCCGTCGCCCCACAAAGTCACGGGACCTCCTGGTCAACCTCCTCCTGGCCCTAGCGAAACTGGCCATCTATAAAACCAGAGTGAGGAGGTTGGCCGATGGAGTCTCCTGTGACTGTGGGGCCTATTTCAGGTCCTCCGTTCGTTCACGTATCCGGGCAGAGTTCCTCTGGGCGGCGTCCGCTGGCTCCCTTGATGCCTTCGAGGAGCAGTGGGTGCTGTCCGAGGTTCTCTGCTCGGTGTCCCCGTCTGGTTCGCTTCGTTTGACCCTTTGACCTCACTCCTGTCCCTGTTCTTTTATTAGTTGTCCCCGGTAATTTTTTGGTCTCCAGGTCCTGTGGACCCCCCCCTTAGGCTGGGGGGGATCCTTTAGCAGTGGGCGGGCTTCGCCCACCCACTTCCTGGATCCCGATAGGATCACTCTCCTGTAGCCATCTGGCCCGACCCTGTCACAATACCTAATGGATGAAAATAAAAATCTCTGCTGTCATATACTCTATGCTATACTCTGTGTGTTTGGCTTTATCTTATATTTTTTTTAAATGATTTTTGAGTACAAGCTGTTTGGATTAGAGGTTTAGACTAATAGAACATGTCACTCGGGTTAAATAAATGGTTTGTAGTTCATGTAGTTTGCAGAAAAAAATGTAATTTATTCCTGAATAAGTACATATACAGTGATAGGCCTTAAAAACATACTAATTACTTATTTGTCTAAATAAGTATTTGGAGTTAAATAACCTCAGTATTTGCTTCATTTAAAATATTTCTTATAGGAAATATGAGAGGTAAATGTGGTGCTTATCTTAGGAAAGTCTGGCAAGTTTTTAAAGGTCATCATCATCTATGTTGATAGGGCCAAAGTCGGAGCAGCATGGAGAGAGTAATGGTACAACCCTATAGTGGACACGTGTTCAGTAAGCTGCAACTTTACAGTTGTGCCATCTTTGGGGCACTTTTCTGCCTTAATACTGACCTTTTAACAATAGAATGCAAACTATTTAGATTAGAGAGACAAAGTGGGTAAGGTAATAACTTTTACTGGACCAACTTCTGCTGGTGAAGGAGACAAGCTTCCAAACTTACACACAGCTCTTCTTCAGATCTGGGGAAGAGCTCTGTGTAAGCTCATAAGCTTGTCTTTCTCCCCAACAGAAGTTGGTTCAATAAAAGATATTACCTCACATATCTTGTCTCGCTAATATGCTAGGACCAACACTGCATACAACCATTTAGATTGTCCACTGACAGTATCAGATTGGTGGTATGAGCTACTACATCTCTCTGCTGCACGGCTAGGCTAGGCTAGGCTGCTTTTGTGCACACAGAGAAAACCTGGAAGAGCAATTCAGGCTTTTTCTGCAGATTCCAGGTATTTGCATGGTCTGCTGGCACAGAGACTGGCAACATCAGCTAGGCTGCTTTGCTAGTAGTTGAGTAAAAGCAGTGGTAGATTTGGTAAAATGCTGGGCTAGACTAGGCTGCTTTTCACATGCATTCTGTGGGAACCTGGAGGAAGGGAATGCATCACACAAGCTGCCCAAAAAGGAAAGTCAACCGGTTCTGATTACTGAAAATACAAATCATTAGAAGAGGAAGTTCTTATGTTGTAAAGTTCTCTATAGTGGAGAAGAGTAAGCCTAAGGCTGCTCTCAGATGGAGGTAAACTGGGGTCAGATGGAGTGCTGCAGTGGAAAAACCCTAAACTGCCTCAATAATGGTAGAACAAGCAGACCTAAGCCATCAGCAGTGTCTAGACCTGTAGATGCCCATATATGAGAAACAATGTTATATTTTACAAGTTAGCTTACATAGCACTGGAGTATCTTTTCTTTTTAATGATCATCTCATGGATTGCACCAAGAAATACTGATCACACCTTGCTTTGCTTCATTCTATGGCCAAGAAATTAGACATGCTCTAGGAAGTGCCCAGTGAGTCACCATTTTTCTTCATTATTATCTCTTCAGTGGTTTCAACTGCTATTGTTTAGAAAGGCTGTCTCCCACTAACTCTGTCCACAGGGATTGTAAATTATTCAGCTATAATGTCTTGTTATGAACATTATTAGTAGCATTGGATTCTTAGGGCATTGGAATTAATGATGGAGAAGATAAAAAAGATCCTCGGTCCTCTCTACTCACGCAGGGCCGGATTTACACCTAATGAGCCCCTAAGCACACCATCTTCAGCACCCCCTCTCCCCCGCCTACAGCTGACCTTTGTGTTTTAGAGAGGTAAGGCACCCCTAGAACGCCGGCACCCCAAGGCACATGCCTACTGTGCCAAATTGGAAATCCGGCCCTACTCAGGAAGGCTTGGTATTGTCTTAAGTGTTTGCAAATATTAATTATTTATATTTTTTTCCTTTTTCCTTTTGACTTGCTCTTATTAAGACAGAATTGTGAAAGAGGTGTAGCATGATAAATACTATAGTATTAGTTACAAATAGGGCTGAACCAAAACCCTGAATTTTGGGAAAGTTTGACTCTGCTGCCTATATCTGCTATAGATAAGAGGCTGTTGATAAGTGAATATAATACGTTGAAGAAATAGCTGATGATTTAGTTATTCTATATTTGAACTATAAAAGCGAGACAAACAAATGACTATAGAAGGAATATATTTAATAGCTAGCTGTTCAGAAGATATTTCAATATACTTAATATGAATAAAGGAAAAGATTGAGAGGTGGGGAATACAAGCAATATGTATCTCACTGGTATAGATTAATATTTGAAAACATCTGCCCTCAATTCAGTTTCTAAATTCTAAAAATGATGGAGGAAACACCTTGTAGAATGATTTATGGCCATGCTTATACTATTATCAGTGGAAAAAACAATTCAATTTACAACAGTTGTGTTGAAATATTTATATTTACAGAAAGGAGATCATTTTTACTGCCTACATTCAAAGATGTGTCGCCTCTGCTTAAGGATTAGTATAGACTTTTTTTGGGAGGCACAATGCCTGTTAATACGATAGTGCTTTAGATGACAAGTAAAGTCCATTGCAATTTTTGTTTTTGTTTTTTTTGTTTTTAATTTATAGACCACGATAAAAAGAGCATTAAATTGTACTCTCTCCGGTCATATTATTTATTTATCATCATTCCTTAAAATACACACAGTGAGGTTCAAGTATTCTGCATGAGATTAAATAGTCTTCACTAAATAATATATAAAAGAGAAAATTGTACAGAAACTCTTCTGGGAAAATTAACTTTCTCTTTTTCAGTCTTAGAATATTAGTATTTGAAGAGCCGCATTATATTTGTTGCTGTTGGTTAATGTAATGTGACTATCAACAAAATGCTGCTGAGTTTGAATATTAAGAGTTGCTGTAACTGAGAAGGGTGGAATTTCATACTGTAGATGCAAATTTATATGTTGTGTGGACTTACATTATCAGTTGGAATTCTAGGGTCTATGTCATTATGAACCTAGTGAAGGTCCCTGGTACTAGATCCTTGTTGTCATGTGCAAAATGACTGCAATTTTAGTTATGGGCCCAATGCATAAAGAGCCAAAAAGCTGATGGTGCTGGCCTAAAGTTCCCTCTAAGCTGCGCAGCCATGCAGCTGCCTATTAAGCCCGGCGCAGGGGCTCAGGGCTATGGCGGGGAGAGATGCCTCTTCCCCAGCACGGACCTGCAACGGCGGGGAGAGGCACCTACCAGCTCCAGCATGGACCTGGCACGAACTTGCTGCAGACGGGGGAGAGGCGCCTCTCCCCCGCCCCCAGCCTAGGTGCTGCTGTGGGGAGAGGAGCTAGAGGGAGTCCTCTCTTCCTGCCGTAGCCCCTGGCAGCCTGCACCCCAAACCCGTCATCCCCAGCCCCACCCCAGAGCCTGCACTCCCAGCCAGAGCCCTTCCCTACCCACATACCCCAAGCCTCTGCCCCAGCCCTGAGCCCCTCATCCCTGCCCCACCACACACCAATCCTCTGCCCCAGCCCTGAGCCCTCCTCCCACACTCTGAACCCTTCAGCCCCACCCCCACCATGTGTGACAGACGGGGCATATAACAAAATTTATTCCACACATGCGTGGGAAAAATTAGAGGGAACATTGGCTGCTGGCTAGGTAGAGAATGTGACCAGACGGTGAGAGTTTGTGGAGAATCTCCTGCCAGTGGCACTACTAACTCTGCAGTGATTAAAGTTGTCTTCCTTTGCCTCAGTAGACAACCCATGGAGGACAGGGACAGACCCCTACATTCCCTCTGCAGGTGTGACTCTCTCCTGCAGTACAAGGGGCTTTGATGCTCACAGAAGGTGTAATTTACAGCATATACCTCCCTGCCTGATTTTTGTTGAGTTTGTATCTCTGTCTTTATCATTATCAATTAGAAATCATTAACAGGATTAAGTAAATTTTTAAATAGTAAAAAAAAAAAAAGGGGGGGGGAGACAGATTCTCATTCTTTTTTTTTATTTCCTACTTGAAAATGGCTGGATGGGGAGAGCCTTATGCTTATCACAAGTTTATCACATGCAATAAGATACAAAAATAAATTGATAAAACCAGAAAAAGGAATTATACAGATTGACTGTCCATGTCTCTTGGATAAGCATGCACAATGCTTAGGTTTGTGTAAATAACTATTTAGGAGAATCTGAAGCTCTGACCCTTCACGGTGTTCTGTTTTGAGTGGGATTCTGCACTTGCGTAGTATAGCTTGCAAGACTGGGGCCAAAATTTGCATGTAGGGATTATCTGGGATTCTAAATTTGTACTTAAAAATAGAGTTAAAGATTTTCAAGCATTTTAATTAGATTGTTGAATTTTACTTAGTAGAGTAACCCTGATTTATAAGGTAAATAATATGTATTTTAGTACCTTTGCTTTGTAAAAATACACGTTGTCATTGTCTGTTTATATGTGTAGAAAAATTAAAAGATATATATTTTTTGTTCCCCAATTTAATTTTAACAGCTTGTGTGGTTATAATTCACTGGATCATTCTGTTTTAGCTCATGGTATTATTAACCTGCTAGCATGTAACAGCTCAGAAAAAGATGTTAGATTATCAAATTAATCTGGCTACTGCACAAATATTAAATCCACATACCTAAAATCCTTATGAAATTTTCATTAAACAAAATTAGTATGAGTTCCACACTTTTAAACGAGATAGTAAGTTTGCTTTTAATTGTTTGGTTTTAATACTCAAAGGCACTAATCCACATTATGGCCTAATGGGTTGTGAAAATTTATAAGAGGCATAAGAAAGTCTTTGAAACCAGCAATGTCTGTTTTGCTGGTTTTTAAATTGAATGAGTGGAAACCAACAACAAAAAATGCTTTTATTTATTTATTTTTTGCTATATTTCTCCGGGACTAAGATTTGTACAAAATAACAAGCATAGCCTGGAGATTATTGTTATGGCCAAAGTATGTAAATCTAAAAATGGGGAAATTAGAACTGAGAAAAAGCTATTTGAAATAACAAAGGCTTCCTATTGTTTTTTTCAGCATTCTAGCACTATGTGTATCATTAGCTCATCTGAAGCTTTTGTCTAACGTTCGAAGTTCTGCCAGTTTCCTTACAACACAGAATAGCTTCTGCTTTTAAAAACAGTAAGATATCTACATGGTTGTGGTAGGATAATGAAACAATCTATCTTGTTCCATATATTTACATACAAAATTGTAAATACCTCATAATAACCAACCTCATGGGATGCCCTGTTGGTTAAATACAATATATACATACACTTTAGATATATCATAATGGAAAAAGTTCATTTTATAATACAGTAATTTAAAAAAATTTCCCTGATGGTATAAACCATTTTTAACCTAACATTGTCCATCTATACTGGAAGAAGGACAGGAGACACTGGATGTGGTTTAATTAGGCTGCAACTTTATTATTAAGTGTCTGGGAGTACACGGTAGGTAAAAGTGTACAGTGCAGGTAACCCCAGGATCTTTTCAATATCTACCCAGGGGGCTTCTGTCAGCCTCCCATCCTTTCCATCCTGATCCCCAGCCAATCTGCTGCTGGGATTTTACCATCCCCCCCCCCATGAGGGTAAAGATGGATTATAATGGGGGGGATTGGTTCCCTGCTGTGCTAGTCATAAGAGCCCCGAATCCCCCCTATTTCTGCTCCTTTAACAAACAGCTCCTTAAAATCCTTTACCAAACCATTTATCTGATCACTGTATTCCTTCCCTGTGGAGTACCTGCACTGGGCATCTGCCACTAGGAGGTGCCAGCAATTAGTTTGGCTGCCTCCCTCACATACCCAGCTGAGTTCCCAGACATCTACTAATGTGCCCTTTAATATTGGTCAAAAATGTGTGAGCCCCCAAGTCTGATAGGTGAACCTCATCCTCCCTGAATAATTCTGGTGCCCTATATGATATGTCAGGTGTTGAAATTACCAACCTCCCTATGACCCCCATGAATTTGGCCACCTCTCTATTCACATACATCCTAGCCTTGTCGACCCACGGGGGCTTCACAGCTCCCCACCACACGCTGTGTCACAGTATGTCCAATCATACAACTTTTACTCCTGGGAAAAGTTCCAAGTCCCTCTTAGCTCTAAGCATTAATGCTGCCCTTTACACATTCCCAAATGATCACCCCCAAGGGGCACACAATTATATTTCACAGGCCCCCACAGCATACAGAAGGGGCATGAGCTTGTCTCAGAATGTGCCCCTCCTTCTGTGCCAGCTCAGGACTGATTCCTCATCAACCTCCAGCTGCAAACCCTCAGACAACCTGGAAGCCTGACTGCACATATAGGAAACAATACTGTGCCTGCAGATCCAGACCACCATCTGACTGGCCCATCTTCCCTCACCTGGAAGGAAAACACAATGAAAAATTAACACTAATTTCCCCACCTGAGGTGTCTCAAACGTTCTGTGTGCTTCAGAATGCCAATGCCCAATTGCCTGAATTGCCCTAGCCCCCATCCTGGATGTTGCCACCCCAGTCCTGACTGAGTGGGAACCAAATTCATGAATAGGAAGCCCCAGCCTCAGCAGTCTCCATCTCAACACTGTAACAAACTGATAAGTTATGAAGGGACTCCTGTCACCGTGCACAAAGAGGGTTGCATATCTTCCCTTATCTTACCACCATATAAGCCCTTAAAGCCTCTACAGGGCAAACCCCAGTCTCTCCACCCTCCAGTAAGATGATGGATTCATCACAGCCTCCTTGATCCATCTTTGACTTACACAAGTTTAATATAACCACTTGCCCCTCCGAGTGTGTATCCTGCAGTTCCAAAGCCCTTCCAGATGAATCCCTATAGGACCAGGTACTAACTCATTGATCCTAAAAGTTCCAAAAAATGCTGTCCTGAACAAGGTCACCTCCTGTCCACAACAACAGTGATCTTGTGCAGATCTTGGAGAACCTATAAGCTTATTAACTGTGATGGGCCGATGTGTATCCTCCCTGGGGCCAGTGCTTTGTGACCACCCTGCTAGAAACCTTCAAACTAAGACACTGCTGTAGGGATCTGAGTAACTGTTCAACCTGCTGACAAATGTAAGGGCCGAGAAGCAATTGGAGATAGTTGAGAACAAGACGGCAGTTGTCAGATTGCTAATGACATCATGTACTGCAGCACACATTCCTCTGTGCCATATGGGTGACTGGAGTTCCAGATCCTGAAATTGCACAAAATCATTAGCACTTTTTTCATAGCTCCACAACGTACACTGAGCCAGCGATCTCTGCGCTACACTGACAACCATGCCAAGGTTCCATAGTGCTAGAAGTATCCACTTGGGTTCCTTGCTGGCTTCTGGTGCCAGCTCCTGAAATCTGTCCATCTGACAATGAGACAATGCATCTGCTATGCTGTTATGAACCCTGGGCACATGCTTGGAAGAGGAGCAGATGTTAAGGCTTAAACATTGTAGCACAAAGGCCCTTAGCAACCTCATGACCCTCTGTGATCTGGCAATTGATAACGTATCACCACCATGTTGCACCCAAAACACATGCTTTTATTAGCAAACTCCGTTCCCCAAATGGCCACTGTAACCAAAATGGGGAAAAAATTCCAGAAATGTCATGCTCCACACTATTCTTTTTTGCGTCCAGGTGGAGGGCTATTGCTGAATGCACCACCTGCCTTGATACAATACCTCAAAATCCATCACTCCCAAAACATCCAAGTGGATTTTTAAATCAGTCTCTAGTAACCATTCCTCTCTTCATAAAGACACACCTCCAAATCTTTCTTCATCTCTCCAGTAACTCTTATAAAATGGTGAGTTCATTCTATGCCTGTGGTAGCCGCTGCAAGCCAGGCACTGAATGCCTGCCCTGAGGCTACCACCCGGCAGACAAAGTTAAAGTGCCCAATAATAGATTGCAGCTCACAAAGTGTAATTCGCTTGGTCCCGATACCTCTCCCAAAAGCTCCTGAAGCTTATCTTTAGGGAGTTGCGATATGCCAGCCCTTGTGTCTAGCTTAATCCACAGGTAGGTTAGTGTAGTGGAAGGTCCCTATGTTTTTTCCTCCACTAGGGTTACCCCCAATTTTTTAGCAAGGGTCTGAAAGGTGTCTAACAGGTTAACACACTCATCCAACTTTACCCTACCCGTGAACAAAAAATCATCTAAATAATACACTACTTGCCATAATCCAGATTCCCACATTACTGCCCAGTGTAGCAATGTACTAAATTTTTGAAATGCAGACCAGGATATTGCACATTCCATGGGCATAGCTTTATCAAAATAAAATTGTTCCTAGAAAGAGAAATCCAAAAAATTCAAGTCCAACGGATGCACTGGCAGCAGTCGAAAAGCAGACTTGATATCACACTCAGACATCATTTCCCCTGGACCACAAGACCTAACTACCACACGGCCTCATCAATAGAGGAATAGCCCACAAAGCTCGGTCTATTCCATCGTCAACTAAGCTACCCCAGGGGTATAACAGATGATGAATTAATCAATATTCACTCACGTTGCCCAGGAAACCTTAATTCAGCCCTCTTGTGTGTATGCTTTAAGATATAGTCTCTAATTACATGATTAATTACTATTTTTTCCATGGGACCCCTGCCTTATCCATTGCATAAGACAGATGGTGCTGACTGAATGGGCAATTATTTATTTCTTTTTAGGCTCATCATTCAGTGTGTGACCACACGCCTCATTTACTACACGCCATCCAAACTCTGCACTGAATACAGAATTATTAATGTTCTCATGGGCTTTACTGTGTGCTCTCATTGTAGCACTGAGTGCTTCACAAACAATTAATGGATTTATCTTCACAACCTCCCTGTGACGTAGAGAAGTACTATTGTCCCCATATTACAGATGGGGAACTGAGGCACAGCTATTAAAGCAAAAATTGTCAAAGATGGCCACTAATTTTGAGTGTCTAAATGGTACTTGGTTCAGGAAGAACATTGATAGGAATTTACCAGATTCTCCCTGGCTGGGAACTCTCATGACACAATGACAGTTAAAACAGGAGTTTTTTCTCTCTCCTCTCTGGTGAGCAAAATGAAAAAAAATCCCGTCCAAATTTCAGGTGCTTTTTTTTGCCACCACCCGCCTCCCCCTACCCCTTTTAAATCCAAGGGCTGGCTCAGAGCTGTCTGTCTCATGAGCACCAGCACTAAAAAGGCTTGGAACTCCTAAAGATGGCATTGGCCTGAATGCTGAGATGGATGATCCCAGTAGTTGCAAACTGTGGGGTTATTTGCATAAATCTCTTTTCTTTTCTGTACTCAGTTCTGCAACTCTTTCTAGTGGAGACGCAATTTTGTTAGGCTCTTTGTTTCCAAGAGGCAGGCTGATCATTACCTTCATAGGTCAACCTGCTACACAAAGCCAGTAAAGATATGCTTGTGCTAATTGGAAGGCCAGAGATGCATCATGTCTTATAACTGACATCCTGGCCTTCATAGATCTCACAAAGGTTTTAACCTGCTCATCAGAAAGGGTGTTTTCCAAGTGCTAGAGAGAATTGATTGCCCCCCAGTCCTCCCCAGTCTAATTTGATTCTTTCATGATGGTATGAAGGCTACAGTCCAATATGATGATCAGCTTGACAGCTTTGAAATCTGCAATGGTGTCAAACACTCATGTGTTTTGGCACCAACACTCTTCAGTATATTCTTCTCTCTGCTGCTTTGTCATGCTTTATCACCTAGCACTGAACGTGTACATATCCATACAAGATCAGATGGAGAAAACTTCAACATTGCCTGTCTAAGAACAAAAAGCACATCAAACACTTGGTGATAGGAGAACTTCTTTTTAACGATGACACAATGCTCGTTGCACACAGTAAATAGGAGCTCCAGCAACTTTGCAATTGCTTTGCACTAGATTGTGATGAATTTGGACTATCCATCAGTCTAAAAGGACGCCAATTATGGCACAAGGTGTGTTGACTACACCAGAAGTTTCAATAGCTAACGCCACACCAGAAGTTATGCACAAGTTCTTCTATCTAGGATCAACTGTATCAGATAACATTTCTTTATGACAAGCTTAGTTCTCACGTGGGCAGGCAGCTGCCACATTTAGCTAACTGACCAAATCTGTGTGGGATAACAGGAAGTGAACATTGAACACCAAGATATAGGTCTACAAGACATGTTCTGAACATGCTGCTGTGTGGGGGCGAGACCTGGACTGCATACAGCAGAGTCGAGAGAAAGCTAAACACCTTCCACACCCAGTGTCGTCTTCATATTCTAAATGTCAAGTGGGAAATCAAAGTTCCTGACACTGAAGCACTTGAGAAAACAAAATTGCGGAGTCTAATCACTATTCTCAAACACAGATGTCTCCATTGTCTTGGTCATCTGCACCAGATGGACACATTCCAAAAGATCTCCTGTACAGAGAACTTCAGATGCCCTAAGGCCACTGAGATGACTCGGTCTCAGGTTTAAGGACGTTTGCAAGAGGTACTTGAAAACTTTTAACATTGACACCGCAAGCTGGGAAGATGCCGCTAGCAACAGGCTATGCTGGAGAGCTGTGCTACACCAGGGATTCTGAGGCTGAAGAGAGGTGGTTGAGAGAAAGGAAAGCGAAGAGAGTAAAGAGGAAAATGCGGTAAGCCTTAAGCACTAGTAGTGTGATGGCGTCATCATCTGGCCCTGTATTTAATGCCTGCACTATTTGTGGCAAGAACTGTCACTGGGAATTGGGCTTTCTAGCCACTTGAAAGGTGCAGCATAGTAAGTGAACTGCTTTGGCACTTACCCCATCGTTTTTCCAGACGGACAGTTGTGTAGCCCCAGAAATTTTGCAATGCATTGATTTCAGCAATTGAATAATGAACAGTATCTAGTTTACTGAAAGCAGAATAACTGAATTTTTCTAATTTGGTTTCCATTTCTGTTTAAATTTAATTGAAATTGCAATAACTACAAGACATCTAGAATATTTCAGGATATATACATGTACTCAAAGACAAAATATTTATTATATAATATGGATTAAATCCCAAACCATTAATGTACATTATTGCTGTGCCAAAATTATTTGATGCATATAATGCTTCTAAAGCAAAATTCAATAAATGCTGTAATCTCCCTGGAATGGCATTTGAAAAACTCATAAATGTAGAGTACACAGTTAAGTCAGTGAATTCAAATTAATGAAATGGCTTCCCACACAAGCACCATAGTAATTTACATATTAATTTCCGCTAATGTTTTTTTAGGGATGTAACAGACTTGTACTAGTCATATTTGATAAAATACAACAGATTGTGAAACAACAAACAGTGAGCAGTTGGGTATGATTTATCTTCTGTTCCATCAGATCCTTATTTTTCCCTGAAAATGCTTTGTCTACATTATTAGTGTCTGACAATTGTTTTATATTTTATGCCCTGAAGCAGAATATGTCTTAATTTTGCATATTGGCTGCTTTCGTAACAAATTACATTTATTTTTCATATTCTGACAAACCTAATAAAATAGAAAATAAAGCAAGACGTGTAGAGATGGACACTAATGCTAAGCAGTTATATGTGAGTGGGCAAAAGATGTACTTATTTTAGGATGCAGAATGGAAATGTAATTTTCATTGGTTATCATATACTTCCATTCAATACCAAAGTGTTTGTTTTACCCCTGACTTTGGAAGTTTGTTGGGTCCTACAAATGTGGGGAAAGAATGATGTGGTGCCAGAGTGGAATGTGCTAGCTAGGTGTTTTCTTCAGAAGATAGCTTACCTCAGCTCATTTCTAGTAACCTCCTACAGAAGTCAGGTCTCTTGTCAAATGAATTTTCTTGTACAGTACTGCTTATTTTCTAGGCATTTCTCCAACTGAGTGGCGGTATAGAATAGGTTAAGTTGTATGGGAAAAGTACTTGTGAAACAATAGGTCGGGCTGCATAAAAAATCTCTAGATAATCTGAAATTGCTAAAGCTTTAAAATATCTATGATTAAAAAATAAAAGTAAATACTGTGAGATAAATGTCAAGTAAATGTTTACTTAATGAAAGTCTCAGCATTACATGAACATTCAAGCACTTACTGACATGTAATAGCCATCCTCTAGATGTGCAGCACTATATATATATATATTTTATTTAGATCTGCACTTCAGGGGGGTCGCACAAAGACACTGGGAATCTGAAAAAGATCCTAGTAATGAAATACCTTGCTTCTCTGCTGATGTGACCCTATTAGGAGAAGGACATTTCATAAAATGCCCCACACTGAAAAGAGCAATTAGAGGTGGTATAAACAAATGTTTGGCATTTGTTCATATGACACATGGTGAAAGGTATTTTGAGAGATTGGGAAGAAGATGCAATATGGGTCTGTAAATCCATTTTGTCCATGAAATGTTCTGTTGGCTTTTGTTTTTCTGGTATCGAATCATTAATAGACTTTTTTTGCCCTTCAGCTCAAAAGATTTTATATCTAATCTCTTTTTACTATTTGTCATTTTATAACACATTTTTATTATGAGGCTGTGACTTTTGAATTTCAAACAGAAAATACTTAATACATTTTATTAGGGCAGTCAAATTAATCACAGTTAACTCACACAATTAATAAAAAAATTAATCGTGATTAATCGCAGCTTTAAACTCACTGTTAAACAATAGAATCCCAATTGAAATGTATTAAATATTTTGGATGCTTTTCTACATTTTCAAATATATTTATTTCAATTACAACACAGAATACAACATGTATAATGCTCACTTTATATTATTTTTATTAAAAATATTTGCACTGTAAAAATGATAAAAGAAAGTGTTTTTCAATTCACCTCATACAAATACCATAGTGCAATCTCTTTATCGTGAAAGCACAACTTACAAATGTAGATTTGTTTTTGAGTGCAGTTATGTAACAAAACAAAAAAAAAAGTAAAACTTTAGAGCAGAGGAGGGCAAACTATGGCCTGTAGGGTCGTCCTGCCTGGCCCCTGAGCTCCCGGCCGGCTACGGCCCCTCCCCTGCTGTCCCCGCTCCCCTGCAGCCTCAGCTCACCGTGCCAGCAGCACGGCGGCGTGGCTGGCTCCGGCCGGGCAGCGTGGCTCAGGGCAGGGCCGGCACCAGGCACCCAAGCACATGCTTGGGGCGGCACCTGCTAAGGGGCGGCGGGGGGAGCGTGGCGTGGCATTCCGCGGGGGGGGGCGCTTCGGTGGGGGGGCGGCGCGGGCGTGGCGCTGGGGGGGGGTTCCGGCGGCGCTCTGCGGGGGGGGGGGGGCGGGCTCCGGCGGCGCGGCGCTCGGCGGGGGGGGCGGCACGGGGCGCGGCACTCGGGGGGGGGTGGCGCGGCGCTCGGCGGGGGAGGCTCGGGGGGCGGCGCTTTTTTTTTGCTGCTTGGGGCAGCAAAAAAGTTAGAGCCGGCCCTGGCTCAGGGGCAGATTTACAAGGGAACACAGGTGGCCCTGGCACGGGCCCCAACAACAGGGGGCCCCAGGGCCGGGCACTTGGGCTGCTCAGCACCGGCGCACCCCCCCGGGGCGGAAGGGGCTGCACTGCGGTGGCAGGTGGGCAGTGCGGGTGGCGGGAGTGCGGGGAATGTGGCCGGAGGTCTCAGGAGGAGCACCGGGCGGTCGCACAGCTGGCGTAGAGAAGCGGCGCTTTGAAGGGGAAACCACCGTTTCTCTCCGGCTGTGCAGCTGCCCCTGATCCTCCTGAGTCCTCCGCCCATGTTCGCAGGGCCACATTCCAAAAGGGGCTTGGGTCGGGGTGGGGTCCCAGGGGGGCGGTCAGGGGACAGGGAGGGGAGGTTGGATAGGGGGTGGGGTTCCAGGGGGCGGTTGAGGCAGGGATCCCGGGAGGGGGCGGTCAGGGGACAAGGAGCAGGGGGGTTGGATGGGACGGGAGTTCTGAGAGGGGCAATCATGGGGTGGGAAGTGGGAGGGGGCGGGGGGCAGGCTGTTTGGGGAGGCACAGCCTTCCCTACCCGGCCCTGCATACCGTTTCGCAAACCCGATGTGGCCCTCGGGCCAAAAAGTTTGCCCACCCCTGCTTTAGAGCCTACAAGTCCACTCAGTCCTACTTCTTGTTCAGCCAGGGACAGGTGTGGAGCATGCTTTCAGAAGTCTTAAAAGAGCAACACTCTGATGCAGAACTACAGAACCCGAAACACCAAAAAAGATGGTGGCATCTGACTCAGAACATACATTGTTCTGAACTGCTTTGGATTGTTATCGAATAGAATCCATCATCAGCTTTGATGCATGTCCTTTGGGATGGTGGTTGAAGCCTGAAGGGACATATGAATCTTTAGCACATCTGGCACGTAAATATCTTGCAACGCCAGCTATAACAGTGCCATTAGAATGCCTTTTCACACTTTCAGGTGACATTGTACATAAGAAGCGGGCAGCATTATCTCCTGCAAATGTAAACAAACTTGTTTGTCTGAATGATTGGCTGAACAAGAAGTAGGACTGAGTGGACTTGTAGGCTCTAAAGCAGTGGTTCTTAACCTGGGGTGCATGCACCCCCTGGGGGTGCGAGCTGCCCTTTCTGGGGGTGCGAGACATGCCAGATTTTTTTAGAAAGTAAATTATTGAAAACACAAATTAAGCACAGGCATGTAAGTACAACTACTTTGTTTCATCAAACCTATGTATTAACATTATACATTTTTTAACGATTACTGTAATATACAAACAAAAAATATATCTAGGTTTAAGGGGTGCGAGAACATATTTTTTAGGTTTAAGGGATGCGAGAACATATTTTGAGACCGAAAGGGGTGCAGGATGCAGTAAAGGTTAAGAACCACTGCTCTAAAGTTTTACATTGTTTTGTTTTTGAATGCAGTTATTTTTTGTACATAATTCTACATTTGTAAGTTCAGCTTTCATGATGAAGAGATTACACTACAGTACTTGTATTAAGTGAATTGAAAAATACTATTTTATTTTTACAGTGCAAATATTTATAATAAAAATAAATATAAAGTGAGCACTGTACACTTTGTATTCTGTGTTGTAATTGAAATCAAAATATTTTTTAAAATGTGGAAAACATCCAAAATATTTATATAAATAGTATTCTATTATTGTTTAAGAGTGTGATTAATTGCGATTAAGTTTTTTAATCACTTGACAGCTCTATTTTTTATATATTGGGTGGATGTAAAAAGAATAGAAAAGCTTAATTGCATTTGAAATACATATTAGGTAAACTCGGGAACTAGGCAAACTTCTGGCTGAAAATTTTATAATTCCACAGTATAGAGACTGACAACCATATTTTACTGAGCTATTATGCACAGTGCATCAGAGTGAATTTTAGAAACTAATACCTTATGTGTAATCCATCTCCCACATAT
Organism: Emys orbicularis; assembly: GCF_028017835.1. NCBI lineage: Eukaryota > Metazoa > Chordata > Testudines > Emydidae > Emys > Emys orbicularis. Next base: position 54,403,786 of record NC_088683.1, read on the forward strand.
TCAAATTATTTACAAATAAAAGGCATTCCTGGTTGCCAAGAAGGCTTGATCTCAATTTCACTTAGTTGCCTATAATGTTTCAGAGTAATACAGTTATTAGTTTACCCTTGCAACTTTCATTAACTATTCATAATTGCCTATCCTTCTTGATGTTTGTGAGATCAGTGAGTAACAGTTTCTCTACTGGATAAAAACACAGTTCAGTGCAATGTGAACAGAAAGATGTAAATTAGACTAATGTGAAAACTAAATATTTCCAGCTTTTAAACATTATTTTCTTCCTGTGTAGACTGAATGTAAAAGTCAGTTGGCTTCTTTATCTCCTTGTAGGGCTTTGTCAGCATAATATGCATATTAATTTGTGTATTTTTCTTTTGTGATTTATTCCATATAGCATGTTTTCCTGCACTAACCATTTTCCAACCAAAGGTGGGCTTTATTGGATACATCCTGTAAAAGAGCCAGATGTCTGAGAATGTTAAATATCCAGGTTTTATAAGCAGCTTCCATGTGCCTATAAAACATCATCACTGATAGTTCATTAGGCGGTAAGCTTTCAAATGCCATTAGGCTGAGCAGATGGATATCAGGTCTAGTCTTTGCAGAGATAATGGATGAAATTGCAGAGGCTAAAGAATGCTTTTTCTATTATTACAAGATAGAGCTTAGGAAAAGAGTAAGCCAAATAATTACCAATTATGATGATGATTTTGTTGATGATGGCTATGAGGACAGTACAATTTTCTACAGATTTCTAATTTGGTGGGGGAAAATGGTACATATCCTTAACTGTGAATATCATATGAAAGGTACATATCTATATGTAGGTTTCATATTGTTGCTTTCTATACAGTACAGCACAGAATCATAATAGTCAAATGGTTGTCTCCATAATGGTCACCTTAAGTTTGGAGGGGAGAGGCAGGTTGGTTTTTTTGCAGTAGGGAGTCACAGATCAGGCTAATTACATTTTGTCATGTCCTGTTGTACTCACAGTCCTTTAGTATATCTAAATAAAATTTTTATTATAGCAGAGTGTCCTACAGATTTGTTTTAAAGACCCACCTTTCCAGAACAATAAAACGCTCAAGAGTAGTGACAATAAAAACAAAAAGAGAAAACGAACATGCTTTTGTGTTATCAAACTTACAAATGTTTTCTTCCTGTGAAGGTGCTCTTTTTCAGTATTAGTTAGATACATAATATGGTGAGGGACCTGATGCTCTTAAGATGGAAATTATTTGGAAACAACATTTGAATTAATGTAGGCCTTACTCATAGACTCATAGACTTTAAGGTCAGAAGGGACCAATATGATCATCTAGTCTGACCTCCTGCATGATGCAGGCCACAAAAGCTGACCCACCCACTCCTGGAATAATTCTCTCCCTTGACTCAGATGTTGAAGTCCCCAAATCATGATTTGAAGACTTCAAGTCGCAGAGAATCCTCCAGCCAGTGACCCCTGCCCCATGCTGCGGAGGAAGGCGAAAAACCTCCAGGGCCTTTGCCAATCTACCCTGGAAGAAAATTCCTTCCCGACCCCAAATATGGCGATCAGCAGAACCCCGAGCATGCGGGCAAGATTCTCCAGCCAGACCCGCATTGACCATTGATACTAATTACCTGCGATGGCACGTTATTGACCTATTGACTAAAATCACGTTATCCCATCAAACCATCCCCTCCATAAACTTATGAAGCTTAATCTTAAAGCCAGAGAGATCTTTCGCCCGCACCGTTTCCCTCGGAAGGCTGTTCCAGAACTTCACCCCTCTGACGGTTAGAAACCATCGTCTAATTTCAAGCCTAAACTTCCCGACGGCCAGTTTATATCCATTCGTTCTCGTGTCCACATTAGTACTGAGCTGAAATAATTCCTCTCCCTCCCTGGTATTTATCCCTCTGATATATTTAAAGAAAGCAATCATATCTCCCCATAGAATTCTTTTGGTTAGGGTAAACAAACCAAGCTCCTCGAGTCTCCTTTCATACGACAGGTTTTCCATTCCTCGGATCATCCTAGTGGCCCTTCTCTGCACCCGTTCCAGTTTGAGTTCATCCTTTTTAAACATGGGAGACCAGAACTGCACACAGTACTCCAAATGAGGTCTCACCAGCGCCTTGTATAACGGAAGCAGCACCTCCTTATCCCTACTAGAAATACCTCGCCTAATGCATCCCAAGACCGCATTAGCTTTTTTCACGGCCACGTCACATTGCCGACTCATAGTCATCCTGCGATCAACCAGGACTCCGAGGTCCTTCTCCTCCTCCTCCTCCGTTACTTCTAACCGATGCGTCCCCAGCTTATAACTAAAATTCTTGTTAGTCATCCCTAAATGCATCACCTTACACTTTTCACTATTAAATTTCATCCTATTACTATTACTCCAGTTTACAAGGTCATCCAAGTCTCCCTGCAGGATATCCCGATCTTTCTCAGAATTGGCAATACCTCCCAACTTTGTGTCATCCGCAAACTTTATCAGCCCACTTCTACATTCGGTTCCGAGGTCAGTAATAAATAGATTAAATAAAATCGGACCCAAAACCGAACCTTGAGGAACTCCACTGGTCACCTCCCTCCAACCTGACAGTTCACCTTTTAGTACGACCTGCTGCAGTCTCCCCTTTAACCAGTTCTTTATCCACCTCTGGATTTTCATATCGATCCCCATCTTTTTCAATTTAACCAATAATTCCTCATGCGGTACCGTATCAAACGCTTTACTGAAATCGAGGTATATTAGATCCACCGCATTTCCTTTATCTAAAAAATCTGTTACTTTCTCAAAGAAGGAGATCAGGTTGGTTTGGCACGATCTGCCTTTTGAAAAGCCATGTTGTAATTTGTCCCAATTGCCATTGACCTCAAGGTCCTTAACTACTTTCTCCTTCAAAGTTTTTTCCAAGACTTTGCATATTACAGATGTTAAATTAACAGGCCTGTAGTTACCCGGGTCACTTTTTTTCCCCTTCTTGAAAATAGGAACCACATTAGCTATTCTCCAGTCCAACGGTACCACCCCCGAGTTTACAGATTCATTAAAAATTATCGCTAACGGGCTTGCAATTTCTCACGCCAGTTCCTTTAATATTCTCGGATGAAGATCATCCGGTCCACCCGATTTAGTCCCGTTAAGCTGTTCGAGTTTGGCTTCTACCTCGGATATGGTAATGTCAACCCCCCCTCCTTTATTCCCCTCTGTCACGCTGCCTCTATTCCTAAGCCCTTCATTAGCCTCATTAAAGACCGATGCAAAATATTCGTTTAGATATTGTGCCATGCCTAGATTATCCTTAATCTCCACTCCATCTACAGTCTTCAGCGGTCCCACTTCTTCTTTCTTTGTTTTCTTCCTATTTATATGGCTATAAAACCTCTTGCTATTGGTTTTAATTCCCCTCGCAAGGTCCAGCTCTACACGGCTTTTGGCCTTTCTCACTCCATCTCTACATGCTCTGACCTCAATAAGGTAGGTTTCTTTGTCGATCCCTCCCCTCTTCCACTCTTTGTACGCTTTCTGTTTTTTCTTAATCACCCCTCTGAGACGCTCGCTCATCCAGCTCGGTCTAAATCTCGTGCCTATGAACCGTTTTCCCTTTCTCGGGATACAGGCCTCTGACAGCTCCTGTAACTTTAACTTGAAATAATCCCAGGCGCCATCCGCCTTTAGATCCATAAATATGTTAGTCCAGTCCACTTCCCTAACTAGTCGCCTTAATTTATTAAAGTTAGCCCTTTTGAAATCGTAAACCCTAGTCTCAGATTTAATTCTGTTAATCCTTCCATTTAGTTTAAACCGAATTAGCTCATGATCACTCGAGCCAAGATTGTCCCCTACAACCATTTCCTCAACGAGGTCTTCACTACTCACCAAAACCAAATCCCCCCTCGTCGGTTCAGCAACTACTTGATGAAGGAATTCATCAGCTAGTACGTCTAGGAAAATCTGAGCCCTATTATTGTTACTAGCATTTGTTCCCCAATCTATATCCGGGAAGTTAAAGTCTCCCATGATTACACAGTTCCTATTAGTATTTACTTCCCTAAAAACATTAAAGAGTTCTCTGTCCATATCCAGGGTAGATCCCGGCGGTCTATAGCACACCCCAAGCACTATCCCAGGGGAGGCTCTAGTAGTTTTTTTACCCAATGTGAGTATTGCCCAGACAATTGCCTGTTATAGTAAATCAATATTCAATAATAAACTCTACACTATTATAATAGAAGCATGCATTCCGATGAGAGAGAAAATTGTTAGATGACTTGTAATTTTTGATTCCGGGAAACCTCTCTTCAGAATATCTTCTGAATTACTATGTAATGGTAAAAATGTATTTCCTGCACCCATAACTGGATGAATAACAAATGTGAACATCTTTAGCTTTAGAGGGCTATGATTAGAGTTCACTTTTGCTGAAAATGGGTGGTAAATATTTGTACATAAGGTCAAACAAACATTTCATCTTGCAGCTTGCAAAGAGATATAATTTAAAAACAATTCTTTAATTCTCCTCTGTTTTCTGGTATTACAATAATTTTTTTTGAAATTTCAAGAAGTAAGCAAGCATGTGATTAATTTTCTTAGCATACTTATTCCTCAAACAGCTTGCCTATAAACAGCCCATTTTGCCTGGTGGCAAAACTGTGTGAGTTCTAGGATTCACAGATCGGATGTAGGTTTTTGTTGTTGTTGGTTTTGAGGATGATCTTTATTTGTGAAGCCATTTTGAGGGCTAGTTAATACTTATCAGATAATTAGCAGCCTACCAAATTTATAAAGTTATTGGGAAACTTGTCAAGTTAAGATTATTACCATCTGACCAGTGTGGCTGTCATCCTCCACTTTTATTTTTTTTTTCTTAGATGCAGATTTTCCTTAAGTTTTAAAAAGAACTCTTCAAAAAGGAGCAAATAAATAAAAACAAACAAAAAACATATTGTAACAGTGCTTTGAGATGTGGGTGCAGAGATAGATTCCACTCAGATGTTTGCATGCCGAGCATGCTGGAGCTGGAGAGCTTTCTGTTGCAATATTCATTGGGGTAGTGCATGTGCCTCCTCATGGCCCCTCCCAAGACTATATAAAGGCAGCACTACCTTGCTCCCCCCCCCCCCCCCGGCTTCTTTGCATTGGAAGATTTTGATGCTGAAGGGAATACACATCTGTACCCACTTCCTGAAGAACACCAGTTATAAGGAAGGTAAATAACCATTTTTTCTTCTTCAACTGGTTGCAGATGTGTATTCCATTCAGGTGCCTCATACAAGCAGTTCTTTCAGGTGGTGGCGTTTGGAGTCTATTTAAATAGCAACAGTAGGACTTCCTTCCCAAAGTTTGCTTCAGATGTTTAAGCAATTGTGATGGTGTAGTCCTGGGTGAAGGTATGCACAGAGGACCAAGTAGCAGCTCTACATTTATCTAATATGGGACAATCCCTGAAAAAAGCTATGGAAGTAGCTTGAGCTCTTGTCGAGTGAGCCAATAGTCTTTGTAGAGGAGGAGTGTCTGCTATTCCATACGCCTAATCCAGGAAGTAATCTGCCTGGAAATTGTTTCAGCATAAGAAAGAAATAGTTTAGGAGATACTCAACAGATACTTAGTTCTGTCTAAATAGAACACCAGTGCTTGTTTCACACCTACTGTATGAAGGCACTGTTGATATCTATTTGAGTGTGGCTTTGGAAATAATATGGATAAATATATAGTCAAATGGTGGATCCAACGGTGCTGCTAATACTTTGTTAAGGTACCAAAGAGGAAGTGTCCTTTACCAGAGGGAAGAGACAAACACCTTTTAGGAATCTAACAACTATGGGGTTACAGAACACTGACTTTCCTTGAATTGGAGAATGGCTTGCTGAGATTGTCGCTAAAGTGGACCCTCAGGGAACTGTTAGAGGTGTAACAGATTCTCAGTCTAAAATGTCCTGAATTTTGGCATCGATGGCTAAACTCCCTGAAATGCAGACCAGATCAAAAAACACTTCCATGTAGCCAAGTAAGCTGACCTAGTGGACTAAATATATGGAGATATACCTATTTCATAGAACTGGAAGGGACCCTGAAAGGTCATTGAGTCCAGCCCCCTGCCTTCACTAGCAGGATCAAGTACTGATTTTGCCCCAGATCCCTAAGTGGCCCCCTCAAGGATTGAACTCACAACCCTGGGTTTAGCAGGCCAATGCTCAAATCACTAAGCCATCCCTCCCCCCTCCACTTTCTACTATTAAGCAGGATCTGCTGAACCACTTCTGAATGGCCCTTTTCTGCTTGATTTAACCATTCAACATCCATGCTGTGAGGCACAAGCTGCTCGGGTCTGGATACCATATTTGACCATGGTCTTGTGACTGAAGTGGAAGAGGGCATGCAGATTGGGTTGAGAGACTATGAAGATCAGAGAACCAGCACTCTCTTGACCACGCTGGTGTAATGAGTATTACTTCGGCGCAACTTGAGGATGATCTGAGGGATTGGGGGAAAGGCATATATTTAGCCTCTGTCCCAAACTCAGCAGAAAATCATTGGAAAGCGAACCTGGATTGTGACATTTCTGAGAACGAACTTTGTCCTGTGTTGTGAATAAGTCCCCAGACTGAATTCCCCAGACACTGAAGATGGTCCTCAGCACACTATTATTTAGGGACCATTTGTGATTCAAGGAAAAATTCCTGCTTAAATAGTCAGCCAACTGATTCTGTGAGCCAGGTAAATGAGTGACAGAGGGGACAATGTCATCTTTGATGCAAAAATGCTAGCACTTCATTGCTTCCTGACAGAACTGATTGGATCAGGCCCCACCTTGTCTGTTTATGTATTACATTGCAGTCATACCGTCAGTAAGTATCTGAACCAGCAAGTCGCTGATGTGAGTGAGGAAAGACTGGCAGGCATTGTAAATCACTCAGTGCTTGAGGAGTTTATGTAGCAGTGCCTCTTGCTCTGTCCATAATGCTTGGGTTCACAAAGTTGCTAAGAGTGCACCCCAGCATATCACTGAACTATCTGTAACTATTGTTTTGGCCAAGGAAGGATGTGAAAAAGGCATACCTCCACATACATTGCTCTGATCTGTCTACCATGCTAGGGACTCTAGGACTGCAGGAGGACCCTGGACCAACTTGTCCAGAGGATGATGATTTTGGGTGACAGACTAACATCAACCACCCCTGAAGAGTGCAGAGATGCAGCCTTGTATAGTGAATTATGGAAGTACATGAGGCCACATAGCCCAGATCCCTTAAACATAGACTTTGTGATGGAGTGAGACTTGAGAGACAGGAAAAACTGGTGAATTGCATAAAACCAGTCTTGTGGGAGAAAAGCCATTGAATTAGTAGAATTGAGTAGGACCCCAATGAACTCGATTTTCTGCGTTGGAACTAATGTGGACTTTCCCTTGTTCAGTACAAGACCCAGATGATAGAATAGACATAGTATGAACTGGATGTGGCAGAGAATCTGGCCTTCGGATCTGCCTTGCGCTATCCAATTGTCGAAGTAGGGGAAGACTTGAATCCCCTCCCTCCTCAAATAAGCTGCCACCACTGCCATGCTTTTGGTGAATACATACAGAGCGGAAGATAGGCTGAAGGGGACTATTGCCACAGGGAAGTAAGCATTGTGAAAACGGAGGATAGTGAACCAGTCATTGTGATTTAATGAGGGAAGGATTTTTTTTCTATGGTGACCATGCAAAATCTCATGTTTTATGTATTTGCTGAGATTCCAAGGTTGAGTATGGGTCTCAAACCCCCATTGGACTTGGGGATCAGAAAATACCATGAATAAAATCCCTTGCTCCTTTCTTCTATGGCACCTGAAGTGAGTAGAGTCTGAATTTATAGAAGTGGTGACTCATGAGATATTTCCCTGAGAGGCAGGGGTGAAAATAGGCCATCGATGGGGGCGGGAGGGGGGATAAAGAAGGGACAGCTGCCCGGGGGCCTGGCGATTTAAAAGGGCCCGGGGCTCCCGGCCGCTGTCGCCACTACCACAGCAGTGGCCGGAGCCCTGGGCCCTTTTAAATTGCCGCCGGAGCCCCAGGCGGCATGGGCCAGGTAACCCGGATGGGCTGGCTGGGGGAGGCTGACCCCAGCCCCGCCCCTTCCATCTAAGGCCCTGCCCCTTCTGGGGGCCCAGAGTCAGGCCCCCGTACCGGTAAGTCTTCTATGCTACTTTCACCCCTGCTGAGCGGGGACAGGGTAGGTGGGTGGGGCAGGGAAATGGGGAGGAATTGGATACAGTGTCCCAGTTGAAAAGTGCTTAAGTCTCACTTGACTGTGGTTATGGCTTCCCAAACGATGAGGAAGCGGGACAGTCAGGCCCAAACAGGAGGGAAATGACAGGAAGATCACTCCTAAGTGGATTGCTATCCTTGAGGTGGAAGTCAAAAGGGTTGCGTCTCAAAAAATGATTGAGGACTAGTTGGCTGGCTGGATTTGGAGCCAAAGGGTCTCTTCCTCTGCAGCTTATGCCTCCTCTTGGAAAAATCATGTTGTCTAGAAGTATAAGTATGTAGCCTGTAATACTCCTGGGAGCATTGTTGATACTGCTGTGATTACCAGGCCTTGTACTGCCATCTTTTCATGTCTGGAGTATATATTCTAACTGAGACGGGATCCACGGGGTGCAGCCTGGGACTGTGGGACTGCTGTGCCCACTTAACTCTCCAGCCTGGGCTGTCTCTCACAATGATTTGCTAGTGATAAGCAGCAAACCCCTCCAGGTGCTGTTATCATTCAGCACAACAGCATGTGGAGCCCCGCACCCAGCTAGATTACATGAATGCGCCCAGAATCAGTCATGAATCGCACAGAGAAAGGCACCAGCCACATCCCCCCCGGCTCCCAGCCTTGTATCTCAGGAATATATTGTCTTGCACTACTCAAGACCCTTTCTTGAGCAATTGAAGTTTATTAATTGGTTCACCACTTCATCAATGGAAGGTGGATATACACCAGCCTTTGTAAACCTGAGCAGATTTATCAAGCACTTAAGGCAAACTCACTGGTAAAGATCAACAGTAAAATAAGTTTATTGATTAAAGGATAGATTTTAAGTGATTATAAATATATAAGATTATATATAGGCAAAAAGTCAGAGTGGTTGCAAAAATAAAATAAAATAAAAGCACTCAGTCTAAATCTTAACACTTTTTGCACTAGACAGTATTTAGATCAAGCAATGTTCTCAGCCCACTGGATCTTACAGTCCTTAATATACAGTATGTCCCTTAAACCTGGGCCAGTCTCCTCTGTTGAAATCTTCTGCCTTCTCAGCATCATTGTTGCTTGCAGAATAGGTGGGGGAAGGAGAAAAGGGGAAACATGAGGCCACTGTGTTCCTTTTTATACCCTTTGCCCATGTGCTTGGAAAACATAGGTCCAGGCATGTCTGATGGGCATTGCTGAGTCACAAGGTGAAGCAATATCCCCTGTTTGTCTCCTGTGAGTGAGTCATTGAATTGTAACTCCTCTGCTGGACAGTGGCTAGTGATGTTTTTTCGGCACCCGCCTGAGCATTGGTTAGCTCCCTTGTCCTTGTCTCTGGGGATCTAATATCTGGGTGATTGCCCAACTCACAACATATTTTAGGGACAACCATACAACACATTCTCATAACTTCATATGCATTAATGATAAAAATATGTAGATGGAACAGTGGGTTTCAGCAGATCATAACCTTTCCCATGATACCTCACATGGCATATTTTATATGCAATATCACAATTACATACAAATGATGAATATGGGGGTTATAGGGTGCTCCCCTGGGGTGTAGAGTGTCACACTAACTAACAGAGCATAGTACAGGAGTCCTTATATGAGTGTAAAGTTTCATGATTTTTTTTTCAGAGCAGAAGTGGGAATAAAAACATTCAAAGCTTTCCATGGAAATGTAGATTTCTTCATGTGCTGAGCCACTGGAGCTAAGGAAACTGCTGTGTGTCACAAAGGTCTTTGCTGGCTCCAAGAAAGCCTCATTTATAGGCAGGGCAACCCTTCAGCAGGCTGATAACTGAAGAATGTCCAAAAACGTGTGTGTTCTTTTGGATGAACTCTGCCTGAATGCCCAGCACTGCAGCCACCCCCTACCCTCTTAGGAAGGATGATAGGGCTTAAACTCCTCTGGAATAGGGAAAGAGGAATCGGAGTCCAGAACCAGACACTTGTGTTGAGAGTCTGGGATGGAGAGGCAAAGCAAATCAATTGCTTCCTGATTAGCCTTTTGGAGTTGTTGCTACTGACGATATCGGTGCTGCAGTCATGTGCATTGATTCCAGGCTCAATAGCCATTCCGCATATGGTACTGGAGTCAATGATATGATACTGATATGTTCTTGTCATGTTACCAGGGAGACATAGGTTGAGGTCCTGGCTGTAACCTGGGTACCTCAGGATTCCCAGTGATGTTGCGAGCCCTTCTTCGAGGAGGAGGAAGTTTCTCCTGGATGAGGAATGGATCCAATTTGTTTTATGGGTCTTCTATCATGGAGGCTGCATGGAGGAAGTTTGGCCTCTCTTTCTCCAAGGAGAAGAATCTGAGTCCAGAGGCCTGTCAGAAACTACCACAGCCTCTAGAGCTGCCTGAGAGGCTGGGCGATCAGATGAAGCAGACTTCATGTGGCTGAAGCAGACCTCATCGTCTGCTACATGAGGTGCTGTTTGAGATTCAGAACTCTTATCAGCATTTTTTTCTTGAAAGAACAGCAGATGCTGTACCTCTTTTTAATGTGTCCCTTGCTGAGACACAAAGGGCAATGAGTGTGTGTGTGTGTGTGTGTGGGTCAATATTTGTGATAGCTACCCCATGTGACAGACATGTTAAAGCCTGGTGAGGGAGTACCACCAGGCTTCGCATTAAACTACCTAAAACTAACTACTGGGTACTAACTAACTATTCATAAGAAAGACAAGGAGAAAACTTGCGGATGCAATAACTGTGAGGTAAACCTCCCGGGGAGCTCTAACTCAAGCCAGGGGCAGTGAGAAGGACCTTAGGGAAGTCAGGGTGGTGCAGCTCTTACATAGCTTCAAGAGAGGCCACAAGGAGATGCAGAACACATGCACCCCAGCTGCGGTACGCTGGGTGTGTGCACACCTGAGTGGAATATACATCTGCAACCACTCGAAGAAGAACCTACTTTTAACAATTACAGATGGCTATGCAGTTTGGCAGACAATTCACAATGAATAATTTATTCTGTGAATTTACCTCCTTCTGTTCATGAATTATCCATGAATAGGTAATTAATTTTTACACATTTGTTTACTATTCATAAATGTTTAGCAAGTCTTCTATGTTAATAATTTTCTGACTGGAGACTGACTAACAATTTTGAGGCAAGCATTTGTTATTTGTGATTTGCTATTTTTACCTGGTGGTTGAACTAAGTCACAAGCAATTGTTTCTGTTTGCTTATTGAATCATCTAACCTTTTCAAAATGGGGGAGTACCTGAAGAATATAAACAGTGTTTCCATTCTTTCAATGGACTGTGGAAGGAAGCATTTTTGGGAGAGAGGTATTAAGAATTAAGCTGGTTAAGAGATTTTTTGAAGTTTTAAAATTTTCCCTGCTGTCCTTTGTATGAGAGAGCACATTCACTGTATTTGGCACTCAGGTTTATTCAGTCCACATGCGCACTACATTTTCCCCTATGCATTTTTATTTAGCTATGCATACATCTGCATTACAGCCCTCTTTCATTTAGAGTGTTAGGATTTAGTTTTTTCAAAAGCCAATCAAATTCCTTTGCCAGGGTTTTGATAGTGCATCTTATATCACTGTGTTCTGCATACTTGCACTTCTTATAGGGACAATGATAGTTTGCCTTTAAAAAAAAAAAAAGAAATTAGAACAGATGTCAGATCTGGCTTTATTCTTTAAATTCAGCTCAGATCATCACATCCATTCCAAGTTTCTTATTTACTTTAGATTTCCTGGTCGACTAGAGGAGTATCCAGCAGAATCTTTCCATTGGTATACTTGCAAGATAGTTTTGGTACATTATAGTCTGAACAACTATCTGTCTTCTATACATGCATTTCAGCTATTAAAATCTTACTTTTGCATTCTTGAGTAGATAAGAAGCTAGAAGAAGATGCAGTGGTACACCACTCTTGACCCCTCAGGTAGGAGCTAAGGGTGTGCAAAGGCATGAGCCTCTAGAGACTTCTGAAAAAAGAATCCATATTTGCTTTGGAATTGGCCTTGTGTGACCTATAGTATGTGTCCTGGAACTCATAATATTTTTGGTGAAGGACAGAAGCAGGCATGAGTACAATTATGCAATCTAAACATATAGACAGTCATATACCTTTACTGTTTGTAGATTTTAGTGATTAGCTGTGTCTCTTAGTTCACCACACACCATCCTTGTTTATGGGTTGTCTTTCATACTGATGCCATGAGGGATTAAAATCCAGATGGTTTCACTTGACTTCCTGGTTTATTCTGTGGAAATTCAGCAATTCCCAGTCCAGTAAAAATTAAGTACTGGACAAGTGTGTCCTCTTAATTTGTCTAACTTTGTGTTGACTGGTACAAATTTAGTTAGTCTGAACCAAGAGGTTCCCTATATCCCAATTCCTCAAAAAATCTTGAGCAACACATGTCAGAATTTGAACTTTAACATAAGCATAGCTTAGCCCTATTTTCACTAACCACTAAGCTGCTTTAGGATAGGTATTTCAGAATGTCATCAAAAACATTTGTAAGGGCTTGCCTACACATACAAGTTGTACCACTTAACTATACCAGTAAAGTGAAAATGGTACAAACCCGTTAATGTGGATGTGGTTCTATTGGCATAAAGATGCTTTATGCTGATGCAGCCATACTTATACAGGAAGGGGAATACTGCTATTTTGAAACAGTAGCTATAATAAAGCAATATAACCATTTTTTATTTAATTTAAAAAACATACCTAACTGAAACTGTGTGGAACAGGCCTAAATATATGTTTTATTGATCTCATTTGATGAAGTTAATATATTAGCATTAAATTCAAGAAGACATCATATTGTAGTGGGATTCCATTTGAAGTGTTTTTATTTTATTTACAACTGTTCCATGTAAAAACTGACTTATTTTGCAAAAGGTTAAAGAAGGATGATAAATTGACTTGCACTTTACTTTGTCATTTGGCACTTTTTAATTAAAGAACATATGTACAGTTTACAAGAACTGATGGAGATGTGAGGATTGCGGCAATAATTAGTGCTTCCATAAATGCTATCCAACTAAATCCAACCAGAAGGGTCATTCATTAAAAAGTATTTGTGGCTTTGAAAGCTTATTCAAAAGCTCATGGGACATGTTGCAATCTTTCTAGGCTTTAAGTGGTTTAAATGTATTATTGCCCCCTTGGCTCGAACTGTTAGACATTATTTTGGACCTTACCAGGTTATTTCCCTTATGGGGAGAAATGGATGATGGAGCCAGATATCGGTTTGGTGTAATCCTTTTATTTATAAAGAGTGTACACAAAGTCCTGTCTTCTTGAACACAGTAGGAACAAACTACAGTAGCCAGTTACCTTGTTCAGAAATCCAGGACTGCTTTCTAGCCAGTGTTGTGCCCCAAGGAGCTCAGGCTCTGCTCCCTCTCGGAGTCAAAGTCCTGTCTGCTTCTCTGGTTTTCTGTTGGCCTTCTCCTGTCTTTCTGGTTACTCTTTGCCAGACACACAAACATAGATGCAACAATTCAATTCACCAGCCCCTGCATTTGTAATCAGTCTCAGGGAAACACCTCTTTTTGTCTCTGAGTTAGTTCTTGATCAAGTCTTCCCAGGCAGCCCAGAGCCTTGGGTGGTGATTTCTCTTGTTTCAGGAATTGTAATCCATAAAAGAGCTTAATTGCTTCTTCTTTTTAGCCTGAATGAAGGGTGGCTAGCAGGCTTATCAGCTTTAATGAGGTCTGTGATTGACTATAGATCAAAGACATGCTTGCTAGGAGCCATTAATATATTCCTGCATTTTAGCTCACTCATCGTCTCCATGGAGTTTAAAATGGTGATACCCTTAATGACCTATTCCAGACAGGAAGAAAATAAATCATTTAACAAATTAAAATTCGTGTTAGTGATGTCAAAATATCCTGACAGAACAACACGAGGTAAATCTATAAGTAACTACCAATTATTTAACAAATTAAAAGTTATATGATTCATAGCTATTTATAGATTTACCTAGTGTTGTTTGTCAGAATACTTTCACATCACTAACCCTACCAATTTTACTCCCATCCAACTATCCTTGGAGCTTTTCTCTTCCTGCCTGATTTCCTTTCAGCTAACTGGGAGATGTCTCTTTCAGTGGTCCCCTGATCAGTATTTATGTTTCTGTGGGGTCTTCTAGCCGAAATAAATGTCAATTTTTTTCTAATCTCTGTCACAACTCTTCCATCCTCAGCATCCACACCTACATTCTCACTGTCTGGGGGCAGCCAAGCTGAGATTCTGTCCTGATACCTTTTCAGATCATTCTTGTGGGTTTAGTCCCAGGACCTAACTGTATTCTGTACACCACTTCATTTATTCAGGTCAATACTGTATCTGGTCCCTCCAGACTTTTTATCCATCTTAGTGTTCCTACTCTTTCTCCTAGGACAGTGGCTCCCAGACCAGGTGCCCTCTTTTAAAAGTTTCCTGCTATGACCTTCTCATTTTATCAGAGGATATCCTCCTTTTTTTCTCTACCAAAGATGTGAACTTTTTCAGTTTTGGATTGTGGGGTTTCTACAGAGTCCAAATGGTTCAAATTCCTTTCTTACTCTTCAGGGACTCCATACAAGAGGTTTTCTAGGGTTCTTAGCTCATGCACAAATATGAGGAGTGCTGGGTTACACTTTGTACTATCATTGACTTCTGTTCTATAAGCCATCAAAAGGATCTGGATAAGCTGGTCCCAGTCCCTTTGGTGGTATTCTACAAATGTTGCTAGCTGAACCTCCAGAGTCTTACTGAATCTTTCCACTCTCTCATCAAATCATGGGTGTGTTGGGATGGTCAGAGTTTTACGGATCCTTAGAATATCACACATTAGATTCAAAATTTCTCTCTTGATTTGTGTGTAACTCACCCAGGACCTCAGATCTGGTGAAACATTCATTCACTAGTACCTTCACTACTATCACAGCCCCGTGGTTTCTTATTGGGTAAATTTCAGGTCATTGTTTGGGAAGCTTTTGGCTACTCTGCAGTCCACTCTTGCAGTCCAACATCTAGTGTTCTAGTGGATGAACCAGGAACATTTGTAGTTCTGCAAATTATGGGCAGAGAGGAGACAGCAATCTCTTCCTGAGTACACTCATTCCCTCAGAGCAACCAATTCCTTGCTATCCTGCTTATGGGAGTGTTTTCAATTCTCCTCCTAACAAGGCTGTCTGGATAAGGCATCGGTATTACCATGCCTGTGCTCAGCTCTGTGTGTGACTGGGAAATCATATCATTTCAGTTTTTCCAGCCACCTGGTGAATTGCCCCTGATGATTGCTAAATCTAAAGAACCATAGCGGAGATTGGCCTGCCTATAATTTATAAAATTCCTTCTTTTTGGAGCAGATTTTTTTTTTTTTTTTTGCAGTACCAGCATTTAACTGAACTACTTCTCTTAATTATTGCATCTTTGCCACTATCCCCTGATTTACAAATCAAATGTATGATTTTTTCTAATTGTTCAAAGGTGTCATGAACCACACAGAATCCCCTCTTCAATCATACATATTAAATATAGAGCTGTACTTTCAGGGCTTATGGCAATCAACTTCTCTGTTCCTCACTAGCAGCTACTTCCTTTACTCTTGGGTTGCTGCAAGGAACAATTCAGGTTTTGTGACAAATTTCCACACCCTTTCGGAGTATCCTTGATCTCCTTTCACTGATCTTGATCTGTAAGTCCAAGTCCAGTTAAGCATTTATAAATTGATTCATTGCTAATAATCCTGGAAGTCCTCATGGATATCTGGATATGCCAGGAACACAGGTCTCCTTAGGTCCTCTTCAGTTCAGGTGTTTTTTCTTTTCTTCTCCTTCTAGCTCTTTGCTGTGTTCTGGCGAGCTCAGATTGCTTGCTTGATCCAAACTGCATATCAAGAGAGTGTATCTTATCTGGCTAATTCAGTCTTTTTTCTGCCTGTAAATTCTGCAGCACCATCAGATCTGGGCAATTCAAGTTGGCTGCTAGAAATTGTTCACTCTGTTCATCACTCCAGCTATACATTTGGGCTATGATGTTGAACTCAAATAAGTAAGCCTCCTGGGGAGTTTTCCCCTGAAACATATTTATATTACCTGAGCTGGGACAATCTGACCTTCTCCCTTCAGGTCTCTGTGGGTTACAAAGGAGGTAGAAGCATTGTAAACGTCCTGTCTTGCCAAGTTCTCTGAATGGCCCAATTCTCCATACAGGTGGCAGTCTGTGATCCTTTGATTTCCTTCTCAAATTTTTTTTTTAAAGCTCCTTAAGTTTTTGCTGCGGCTCATCTCTGTTAGCAAGTTCCAAGTTGGCCAAAGATTTTCTGGTGCCCCCTTTTCTTGCAGAGCTGTGCCAAATGGCACACATTCTGTGCCTTTCCTAAAAGTAGAGCAAAGGCTTTTAGTAAACATAGTCTCACCAGAATATCTGGAGGCATTTTGAGCCTGATCCTGTGCCCCACTGAAGTTGATTGGAGTGTTTGCTTTAATGAGCACTGGATCAGAGGCTATATCTGAATAGGCATAATGTCTCCAGGTTCCACTGTGTATGTGTCTCCAGGTTCCACTGTGTATGTGTGGAACCTTCTCCCCTGTCCCCAGTATGAGTCAACGTGTGAAATTTATATGGGTCCCTTTGCATTTAAAATAATTTATTTAATAATAAATAATATATATTACCTTCAGCTATAGAATACAAAACTTAAACAGAAACAAAGAAAATATATTATGAGTCTGTTTTTTCCTTTGAGGTTCTAGTTTTACATTTTAGTTTACTAATTATATTTTACATTACATTTTTAATAGTTGTAAATTATGTATCATGTCCTTACAGTCTATTTGAGTACATAACGGCTTATTAAAAGCAGTCATAATATAACCAGTAACAAATAGGAAATTATTAGTGCCTTTTCTGTTTAATCTTTCAACGTTAAATTGACAAAAGTCTTACAAGGATGTGACAAATTATTATCTTTATTGGATTATTTGCAGGTGAGATTCGAAGCTTTATTTGATTAATCAGTAGTTAAATTAATTATGCACCAGTTTATCGTCAGCAAAATTAAGCATAACGACTCCAAGTGTGGAATGTTGCCTTGCTTTTCAAATGTTAGTTTCATCTAGATAATAACTACTTAAGTATGGTGGTACTTTGGCATTCTTCTTTATTCATCTGAGCTTGTGCAGTCCTCAGACAATCTGGTTGCTTAACACAGCACTACACAAAGGAATGATGCTCGCAGTACCTGGGATGCAATTTGTAGAAATTAAGTCTATATTTTTTAAGATTTCAGACTAACATAAATGATTATTGGAGAATCTATTTTGGCTCCATAAAGTTCCCCTGTGAAGCTTTCCTTATGATATAATGTTTCAAAATTTATGACAGATGTACTTTTTCTCATGAGTTCTAAGTAATTTTCTGTCTTTCGTATGATGATATTATTATAGTAAGATTGGCTGGAAGAAATCAGGTGTATTAAAATCACAGCAGTTCATTCTCCATATCATTAAGTTCATAATATCTATTTCTGTCCAGCCAATTTTTTTCTCTCTCAATCTTTGTCTCCACTTATAAAGATTGAGAGAGAGAGAAAATTGTAGAGAAAGTGATATCTTAATTTCTTTCACAAATCCTTGACAGTAGTTTTTGAAGTTTAACATTACTTTGCAGATTTCCTGCTTCTGGGATTTAATAGATTTTATATTATGCTTGTTAAATTTCCCTGCTGTTAGGGAGGGAAGGTTATTTCTAAAGATGTAAAAGTTGTAATTCCTTCATGTTTTATTTTCCAGACAGTTAGTATTTTATACCACAAACTATCTCCAACTAACCAATTTAGTTTATGATAGCTCTTTTGTTTTTTTAAAGACACTGAGAACCTCCTGAGAAAAATGTTAGGAATAATTAGAAGAAATAGCTTTGGACACGTCAACAATGATTTTCTATAAAAGTAGACTTTTGGTCGCTTCTTATTTGGGTTAATATGGCCTTTCACTTTTAGAATCAGAGAATCTTAGAGGATTAGGATTGGAAGAGACCTCAGGAGGTCATCTAGTCCAACCCCCTGCTCAAAGCAGGACCTACACCTACTAAATCATCCTAGCCAGGGCTTTGTCAAGCCGGGCCTTAAAAACCTCTAAGGATAGAGATTCCACCACCTCCCTAGGTAACCCATTCCTGTGCTTCACCACCCTCCCTAGTGAAATAGTGTTTCCTAATATCCAACCTAGACCTCCCCCATTCCTCCTTGTTTTGTCATCTGCCACCACTGAGAACAGCCAAGCTCCATCCTCTTTGGAACCTCCCTTCAGGTAGTTGAAGGCTGCTATCAAATTCTCCCTCACGCTTCTCTTCTTCAGACTAAACAAGCCCAGTTCCCTCAGCCTGTCCTCGTAAGTCATATGACCCAGCCCCCTGATCATTTTCGTTGCCCTCCGCTGGACTCTCTCCAATTTGTCCACATCCTTTCTGTAGTGGGGGGCCCAAAACTGGATGCAATACTCCAGATGTGGCCTTACCAGTGCTGAATAGAGGGGAATAATCACTTCCCTTGATCTGCTGGCAATACTCCTACTAATGCAGCCTAATATGCCGTTAGCCTTCTTGGCAACAAGGACACACTGCTGACTCCTATCCAGCTTCTCATCCACTGTAATCCCCAGGTCCTTTTCTGCAGAACTGCTGCTTAGCCAGTCGGTCCCCACTTTTGTCCATTCCAAATGAGCTAATAGAATATTGGCTGTGAAAGAGGAACATGGAGAGCTGTTTTGGGTTCCTTTCTTGTCTTTCCCACCTAAACTATTTCTTGCATCTCCTTTGTAGCAACTATGCCAGCACTTTTGATGTTAGAATCTCAGTGCTTAATGTAAAGCTCTGGGGGATGTTTTTACCAAAGATTTCGTGAGATTCCAGAAAATTGCATTTTGCAACAAGAAATAAAATTTGAAGTACAAAATTGCTGGTAAGTTGCATAAAAGACAGTGGCTCACTATGGATTTCAAGGAATTTTGGCATGTACAGTATTTGCATATTTTACTGGCCAAATTCAGTCAGTCCATTCTGCTACATGTAAGAGTAAAAAGAGGCAACTAGGAGTGTAGTATCCAAATGTTAAGTCACACACTTGGCTCCTTAAAACCTAGAGAGTTTGCACTCTAGAAATCTACTATGGACACAGTATCAGAGGATGTAGTTTGCATGAGTCCTGGGGATGGTGATGTGTTTTCTTCACTATCTATTCTGGAACTAGCTTGGTAGCTGCTTCACATTTTACACAGATTGTTCCTGCCATGGGCAGCTGAGATATGGGCTCATAATGACATTGCTTTTGCAGTATTAATTGTACTCCTGCACTCAGGAAAATTGGTGCAAGGCTTGAATTTGACCTTATAACAACTTACAGATTTAGATAATTTAATATATTAATAATTCATTTCACAGGCACTAACCTAAGTGAGTGGTGACTGTGAGAGAGAGAGACTGGAAAAGGCTTTGTTTATGTATAGCTTTTTTGGTTTAAAAGTACTTTTATTATATATTGTGCAGACATCCAAAGACTTCAATAAATGGACATATTTTATTAAATGAATGTTCTAAACTGTGTATTTGGTTTGGAGAAGGATTATTTTCTCCTTTATCAACTCTTTCATTCATTGTTATACACAGTTACAGTATTTCCTTTCCCCTCTCATACTCTTTTAACTATTATTAACATTCTTACAATATCTTTGTTGTGTTTGGCCTCATGGGTTTATGTAGTCCATTTAAAGACAAAGATACATTTTAGCAGTAGAATAAATTTTGCTTATTCCTGCATACATGTGGTGGTAGTAATGTAGGCACAGCATCATGGCAATCCTTTTTTGAGGAGCACCTTCTCTGGTGACTTCCTAGACCCGAATAACCTTCCCCAGAATAGAGTTAATCTTTTGAAATGAATTGATTTCCCGAGTGTAATGGAATGGCAAACTATATTATACTATTCAGCCACTAGGTGGCACGGTGTTTAAAATACCTCATTTACATAAACCTCAGCCATATCTGACAGAATATTAAAGGATCTTATGACAGACACATCTGGTGTGTATAATCAAGCATTGTGATGAGTCCAGAGCTGGTATAGAAGAACAGGACAGCCAGCATAACTTTCTTGGCTTGGCCCTTTCTTTTTTGCAAAGTCAAGGACTGGTAGACCTAAAGTTTGTTATATGACACAACTTGCTTTAAGGTTGTAGGGAGAGATATAAGGGAGGATTTGGAAAACTTTAAGAAAGCTCAGAAGAATAATGTTTAGTGTTAGATTTAACACTGATGGGTAAAAACGTAAAGTTGCTGCTTTGTGAAGTAGAAACAGGAACTAAGGCCTGGTCTACACTAACCCCCAAATTCGAACTAAGGTACGCAACTTCAGCTACGTGAATAACGTAGCTGAAGTCGACATACCTTAGTTCGAACTTACCGCGGTTCAGACGCGGTCCACACGCGGCAGGCAGGCTCCCCGTCGACTCCGCGGTACTCCTCTCGCCGAGCTGGAGTACCGCAGTCGACGGCGAGCGCTTCCGGGATCGATTTATCGCGTCCAGACCAGACGCGATAAATCGAACCTGGAACTTCGATTGCCAGCCGTCGAACTACCGCGGTAGTGTAGACCTGGCCTAAGCCAGGGCACCAAGTATGCCAAGTTAACCCAGGGCTAGAGGAATGTGCCATCTCAGTGTTAACAAGGCGCAAAGAAGCAGCATGTTTTACATCTTGATTTGAAGCTATTAAACCCAGGACAAATCTCTTGCTTCATTTGGAAAAATGAAATAGAGTGTAAGGCTTGCATGATGAAAATATAAGCTTTAAAGTTAAGAGAGGAAGTGACAAATATCATTATTTGATGGCCCATTGAGACTTTCTTTCAGTGCATGAATTAATCAAATAGTAAATATGTAGCTGAAAAAAAAAGCGAATTGTAAATGATTTTTTTGTTATTTTACTTTTCATTTGCCACATATGGATGAATGAAAAGGTAGGGGAAACTCTGATGTCCCATCAAACCATCAATAATTTAACACCCCTTCAGCAAATATTTGCAACATTTTTCACTCTACTTGGAAAAGGGTGATCCAGAGAATACAGTGGACTTAGACTTTCAAAAAGTCCAAGTCCACCGAAAGGCTGGGCCACCGTCCTGGGAAAGCCCAAGACCCTCCGGCCCGGGGCACTGGCCAGGAGGAGCCAAGCCCTGCATGTGCCAAAGTCCTGCACAGCACTGGCACAGGGAAGCCTCTCCACCCCTCAGCTAAGCTCTGGAGTGACGGGGAGGAGAGAAGTGATTTCCAGCCTATTCCCCCCCGAACCTGCAGACTCCACA
The DNA here is from genome assembly GCF_028017835.1 of Emys orbicularis. Classification (NCBI taxonomy): domain Eukaryota; kingdom Metazoa; phylum Chordata; order Testudines; family Emydidae; genus Emys; species Emys orbicularis. Next base: position 54,425,358 of record NC_088683.1, read on the forward strand.
GCAGGCCCCCGGGCAGAGGCTTAGTGCCCTCTTGAACCCCTCGCCCCCGCCCTGGGTCCTGCCCCCAGGGAGCGTGTGACTGCTCTGTCCACTAGGCACCCTCCCCTGCTGAGCCACCTCTCTGGCCGGGTTTGCTGAAACCCCTGCAGTCAAGTTCCCTGGGCCCTGGTGCACAATGCATCCTTAGGGCTTAACCCCTTCCTGTCTGCACTGTAGCCAGGGGACAGGAGGTGGCTGGGTTATAGTAGCATCCTGGAGGTGTTAGCTGCTTTTCGACACTGTGCGCAGGAAGGGACAAGCTGCTTCCAGCCACAGGAGCGCGGGGGGAGGGGTGGAAGAGATGAATGCTGCAAAGACACGGGCCAGGTTATCCCTTCCCAACACCTCCTCCCCTGCGGCTGGAAGCAGCTCCCATCCCTTCCCTCCCACACAATGTCGAAAGCCTGCTGCTGGCCACATTTTGGTGTGAACCCTGGCAGAAATCTGGGAGGGGAGGTGGGGGAAGACGCGGCGCCAGGCGTCACGTGTTTCCTCGGGAAGACGCAGCGCCAGGTATCAGGAGACGTGGGTCCGTCCTGGGGGCCCAGCCAGGCATGGAGGGCGGAGAGCGCCAGGCAGGAAGGGTCAGGTTGGTTGGTGACACCCGCCTTGCCCCTGCGTGACAGGTGTGTGTATGTGTGTGTGTGACCTCTTCCTGTGTGAACCCAAAAGCCTTAAAGATAAGAAGGTAAATATAAAGAATCCAACTACTCAGTATTTCTTTTTAACAGCGGCTTAGTCAACTTCAGTCAACTCGATGTTAATTTGAATGTTTGTACTGCATAGTTCTAATTGAGTGCGGTTGACCTCACTTGAATATGAGTAATTTTACCAGGTGTCCTGTATTCAGCATAGGGAAATATGGTCACCCTAATTATTTCTAGATATGGACTTGGACCATAAAGGTTGGGATTGGTCCAAAGTTCAATGGTGTTCACATCTGAGGAGAAATCATGGCACCACTGAAGTCAAAACTCTCCTTGGCTTCAGTGGGGCCAAGATTTAATCCTTGGAGCTTTCTATGGTCCTGTCTTTAGTTGCAGTATATTAGAATTTCATAAGAGAAAAGTTTAGAATGCATTTGCATATCTTAGAACTGGCTTTACTGTGAAGTACTAAAAATCGAAAAGAAGACCAAAAGGAGCAGAAATCTTTGTTGACTCGGGGGACTAGAAAGATTAGAGATCCTGGGGTCTGGGCAAGAGAAGCAGAAAAAGCAAATAACTTGCTGTAGATCCTTTATAATCATAGTAAATTTCTTTTTATTGGGTAAAGAAATATGGCGAATGAAATATTTTCTAGTTAGGATTGCTGTTTGGACAAGCAAAATAAAATGTCCAAAATACAGAACTCTGTATAGTAAGTACTTTATAGAATTTGTTTTGCTTTATTACAGTATAAATAGGCAATAGGGATTTTTCATGTAATAGAATCATAGAAGATTAGGATTTGAAGAGACCTCAAGAGGTCATCTAGTCCAACCCCATGCTCAAAGCAGGACCAAACCCTACTAAATCATCCCAGCCAAGGCTTTGTCAAGCCGGGCCTTAAAAGCCTCTAAGGATGGAGATTCTTCTTCGAGTGATTGCTCCTGTGTATTCCACAGTAGGTGTGCATGCTCGCCACGTGCACCGGTGCCGGAAGTTTTCCCCTTAGCAGTACCCATACTGGGGGAGCACCGCGGTGACCCCTGGAGTGGGGCCTGTATATCGCGCTATAAGGGGAGCTATGGGCTCCCCCCACCCTCAGTTCCTTCTTGCCGCCACAGAACTTTTGTGCTCCAGCTCTTCTCGACCTTAGTGGTACCGTTGTACATTGTTTTTCAGTTGTTAGAGTGGGCTCGGGGCATGCCCCGTGCCCCAGGCTTCAAGTTGTGCGACTCCTGTCGCCGCTGTATGCCCAGGAGCGACCCTCACGCTGACTGTCTTCGGTGCCTGGGTGAGACTCACATAAGCGACCGTTGAAAGATCTGTAGGTCGTTCAAACCAAGAAGGAGAGAGACTTCAGACTTCGAGCTCTCCTGGTGGAGTCGGCACTGACTCCGACGCCGGTGCGCAGATCAGACTCGGCACCGGCCACCGCGTCGTCGGTACGTAGCGAGGTCCCTTCGACCAGTCAGTGCCGTTCTCCCTCCAAAAAGCAAGGGAAGGGCTCGGCCTCGCAATGCCGCCGCAATAAGGACAAGGAGGAGGCTGGTCCCGCGCTGGGCAGCCCTCGATCCCCCCCCGGCTCTAAGGCTCCGACTCGCGTGGAGCGGAGCACCCCGGTACTGTCGACCCAGGCATCCCCACCGGTACGGATGCCATCGACGCCGGAGGCGGTGCAGGCTGTGAAGGACATTATGTCCCTGCCCGTCCCAAGCTCGCAATCGGGTACGGGCCCTAGTTCGCGGGGCAAGCCCCCTTTGGGTGCCCACCAGACCTCTCCGAGCAGCTGCAGTTCCCGCTCTGAAGATCGATCCACACCGCTCGGTGTGCAGCGGGCGCTCTTCGGACTGCTTCAGGCCACCCTCGACGCTGGTCAGACCAGCAGGGCAGCCGTCGGAACGGGAGTCGCGGGGTCCCTCCATGTCCCCTGCTAGCGAGCAGAGGCACCGAGGGAGGCACCGGGAACGCTCACCTGCTAGACGTGGGTGCCGGAGCCGCTCTCAATGGGACAGACGTTGCCGCTCCCGTTCCAGCTCCCGCTCGCCGAGGCGCCACGCTGGAGGCTCCCCTCGGGGTACCTCAGCATCACGGCACCGGGCTTTGCGATGCCGCCACGCATACCGAAGCAGTTCGTCAAGTGGGTACCGTTCGTCGTCGTCAAGATCCCGGTCCCGAGGGAGACGACGCCACAGACGCCGCTCCTACCATTCCCACGGCACCGAGCATTCTTCGGCGACCTCGGCCTCGGCATGAGTCCACCCACCTTTGGCACGTGCCGTCCCGCTGGAGCACGTGTTGCCATCCCATGCTCAGCCTAACCAATGGCAAGGGACTCCGTGTCAAGGACAGTGGTGGGCACCGTGGCCATCGGTGCCAGCCCAAGTGGAGGCCCGTTCGGTCGCCGGAGCATCCCGGGCTCCATCGGCTTCCTCCGGCCGCCCACGAGATAAGTCGGCGGGCCACGAGTCGGCAGACACGCGCCGAGACTCTGACCTCGGTATCGACGCCCCGGCACCGACCGAGGTGCCCGGCTCCGTACGGGCCATCTCCCCGGTACTGGACGACGCCATAGCGGCGCCTCCGGCTTTGGTCCCACAGGAGGACTTCAAGGCGCACCAGGACCTGCTAAAGCGGGTGGCTTCCAGCCTGCAACTGCAGGCCAAGGAGATGGAGGGTCTGTCCGATTTCCTCTTTAACGTCCTGTCTCCCTCAGCACTGGGTCACGTGGCCCTGCCTCTGCACCAGGGTATTGCCAACTTTGAGCATAGAAGTGAGGTTCTTACCCACGAAAGCTTATGCTCCCAATACTTCTGTTAGTCTTAAAGGTGCCACAGGACCCTCTGTTGCTTTTTATTTTATACAGTTTTTTTTAAAAACAATTTTTATTTAATAGATTTAAAAAGGAATGTGAACCAACACAGAATGTTTGCTTTTATTCGTGTGGAACACTTTTAATTGAAAAACTGTGACATATGCCTAGAACTGAACACTGTCAAACTTGGCTCAGTCTGATCTCCCTTAGCAAAAGGTTTCTCATCCAGGATCCTTCCTGAGAGCTGAGTCTGGTTTTTTCCAGCTGTATTTTCCCGTGGAGTGTAGATATTTTGGGGAAGGTAAGGTGGCCTCAAAGGTAGGCAAGTCCCAGTCTATTCAGTGACCTCTGTAAAATATAGGTGTAATTTAGTTGCTCTGAGAAAGTGTGTCCACTGTGTGTGTCTATTTCTAAAGCTATGTGAATATTGTGTCAAAAATGTAATGTTCATTACTTAGGAAATATTCATCAGAAGAAATTCAGGCTAAAAATATGAGACATTATTGTCCTCAAATATTTTAAAATGTTTCTTGCTATGCAGCAGTATGTTTCACAGAGATCGTGAGACACAGAAATGATCATCCTAATCACATAACTATCAAAGTGAGAGATGCCCCTGCAAAGGAAACCATCTTAAGCAGTCAAAGCCTTCACTTCTCATGTTTCTTTGTAGTGGTTTGGATAAGAGGAATATAGAAGTGTGTAACATACAGCAGCTGCAGCCCAAATTCATTGAAGTTGGCAGAGCAGAACAGAGCAATGCAGGTATGATAATGCCTCAGGGTGATGGGCAGCCTTTGTTCTTCACTCTGTCTGGTGAACTGTAATACACATTCTTACTGTATGCAGAATATGACTTAATTATTTCATGTATTATAATGAGCAGCAAAACTAAATAGGCTGAACTGTCTCTTTCCATGTGTTTACATTTTTAATCCCCATGTATTTAGATAACAACATGACATTTTGATTCTACTGTCTGTTTCTAAAACATCACTTACTTTACAAAGAAAGTGTAAAAACTATAGTGACTGTAACCGGTAAAAAAGCCAGACTAGCTTCATCCCATTCTGTTAGCTCAGTATTTTCAGGTCAATGAAAATAAGGACAGAATGGTACAGTTATCTGTTTATTTTTCATTTACTACTCTTTTTATGTTTCAAAACATGTAATGGTGGGTATTTGTGACACAATTTGCATTTTTTGTTCATATTTACTATTGTTTATTTAAGGCTAATTCACAGAAACTGCGAACACAGAAAATGTATTTTCTTGTCCGATGTCATGAAAAGATAAATGCTGTATTAATCTTGTGACTCATTATTTTTCTCACTTATGAAGATGAAGTGAGAATGGAGCAAAGTCACATACGCTTAAAATGGAGCAAAGTCACATTTTCAGAGATGGCCTGTCAGATTTCTGGCATAGCACAACAGATCTGCTTCTTTGATTTGCTCGTTTTTGGGGGAGCTAACAATTATAATAATGGAATTGCATCTGAAAGACCCCAATTTTTTCCCCAAATAACATCATGAATAATTACATAGTATAGCAGGTGCACAGTGATAAAACTAAGTTACTTTATTTGTAATCAGGGATTGAGAAATCCACTTGCCCACTTGTTGGTGAGCAAGAATCTTTCCTGGGCATGTGCCATCAATTTTAGAATTTAAGATTTTATTTAAAATAAATGTTTCTACCTCTTATATTTGCACACAAAAAAAACCTTCTACATGTAAACCAGTGCAGTGTCATCATCCTCTGTCTGCAGAACTCTGTGGGTGTCAGTGAAACTAGATAAGAATCAGATCAATGTCACTATACTGCAGTTTGAGAAGATATGAGAACAGTGGAGGTAGACACAGGAGCTATTCATGGGGGAAGAATATTCAAAAATGGAGGTTGAGGTAGAGCTGGATTATCAGAGACCCTTGCACCATTATCTTGCAGCAGCCAGGAAGCTCTAAGGTGGGAAGTATACAGAAGGTAGAGAGGAAAGAATGGATACCACCCTGGTAGGAACTGCAGAACCTTCCGCTTTCACTGGAGCTAGAATGGGAAGGGACCTTCTCACCTAGGTATTGCCCCTAGGCAGTGGGGACTTTTGTCATAATTTGTTCCACTGACTACTAGCTGTCTTGTACATTTTTTAAACTGTGTGTATGAGGGATTGGATGGGTTAAAGAGAGAGATTGTCGAGGGGAGAAATGGGAGAGAAAAGTCAATGGGAGGGTCCACAATGCTGAAAGAGGAAAAATGAACACAATGAGAGAGAAGGGCAGAATCTTAAAACAGTTGGCAAACAACTGTTGTAGCAGGACACCTCCCCAAAAAGATAAAGAATAAAAATAGGAAGTGGAGGGGAAAGACTTGTGCATTCATTTCCACTTTCATATTGCCTGAATCGCTATCAATAAAAAACTCCAGTACCATAAAGGGCTTTCATTTCCATCTTCAGCAGATAACCAAAAGTAATACATACCCAACTTCTTCAACCTTGCAATCTAATGTAAAACTTTAACAGTGACCTCATATCAATTTATGAACAGTGATCTCATATCAATTATATCAACAAATCAGCACATATGAATATCTTACATTCCATGCATTAGGGAAATTATTCTGCCATGGCATTGCTGAGGCCATCCCACAGTGGGTTCAACTTTGTATACATAATTTCAGTTACAAAATGCTCTATAAAAGTTACAAAATGCTCTACCTGTACATAAATGTATGCTGATTCCTAGATTATTGACATGCACTTTACAGGAATCATATAGTATTAATATACATTTTCAGCCATTGTGAAACATGCATGAAAATGCATATTAAAATATTTCTTTAAATGTTTACTCAGAATATAAAGACTATAGACATTTCCATAAGGAAATATATGATGAAATATTTGGACATGTAAAATCCCTGTTACCTATTTATATTGTAATAAAGCAAAATTCTTTCTATAAAATACTTACTGTACAGAGTTCTGTATTTTGGACATTTTGTTTTGTTTGTCCAAACAGCAATCCTAACTAGAAAATATTTCATTTGCCATATTTCTTTACCCAATAAAAGGAAATTTACTATGATTACAAAGCATCTGCAGCAAGTTATCTGCTTTTTTTGCTTCTCTTGCCCAGACCCCAGGATCTCTAATCTTTCTATCCCCAGAGTCAACAAAGATTTCTGCTCCTTTTGATCTTTTAGATTTTAAATACTTCACAGTAAAGCCAGTTCTGAGATATGCAAATGCATCCTAAACTTTTCTCTTATGAAATTCTAATATACTGCAACTACAGACAGGACCATAGAAAGCTCCAAGGGTTAAATCTTGGCCCCACTGAAGCCAAGGAGAGTTTTGACTTCAGTGGGGCCATGATTTCTCCTCAGATGTGAACACCATTGAACTTTGGACCAATCCCAACCTTTATGTTCCAACAGTCCAGTAGCCTGTTTTTTGACAGTGGCTGGTGCCAGGTGCTTCAGAGGGAATGAACAGAATAGGGTAATTATCTGTCACCCTGTCTCAGTGTCTGGCAGTCAGGGCCTTAGGGATACCCAGAACATAGGATTGTATCCCTGACCATCTTGGCTAATAGCCACTGATGGACCTATCCTCTGTGAAGTTATCTAATTCTTTTTGGAACACAATTATACTTTTGGCCTTCACAATGTCCCTGGCGACGAGTTCCACAGGTTGACTATGGATTGTGTGAAGAGGTACTTCCTTATGTTTGTTTTAAACTTGCTGTCTACTTATTTCATTGGGTGACCCCTAATTCTTGTGTTATGTGAAAGGGTAAATAACACTTCCCTATTTGCCTTCTTCACACCATTTATGACGTCTATAACCTCTCTCGTATTCCCTGCCAGTTGTCTCTTCTAAACTGAACAGTCCCAGTATTTTTAATCTCTCCTAATATGAAAGCTGTTGCAAACCCCTAATCACTTGTATTGCCCTTCTTTGTACTTTTTCCAATTCTAATGTATCTATTTTGAGATAGGATAACCAGAATTGCACACTGTATTCAAGGGGTAGGCATCCTATGGATTTATACAGTGGCATTATGATATTTTCTGTCTTATTTTCTATCCCTTTCCTAGTGGGCCCTAACATTCTGTTGGCTTTTTTGACTGCTGCTGCACACCGAGCAGATGTTTTCAGGGAACTATGCACAATGACTCCAAGATCTCTTTCTTGAGTGGTAGCAGCCATTTGGACCCCTGTCATTTTGTATGTAAAGAACTGATTATTTTTTCCAATGTGTATTACTTTGCATTTATCAACACTGAATTTCATTTGCCATATTCTTGCCTCTGCTTTGGACTTAACTATTTTAAGTAATTTTGTATCATCTGCAAACTTTGCCACCTCACCATTTATCCCTTTTTCCATATAATTTATGAATATGTTGAACAGCATTGGTCGCAGTACAGATCCTTGAAAGACCCTACTATTTACCTCTCTCCACTATGAAAACTGACTATTTATTGCTCCCCTTTGTTTCCTATCTTTTAACCAGTTTCTGATCCAAGAGAGGACCTTCCCTTTTATGCTGTGACTGCTTAGTTTGCTTAAGAGCTGTTGGTGTGGGACCTTGTAAAAGGCTTTCTGAAAGTCCAAGTCTACTATATCCCCTGGATCACCCTTGTCTACATGCTGTTTGTCACCCTGAAAGAATTCTAATAGATTGGAGAGGCATGATATTCCTTTACAAAAGCCGTGTTGACTCTTCTCCAACATATTGCATTCATCTGTGTGTCTGATAATTCTTTTCTTTAGTATAGTTTCAACCAATTTGTCTGGTACTGAAGTTAGACTTACGTGTCTGTAATTGCCAGGATCACATCTGGAGCCCTTTTAAAAAGTAAGTGTACATTAGGTGTCCTCCAGTCATCTGGTACAGAGGTTGATTTAAGCCAGGGATCATCAACCTTTGGCACGCGGCTCACCAGGGTAAGCCCCCTGGCGGGCTGGGCCAGTTTGTTTACCTGCTGTGTCCGCAGGTTCGGATGATCGCGGCTCTCACTGGCCGCGGTTCGCCGTCCCAGGCCAATGGGGGCTGCGGGAAGTGGCGCGGGCCAACGGTTGTGCTGGCTGCTGCTTCCCGCCGCCCCCATTGGCCTGGAGCGGCGAACTGTGGCCAGTGGGAGCTGCAATCAGCCAAACCTGCAGACATAGCAGGTAAACAACCCGGCCTGGCCCACCAGGGGGCTTACCCTGGCGAGCCGCATGCCAAAGGTTGCCGATCCCTGATTTAAGCAATAGGTTACATACTGCAATCAGAAGTTCTGCAATTTCATATTTGAGTTGCTTCAGAACTCTTAGGTGAATATCATCTGGTCCTGGTGACTTTTTTACTCTTTAATTTATCAATTTGTTCCAAAACCTTCTCTTTTGACACCTCAGTCTAGGACAGTATCTCAGATTTGTCTCTTAAAATGAATGGCTCAGGTGTTGGAATCTCCCTCATTTCCTCTGCAATGAAGACCCAGGCAAAGAATTCATTTAGCTTCTCTGCAATTGCCTTGTCTTTCATAGATTCATAGATTCTAGGACTGGAAGGGACCTCGAGAGGTCATTGAGTCCAGTCCCCTGCCCGCATGGCAGGACCAAATACTGTCTAGACCATCCCTGATAGACATTTATCTAACCTACTCTTAAATATCTCCAGAGATGGAGATTCCACAACCTCCCTAGGCAATTTATTCCAGTGTTTAACCACCCTGACAGTTAGGAACTTTTTCCTAATGTCCAACCTAGACCTCCCTTGCTGCAGTTTAAGCCCATTGCTTCTTGTTCTATCCTTAGAGGCTAAGGTGAACAAGTTTTCTCCCTCCTCCTTATGACACCCTTTTAGATACCTGAAAACTGCTATCATGTCCCCTCTCAGTCTTCTCTTTTCCAAACTAAACAAACCCAATTCTTTCAGCCTTCCTTCATAGGTCATGTTCTCAAGACCTTTAATCATTCTTGTTGCTCTTCTCTGGACCCTTTCCAATTTCTCCACATCTTTCTTGAAATGCGGTGCCCAGAACTGGACGCAATACTCCAGCTGAGGCCTAACCAGAGCAGAGTAGAGCGGAAGAATGACTTCTCGTGTCTTGCTTACAACACACCTGTTAATACATCCCAGAATCATGTTTGCTTTTTTTGCAACAGCATCACACTGTTGACTCATATTTAGCTTGTGGTCCACTATAACCCCTAGATCCCTTTCTGCCGTACTCCTTCCTAGACAGTCTCTTCCAATTCTGTATGTGTGAAACTGATTTTTTCTTCCTAAGTGGAGCACTTTGCATTTGTCTTTGTTAAACTTCATCCTGTTTACCTCAGACCATTTCTCCAATTTGTCCAGATCATTTTGAATTATGACCCTGTCCTCCAAAGCAGTTGCAATCCCTCCCAGTTTGGTATCATCCGCAAACTTAATAAGCGTACTTTCTATGCCAATATCTAAGTCGTTAATGAAGATATTGAACAGAGCCGGTCCCAAAACAGACCCCTGCGGAACCCCACTCGTTATGCCTTTCCAGCAGGATTGGGAACCATTAATAACAACTCTCTGAGTACGGTTATCCAGCCAGTTATGCACCCACCTTATAGTAGCCCCATCTAAATTGTATTTGCCTAGTTTATCGATAAGAATATCATGCGAGACCGTATCAAATGCCTTACTCAAGTCTAGGTATACCACATCCACAGCTTCTCCCTTATCCACAAGACTCGTTATCCTATCGAAGAAAGCTATCAGATTGGTTTGACATGATTTGTTCTTTACAAATCCATGCTGGCTGTTCCCTATCACCTTACCACCTTCCAAGTGTTTGCAGATGATTTCCTTAATTACTTGCTCCATTATCTTCCCTGGCACAGAAGTTAAACTAACTGGTCTGTAGTTTCCTGGGTTGTTTTTATTTCCCTTTTTATAGATGGGCACTATATTTGCCCTTTTCCAGTCTTCTGGAATCTCTCCCGTCTCCCATGATTTTCCAAAGATAATAGCTAGAGGCTCAGATACCTCCTCTATTAGCTCCTTGAGTATTCTAGGATGCATTTCATCAGGCCCTGGTGACTTGCAGGCATCTAACTTTTCTAAGTGATTTTTAACTTGTTCTTTTTTTATTTTATCTGCTAAACCTACCCCCTTCCCATTAGCATTCACTATGTTAGGCATTCCTTCAGACTTCTCGGTGAAGACCGAAACAAAGAAGTCATTAAGCATCTCTGCCATTTCCAAGTTTCCTGTTACTGTTTCTCCCTCTTCACTAAGCAGTGGGCCTACCCTGTCTTTGGTCTTCCTCTTGCTTCTAATGTATTGATAAAAAGTCTTCTTGTTTCCCTTTATTCCCGTAGCTAGTTTGAGCTCATTTTGTGCCTTTGCCTTTCTAATCTTGCCCCTGCATTCCTGTGTTGTTTGTCTATATTCATCCTTTGTAATCTGTCCTAGTTTCCATTTTTTATATGACTCCTTTTTATTTTTTAGATCATGCAAGATCTCGTGGTTAAGCCAAGGTGGTCTTTTGCCACATTTTCTATCTTTCCTAACCAGCGGAATAGCTTGCTTTTGGGCCCTTAATAGTGTCCCTTTGAAAAACTGCCAACTCTCCTCAGTTGTTTTTCCCCTCAGTCTTGATTCCCATGGGACCTTACCTATCAGCTCTCTGAGCTTACCAAAATCTGCCTTCCTGAAATCCATTGTCTCTGTTTTGCTGTTCTCCCTTCTACCCTTCCTTAGAATTGCAAACTCTATGATTTCATGATCACTTTCACCCAAGCTGCCTTCTACTTTCAAATTCTCAATGAGTTCCTCAAGTCTAAGTGCTCAAGTTAAAATCAAGTCTAGAACAGCTTCCCCCCAGTAGCTTTTTCAACATTCTGAAATAAAAAGTTGTCTGCAATGCAGTCCAAGAATTTGTTGGATAGTCTGTGCCCTGCTGTGTTATTTTCCCAACATATATCCGGATAGTTGAAGTCCCCCATCACCACCAAATCTTCGGCTTTGGATGATTTTGTTAGTTGTTTGAAAAAAGCCTCATCCACCTGTTAGGTGGCCTGTAGTAGACTCCTAGCATGACATCACCCTTGTTTTTTACCCCTTTTAGCCTAACCCAGAGACTCTCAACACTTCCATCTCCTATGTCCATCTCTACCTCAGTCCAAGTGTGTACATTTTTAATATATAAGGCAACACCTCCTCCCTTTTCCCCCTGTCTATCCTTCCTGAGCAAGCTGTATCCATCCACACCAACATTCCAATCATGTGTATTATCCCACCAAGTTTCAGTGATGCCAACAATGTCATAGTTGTATTTATTTATTAGCACTTCCAGTTCTTCCTGCTTATTACCCATACTTCTCGCATTTGTATATAGGCATCTAAGATACTGGTTTGATCTTTCCTCCCAGTTTTGTCCTGACCCTCCTTTCTCTCTGCCAATATAGCCCACACTCCCTCTCGTTTCCGACCCATCTCCCAGGTCTCCATGTTCCCCACTTACCTGCGGGCTTTGCTCACCTGTCCCCGTCGAACCTTTCTCCCTTTCGTGAGTGAACCTTTTAGCACCTTGTTCATCCAGTGGCTCCACTGATTGTTTGGCAGCCTCTCTGCTTCTGAAGTACTTACATTTTTTGTGCTGTTAGTTTTTGTGTCTTTTGCTAGTTGTTCTTCAGATTCTTTTTTGTCCTGCATAATTACTGTTTTACACTTGACTTGTCAGAGGGCTTGTCTACATTTACATTTTCTAGCTCTTTAACTTGCTGGCTCAGGGGGGTGAAAAATCACCCCCCTGAGTGCACCAAGTTTGAGCACTTTAAAGTGTTAGTGTGGACAGGCTCCGAGCGCTGGGAGCCATGCTCCTGGCGCTCAGAGCTATTCCCCTCATGAAGGTAGATTACCAGGAGTGCTCTCTCCCAGCACTCGCGCATGACCACACTCACACTTCAAAGTGCTGCCGTGGGAGCTTTGAAATTTCTAGTGTAGACATAGCCAGAGTTTGTGCTCCTTTCTATTGTCCTCAGCTGGATTTGACATCCATTTTTTAAAGGATGGCTTTTTGCTTCTAACTGCCTCTTTTGCTCTGTTGTTTAGCCATGCGGGAATATTTTTGGTCCTCTTGCTGCGTTTTTTTTTTTTTTTTAATTTGGGGTATACATTTAATTTGAGCCTCTATTATGTTGTTTTTTTAAAAGTTTCCATGCAGCTTGCAGGAAACTCTTGCATTTCACTCTTGTGACTGTTTCTTTTCATTTTCATTTAACTGCTCCCTGATTTTTGTATAGTTCCCCTTTTTGTAGTTAAATGCTACTGTGGTGGGTTTGTTTAGTATTTTCCCCCTACAGGGATGTTAAATTTAATTATATTATTGTCACTATTACTGAGCAGTTCAGCTCTATTCACCTCTTGGACCAGATCCTGTATGCCAGTTAGGACTTAATCAAGAATTGCCTCTCCCCTTTTGCGTTCCAAGACTAACTGCTCCAAGAAGCAGTCATTAATGGTGTCTAGAAATTTTATTTCTGCATCCCATTGTGAGATGATGTACTCAGTTAGTATGGGGATAGTTGAAACCCCCCCATTATTATAGGGTATTCTGTTTTTTGTATCCTCTCTAATCTCACTGAGAATTTCGCAGTCACTGTCACCATCCTGATCAGGTGGTTAATAATATATTCCTGCTGTTATATTCTTCTTATTCAAGCACAGAATTTCTATCCATAGAGATGCTATGATATAGTTTGTACTGTAATCGATCATGGGAAAAAATTTTTTTAAAAAATGGAGTGAAGTCAGGAGGGAAAAGACTATATAACAAAAGGAAGAGACATAATTCCTTTAAAAATTACTAAATTGGAAGCTAATTGACAGTATGTTACAACTAAGTATGGTGTATGACAGACATTGCACGACTTTATTAAATTAAGTTGCAGCGGTCATGTCTCCGGGGAGGCTGGCAGGTTGGGATTACTATACAGGTGTTTCACCCGGGTTCGCAGATTTAATCCTCAAACTAGTAGGTGTAGGGTATTTTTTCAAATGATGGTGACAATCTATATCTGATTGGACATAATGTATTCTGTAAAAAATTGATGTGTAATATTTACTGATGATATAAAATAGTATTTAAGAACATAAGAATGGCCATACTGGGTCAGACCAAAGGTCCATCTAGCCAACTATCCTGTCTTACGACAGTGGCCAGTGCCATGTGCCCCAGAGGGAATGAACAGAACAGGTAATCATCAAGTGATCCATGCCCTGTCGTCCATTCCCAGGTTCTGGCAAACAGAGGCTAGGGACACCATACCCGCCCATCCTGGCTAATAGCTATTGATGGACCTATCCTCCATGATTTATCTAGTTCTTTTTTGAACCCTGTTATAGTATTGGCCTTCACAACATCCTCTGGCAAGGAGTTCCACATGTTGACTGTGCGTTGTGTGAAAAAATACTTCCTTTTGTTTGTTTTAAACCTGCTATCTATTAATTTTATTTGGTGGCCCCTAGTTCTTGTGTTATGAGAAGGAGTAAATAACACTTCCTTATTTATTTTCTCCACAGCAGTCATGATTTTATAGATGTCTATCATATCCCCCCCGTAGTTGTCTCTTTTCCAAGCTGAAAAGTCCCAGTCTTATTAATCTCTCCTCATACGGCAGCCGTTCCATACCACTAAGCATTTTTGTTGCTCTTTTCTGAACCTTTTCCAATTCCAATATATCTTTTTTGAGATGGGGCAACCACAGCTGCACGCAGTATTCAAGATATGGGCGTACCATGGATTTATATAGAGGCAATATGATATTTTCTGTCTTATTATCTATTCCTTTCTTAATGCTTCCCAACATGCTTTTTTGACTGCTGCTGCACATTGAGTGGATGTTTTCAGAGAACTATCCACAGTGACTCCAAGATCTCTTTCTTGAGTGGTAACAGCTAAGTTAGACCCCATCATTTTATACGTATAGTTGGGATTATGTTTTCCAATGTGCATTACTTTGCATTTATCAATATTGAATTTCATCTGCCATTTTGTTGCCCAGTCACCCAATTTTGAGAGATCTTTTTGTAGCTCTTTGCAGTCTACTTGGGACTTAAGTATCTTGAGTAGTTTTGTATCATCTTCAAATTTTGCCACCTCACTGTTTACTCCTTTTTCCAGATCATTTATAAATATGTTGAATAGGACTGGGCCCAGTACAGACCCCTGGGGGACACCACTATTTACCTTGCTCCAGTCTGAAAACTGACCATTTATTCCTACCCTTTGTTTCCTATCTTTTAACCAGTTACCAATCCATGAGAGAACCTTCCCTCTTATCCCATGACTGTTTAGTTAACATTTGTAGTTAAAATTTTATTTATCAAAAAATTGTATTTTAGCTTTTGAAGACAACCTGGAAGAATGTGACTCCAATAAAAGATCCATGCTGCTCAAGCAGGTGGATGTTGTTGATTCGTATCTTATAAAAATAACCACTGTACTTGAGCTTGCAGTGGTTGTGGCTGAATTTACAAGCCATACAGAGATGTTTGCTTTCATATAAGAGAGCGAGACTGTGACAAAGAATTGATTTTCCTTTTTTAATCTTATAACCTTTCTGTAAATATTGATCATGCTAAGTGCATTGTAGTCTACCTCTTTAGGTTAATTTAATTAAATTTTGCATTTCTATAATGCCCTTTAATACAGAAGGATCCCAAAACACTTTACAAATCTAGATAACTGTATTGACATCAGTGCATTGTGATGGGATTACACCAGCCTAACAAAATAAGAATTTGTGTCTGTGGTTAGGTCTGTCACAGGCAGAAGAAGGGTTAATGCAGCCTTGGGGAGACTGCGCAGATCCCAGCCAATTAGAAGAGGGCTTATTGAGCCAGCCAATAGGGAGAAGGCTTAGTGGAGCAGCCAATCAGGGCCAGGCTGGCCTAAATAAGAAGGGCTGCTGAGCAGAACAGAGGCAGTCTCTCCCTGGAGGCCAAGGAGGAGGACTGGCTGCCCTGTAGGAGGGTTGAGAGAGACAGCGCCACGGAAAGAGCAATACTGGGCAGGGTCAGGGGAGCAAGAGGGAGCTCCAGCCTGAGGCCCTGATACAAAGGCAGAGAAGGTGCTAGGGCTGCCGGGGAGTGGCCCGGGGAAACAGACAGTGGAGTAGGAGGAGGGGCAGTACGTGGCTGCCAGCTATAGGGTCCCTGGGCTGGGACCCAGAGTAGCGTGTGGGCCCAGGTCCCCTCCTTTGCTCCCCCACTTGCCACCAAGGGGAGTGGTCAGTGCATGGACTGCAGTTTGCCACTGAAGCAAGTGGCTGGACTGAGGACTGTCGGGTCCCCCGGAATTAGGGAGAGAACTGAATGGGCACAGCTGGAGGGCTGTGTCCAGAAGAGGACGCCGGGGTTCGGGGAGTGACGTGGGTCCTAGAGGTGGAGGCAAGAGTGACGATGGGCGAGTCACCACTAGATGAGGGCGCTACAGTGAAATGCGAGCTAATTCCCAGGACAGCCAGCAGCAGGTGCCGCTGTGGTGAGTCCCGCCCCGTTACAGTGTGTCTGTGTTTTTGTATGTCTTCAGAATCCATTCTTACTATGCATATTGTAAAGGGCCATGACCACTTACAGCACTACATAAATAACAAAATGTAAGACAGCTTTGCTAAGTTTCACTCATCCACTTTCCCATGGGGAGTAATATTTCTGACAAGTGAATAAAATATCATTGATTTTTTCATTATCATTGTCAACTTCATACGGGTGGAGAAGTAGGGGTTGTGCCTAGACTGGTAAAGTTCCAAGAGAATTTTACAAGGTTGACATAAAATAAATATTTTTTTTACTTCCTTTTTCCCCTCCACACTGAAATCTAGCTAACTATAGATTTGAAAACAATCATTCTTTTATTACTCACTGCAACATTTCACAGTAATTTAGGCCAAAGAAGTGAGGAAGAATGTATCTAATTGAAATTATAATGAAATTCTAGGTAGGAAGAAGGTAATTACAAGATTTGTACTTTTGAGGGCACTAGTGCTGCTACTGCTACTTTTGAAAAAAGTGCCAAAGTGTGACAGCCACCATTCTGAGTAACTGAGGACTGATCTCCATATCTGAAAGCACGAGTCTCCGCAGCTTGAGCTAAACGGCCAGGCTCTGTAACAGATCCATATCCTCTGTGGATTAGGCATAGATATGGACATGTAGTATAATCTAAACAGTGGGTTACAAGGAATTTGGAGGAACCTCAATTTTGCCTGTCATCCATAAGAAGACATCTCCAACAGGACAGCAGCTGCTAATACCGTACTAGGACTGTCTGTGGGAAGAACCCCACCTACTGAATAAGTCCCCAGTTCCAATAAAACCTGGAGATTTCACTGTGGCAATCTCTTCCAAGTACTAATGTACCCTAGCTTTGCTTAGCCTGTGAGATTTGACAAGCTAAGATCATAGCCTGACATTGGAAGAAGCTACTCAAAATTGACCTTAAAGATTAAGTTATTAGTTTAGAATCTAGATGCTTAGCTTATTGCAGCTTCAAATGAGATTGAGGTAAGAAAACCCTTTAATTTATTTTTTTCCGAATTGTAATTACATTATTCGAGGAGCACAGATATCTGCTAATAATACAATGCTTTTATACAGGTTTTTTAAACTTCCTGTAGTAATGAAAAAGCACAAGTGCTGATATATTAAATCACAAACTAATTAAACAGAGGTTGTTGAGAATGACCTTTGCCTATGGCAGCACTTGTAAGATTCAATTATATTTAAAGGTAAAATATATAATTAATCAACTTGTTTGAAAGCAGTCAGATTGGCTTCAGTAGCTTTCAGCTGTTTTATTTTGCCTTGTACCCTTGAGAACATACTTCAGTGTTGTAACTTTATGTAAATTTTATAATCGGAGTCATTGCTTCCTTTATTTATCCTTTGCCACATTAACAAGACAGGGGGCATCAGTTTTACAGAGTTCCATTCAGTTCTAGGCCATAATTTATTAGTCTTACTCTTCTGTGTCTTCTTTTGCTCCATCTGTATGAAAATACTTTATTCAGCCCATTTGCAAGACCGCTGCCCTCTTCACATTAAAATCCCTCCCATCTCTCATGATGCCTATAAGAAACTTGCTAAATTGTCACTCATGAGCATAAGTTACATGCCCTATTTATTGATATTAAGCATAACCGTGCACTTCTTCTTCCCCTCCCCCTTCCTGCTATCCACTTGTCTGTCTTTACACTGTGAGATCCTTGGGACAATGAATGGTATTACGCAGGTATGGTACCCCTTAAGAATGCTACTCTCTTTCTAAGGGGAAAACTTAATTTACAACAACATCCTGTTTTCACTCTTGTACAGCCGTGTTTGGCATTGTTAAAAATGTGCAAGTACATACCGTTCTTAAGTTATTCTGAATCTCAAGGACTTCAGCTCTTTACATTTTTTCCATTTTCAAACTGACAAACCATATTTACATTTGTAGAAATACAGTGAGCACTAGAACTTTTGTTGTTAGTCTTGTTTTTGAGGAAAGGGGATTATGATGATGATAATAATAATCAGTGTCTTTTTATGGCTATTCCAAGCAAATCAATACCAGAATGCATTGCTACCTTTAAATGTTGCCTAGTACATTAATTTTTTTCCAATTTAACTTCAAGGTTGACAGATGCCAACATAACAAATAATCTGAACTATTTGTAAACATTAATGCGTTCTAACTGTAACTACTCAAGAAAAAAGATCTGGCTGCCACTGTGGTTCACTCAATGAAACCATCTGAACAATGTTTAGTGATTGTCAAAAAAACAAACAAAATATTTGAATGTACTATAAAGAAAGGGGCAGGAAGTAATAACTGCTGTTTATTTATTATTTTGCAATGTACAAAAGTGTGCTAGGTACGTCACAATGAAAATAAGAGGACATAGTCCCTTTAAGACAGTGTTTCTCAAACTGGGGTCGCTGCTTGCGTAGAGAAAGCCCCGGGCCGGTTTGTTTACCTGCCCCGTCCGCAGGTCCGGCCGATCGCGGCTCCCACTGGCCGCGGTTTGCTGCTCTGGGCCAATGGGAGCTGCTGGAAGTGGCGCGGGCTGAGGGATGTACTGGTCGCTGCTTCCAGCAGCTCCCATTGGCCTGCAGCAGCGAACCACGGCCAGTGGGAGCCATGATCGGCCGGACCTGCGGACGGGGCAAGTAAACAAACCAGCCCGGCCCGTCAGGGGCTTTCCCTACGCAAGCGGCGACCCCAGTTTGAGAAACACTGCTTTAAGACATGATGTAACAAAAGTGGAAAAGTATTTAACAAAACAGTAGGTAGTACCTGGGGGTGAAGGAGAATGAAACCTCAATAAGGTTGTGTGGTTATCTCCATTAGACTGTTGGTAAGTCACTCCATCACACCTTCGGTGTCAGAAGACACAGGTCCTTGAAATGGGTATCTGTATCTTAGGTCTGGTATCCATAATGAATCCCCTAAGGTCACCTGTTCATTAGAGCTAGTGGAAAACCAGAATTCCTGTCCCGTGGAAAATGCTAAGATTTTAAAATTGCATTTTGTCTTGAATTGGGACAAAACATAAAAATTATTTTTCGTGAAATGAAATATATTCCAAAAAATTTTGTTTCTGCTTTATAAAAATGTTTTGTTCTTCAAGTATGTGTCAGTGTGAATCTCACTGTGGGTGGGCGTGTGTCTCATGCATGTGAGATCGGAGTACTTTAAATATCAGTGTCCATCAGGGCCTGCTTGTGCTCTCATGGGAGACCATAAAGGGTGGGGCAGATGTGAGCCTCCCTCAGTTCCCTTTTACCATCCACATCAGTGAGATGAACCTGGGAAGTGTCTGACTTGCTAGTCTTTAGCTCTGGCCACATCTTCTCAAATTCTTCAAAATCTACAGGGGTCTTGATCCAATGATAGAAAACTGCCATGAAGGAACTTGACCTCTCCTGGACTGAATATTGATGGTCAATGCTCCCTGTACAGGCCATCTTAACATGCTGGATTCTAAACCTGTGGGCTTCAAGCCTGCCCAGCCTGTGACAGATTAATTCTGTTGAAAGATGGGCACAGTAGGTGTCTCTTCTATTTAGAAGAGACCCATATTCCTGTTGCTCTCTGCACGTGTTCTCACCTTCCCCAAGCAGATCCAGAGCAGAAAGGTCAGCTGCCTCTACCACAGGACTCAGCCACCATCACACCAGGAAAGGCACTGGACTGGCCAATAACCATATTGCATGCTGTTGTAGTCTTATTGGTATTACTGGAGTCTGTCTTCAGATGCTTCTGGGAGCTGATCTGCACTGCATTTGAGGAAGAGAAGGAGATCCCATTCCCTGATGGCATCCCTGGCCAGACCAGCAGCACCAGACAGGGAAGAATACCCAGAGGAATGTGACCTGGGGGCAGACCAACAACAATGTCCCACTTCACCACCTCAGGACCTGTAATTTTGGTCACCTGATGAAGTGGTGTCAGCACTGGTACTGGTGCTATATGACTTTGTTTCAAGAACATCTCATGAGTATTCAATAGACTCTAGAAACAGAGAAATCTGTGATACAAAAAGTCTCGTAACTTATATGCATGCCTGGTTGACCAGGTGGTCAACCATCTTCCACACGGAGACTCTGATAGGTTTATACTTTAGGTCCTTCCATAGGCAGGCCTATTTCTGTTGATCCCAGTCTCATGCCTGTCAGTTCTCACAAGTGACTCTGTGAGTTCTGTATGTTCTATGAAAGTGACGCCATTGTGTTTAGTTTCTGTATGAGGCATTCTTTATCTTACCATTTAGTTAGGAATACAATCACTAACAAGCCCATAAAGATACGTATAACATTTATGAAGTTAATACAGTAGTCTCTGAATATTCTGTTGTTTCATAGCATTGCATCTGTCATTCTTTTCAATTCTACCCAACACATTTCCAAAATGCAGAAATAAAAGGGGTTCAAAGACAGTGTAATCTGCAGGCTGGTCCAAGGCAGTAGATGCCCCAGTGGTTGAAGAGGCCACAAAACCAACAGGAGCCTGGGTAGAAGTAAGAAGGAGAAGCTCACAGTATGTTTCTTCGTTAAGAAAAAAAAGTTAAAAGTTGCATCGGTTTATTGAATTATTTTAATTGCATAATCATCTAAGAGCTAAACAAACTATATTGGGGTCTATTTGTAATAATGAAACATTTAGTGATACTTTTTCATTTAAACATATTTTATTTTATCAACCACATATGAAGAATGAGGAGAGCAGAACAACCATTGAAATGAAACTACTATTTTTCCTACTAACAGCATATTGCATACTAAGGGCTAATGGGAAAATAGAAGATAAAAGCAAACACCAATCTCTGTATTTTTTTTTAATTTGTATTAAAAGAACAGTATGTTTGCAAAGTCAAACACTTGAAAGTTAAGAAATGCCAAGTGGAAAGTTGAAACATTTAGATCCATAGCACAGACCTCTCTCTCAGCTGATCTAATGAAGTAATTAGTAGTAGCAGTTTCTGTTAGGCTCTGTATCAGCCAGCCAGTATAGGGGAATGGGCATCTACTTTGACAATGGATTTTCCAGGTATTTGCTGGGAAATGCAGCAAATACAGTAGAGTAATGTTGAAACTCTGGAATCCCGGATTCAATTTCAGGTTCTGGAGGGGAGTGACTGCGCTAGTGTATATAGACCCTTTTGCTGCTCCTCTCCCAGTTTGTCTCCATCTGTTCCTTTCTCCCCACGGTCTGTTTGTCCCCGTCTGCTTTCCCCACCCCCCACACAGAGGCAGACTAGGTGGTGCAGATGTCTGTCCCAGCCTGGCCTGTCCTCCTCTCTTGCACTTCCATTCAAGCAAGTCCAAGTACTTCCTCTTACTTCAGGCTCCCTGGACGCCAGCTAGCAGTGGGGAGTCTGGTGACATTGAGAGTACAGGAGAGACAGTCTCCATGTTCTTAGTTCTCAGGCCCAGCCCAGAATGGACCCCTGGCATGCAGAGGAGTAATTGGTAGAAAAGTGTTGCTGAGCTTCTACATACTCTGTGGCTTGGATGGAGCTTGTGTAACCCCCTAGTCAGTGTGCTATGTGTAGGGATCTTAGAAATCCATTTGCCATGGAAAAATGCAGAATTTAGTTTTTACATTTTGTGAAAAAATAAAAACATATATTAACTACAATGGAACCCATTTATCTGATCTAATTGGGACCGGGACCAGATCAGATAAACAAAAATTTGGATAATCTGGAGAATGGGCAAGGCACTTCGGCCCCAGGCAGCAGACCTCGGGCTGTCAGCCCCAGGCAGAATCCCTGCCGCCTGGGGCTGACAGCTGGAGCCCTGCTGCTGAGGGGTGACAGCAGGAGCCCTGCCCGGGGCTGAATCCCCATTCTCTGGATTATCTGAATTTTTGCTTATTTGATGTGGCCCCATCCCAATTCGATTGGATAAACGGGGTTCCACTGTACATTGTGGCTAGGGAAACTAATGTTCAGCATTTCATTTTAAGTGCAGAAAAACGTGGATTTTTATGTTTTTTATTGGAGAATTTTTGTTTTTTATCACAGAAAACTAGAATCCCTGGTTATGTGTCTCCCTCTGTGCTTGATCCACAGAAGATGTTGTCTGTTACAGCTCTGAGCTAGAGAGCCTGGCTCGTTATCTCAAGCTGTAGAGACTCATGCTTTTAGCTCTGAGGTCCCTCGTTCAGTTTGAGGTGTTGATCTGGTTGGTAGCAATTGTGTCCTCAGTACTGTCAACACCTAGGAGGTGTGAGGGGATGGAGCATGCTCTGTATAGATGAACTTGTCAGAGAATAATACTGCAGACCATGGGTGCCAGAGATGGCCCTTGGCCCCTGAGCAGAGCTGGGTGGTGCAATGGCTGGAGTCCCTTCCCTGCTGGTAGGACAGAGGCTGGGCCAAATTTGAGTGAATGGCATTGCTCCCACTTCCCCCTCCCCACACTTTTGCAGTCCATCCAGTACCCCTGCTACAGTCTCTATCAAGCCTCTACTGAGCATGTTCAAACTGTGATTTTCAGAGGTTTATAACTTGTCCAGATTTGGGTGGATTTTCACAGGAACATCAAAAGGTACAGCCTGACACAAGGGGGACACCCTGCCAGATTTCAAGTTCCTGCTCCAAAGCACAGAGGCCTTCAAGATTCTCAGTGAAATGGTTGTAAGAATCTTCTAATATTGGCAAAATAATGTATTTTTCCCTTACCTCATTGTCAGAAACAGCTGAGCCATTTTAGCTGAAACTTTAAAAATAAATAAAATCAACCTGAAGCAGCAACCTGTCACGGAAAATTTGAGTCCAAACGGTTAGGTTTGGTAAAGTTATAAGCAACTGAAAATAGGGTCTTATAATGGAAAGTATTGAAAAGAGTACTTTAGCTATGAAAGAAATGAAGAAATATTTAAAATTATCCTGTGTTTTATACTTATAATATAGAGAAGTTACAAGCTAATTATAGTCTTTCTGAGCAGCAGCAAATTCTACAGCAGTGGCGTTTCAGATGACTTCTCTCATTGGTGTGGAAAATAACAGTTAAAGAATACAGAGACAAATCTAGATTAATAACTTTGGTCGAAGGAACAGAGGGTCCTGTGGCACCTTTAAGACTAACAGAAGTATTGGGAGCATAAGCTTTCGTGGGTAAGAACCTCACTTCTTCAGATGCAAGAAGTGAGGTTCTTACCCACGAAAGCTTATGCTCCCAATACTTCTGTTAGTCTTAAAGGTGCCACAGGACCCTCTGTTGCTTTTTACAGATTCAGACTAACACGGCTACCCCTCTGAACTTTGGTCGATAGTTTATATGCTGCTTGCTGGAACTGAAGACTAACGGCTGTCAACCACATCTACATGTGGACATAGTTTTGGACACAATTCAAACAAATATCCATCTGAATTGTTGGAGTCTTCTATTGTTCCATATAGGAGTGAAATATGTTCACTGACAGGTACTACATTGCATCAATTTGATCTTAATGCTTCATGATACTATGTTTCATGATACTATCATAGGGTGTTTAAAGGAACTTAAGCCAAATACACCTGTCACTAATTTCCCTAAAATCCCTTTCTCCTTTTCCTACAGTTATTTTATTAGGAAAAAAACCTAAAAAAGACTCAATACTATTTATCATTGTAAACCCTCTGAGTAAGGACTGTCTTTTCATTATATGTTTGTACAATGCCTAGCACAATGTCCCTGTCTGGAGCTTGCAACTACTAATTATAATTAATTATCCCTTTCCTGTTAATTCATTCTGATATGAGAAATCCCATTACAAATAAATCAGGTCTGTTTTAGGTCCTTTTATCAAATGATAACTTTTTAAATTGGATGTAACAATCATTAGTGTTTTCCCTTTATTTTCATATGTAGCTTACATTCTCTAATTATGTGGAAGGGGTATTTTTCTAAGTAAAACATTTAGGGTCATAGTCAGGTTGTATTCAAATTTGTGGAGAAAATGTCTAAAGATTAACGATGCAGAAGCAGTTTTCTTGTGGGCCTGTTTTCTACTTGTTTGAGGTCCCATAAATTGTTGCTTGTCCAGAATGGTAATAGGGTATGGAGCCTTTCACCTCTGGGACTATGATTAGGGCTCTCTGCGTAATGTGATTGTGTGGCTCCAAAGATTGCAGCATAATAATTGTTCTTTTTGATTTTGCTGTTCAATGTGCTGTGGAATCCAAGCTTTCATTGGTTTTTAAAAATAAAGTCTCTAGTCCTGATGATTATCCAGATAGTCCCATAGTGTCTGCTGGGCTTAGTGTGGAAGGAGAAATGGCTGGACAAAAAAGTAACTGATGGTGCTTACCTAATTCTCAGAGCTGCTGTCTTCTGGCCCTGATGCAGTTTAAACCATGCCAGCTGGTAATGGCCCCTCAAGGGCAATCTGTCAGCTGAGAACACTGTAGCGCTCCTGCCATCTCTCCTGGTATGTTCCCTATGCAAAGGTTAGGACTGGTAATGATGTAGAAGCTTGTTAAATCAGATGAGGACTTCCCTAGGCTGGGTGATTTTCAGCTTGTGAAATACAGCCTGTTTGTGGTTCCTGTGCACTACTGGTTTTGGGCTGAGTGGGCCAGATATTCTGGCCCATATACCTTGAGAATATGAACGGAGTGTAAACCAATGCAATTATGTTGGCCTGAGTTTTTGGATAGCTTGAGGCAATAGCCCTGAGATCTGTGAGCTCCCTCATTCCACTTAATGGGGTGTTATTTGTGAAGTCTAATGATGTCAACATTGTTAACTATTTCAATGCTGAACATTTTAGCAGAAACATCACATTAACATGCTTCTCCATCCTCAGTGGATGTAGTGGCAGATATTGTTGGGGGATGCAGTGGGACAGTGAGATGATCTCAAGATTTACTGGAGTTGAGAATGAGAAATTCTGTCACTTTCCCTAATTTCAACCTCACCATTGCGCCTTCCTGAGAATGGGAGGGAAAGAGGAGATGAAGATCACTGATCTGTGTAACTTTCTGCCACAGGACATCAGAATGAAATTCTGTTTGCGAATTCAGAGCACAATGCAAGACTTCTGTTTATACATATTCTCTTAAGAGAATCAGTGACATAAGCCTCTTTTTACTGTAAATGATTTGCTTGATTCACTGTTGCTTCATCGTCCTCTGTGTGTTTGTCTCATCCACGTACTGTATCTTGTCATTGCCTGGTTTGTGAGCTATTTGAATCAGGGTCTGTCTTTTTACTTCATGTCTTGATTCGTGCCTGTTGGCTACTGCAGTACAAATAAATAATCATTATCCCCTCACCATTATCAAAGGTTTCAGTGTCCTTCTGATTGTGAAAAATCAAAAACCAATTGGGTGCAAATAGCCCTAACAGCCCCCTACCCATTGTTCATACCCTTCAGCTTTCCTGGATAAATTTCTGGTATGCACTGTCAATAGAAAAATCTGCAGGACTTCCAAAATTTGGGGGAATGTAGAGGAAACTAAATTTAACCTGAAAGTAAACAGAATAAGAAAGATTGCACTGTATTCTGGGTGAAGAGTGATGGGAAGAGGGCAGGGCTCAACTGCACGGGTTCCTGCCAAGTTATTCAGGGTCCCTGCTGAATAACTTGCGTCTAATGCCCTGCATAGTACATGGGCCCTCGACAGTGGTTCAAAATTGGACAACTCAACAGTAACCAGCTGGTCAGTGGTGTCTGTGAGATGAGTTGGTTATCTCAGTTCAACTCCTAGGAGACAAATATTGACATCACAAAAAGTATCAACAACTTTGGCATAAATACACAACCTTGGGAGGAAATCAGCAGAGAAGCCAATGATTAACAGGGCCTGGAGTGTGAACTATCTTCTTGCACCTGGCTGTGGCCCCTTCAGGACTGGGTTGAAGCATACCAGCATGCCAGTGGGGGGAGCGGAAACTTTCATTTCTCCTGCCAGTGCTGTGCTTGTTCTGTAGATAAACAGTTTTGATTTCCAGTGCTGTCAATCTGTCACTTTACATAAGCAATAAAATCCAATTTTAAAATCCCATAAAGAAATGTACTTGCATTACGTATAAAACCAAACATGGTGATATGATATATCAGCAATAGAATTTCAAAAACTAGTACTGAAGATAAGTACTCATAATGAAGAAGTTTAACACTGGATTTTTTAAAATAATGTAATGTATATCAGGGGATTTGCCATTTTGAAAAGTTGTAGTTGCCCTTTTTATTTCAATGAAAGTTCTTTTAACATTGAGCATTGATTTCTTACCCTGCGACAAATATTTAGCATTTAAAGAAAGCTTCTAATTCTGTTAAAAAAATCTGCATCATATTATTACTTTAATTCATGATAATAATCCAGACAGACTCTGACTATTAGATCAGTTTTAGCAGCAGTGTTTACCAAAAACCAATCTTAATTTTTGAGTCATTTGTTGTAGTACATGAATCTCTAACAGTATATCAGAATCCTTAGTCTTCATGTTGCATTATGCTTTTCCTGCATATTCAGGTTTTTTTTCTCCAGAACCAACAGTAAGATTCAAGAGGACCAATTTATGTATCTTGTTCTCCATAACATTTATGATTTTCTTTCAGGGATGTGCACTTTCAACAGTTGGTTGTGGTTTCTCCCTTTACCCACCCCCCGCCCCCCCTTGGTTGCTCACGAAATGTTGTGGGCTCTGCAGAAAACCTAGATTCCATAGATTCCAAGACCAGAAGGGACCATTGTGATAATCTAATCTGGCATCCTGCATAACACAGGCCATAGAACTGCCTCAAAATAATTCTTAGAGCATATCTTGTAGAAGAACACCCAATCTTGATTTAAAAATTGTCAATGATGGAGAATCCGTCATGACTCTTGGTAAGCTGTTCCAAAGGTTAATTTCTCTGTTAAAAATGTACACTTTATTTCCAGTCTGACTTTGTCTAGCTTCAACTTCCAGCCATTGGCTCATGATATACCTTTGTCTGCTAGACTGAAGAGTCCATTATTAAATATTTGTTCACCGCATAGTTACTTACAGACTGTAATCAAGTCACCCCCTAACCTTCTCTTTGCTAAGCTAAATAGATGGAGCTCTTTGAGTCTATAAGACATGTTTTCTAACGCTTTAATCATTCTCGTGGTTCCTCTCTGAACCTTCTCCAATTTAACAACATCATCCTTGAATTGTAGGCACCAGATCTGGACACAATATTCCAGTAGCAGTCACACAGTGCCAAATACAGAAGTAAAATAGCCTCTCTACTACTACTCAAGATTCCCCTGTTTTGGCCACAGGATCAGACTGGAAGCTCATGCTCAGCTGATTATCCACATGACCCCTAAATCTTTTCACAGTCACTGCTTCCCAGGATAGAGTCCCCCATCCTATTAGTATGATATAAGTTCTTTATTTCTAAATGTATACATTTACCTTTAGCCATCTTAAAACGCATAATCTTGGCTTGAGCCTCGCTTATGAAGCAATCCAAATCGCTCTGCATCAGAGCTCTTCATTATTTACCACTCCCCCAGTTTTTGTGACATCTGCAAACTTTATTAGTGATTATATTATGTTTTCTTCCAGGTCATTAATAAAAATGTCATATAGTGTATGGCTAAAAAATGATCTCTGCAGGACCCCACTGGAAACACAGCCATTCAATGATGATTCCCTGTTTGCAATTACATTTTGAGAACTATCAGCAGCTTCTAGTCCTTTTAATGTGTGCCATATAATTTTGTATCATTCTATTTTCTTAATCAAAATGTTATGGGGTACCAAGTCAAATGCCTTACAGAAGTCTAACAGTATTACATCATCACTATTACCTTTATCAACTAAGCTTGTAACCTCATAAAAAAAAAAGTTATCACGTTAGTTTGACAGGCTCCATTTTCCATAAATCCATGTTGATTGGCATTAATTATATTACTCTTCTTTAATTCTTTATTATTCTTGTCCCATATCAGCCCCTCTTGTCCGGGATCAATGTCAGACTGACAGGCCTGTAAGTATCTGGGTCATTCCGTTTATTCTTTTTAAATATGAATAATAGAAATGTACAAATATTTAGGATTAAGTTCTGTTCTTCTGAAGATCCATGCACCCAACATGCCTATTTGTAGGATCACTGCATATGATAGCAGCCTCAAATCGATCTGCTCTTCAGTTTTCACTGATTTTCTTTTTGTAGATCTGGATGTGGGTGGGATTCCCAGATCTACACTTCTGCCAAACATAGTCAATGTTTACCCATATGCCCAGATATAGGGCTCTTCTTAGTCATTCTTGTGCCTACCATATGTCTTGCTCTGGCTTCAGTTCCAAATGGGATTTCTTTTACACACATAACATAACACAATGACTTTGATTGGCAATATATGAGGAATAAATCATCTTTTACTGAAACTGTGGGTTCTGACTTACCATTCGATTTATGTATGACTAAGAATTTATATGTTGCTCCCAGTTTTTGTACCTAGGGTTGCCAACTTTCTAATTGCACAAAACCAAACACCCTAGCCCCGTCTTTTCCCTGAGGCCCCGCCCCTGCTCACTACATCCCCCCTCCCTCGGTGGCTTGCTCTTCCCACCCTCACTCACTTTCACTGGGTTGAGGCATTGGTTTGGGGTGCGGGAGGGGGTGAGGGCTCTAACTGGGGCTGCAGGCTCCAGGGTGGGGCCAGAAATGAGGGGTTCAGGGTGTTGGAGGGGGCTCTGAGCTGGGGCAGGGGGTTGGGGAGTGGGGCAGTGAGGGCTCCGGCTGGGGGTGCAGGCTCTGGGCTGGGGCCAGTGATGAGGGGCTTGGGGTGCAGGAAGGCGCTCCGGTTGGGGGAGGGCTCAGAGCTGGGGCAGGGGGTTGGGGCACGGGCTTACCTTGGGTGGCTCCCAGTCAGCAGTGCAGCAGATCTAAGGCAGGCTCCCTGCCTGTCCTGACTCCGTGCTGCGCCCTGGAAGCGGCCAGCAGGTCCGGCTCCTAGGTGGGGGGGCCAGGAGGCTCTGCGCACTGCTCTGTCCCGCAGGCACTGCCCCCACCCAGTTCCCGTTGGCCACGGTTCCCGGCCAATGGGAGTGCAGAGCTGGTGCTCGGGGTGGGGGCAGCGTGCGGAGCCCCGTGGCCCCTCCATCTAGGAGCTGAACCTGCTGGCCACTTCCTGGGTGCAGTGCGATGCCAGGTCAGGTAGGGACTAGCCTGCCTTAGACCCGCAGCACCCCCAACCAGACTTTTAATGGCCCGGTCTATGCTGACAGGCGCTGACAGGGTCCCTTTTCGACCAAGCTTTCCAGTCGAAAACCAGACCCCTGGCAATCCTATTTGTACTCTAAACATGGTTGCTACAGTCACAAAATACATATAGTCCAAAAGTAAGCAGCGTATCACGCTTGACTATTTATTGCAGTATTTTACTGAAGGGATTGCAATATTTTTGGTACTTCTCTTAGTGAAAGGAAGTATTGGAAGTGTGCCTCGTATTTTGTATGAGTACTCTCTTGTGGTCTCTCAATCTTTATGCAGCTTGCAACCAGAAAGCCTGGTGATAGAGAGTGAGGGAGATAGAAAAAACACAAACAAATAAACCTGTACTCATAAGAGGACCAGTGTTTGCTATCTTATCTACCATGAGGCTGTACAACAAACAGTGTTATGTTCTCTGTGTTGTTCCCTATCTGGGATATTTTGCTCCTTCTGTTCTATCCCTCATCTCTCTCTCTCTCTCTCTCTCTCTCTCAGAATAACTGTTCATATATGTTAGCTCCACATCCTCTTCCCTCCCCATTTATTTTTTCTTCTGCCCTCTTTTGTGGTCTCTTTTGTACATTCACCACATCCTGGATCTTCCACCTTGCAGGGAATAAGAACTCTGTCCTCTGTGCAAGGCCCACTGTGGCCCCTTACAGTTGCTGTCGAGCATGTCTTCCTCTAGTATGGCTGGTTAGCTGCATGTCTCTATGCACCAGCATATTCTCTATTCATAGGCACCAGCACCAGAGAGAGCTGCACTTTGCAGAGGCCCAGGAAGGTAGAGCTGGTTGGCATTTGCACTCCTAAGCTAGAAACTGAACCCACAGTTTAGGGGAGCCATTTGCATGAAGACTTGTGAGCAGTTTAATTGAATTGTTCTTAGTAAGAAAATATTTAAGTCATGCATGTTTCATCTTTACCCATGTTTACTAAATAGGGCTGTGAGAAACTTTTATAACAAAACCTGACATCAGGCAAAGCTCAGCTTTGTTACTAAAACAAACCTTTCAAATATGTTTGTGTTAAATCTCTCACTAAGAGGTGTTAGGATGTCCCACAACAGACCCTATCTTCCCACTTATATGTGTTGTAAATTCTGGTGGGGCCCAGTGGACTGAAACTCATCTTCCCACTGAAGACACCTTTCCATAGAAGGCTCTGCCCCCTTTCTCTCTTCTGAACTTTCAGGTGGTGGCAGCAGGCCTGATCCCATCTCATGTCTTCTTGGAGAAGTTAAAGCAGGCCATACTTACCTACCTTATCTGATATCTTCTATGGAGTGTGAGCATCTGGTCTGCCTCCTCCCACTTTCTGTGTAAATGTAAGTTGACCATAGTTTCAAAATCCAAAACTGGAGCACTTTTGTGGAGACATGTTTTAGGGTTGCAAATTAGTCATACAAAAGACAAAAGTATATTTCACCCCTCATATGTGCTGGGGTCACTACCATCATCTTTTGATTCAAGCCAATACAGGTATATTTCTCAGGGTGGAAGATTTTTTCTAGTAACTTCGTGGTCTGAATTAGTCTATCTTTAATTGTCATTAACATTCTCTTTGAGCAAAAGACCAGTTTAGTTACCATCTAAACTTATTTGGGTTTTCTCTTCCACCTAAACACTTTTTATCATATTAGATGCTTGTTCCACTGAACTGTTTGATCCCCTGAATCGTTTGTACCCTATCAGCACTGGGCAAATTGTGTTTACTATAGCAATATGCCTTAAACAACATTTTGTAATTATAAAAAACAAATAGATGTTTTGATTCATGAAATGAAAAACCAGGACATTTCAGGTGTCCCACAAGAAATTAAGTGGATACTATGGCATCATATGATAAACAGGAATTAGTCACTTTACATAAATAGGACCTGTTGAAATTTAGAATAGGTAAGGTAGCAAAGTCAAAGGAAAGGAGAGAGTGCTGGAAGGCTCCCTAGCAGCTGGAGGTAGGTGACAACGGGGAGAGAAGCTGACAGTGACAGGGAAACCTTTCAACCAAGATGTGGAGTGAGAGAAGCTGGTGTTTGAACCTACAGGGAAAAGTTTATTAATATGTATTACCTTGTAATTTGCTAGTCCTGCTGCTGCTTTTGCCACTGGTGGACTTAGTAAGAGCCTGCTGCTACCGTTTCCCAATAGGGCCTTGTAAGCACATTCTCCTGTTAGGCAGAACCCTCCAAGAAAAAAAAAAGAGCAAAAGATGCTGAACAGTTCCACTAAGTCAGATGGGGAGCCTCCAGGGGAAGGGTGATGAATCAGTGCATAATGTCATTTGGGAGAACAGGGGTGGGGGAGAGAGGAGGAGGGAAGTTAGCAGCCACCAAGAGGGCAGAGGCAAGCCACAAAGACTCTGTAAAAAAGTGGATACTGCTGTCATTATTTTGCAGATCTTCTAGCCCCTAAGTGTAACCCTTTACTAGGTTCTAAAATTTCAACTTAAGCTTTCCTTCTTGTGCATACAAATTATAATGGCATGATCTCTTGTTGAATGATAATATAGCTTGCACCTACCATTCTAGTCTGTATGATTACCAATGTATCTGAAGCCCCCCTTGCAAAGGTGCATAGGTTATTGAGGCCTGTGATCTATATCTTAAAGGAGACATGGAGAAATTTGACATCTAGTTTGTGATTGGAGGATATTGGGAGAGGAAATGGGATAAAGCGAGGAATCAGGTACCAGTGTGGACCATATGTGGAGGGTAATATGTTGTCTATACCCCATGACTAGTGGGGAGGGCTGATCTCTAGCTTATAATTAATAAGAGTGTTCACAATTTTTCTGAAATGGTGGGGATCTGTAGCACTTATGTGAAAATTAGTTGGAGGACCTGGGGAGAGTTAAACTTGATACTGGAACCTTAACTGAATGTTTCCAAATTTTCTGCCTCTTAAATTTTATGAATTACCAGGACATCATTCTGTTATCCTAATTTCTTTCAAATTATTTGTTTTTCAACCTTAACTTCAAATTTCCTGACTTTCAAATAGGTGTGTTTGTATATGTTTTCAGCAGTCCTATAATCTTATTTTAAAATTAATAGAATGAGTTAAGTATATAAATAGCTATCTAAATATATATTTTACTGGACATTTCTTTATTTAAAAAAAATCAAAGCCTAAATCTTTTAAAGTGTATTTTCCTCTTCCTTCTTAAAATCACTTTAAGTATTAATTTTAGAAGTAGTTCTTGTAGAAATGAATGAAGAAAACGCTTATTGCACTTTATACTCCTACATGGGCCAGATAACCATTTACCATTTAATGACTTCACCAGTCATTTCTTTCTCTGTGACCTTAGTTTTAGTATCAAAAGAACAAAGACTCTTTCAGTTTATGCTAATATGGGCTTAAAAGTGACTGACTTTAGATACATATTTTATGTATAGAACTCTGCCTCTATTTTAATTATCAAATACTTGCTTCCACTCCTAATTATGAAGATTATTTTATTGTAAAACTGTCAGTGTATTGCAGCATTTTTAGCAGATTTGTTCTTCAGATTTATGTGAACAGATGGTAAGGTGAACATCACAGCAGCACCTAAAATATGAACCATGGCTTGAAGGTCTTATTCAGGAAAAGGACAAAACTAGTGCTGTATAACTCTGACAGAAAATGCAATGGTATGTAGATTTTGGAACTTCATTAATAAAAGAAAAAAATCTTGTTTTGAACAGCTGTTTGAAGTCAAATGACTGCAGTGGAAACTAGCTTAATTTACATAATGATTTCATAGGCTAAAATATTAGCTATCATCTCATTGATTGAATTGTCTATTCATTAATGCAAAACATTTATGCAGTTCTTACAAATGTCTGGCATAATCCTTGCACAGAAAGACAGACTGAGCAAATTGAGTGTGAAAGTAAAACATTTATATTTGATATATCTATGGTGTTGGATTAGTTGAATATCAATTTTGGAAGTATTCATATCCTCTTGGTACTAAGCGTGTTTGCTGTTTTAAGGAGAACATTAAGTAGTCTCCTTTGTAAATTGATGATTACAAAAAACAATGTTAGAAAATAAAAATGCTTCTTGTAATTTTATGCTAATCCCAATTCCAAATGAATGCATTCTCTGAACTAGTCCTCTCAGTCACCTTGAATGGGGATTGTTCTGAAGAATTTATAATGTAAGGCCTGGATCGTGCATTAAGAAACAGTAGTATGGATAGGGTCTACACATTCGCGGCCGTGAAAATTGCATCACAAAATCTGGTCTCCCCTGTGAAATCTGGTCTCTGACCACCCAGTTCTGAAGGCAGAGTGGAGAGCAGCAGCTGCTGGCTGGGCACCCAGCTCTGAAGGAAGCGCTGCTGCCAACAGCAGCACAGAAGTAAAGGTGGCAATACCGTGACCCCCCATACAATAGGCTTGCAACCTCCTTTTGGGTCTGGGCCCCCAGTTTGAGAAACACTGGAGAAATCACACATTTTTCATGGGTTGCTCACAACATAAATGGGAAATTTCGTGGATGTAACCCATCCTCAAAATTTCCCATTTATGTCATGAACAACCCACGAAAAATGTGTGATTTCTCCACAATTTAAGTAGACCCCTAAGTATGGACCATTGTCCTTCTTGTGCAGTCCCAGTGAATTCATTGGCACAGGAGTCTCATCAAGGCCACACTGTCCTTGAATTGTTTTGAATTGTTTCAAACTTCCAGATAAATTATTTTGTTTAAAATCAAGACAATTTCCCCAATAATTTTTTGAGTTTTTTCTTTTTTTTTCTTTTATGCTATATATTCCCTCAAAAGCCGATTGGAAACAAGTTTTTACATTCCCCAAAATATGTAGTTTAAATTAAGAAAGGTTTGATGAAGGGCAAAATGAAATATCTAAATCATATTCATTTGCTAATGGCAAAATAAGCCCAGTGGCATCTAAATCAGACTCATAAGCAATTTTGTGAAGGGAACTTGTCTCCCTATTTGTCTGTAAAGCACCTAGCATACTTGGTTCCTAAACTTGCTACTTGTTCAATGCCAGTGGAGGGGTTCACCTACACAGAGCAACTTGAAGGATTGGTGTTTTACAGCTCAATTATTTAACTAATAATCGTAACTATGCATTTCATCCTTCTAAATCTTGCATTAATTATCATATGGCTTATAGAGCAAAATTAATATTTTTAAATAATTAACTTACTATTTTCGTAGGACTGCCCTTCAGTAAAATCTATGTAACAATATTTGATTTGTTAAACATCACATTTGTTTTGGAAAACAAATCACATCTTACCTGTATTTTGTTATTTTGATCATATTCTAAATGCATGAGCATCAGAACGAATATTCAGGAATGTGACTGAGCAGAAACAGAATTTTTTGGAGAGTAAATTTATTCCTAGGATCAATTTATTTGAAACAGTGCTCTCATCTAACAGACGTAATACTTTTTGGTGTTTGCTTTTGAAAGTTATGTAACTAGTAACAGCACTTAGATAGCACAGTGATAGGCACTTCAGAAGTAAGTACCTAAGGCGTGGTCTACACCTAAAACGTAGGTTGACCTACCTACATTTCTAAGGGCTGTGAAAAATTTCATGCCTTATGTGACATAGTTAGGTTGACCTAAGCCCCACTGTAGATGCAGCTATGTCAGTGAAAGAATTCTTCCATTGACCTAGCTACCCCCTTTAGGAGAGGTGGATTTACTACAGTGATAGAAAAACTCCTTCTGTCACCGTAGTAACTGTCTACGCTAAAGTGCTAGAGTGGCATAGATGCAGCTGTGCTGCTGTAGCACTTGTAGTGTAGGCATAAACCACTGCACATCCTTGGAAAGAGGATACGTATTTCTTTGTTGTGCATCAGTTAAACTGTATTTGAGTTAGTAATCATATCTGAACCTGTTGGATAATTGTAGAGGGTTCATTAAAGGGCCACAAAGATACCCAACTGATTGAATTATTATGGAAGTAGTTTTTTTTTTTCTGATACAGGTCAAGAATACAATAAATAATAGAATTTGATTTGATTTCCTACATAGTACACTTTGGTAAGTAGTTTAGATGTGAGTTTAAATGTCTGATTCAAAGAGAATTAAGTGAACGAAATAATGATTTCATGCTGCCCTTACAAAAGGGAGATACAAAAAAAGAATGAAACCATTCAGTTCAGAACTAACAAACCCAACAAAGCAAAAAACCTATACATCAGGGTACAAAATCCTAAAAGTGCTAAAAAGTAATCCAGTGATAAAATCACAGGTTCTTTACCTTTTTTAGCTCTGCCATGTAGTAAATTCTATCTGTAAGGATTAGTGTTGATCCAGCAGTATCTCAGAGGAAAGTTGTTGATTTCTGGTACCAGTAAAGTTCCGTGTGTGCATGTTTGCAGATTCAGTCACAGTGTTATTTGTGGATGCCAAGCACAATATAATTTTTTTTGGCCATAAATGTGTTTGAAAATGGTGGCAAGCAGTTCAAATGCTAGCAGGAATAGGGTCTTTGAAATATATTCTGATAGGAAAGAGTATTTGGGGCAGATTCTCAGCCCCTGCTTTGCTCCTTTTTTGCCACTCAGGCATTGTAAAGGGAGTGGCGACTCACCATAACTATCTTGCCAGTTCCTACGACAACCTTCCTGCAGCCATTGGCACAGGGATGTATATGATGGGGGTTAAAGAGGGAATGTTGGGGGCTTCAACTGTACCCTGGCAAATAATTTATTGGGTACTACTGCCAGCTAGTGAAAATTACTTGTTCCAATCATTTTCACTACATATTATAGACTTGGTAAGATGGGTAATATGATTCTTGTTAGCATACTTCTGTTAAACAATCCAAAGGCACACTGAACACCAAACCTATACTAGCTACAGCCATGTTGGAAAACATTTGTTGGAAAACAGTAGCATGATTTATGACCCAAGATAAGGAATTTGCAACATGTCCATGGCCACCTAGCACTTACACACTTGTTACTTTGTTTGATACTTTGGCTATTAAGAACTTCACATTGATAGAATTTACATCATCCTTCTCTAAAACCAAGGCCAATGCTGATACCACTTGAAGTAGAGGAGAAACATTCTTAGCTGTGAGCCTCTTAGGATAGTTAAGTGGTTTTGATTCCATCCAGTAGAAGACAGAGGTACAAGTACATCCTAGTCGCTTCATTAGTCTCTTCAGCTATTTATTAGCTGAACAAAAGCAAGTAATATGCAAGAATGTCATAGCTGTGAGCTGTAAACTGACTATATATATATATCTCAATAGACTGACTATATATATATATATCTCAATAGAAACCTGG
This sequence comes from Emys orbicularis, assembly GCF_028017835.1. Taxonomy (NCBI): domain Eukaryota; kingdom Metazoa; phylum Chordata; order Testudines; family Emydidae; genus Emys; species Emys orbicularis. The sequence goes on from NC_088683.1 coordinate 54,461,849, forward strand.
TAGCATATTTTGCTTTGTTATATTTGATTCTGTTGACAGAGAATGCACTCTGCCAACATGACTAATGATTCTGATTAGGCAAACCTATGTTCTAGCAGAGCACAGACATAATTATACATTTGCAAGAACTTTCCAGTACGAAATACAGTAGTTTTTGGGAAACGGAAATCTCATCATCATATAGGTTGCATTACACTATAGCCCTGAAATAATATGTGACATTTTTCCAGCTTGTGGAATTTTCCACAGTATAATCTCTTGATAATTTTGTCACTTGATATGAAGAAATTCAGCTGAAGAATGGCAAGACACATGGGAAGGATGACTTATGTCCTCAAAGGAATGAATAAAGGAGCCATGCCAGGGATGCACATCTTACACATGATAACCAGCCTGAATAATAGATCATCAGACACTGTTAAGGTTGATAGGCCCTAAGTTAATATAACTTTAAAAACATTTATTTTGTGTGGTTTCATGCCACTAAAAAGGAAAAGAAGACATATTATTGGGCAGCCAAAACATAACGTAACAGCCGCATAAATATTTTTCTCACTGAATAGCTGTTTCTTCACATAAATGTGAGTCAGCTGTGATGTTTGCTGTTATCCCAAACACTTCTGTTCTTCTAGTGTCAAGGGAGATGGCTGGGCCATCTTCTGAAGATATTTAGTAGCTCTGTACAGTGAAACACCTGCCAGTGGCTCTGGAGGAACTAGTAGCTCTAGGGGAAGAAGTAAGCCATAGTTGGGCAGTGGACTGCTGGTGGGTGTCTGAAAGGTCTCCAGGAATTGGATAGTGGGACGCTAGTATTGAACTGGTCCTCCTGAAGTCTCCATCAGCTCTGGAGAGGGAGCAGGGTCCCTGAGGAGTCCAGTTGATGGTGTGAGGCTATGAGGTAACCATGGGAAGCGCTGGGTATGTGGTTTTGGTTCAGAACTTTGCCAAGGTCCAGGTGGGGAGCTGCAGCTTCTGAGGTCAGTGAGAATCCTACTTTTGCCTTGCAGTTTGTAGTTCTGAAGTTTCTGGCTGATGTTGTATGTTTCAGCAAATGGTTATGGCCAAAAATCCTGTTTGTTTTGAAGGCAGTCAAAGCTATCTAAGCATATTCTCTGGCACCTTTCCCTGGGCATACAGTTTTTTAGATGCTGCCATCCTGAACTACTTTCTAAGAATGTATATGGCCAACATCAACATAGTATCTGAGTTCCTCACTAATATTAGTGAATTTATTCTCACATCTCTCTGAGGCAGTGAAGTATTATACACTTTTACAAAGGGTAGCTGAGGCACTGAAAAACTTGATGGCTTGCCCATGGTCACAAGGAAATCTGTGGTAGATATGGAACTTGATTCCCAGTCAGGTGCCTTAATCACAAGACCATCCTTCTTCTCTTGTTTCAAAGTACACCTCTACCCCGATATAACGCAGTCCTCGGGAGCCAAAAAATCTTACCACGTTATAGGTGAAACCGCGTTATATCGAACTTGCTTTGATCTGCTGGAGCGCGCAGCCCCTCCCTCCCCCCCGGAGCGCTGCTTTACCGCGTTATATCCGAATTCGTGTTATATCGGGTCGTGTTATATCGGGGTAGAGGTGTAATATGTGAAAGAGGAAGCAAACTTAGTGGCACTGTCTCAGTTTTGATGGGACCCCACAAATGCCCCTCTGCTCATCCTTCACTTGGAAAGAGCACCAAAGATTTTTGTGTACAGGGCCAGGATGGAGATGGATGACATCAGTCTACACACAAAAAATGAAATGTGACCGGACTACCAAAGTTATTATAGACAATAAAGGAGAAGGGATGCAGATCATGATAAGTAAAGAATACGTCAGAGATCTTCTGACTAATTTGAATGAATTCAAGTCAGCAGAGCCAGATGCTATTTACCCCACGGGGCTAAAGGAATTAGCTGAAGAAAACTCAGAGCTAATAGCAATAATATTTGCAAAGTCATGGATGACAGGAGAGGACCTGGAAGACTGGAGAACGGCTAACGTAGTGCCCATCTTTAAAAAGGAGGAGCCGGGGAACTAGAGACCTGTCAGCCTGACTTTGATAGCTGGCAAGCTACTAGAGTAATGTATAAAACATTCCATTTGCAAATACCCGGAGGATGAAGTGGTGATTAACTAGCAGCCAGCATGGATGTACTAAGAATAAATCATGCCAAACCAGCTTGATTTCCTTCTTTGACAAGGTAACTGGTTCGGTGGATAAGGGGAATGCAGTGAACATAATATATCTGGACTTTAGCAAGTTTTTTGACACAGTCCCACATGACATTCTCATAAGCTGGAAAAATGTGGACTCAATAGAACTACGATTAAGTGGATACATAATTGGTTAAACAACCACAAACAAAGAGTAACTATTAATGGAATGATGTCAGATTGAAAGGAGGTCTCAAGTGGGGTTCCACAGGGATCTGTTCTGGGTCTGGTGTTATTTAACATCTTTATTTAACATCTGTTTTCCTAGATGTAGGAATAGAGAGCATACTGATCAAATTTGCAGATGACACAAAGCTGGAGGGGAGTTGCAAACACTGTGGAGGATAGAACTAAAATTCAAAGGGACTTGATAAATTGGAGAACTCGGCTATAGACAACAAAATGAAATTCAACAAGGACAAATGTAAGGTGCAACACTTAGAGAAGGAAAACCAAATGCACAAATACAGAATGGGGGATAAATGGCTTGGCAGCAGCACTGCTAAGAAGGATCTGGGGATTGTGGTGGATCACAACCTCAAAATGAGTCAACAATGCGATGCTGTTGCAAAAAAAGCAAATATAATTTTTGGTTGTATTAACAGAAGCATAGTATGCAAGTCATGGGAGGTGATAGTACTGCTCTACTTGGTGCTGGTTAGGCCTCTGCTGGAGTACTATGTCCAATTTTGGTCACTACTGTATAGAAAGGATGTAGAGAAACTGGAAAGGTGAGCAACAAAGATGATCAAAGGGATGGAATGTAAGCCATATGAGCAAAGTCTGAAGGAATGGGGTATGTTTAGTTTGGAAAAAGTAGATTAAGCGGGGGACATGAATACTTGAAAGGCTGCTATAAAAAAGATGGAGAGAAATTGTTTTCTCTTGACACAGAGGGCAGGACAAGAGGCAATGGGTTCAAACTACAGCATAGCAGATTTAGATTAAATCTCAGGAAAAACATCCTAACTATAAGAACACTAGGACAATGGAACAAACTGCCGAGGGCAGTCATGGAATCTCTTTCACTAGAGGTTTTCAAAAAGAGGCTGGATAGCCATCTGTCTTGGAAGGTTTAGACACAACAAATCCTACATCTTGGCAGTGGGTTAGACTAGATGACCCTTGTGGTCCCTTCTAACGCTATGGTTTTATAATTCTATGATAGTGGGAGCTAATGCTGCTTGAACCATACTATCAGGAATAGGTTGGCACAGTCATCACAGTTTACTCTGGCTTGAATGGACCAGGTTCCTTTCCTTGGGGATCGCCGTATTTGCAATTTGAGAGGGTCTCACTGCAGTGACATTTGCTTTCCACAACTATCATCCCTTCCAGGGAATATTTTCAGGAAACTCCATGATGGGAACTTCACTACTTTCTCTGCCGCTGTATTCGTCAGACCATTACTTACTGTTCTTGGCAGACTATGCTCAAGAAAGGCCTAGGAGTGGAATTAACATAGTTGTTTCAGGTCAGGATTGAAATGAATTGGCAAAGATGTGGGAAGAAATGTGTAGATCACCTACTCTCCCTATACTTTCACAAATACAAAATTAACATCTAGTTTAAAAATAGTGTGGTGAGATGGGAGAAATCCTATGGCACAGGTAGTGTAATCAGCTTCTCTGATATTTGTTTAAACAGAACTAATATACACCTCTACCCCGATATAACGCAGTCCTCAGGAGCCAAAAAATCTTACCGCGTTATAGGTGAAACCGCGTTATATCGAACTTGCTTTGGCCTCGAGCATTTCCATTTTTAATAGTCAGCAAATCATTTTTGTTAGAACTAACGTGTATGCAGTAAATAAATCTGTTCTACAATGGTTAAATTGTATCTCCTTTCTTTCATTACAACAATTATTTTATAAGCTTACTTAAAAGATACAGTGTATTAACAACACAGGTACTAAACACTGCTAAATGCAACCATGTGAGCTAGGTTTCATCATACATCAATCATTTGATCTGCGTGTAATGCTTAGGAAAATGCAAAATTCACATAAAATATCAGAAAACGCTTTTAATTACACATCCTTACAAATTATTGTAAAAAAGGATTTTGGTATTTTAGCAAATAGGAGCATGGGCCACTTCGTCACTTAGCCAGCTATGTTATACGTAGATTGTTAAGTAATATGAACTGTTAACTATTAAATACTGTAGTTTGAAAACATTTTGGAGATGGAAGTTTTTACTTCTAGAAAAGGTTAAAATGAAGCTAAAAAAGGTAAAGTAATCAAGTTTTAGAGACATTGATAAAATGGTAAATACCTTTTTTTGGTGTACAAGATGCTTTCTTATTAAGATGCACCCCTTAAATTTTTTTAAATTTTTAAAAAATTTTGTTATAGTTTGTTGCTTCATGCTACTGCGAGCCTTCTTCTTCGCCAGGTCAATTATGGATTTTAACTCCAGTATTTGCAGTCTATCCACATCCTGGCTTTCTAGCCACTTAAGACCAATCTCTAACCCTACAACCGCATCAGCAGACAGAAAACCATTTTTGCTTTACCGCGTTATATCCAAATTAATGCTATATTGGATCACGTTATATCGGGGTAGAGGTGTAACATTAAAATAATGTATTTGTTTGTAAGTCTCCTCACAACATTTTTGTAAGTGGTCAGCAATATTTTATTGACCTTACATAATGGCCGTAGTTACTGCAGGGATTCCCTTGGGTAGATTGTTCTAGATTAGTATGAATGGTCACAGAACAAGCACATTTCTCCAAATGTGATCAGATTCAAATGGGGTGGAAGAAAGCCAGATTTAATTCTGACACATCTCAAGATTAGAATGTCAATGCAAATGGGAAGGCAATGTTGTGCCTTGGTGTTGCTGGTTTGGGGTCTGAGGCTGGGAGATGTCAAGCAGACAAAGCTGTAAATGATAGAGTGTGAGTGTTTTTTACATACTGATGGGGAAATGTTGGTGTCTTTATTGTTTGCACAGTGTTAATACTTTAAATCATTATACCTTTATGCTTTCTGTGGGGAATCAGGCAAAAAAGGGTTTTTCTATCTTTGTTCTGCTCTCTTGGGAGAGATGTCTATTTGCTTAAAGATTGGTTATTGAATTGAGGGTTGCAAAACAGTAGTTCAGAAAACAAGCGCAGCAGTATACTCAAACATCCTCTTCTCTGGTTTCTGGGATTTAACTATATTGGTGATTTATTTCTGTTTGTTAATTAGAATATAACAGCTATTTTAATTTGGAATGCTTGTTAGTAACAGCCCAACAGCCCTCTGAGCGACAGTAGATAACCTTCTCTGTCCTGCTTGGGGATTAGCGAATGCTACTTTGGGAGCTTGATTATTATTTTGGTGTAAATGAGTCCAACAGCAGCTTGTCCAAAAAACAAAAGAGGGTAGGGATTTGGGAAAAAAGCAGAAAGATTCTGCTTTTGGTTATTAACTACACTCATCAACCCAAATTAGCAGTAATAAAACCTTTCGGAGTTCATGAAATAAAGTGCTAATAATTTAAAACACCTTTATACCCATGATTTTTTCTTCGTTCTATGGATTGGTTATATTGTTTTTACTTACCATGTAGGAATTTCTTAGTGTTGAGTTTGTGGTAGAAGCTGAACCTATTTTTAAAATACACCTTAAATAAAGAACTTGTTCACTAGGAATATCCTGGTTAAACTGAAACATAGCTGTTTATTTTTATAAACACTTTAAAATCTTTTATGAACAATTGTTAAGCAGTGGCATATAATTTTTTATTTAGATTTAGACTGGATTTCTACTCTGGTCTAAAGGAGAATAAATTATTGCTCAGACTTGAACAAATTACGTGTATAGGTAGTAATATATTTGTTGCCTGGTACGGAGAAAATTTGTACTTGCATTGTATGTAATTTATTATTTAAAATTTCTCCAGAGCAGAGGTGAGAAAGAGAGATGTTGAGAGCTATGGTGTGTCCATCCTCTACTGCAGGGGTGGGCAAACGATGGCCCAGGGGCCGCATCCGGCCCTTCAGACGTTTTAATCCGGCCCTCGAGCTCCTGCCGGGGTGCGGGGTTGGGGACTTGCTCTGCGCTGCTCCCGGAAGAGGCAGCAGGTCCCCCCCTGGCTTCTATGCCTACGGGCAGCCAGGGGGCTCCGCACGCTGCTCCCGCAGCTCCCATTGGCCAGCAAACGGGGCCAATGGGAGCTTCAGGGGCAGCACCTGCAGATGGGGCAGCGCGCAGAGGGACATGCTGCTGCTTCTGGGAGCTGCTTGAGGTAAGCACCGCCTGGAGCCTGCACCCCTGACCCCCTCCGCACCCCAACTCCTTGCCCCAGCCCTGATCCGCCTCCGAACCCCTCGGTCCCACCCTCCTGCACCCCAGAGCCCCCTCACCCCCCTACCCACACCCCTGCCCCAGCCCAGAGCCCCCTCCCGCACCCTGAACTCCTCATTTCTGGCCCCACCCCAGAGCCTGCACCCCCAGCCAGAGCCCTCACCCCCTCCCACACCCCAACCCCCAATTTCATGATCATTCATGGCCCACCATACAATCTCCATACCCATTTCTCAAGTTTACTTTGTGACTGACAAAAGAAAATTCACGAGAGTGAATTTGTAGATCTACTTTTATCTCCATATTAGTGATGTTGCTACACAAGTACACAAAAATGGAAACTTAGAGTGGGAAAATGTGGCTTCATGAAGTGAGATCCCCAGGGTTCTGTGGTCATAGGGGGAGTGAATGGGGCAGTGAGCTAGGGGTAGAGTAGCAGGTTGCAGTACAGTGCCTACCTGATTACAGCCAGTTAGGATGGGATGGGTTGTGTCACTCAGAAAGAAGATAAGGTCCTGCTGGGGATATAGGGGGTAGAATCTGTCTGGAGGATTTAGGAATGATTGAGCAAGGTTAAAGCATCTCTGGAGCTGGGCCTCACATTTTGGTGGATCATAGCAGTATTTAGGCTAAATCCAGCTTGGTTTGGTCCCCACAGACCTTCAAATCCAATTGCTGTCTGGAAAAAAATTAACAGTACCCTTGAAAATTCATTGGAAACATAATTGGGTTTCTTTTGTTTTAACTGTTTTCAATCTGCATTTTCTTTTCAAGCTTATGAACAGTTTTTCATGGAGAACCTCACCATTGGATGAATGAAAAGTTAACAAGTGTAGTACTCCTTTACCATTATTTTGTTGTTAAAAATACAGTATCTTGTCTACAAATTGTTGGGAAGAACACTTAAATAGTAGCTTCTGTCGTTCAGAGGGTTTATTTAATGATGCAATATGCTCAGTTAAAGTAAAGTTTGGATTTAAGGCAGTTTGCAGTTAAATCAAGCCATTTAGTGGGACATTACTTTAAAAGTCTGATGTGTCATTTTCGTAGGTTCTGAAAAGAATTATTAGAAGAGCTGAGTGTGCACCTGCTGAAACCGTGCAGGCTAGTCCCAAATATGTAAGCATTTGAAAAATACCACTTCCTATGACATTAATAATAGTCTGTAAACTATGTCTGACAATGTGCTACATAATTGTGGAACAGTACATTGTGGGTCATAGGCCTAAGTAAAATGATTTAGTGTTCACTGAAAATGTTGGTAGAAGCAAACAATTCCTTACAGTAATTGAAGCAGAATACAGTTTATTATTTTTTTTGAGTTCCTAAAAGGGTGTGTGTGTGGGGGGGGAATTTTGTTGTTCCGGCTACCAATTAAAATATTCTTTTTTTTTTCAATGAAAAGATGATGCATTTTGTACCCACCACTGCAATCATTCAGTGTATTGTGTAAGTAAATAAGCTGGTATAAACAAACACATAATGAGTTTTTAATTTAGAGAGAAAGGAATCAGTGGGGCAAAGAGAAGATGCAAAACTTGGAAGAATTTGCCTTGTGGAATAACTTAAGAATCACTTGAATAAAAACCCCAGTGGAACAAGCTTTTGTTGGACAAAAGAATGCAAATATATTAAAAATTAATACTTCCGTGTAATTTGAAACCAATGGTGCCTGAATTATTATGTGCCAAATTAGATTGCTGTAAACAATAACAAAATGGGTGAGTGTTCAAATGAATGCATGGAGTTATTTAAACTTGCATTAGCATGTTTAATGAAATGCAGTGAAAGTGGGAAATGTGTAATTTTGTGACGGGTGACCTGAATCAGTCCTTCCTGCCGCATAATATGTTTTTGTATTAATTTTCACTTTAAAAGAAATAACTTAATAGCTACTACTATAAACAAATAATAGGATTACTTTATTGTGTTTATCCTTAATGAAAGAACAGAACATATCAAAGAGCTTTTGTTTGATCCCAGTAAGTTTTATTGCTATCAGGAATAGATTTTTTTTTTTAAATCTTTGTATAGAACAGAAATTTCAATGCAAGTTTAGGAGTGATAAGGGATAGGTCCTGTCTTATTAAATATCTTCATTAATTATCTGGTAGGAGACCAAATAGCTAGTAAATTAAATTCACAGATGATGCTCAAGTGGGACAAGTTGCAAATACTAGGGAGGCCAGACAAATTATATAAAGTGACCTAGAAAGACTGCAGATATACAGAAAATAAAAAATGAGTTTCATCTCTTTGGATAGTGCTTGTTAATAACTATAATAACTTTTCATTTCAAACTGATAAGGAATGCTGACATATCTATAACTATACATTTGTCAACTGTAAAGTACATGTATTAATTTAGAATTGGAAACAGTAATAATATAACCTACCTAACCATCTAGATCACTCCGTCTGGCTCCCACCACTTTCATAATAGTGAAACTCCCCTTTTTTAACCTATTGTCTGACCTTTGCTCCCTCTCTTCATACTTATAAACGCAGTACTACATTTGACACACTCAGTCATGACATCCTTCTTGATTCATGACACAATTTTCTGGTATCTCAGTCACTTTGTTCTCCTTCTTTTGCTCCTACTTTGTCAAACACTTATTTTTGTGACCTGCGCTTGACACTCTGCCTGACCTTTCTGAGGATAGATCTCTCTACTAGGAAATCTCTCAAATTTCAGTGTTTCATGGTCTCCCTTTTTTCTGTCTCATCTTTGATACCCTTCTACTTTCACTGAACTCTATATATCCCTTCCTGATTTTGACCCTTTATTATTTGGATACGATGCTGAGAAAACAATATCTTTGGAGTCAATGCATTGCTCTTGATACTTGGACTCAGAATGCTGAAGTTCCCAGGTCTGAAGGATTATGGTGGGAGCTCCTTAATAAGAATAGCTTACACTTATATGCCACTTTATCTTTGACTACAAAAAATAAACTGCATCCTAGATCCAAGTGGGGAAGAGGCAATATTAACTTCCAATAAACCTATGTCCAAAGTTGAAAATGTTTTATGATTTGGAGGTTTTTCTTTCTTTCTGATTGAGGATTTGAACTTTGAAGTTCTTCTAGATCTTTTTTTTTCCTCCTCAAGTAAACCTTTACAAGGTATTAGGGAGGTTTTCAGTTTAAAAATTTGTTGTCTATTTTTTATTTCAAGAATGCTTAATTTGTATTATATATTTCTGTGTATATTTACTTGAAAAAGTATGCTGTATACTCCATATTACATTAACTTTTCTATTATGTAGGTTTTTAAATCAACTTTTTTGTTATATAGAATCCACTAATTGTTTTTGGTTTATCTAGGGTTTTGTATGTTTGCTCATCAACATGATATCTGAGTGCCTTCTACAAGAAAACACAGGAATAGCTATCCTCCAGCCTTGCTGGCGGGAACAAGCTTAAAGCTATTTGGGGGTTTTATTTTATTTTATTTGTTTTATATCTATTTAAGGTGTGGGGATGCTGATGTATTTGAGAGGGTTAATGAGGGAAAGCTAAGTTGAAGAGATGGGTTTTGGCATTGTGTTCTGAATAATATGATGATGATGGTGGCCATTCTTATTTTACTTTTTATTGTTTATCCAGATATACTTAATGCCTATTCAACAAATGGCTGATCCTAGATATTTTCTATCAGCCAGCTTGATGTTCTCATTGGGTTTAATATGCCAAGGCAATAACATTTTGATAGTTTTAAAAAATGTGAAGTTTATGGCTTTAATAGTTATCAGAATGGACATTTAATGTAGGTGTGTGTGACCATCTTTTGTTGTAATTGTAGATCCTATGCTAGGTGCTAACCACTGTGGGCCAAATTTTCCCCTTGACTGCAAAGGAAGCATATGAGGTTGGGTGTGGGAATGCAGAGTGCATTTAGTACCTGAGCACTAATAAGGGAAGTAGTATGCCTATCTAAAGGCATAATGTTTTCTGGATGTCTGTTTGGAATACACTGGCTAGTGACACTTCTTACGCTTGTACAACAGAAGCAGCAGTGCTGATCAGCTGGTGGTTAATAGGTTTGGGGCCATCTGTACTTCCCCTTGCCCAGGAAATTGCTCCACCCTGGGGTATGCCAAGGGAGTTAATTGTATGCTATTCCTGGAGCATTGGCAATACCCGGCAATGGTTCTCATGAGTGGGTCACAATTCTGTTTTGATGGGGGATCACCAGCGCAGAAAGCCACAGGCAGGAGCTCCACAGGTGGCAGGGGGCTGACGCTGTTCTCTGTGCCCAGTGGGGCTGAAGCCCCAAGCACCTCAGGGCTGAAAATGGCGGGGTTCGCAATTTTTTCTAGTAGGGTGATCATGATTTTTTTTTAAGTCCAAATGGGGTCACCCGCACAGAAAGTTTGAGAAACACTGGGCAATAGCATTATGCTGTCTCCTGTACCAGGAGTGCTGAAAAGGAGAGAGTTAATGGAATTCCTGCATTTATACAGCTCAGCCGAACTAGAACCATTTGGTTATAGTGTACCAGAGCTGATATAAAACAATATTTGTTATTTTTGTCAGACCTCCTATGCAACATGGGTAGTGTCTCAAAGGGTCGGAGTAGTCTTTTCAAAATATATGTCTAAATGGAAGACAGATAGACTGATAAGTTTTGTCACTGAAAACTTGTGTTTGTATGTATGTGGGAGATTATTTCTGTTCTAAAAACTTGTATTGAAAAGATGCCACTTAGATTATTTTTACCTCTGCATTTGATGTATTTTCCTGTTTGAAGAATCCATATAAAATTTTAGGAGACACAAGAAGAGATGAAAACTTTTCAGTTTCTATATGAGCACTAGTAACCAATTTGAATTGCTTCTACAGAATTCCAATACACCAGACCCATCGATTATCTAATCAGTAAAATACTGTGTATTCTGACAATCTGCCGTGGAGATAGATTTATTTTACCTTGACTACAAAAAGTTGTTTCTCTAACTGTTGCCTCAAAGGATTTCGTCATCTGCGAAATAGCTTTCTTGTGTATTTTTCTAGCCTTTTCCCCCAAACTACACAGATGAGACAAGCCATGAGATTAGATAAATGTTACTGTGCATTAAGAAGAAAATCAAATGACTAAAGATATTTTTAGCTATGTTTTAAGTTGTGGCCTCCCTAATAGAATAAACCTTATAGCACATAGTTAAATGTCATAACTAATGTAACCTGCAAAGACATTAGAAACAGCTTATCTCAAAGGTCCAGTGACAGACTTATTCAACAGTATTCTGTCTAATACTTAGCTGCAGTACATTTCATCTGAGCAGGCATTTGGATCTCATGGTGATGGGTATGGTGTAAGAAACTAAAGAGAACAGAATAAATAGAATCCATCACATATTTTGAAATGCCAAGACAAAAAACTTTGTTAAATTGCATTTAAAGTTGAAAATACCTGTCATTTACTTGAATATTACCAACTGCACAAGGAGGCTTGTTCTTTTGTTTAAAAAAAAAATAGAGACAAGAGATTATAATTTAAATTTAACCTTCAAAAATAAAAATTCAAAAGCAAGAATATTCACAATAACAGCCATGCAAATTACTTTAAATCTTCTCTATTATTACTGTGCTGTGAACAGCTGAAAATCTGAGACAATGCTGCTGCACCTTTTTTTTTTTTTTTTTTTTTAAACAAAACTACATTCTTGTAAGTCTTTAATGCTAATTGTTACTTAATGTTTATGTCTGGGAATTTCCTTTGGACTTTGTAACAGGTTGTACTTGCCCTTTTAATGGGGATCTCTGTTTATTCAAGAACAAACAGAATTCTGAGACTTGCAGTCTAGGGCCTGTAGGCATGGTTATGCACCATTGGAGCCAGAGGGATTTTTGTAGGGCTGCCAACCCTCCAGGATTGTCCAGGAGTCTACGTGAAGATTAAACTTTAATTTAAGATTATGTCATGTGATGAAATCTCTAAGGATACATCCAACCAAAATTGGCTACCCTAGATTTTTGCCATTAACTTAAATTTGAGCAGGAACGGGCCCTCTGTGACTACAGTTGGAAATGAAGCCTGCTGGGAGGTGGGATAGAATTATAGAAGGAAAGCTCTTTGCCCAGTCATCGGAGATCAAAGAAAAGACAAGATTTGGAGTGACTGTCCTTTTGGAATAGGCTTAGGAGGGAAAGAAGGAACCTGGGCTCAGAGTAAATAGTTCAGTGGAGTAAAAGACTGCTTGAGAGCACTGCACTGAGGGATAATTTATGCTTTGGGGTATGGTGAAAGCACGAGAAAAAAATGGATTGCAATGAGCAATGTTATGTGCTTATAGGCTAGTATGTGCAACTTCTCTTATTTAGGAGTGCAGGCCCAGGGGTCCAAGAGAAGATGGCAGGAAGCCCCTTCACTCCCATGTAAAAGGTAGAAGTCTAAGGCACACCTTGGACTGTTTAGCTTGAGGAATATCAAAAGACTGTTTTCTTGTTTGGAATTTTCATTACCTCAGATTGAATGGGAGAATTTTATCATTTAGAAGGCTAAACAACATTAACTACCTAACTACTGAAGGGAAACTGAGACACATCCATACTCAATGCTAGACCAGATGAGCAATTCCATTACAGACTTCCAGAGCCGGATTTCCAATTAGGCGCAGTAGGCACGTGTCTAGGGGCGCCTTACCTCTCTAAAACTGTGTGCAACATGAAGGTCAGCTGTAGGTGGGGAGGGGCGCTGAAGATGCTGTGCCTAGCGGCGCATAAGGTGTAAAACCAGCCCTGCAGACTTCTTAAGGATCACAGGAGTGGGGAGCTAGGATACTGTACACTTAGAAACCTTTCTGTGTGTGTGTGTGTGTGTGTGTGTATATATATATATATATATATATATATATATAAAAATATGGTTGAAGTGTAGACAGGACCTTAATGGTATCTTGTAGCCAAGCTTATGTCTTGCTCATGATAGCTATAGCAAGTTACAAAACACTGTTAAGACCCTTCTGTGCTACAAAAGAGAATTGTGTTGTAACCAGATCTTCTGACATGGTTAGATCTGCAGTGTAAACTGGGCAAAAGAATGGCAGAAGAGTCTTCCTCTTTGGTATTTTTGGTACCAAATTTACTCTTTTCCCCCCAAATGGTTGTATACTTAGCATTTAGCTTGTTTTTTGCTTGCCTGATAGTTTTCAGATTTGTACTGAAATTGTTTTTCCAAAGTAATCTCATACAATACTGTAAAGGCATCACGGTAATGGGGACTACCCTGGCTTGTATAGAAATCATTTTTCCAGCGTAATCCAACACTGTAATGATATAATCATAATGAAATCTATATGGACCTGCACTGAAATTGCTTTACTATTGTAATCTCAGATCATAACTTTGTTTTAAACTGAGTTTCTATGGGCAGGCATTGGAATTATTTTGCTATCACCGTGAAAATGTAATAGGTTCTTCAGAGTTACTGTATTTTGAAGTTATTTTGTATTGCAATCTTGCATTGTAATGGCATTGTAATTTAATTATGATGTTGTCAATAGCATCATGACCAAAAAAAAATATGAAGCATTGCTACATATGGTCACCAGCTGTTTGTCAAACTGAATTGCCTTATTGGTTTATATTTTCCAAATTGCCAAATGGAACTAGTACAGTTTAAGCACATGCTGCCAGCAGAATTTTATTTTTAAATATCCATCATGTTTTGATCTAGAATTGGCAAAAAGATCCCAAACTGTGTCCAAGTTTGTTTCTACTCTGAAATTCAAAACTGAGATGACAAATTTAAGCTTTAATAAAATATTGCCATAGCTTAACCAATAAGACAAGTGCTCAGTTCATTCTAATTCAGCTTACTAGAAAAGGAGCAGAAAAAGAATAAAATCTGTTCTCCCCCTGCTGCTCTCCCCCTTTTGCCCACCCACCAAATAACCTGCCATAGTTAAGAAAAAAATCTTCAGGGGTGTTCTGTTCTCCTAACTCACAATAACTATGGGGCAGCCTTCACTGGTCTAATGCTTTGGTGGTTATGGAGGTTCCACTGGATAATCACTTCTACCCATTGTCAGTAGGAACAGTCATAGTTGGCTTCCCACTCCCACAATAGTCCATTTAAGGCTGGACTAGAGCTGTTGGGAGGCAGCATTTGCTTAATATGATCTCCAACTCCCAATGCAATGGAAAAGTGACCCTGACGCTCTCTTCTCTTTGTGGTAGTCTCCCCTTGGGCATCCTTTTGTGGCCCAGTTAACATCAGTAGTAGAGAAGTGACCTTGGATAGTCTTCATTTGCCTGATCTCTGTAATTAGCCTACATAGCCTAATTCTTATTCACAACAGGAATATCTGAGAGATTTCCTAATTCTATACTATTTCTGTGTAACAGAAAAGATCAGCAAATAATATAATTTCATATTCAGGTCCTGATTCACATCTAAGGGTACCTGAAAAGATGGAATAGAGTTAGGTCTGATCTATAGGTAAAAGTTTTGCCAGCATAGTGATGTCAGTCAAGGGTATGATTTCTTTTTACTGACATAGGTATGCCAGTAATAATTCTGGTTCTGATGCAGTTATACTGGTACTGTCCTCCAAAATATCTGGTTCTTGTCACTATACAAGATAGGCTATCAAACTGGATGGTGCTCTGGTCGGATCTGGTAAAATGGATGGGGTTTGATTTTTTTAATGATAAGATACACCAATGCTATACTTTGCTAGTTCTGAAAAATAAAAATGAAGTTAAGATCAAGTAAACTTAATGAAAGAATAATTAATTAGAAGAAAATTAATGTACATAACAGGCTAAGCAGAGTATTTAAGGGAAAAACAGATAGCCGTAGTAAGTAAAAGATTTTGATCTGGATCCTGCAATGACTTTTCTCTTAACTTTATGCACACGAAAAGTGGGACTATTTACAAGCATAAATCCATGCAGGTTTGGAGTTTAAAAATACAGGTTTAAAGTTGAAAATTTAATTTTCTATCTTCTTAGAAAACAGGAAAACCTTCTTTTCTTCTTTTAATCGAATAGAGGTATATTTCTCTTACAATTTATGTAAATTATTGACTAATTTTGGTTGTCTGATTAAACTAGAAAACTCTGTGTTGTAGACTAAAATTGACAACTATTATATAGTGAAGCAAAATTAGGGTTTTAAGACAAGGGATATTTTATAATATGATATGCTCACTAAATAAAGCATGACTAATATAAAAGGAATATGGTAGATGTGGTTTGAAGAATTTCTGTTTCTAATACATCAGATATTTCTGTACTTCCAAAGGACTGCTTTATCCAATCATTCCTCTAACTGAGCCTCTAGATTGGTGTATAAATGAAGCGTTGTATCTGTTCTCCTGCTTATTTTCGTTTATACCCTGAACTAGTCCTATGAAAGGTAGATTCAGTTATTGTTTAGTTGAAATGGAATTACTGCAATTCCACAAACAAATTGGACCTCATTTAGATGCACTTTGTGATAAATAATCTTGGAAGAGATTGGATTTCTCTCCTTGCTGCTGTACTTCAGCTGTAGATTAAACTCACAGCATCTAAAAGGGACTGAGTTATTGCTCAGTTGAATGATCACTGAACAACATACACTTGTCCTTGTTCTGCCATGTTATTATCATCTCTATTTCCCTAAAGCATATTCAGCAAAAGTTTATGGTAAAAAGAATCTCTGTTTTCTAGGATTTTTTTTATTGCTTATCTCAACTTTTTCTTATTCAGCTCCATGATGCACAGCCCCTTCAGTGCATAATTCTTCATTATATGGAAAGGAAAGCCATTTCATAGATTAGTTAAGGGCATTTTCCACGGTCAGGTCAGCTGGTAACCATATTTCACATTCAGCATTAGGCCACTTCGAAATTTAACAGCATGTCTTTACCAGCTGCTGGAAATCCTGCTGCCTTTACATTTTCCATTCTAAATGTTTGTACTTGTTTATTTGGGTGTGTAAAAATGCTTGTTAAAAAAACACAGAAACACACCATGCCCAGAGATCTTTAGGACTGCTAAATGATATCTTATTTTCATCCTGAGGTGGTGTGGTAGTGAGAGCGACAATGTAAATTCTTGCACTTCTAAGCCAGCTACCTCTAATCTTGTGTTGGTTGGGCAAGTTACCTTCCAAAATACAGTACTTCTAATCTGAGCTATTTTTGAAAAAAGATAATCATGCTAATTAATATTATATTATATTTTGTGGTTTGCTGATATAGCCTGTCATAGGGGAAAGTACACATTTAATTTAGCTGAGCCTAAAATAGTATCACAAGGTAAAAGAGCACACTTGTAATCATTTAGCTAATAATTCCCACAAAAAAGCAAGTTTGTACTGTGTATATATGAGTAGCAAATCTGGGATGTGTTAAACTCATGTGTTTGTTGATCAAATTAGTTTACATTTTATTGCTTTTTGGCATCTTCCAAAAAAACAATTTTACAAGGAAGTGGAGGAGTGATAATGCCTAATTAAAATGTAAAATAATAAAACAATAGGAGAGTGGCTTTTCTTACTGTTGAGTTAGCTGATTTATAGTATGTGCTCTCTTTAAGCATTGCATAGATCGCACTTGGAAAACTAACAAAGCACAGCTTCTCTGTTTGTCTCTCTGAGACATACCAGTAAATCTGATCAGATAAATAATGTGATGTTGATGTACAGTGTACTGCTGCAGAGTCTTCAGTGTGGGTTTTTAATTGTCTTGACAATATCAGATCTGTTTACTGCAGAGGAGAATTTAAGAAAACATAATTGAACAAACCATGAATATGAATCAAATTGATAGGCTACGTGTAGGTGCCAAATATAAAAGGCAGGATGGCAGTGTGAAGTTGTTGAAAGGATGTGGAACTGTTTCCAACATAAAATAATGTAACTGTCACAAACACAGTACATCAGCGTTGTCTGCACTAAAATATGGTATTCTTCAATTGATTGTCCACACAGATTCCATTCTCAGTGTGTATGTGCCAGATGCATATGAGAATTGAAAAGGAGCAGGGCTGCCTCACTGGCCTCTCAATTCCTTCCTACCACCGGTTGCTGAGAGATGGAACTCTGTGGTGTCTGCACCTCTTCACCCAGCAAGAGATTTTTTTGGCTTTGTTATTCTAATTCCTAGTAGTTAGCTAGCTAGGTAGGTCGTAGATCCATTAATTTAAAAGAGAAAAGTTTTGATAGAAGTTCCTGTGGATAGGGTTTATATGCACTTTCCCACCCTCCTGTACAGGGCTAGACTGCCTTATATACGAGACCAAGATGGCTGAAGTAATGACATAACTAGAAGTGGAAATATGGGTGGGCCCCAACTTATAAGAGATGAATAATGACCTGTCCCTGGGACAATCCAGGGGGTTGGAGGCTGAACTTACCTACAGTTGAATGGGGAAGTGGGTCTTTGTGTTTATCTTGGGGCATAGCCACAAGTAGGCCTGGGAAGGAATAATTGGTCGGGGGAGAGAGGGGATGGGGAAGGGAAGGCTCCTGGCTGTATTGCTGTGTTGGGAGGTGGCAGAAAAGCACCTGCCCCATGGTGAATCCCTGCCTTGTCCCTGGGGCAACTCTGGGAGGTTGGAGACTGAAACCCTGGCTGGGCTGTGCTCCAAACTTTGCCCCTAAGGGATACTGCACCTTCTCCCGAGTGCCTGTGGTCAGGACTCACCTGAGTGTAGGATCAGTCCAAGTCCTTGGAGTTGGACAGACTCTTTTCTCCCCTTGCTCTGAATCTTCACGACCAGCTGCATTCTGGAGTCACACTGAGCCTGGCTAAGGGAAGAGTCTAGTGCTGGGATGGGTCAGGAGCCCTAGTGGCCCAGCTCTGGCTATGGAGAGGAAAGGGACCAGGCGTGGTGCCTCCTCCTTTTTCTGGCAACAGATATATTGAACAGGGTGGTGGGCAGGAGGCAGGGAGCATGGGGCAGGAGTAGATGAACTTTGGGTGGGCCTGTGTACTAATTGGGGCCATGCCCCAGGCCAAAGGCAAATCTCCAGGATTCAAGATCTTCCCCTCCTGTGACACAGCAGTGCCCATCAGTGATGGTCACGCAAGGTGTTGTCTATGCTTAGGCAAGGGCACGTGCCTGAGTGCTGGCTGGTGTGCAAGACATTCTGAAAGCACACCCTGAAAGCCAGTGAGAGAAGACTGACATTAGATGTCCTGGAGACCTCTATTCAAAGAGCTTCAGATCCAGGTAAGCCAGGTGAGACCTTCCTCCCAGCCACTCCTCTGGTGACCTGTGAGCCATACCACCAGCCCCCTCCAGCTAGGAGGCAGAAGTCCTCTCCTAAGGTTTTCACTTACCATAGCTTTAAGACAAAGCTTTGTCTAAGCTCTAAAGCAAAACCAGCACTGACCGTTGCTTCCTAGAGTAATTACCATGCTGCCCCCCGTACTGCCCAACTAGCTGACCCTGTACCAACCACACCAACACCGAGGAACCCAACACTGAGCTCATTGGCACCAAACACCATGGAGCCAAAGGAATCTGCATCCTAGAGCATTTTTACTGGTATTGATGGCTTCATCAGCATCATAATGTTTCTTGACATGAGAAGACTTAGCGATGGCACTGGTGCTGGATTCCCTGATCATAGAGAGACACAGAGAGACAATCAACAGGCCAGGTCCATCCTATGACTTACTGGTATGGGCCATAGCTGCTCCCCACCATTGGAGGATGATTTTGCTTTCTCAATGTCTTCAGACAATTGCAGCAGACCATCATCATCAGACTGTGACCCAGTGGGTCTTGAACAAACAATCTAGAGAGGAATTCACAAGATGCATTCACATGTCAGCAGATTTCATTAAACAAACACTGAGCTGGTCTCCACCTATGTACCCTCCTTGCCCCTCCCTTAGCCCAGTACCCATATTAACCCTGGCCATATTGGGCCTCTTCGGGAGTGAATCCATATATCAGCTGCCTCAATGAACTCCAAGCCAAGAACATCCTTGCCCAAACACCTGCTGAAACTGGCCTTGATGCCAACTCTTCAACAACCCATAGTAGAGGAAGAACAAGAATTGAGTGTGGATGATCTCTTCCCTAAACACTAACAGCCAGTGGCCATCTCCTTCTCCTGGCACAAAGCAACCAACCCTCTATCCATACCCTCTTGAGACAAGTGGAAAATCATTTAGGACTTGAGGAGAAGGCTAGGAGATATTCTTGACATTCTGTTCAAGATCATACAAGAAAAGCCGCACAACTTGTTGGACATTATCTTTGAAAACTCGTGGCGATCGGGGGAGGTCCCGAATGATTGGAAAAAGGCAAATATAGTGCCCATATTTAAAAAAGGGAAGAAAGAGAACCCGGGGAACTACAGACCGGTCAGCCTCACTTCAGTCCCCGGCAAAATCATGGAACAGGTACTCAAGGAATCCATTTTGAAGCACTTGGAGGAGAGGAAGATGATCAGGAACAGTCAATCTGGATTCACCAAGGGCAAGTCATGCCTGACCAACCTGACTGCCTTCTGTGATGAGATAACTGGCTCTGTGGATACGGGGAAAGCGGTGGATGTGATATATCTTGACTTTAGCAAAGCTTTTGATGCAGTCTTCCACAGTATTCTTGCCAGCAAGTTAAAGTATGGATTGGATGAATGGACTATAAGGTGGATAGAAAGCTGGCTAGATTGTCGGGCTCAACGGGTAGTGATCAACAGCTCGATGTCTAGTTGGCAGCCAGTATCAAGTGGAGTGCCCCAGGGGTCGGTCCTGGGGCCGGTTTTGTTCAACATTTTTATTAATGATCTTGATGATGGGATTAATTGCACCCTCAGCAAGTTCGCAGGTGACACTAAGCTGGGGGGAGAGGTAGATACACTGAAGGGTAGGGATAGGGTCTAGAGGGACCTAGACAAATTGGAGGATTGGGCCAAAAGAAATCTGATGAGGTTCAACAAGGACAAGTGCAGAGTCCTACACTTAGGAAGGAAGAATCCCATGCACTGCTACAGGCTGGGGACTGGTTGGCTAAGCAGCAGTTCTGCAGAAAAGGACCTGGGGATTACAGTGGACAAGAAGGTGGATATGAGTCAGCAGTATGCCCTTGTTGCCAAGAAGGCCAACGGCATATTGGGCTGTATTAATAGTAGCATTGTCAGCAGATTGAGGGAAGTGATTATTCAACACTGATGAGGCCACACTTGAAGTACTGTGTCCAGTTTTGATCCCCCCACTACAAAAGGGATGTGGACAAATTGGAGAGAGTCCAGCGGAGTGCAGCAGAAATGATTAGGAGGCTGGGGCACATGACTTACGAGGGGAGGCTGAGGGATCTGGGGTTATTTAGTCTACAGAAGAGAAGAGTGAGGGGGGATTTGATAGCAGCCTTCAACTGCTTGAAGGGAGGTTCCAAAGAGGATGGAGCTAGGCTGTTCTCAATGGTGGCATATGACAGAACAAGAAGCAATGGTCTCAATTTGCAGTGTGGGAAGTCTAGGTTGGATATTAGGAAACACTATTTCACAAGGAGGGTGGTGAAGCATTGGAATGGGTTACCTAGGGAGGTGGTGGAACCATCCTTAGAGGTTTTTAAGGCCCAGCTTGACAAAGCCTTGGCTGGGATGATTTAGTTGGTGTTGGTCCTGCTTTGAGCAGGGGATTGGACTAGATAACCTCCTGAGGTCTCTTCCAACCCTAATATTCTATGATTCTCTCCAATCCTCTCAATTGGGTACAATGGTCCTACTCATCGATGAGTGGTTGATAAAACCAGCTCTCTGGCACACTCTTGCATTGAATCCTGCCACATCAAAATGTGCTGATGAGACAGATGCCAGGAAAGCGATTTGAGTACTTTTTACCAGTGCCCCACTGGGATATTTGATCATCCAAGCTGCACAGGAGAGGTCAAAATAACAGACTAGGTCAATCTCCAGAGAAAAGAATCCTAAGAAACTGGACCTTTTCAGATGGAAGGTGTATTCCTCAGGGTGTTCAACTCAGAGTCACTACCTATCAGGTGCATCTTGCAAAGTACAACTTTCTGCTATGAGATCAACTCTCCTCATTAGCAGACAAATTCCCTGATGGATATCAGGAGGAGCTAAGATCCAAAGGGCAGCTCAGTGCTGGAACTGTGCTCCTGAAGGCACTGGACATGTTGGACCATGGCAGTAGTGGTGACAATGAGATGGTCCCACTGGCTGCAAATGTTGGGCATCCCTGACCATGGAGGACTTGCCACTTCAGGGAGACAACTTCTTTAATCATGAACCAGATAAGGTGCTACATTCTGTGAAAGATGTGAGAGTGACCTTCCATTTGATGGTCCAGCTCCTAGGTGTAACACCACCACTGCCACCAACAGCCTCAGTCATGACGGAGGGGTGGCTGGGTCAAAACTGAGAGAGGCTGCAACTCCACAGGCCAGATCCCAACACCACTAATTCAGGTGTAGCTGGCCCACCCACCCCAATCTCCAGGCAGCAGGAAGGTGCAGACACGGCACTGGGATCATGGCGAAACCTCTCCCCACATTGAGCAGCCGGGTCTGGATGCTGAGTGGAGCTGCCTTCCACTCTGTATCCTTGGCATGGTCTCTTTCATCACTGTAAGTAACAAGAATCAGCCCTGGGGCCAGCATGCATAGCAGGTCCTGCACTTAGATTGTGCCCTTGCCTGGGCCCCTCACCAGACACTCATTCCCAAACACTCATTGTTCCATGCTCTCTTAGTATTTATTTATTTATTTATTTATTTTTAAACATCACAATTACACTAGAGTTTAGGATAGGGCACCCATTGAATCGGGAGGCTACATCCACCCCAGCCTCAAGGTCAACAAAGACAAATCCACACTGGCTGAGAGACAAAGCATCAAATTCATAGGAGCAGTGTTGGGTTGCTAGGTTAGAAAAGGCATACCTAACTGCAACAAAGATTCCCCACAATGACAGGCATTGTATGGCAGCTTCACGCACAATCGGTAACGCAAGTGAAAACCGCTCTGAAGCTTCTGGGACACATGCTGGCGTGTACTTATGTCACGCATCAGACCAGACTTCTCCTTTGTCAATCAACTTTTGATGAAGACAGTCTTCCTGGTAACCATAACATCGGCCAGGAGAATAGGGGAAATCCAGCCCCTTATGGCAGATCCTCCCTATACTGTTTTCTACAAGAACAAGGTTACTTTAAGACTATACCCTAAGTTCCTGCCTAACTTGAAAATCCAAAACAATCTGTTCATTTCCTGGTCTTCTTTCCTAAACCCCATTCTTCAATGGCTTCACCCAAACTTCACACATTCAATGTGGTTAAGTTGTTGTCTTTTTACATGGATAGGACCAGATAAATTGGAACCTGACCAAGACTATTTGTGGCATTTGCCGAATGGATAAGAGGACAGCTGATATCCTCACAGAGACTATCTAAGTGTGTTTTGGACTGTATATGTACCTGCTATATTCTTTCGAATATAGAGCCATCTGAACACAATAAATCCGATTTGACTCAAGCTTATGTGACCTCCTCTTTGAACTATACCTTCAACTGAGATTTGTAGATCATCTGTGTGGAGTTCAGTCCACATGTTCACCACTCTCTATACCTTGTTGCACTTGTCTCTAGGTCAGATGCAAGCTCTGGCAGAGTGGTCCTCAAGTCAATATTCCAGTAGGATGCCTCTTACCTCCAAGAACAGGATAGTGCTTGCTATCACTCGAATAAGAAAGTATGGTTACTTACCATACAGTAATCGTAGTTTTTCAAGATGTGTTGACATATTCCATGGCCTGCTCTCTGTCCTCGCTATTAGGAGCTATTAAGATACTTGGCAGTTATTGGCAAACTCAGAGGCAATTGAGGCCAACACCCCTTCCCCCCGTTATATTTTCAGCTATGGTGGTTGCAAGAGCTCCCAGGGTGCAGGTGTGGCCCTAACAGATGCTGCTGTTCAAACAAGAATCCTGTATTCTGAGATGTGTTGTCCACCCAAATTCACACCAACAGTGGAATTTGGGCGGACAACACATCTCAAAATACAGTTACTGTAGGGCAAGTAACCATACATTTTGGTATTACCAGTACCACTGAAACTCTCTAGCATGCCTGTAAAGCACCGTGCGTGCACACACATGGATGCAACAGTGCATATGTTTTCACACCACCTTGTGAATGCACTTCCTCTGAGCAAGAATAGCATCATGTTGCCACTGTCACTGTACTTTTGCCCTACCAGCTGCCCCTGGTTCCCACCTAGCCAACTCTTCCAGGCTACATAAATGTATAAATAATTAAATATGTATGTGTGTATGTATGTACACACACACATACACACACACACACACACACACTTTTCTACCTGTCTGGATTCCCTGTAGGCAGAGTGGAAGAAAGTGGGTCTTGAGATGGACTTAAATGGAAGGAAAGTAGTGACTTGGTGGAGGAGCTCAGGAAGTTTGTTCCACGCATAGCAGGAGCTCTGAAAGAAGACTCAGAGATATATATGCAAGAAGCCAAGAAGACTGGCATAGCTGGAGGATCAGCAGGAAATTGGGCAATGGAAAATAGACCTAGGGCAGACTCATGGAGGACTTTGAAGGCTGTGACGATAAGCTTGACATTGATGAAGTACAAAGGGGGGGAGTAAATGGAGAGATTCAAAACCTGCTACAATCAAAAAAGTAGCAAGGAAAGTGACGTCAGCAACAACATGCCAGGAATGGTGGGGGTAGGTCATTGTGAGTGGCAGGGATGCCAGAGGAGGATGTACCAATGATTGAGATGGAAAATGATGAGGTGAATAAGAGTGCTTAGAACAGGACAGATCCTAGAGATGCTGTGGAGGAGGAAGTAATAGGATTTGGATGTAGGTGAATACGGGGCAAGGAAGAGGAAGAAGTTTAAAAAAAAAACCCACCAACAACATATGGATGCTAGTGTTGATAGTAACAGAAAAATGGGGAAGCAGAGAGGGTTTGGAAGGTTAATAATTTTAATAAGTTAATTTTTGGGCATTCAGTTTAAGATGACAAGGAGACATCCAAGAGGCGGTGTTAGAGGCATAGGTTGTGATATGGAATGCGATAGTAGATAGGTCGCAGGGCAGGATGTGGGGGAGACAGATAGATGTGAGTCATCAGCAAAGAGAGATGGTAGTTGAAACTATCTGATGAAGGAGCTTATTCAGAGGCAGAGTGCAAAGTTAAAAGAGCAGGGATAAGTCTTTCTTCGTAATTATCATGTCAGAACAAAATCATTTTTTTCACTCATTTTTGCTTGACTAAAGTTCATGCCTAGGAGTTTGAAGCATGACAGGCAACAGGTGTGAATTTGTTTCTTACCTCAGTGCAATTTCTATGTTTCAGCTTTTTCAGTGGTCATGTCAAAAACATCTAACTTTAATAAAACAGCCTTTTTCCTATTAGAAGAAAAATTCTTTTTTAAACATTTTTGATTACATGTCTGACAAATTGCAAACCCACATAAAATGTCAAGTTATTATCCTTCCAAGAAGAATAGACTTAAAGTAATAATGGGTTCCAGTCAGAGTGCTTAAGTAGAACTAGTAAACAGCCTTTCATTCTGGCATAGTATGACATTGTATTTGTATGGAAAACACAGCAGCCAGAATGCAGTTTTAAGGCGAGCTTCTGTAATGCATTATCTAGTGTGTAAGCCTACACTAATACTTGCTGGATATTAACAAGTACTTTAGAAAGATATCTTGCATTAAATAGAAAACATTTTCTTAGGATGAAGAGTCTACAAGACAGCTCATAAAACAACACTGGTGTACCTCTGTCATTCCTTAAAAAGGACAGATGTCTTATTCATCTGGTACAAAGAGATGAGATGAGATTTTTTTCCATTCAGAATTACACACTACAGACATTACTTCAGCTTAAATATTATTGCTATCTTGCATATTATGTATAATAAGAATTACTCATTCTCTGCATTAAAAATAAACTGGTAAGAAAACATTTGGACATTTATATTTTCTCCACCTAGACTGTGGTGCTTACAGCTCTCATTAATGATCATGACACTCCTCCCCGCACTCCAGACCTGCCATGTACTCTGAGCTGCAAACTCAGCTGATAGGAGGAGTCCACTTGAATGATTCATCTTCACAAGGAGGAGTGGAGAACAATAAGAGTCTTTAGGTCTCAATCCAGATGTAGGGAGTTTCCAGTTGTAAGATTCAACCCTAGCCCATCTGGTATCAATGGGTCTCCTCATTCAGGAGGTGTGTAACAATTTCTGTAGAAGAGCAGAATGTCCTTCATGTCTTCATGCTAATATCCTTCTCCTGTATGGAGATTCATACAGTCTGAAGCTCACAAAACAACCACTCGAATATTACATTAAAATATGGAACACAAATAGTACAAGTAAAATTAATACATGTATCAATTTACAATCATTTATAGTCTAAATACTAAACACTTTCTTATAATTCTACTACTTATTTTAATTGATATTAACCCACAAATGAGCTACACTAATTCCAACAATATACCTCTGTGTTCAGTGTTACATGGGGACCTTGGCATGAGCTGGCACCTGGCCTGCTAGTGTTACAATAGTTAGTAGCAGTTACAATTATTTCAGATATATATTTAAAAACCTTACTTTTTCCGATTCTATGGTAGCAAACATTTTGTCACAAACTCAATGTATGTTTTCATGACAGGATTCAAGAGGAGAGGTTGGATGAGAAGAGAGAGGCTGTTTACAGCTCTTGTTTAAACTAGAGAAGGGCTAAATGTGGAACCTCAAATAAACTTTGTAATTTGGAGGGAGCCAAATGTGCTCCTATACTTTTAGCCTTGAAGTCTAGCCTAAATATGATCTAGTTCCAACTGTGAACACAGATTCCTCTCCCCAGTCTAAATACACTACTTAGTATTGATAAGGCTTCAACTGGAGTATTGTGTCCAGTTATGAAAACCACACTTTGGGAAGGATGTGGACAGATTGAAGAAAGTCCAGAGGAAAGCAACAAAAATTATTGAAAGTCTAGAAAACATGATGTACGAGGAAAGATTGAAAAAGTTGGGTTTGTTTAATCTGGAGAAGAGAAGACTGAGGAGGGACATGACAGTCTTCACGTATAGAAGGTTGGTATAAGAAGAGGGTGATAAATTGTTCTTAACCACTGAGGACAGGACAAGTAGTAATGGGCTTTATTGCAGCAAAAGAGATTTTTGTTAGACATTAGGAAAAACTTCCTATCTCTAAGGGTAGTTAAGTGCTGGAACAAATTATCCAGGGAGGCTATGGACACTCTGTTGTTGGAGGTTTTTAAGACCTAGTTAGACAAACATGGGTGCCCTAACCACAGGATAAGAGAGTCATTCCTGCTTTTTCTCTGGCCCATCAAATCTTTAAGGTGAATTCTCTAACCACTGAGCTAAAAGTTAGCAGATTAGCACCACCACAGGGCACAACCCGGTAGGGATGAGCTAGATAATACTTAGTCCTGCCTGGATTAGATGACCTATCAAGGTTCCTTCCAGTCCTACATTTCTATGATTTCTATGAAATACAAATAACGTTAATACCTATTAAGAGGCAGGACAAATCATACAGTATATGAGTGAGGCATATGCATTCACATATTTCCACTGTGAAATTCTGTCTTTAATAAGAGACATCTTGAAATGCAAAGAACTTTTTCTTCTACTTTCCATTTTGAAGCGTACTGGAAATTGGATGCATGTACATTGTACATCAGGACATTTGGATATTGACCATGAAATGATAGATCCTGTATCCTTCTCTGATAGTAGCTAGCAGCAGCAGAAATGCCCTAATTATTTTCAGAATGATGGAGAATGGTATTATACCTTTCTGTGCTAGTTGCCTAATGATTAAGACAAGATGACTGCTATATGAGTGAAAGTGTCAGATATATTACTCAGTGTTCAAATCAGGGATCAGAAATTTTCTCTCATTGCTGTTCCTCATGTTCTCATTGTGAGGATGTATACTATTGGTTTGAATCAGTTCTAAGCAGCAGAGAAAAACAGTGAGAAGCTTTAGGGATAATGGTGTCTTCCTTATTGTAATCAAATTTATTCTTTGTTAGAAGAAAGGACCCTCTGGAATTCTTAACACTATCACATGACATAATAATAAGTATAAATGTTAGCATATGAAGAACTGTGTATGTCATGTTAAGTCATTTCCTTTGTGTCCCCACTTCATGTCAAGTTGTGTGTGATTCTTTGTGTATAATCTGCACTATTTTAGAATGTAATATATATCTCATTCTGCGCCTTAGTGATTGCTGTGTGCTTGAGCAGCCAGTGATCTTTTGAATCCTTTCCCCCCACAACAAGTGAGATTCTTCACTTTTATCTTATGTAGTTAACTCCTTGAACACGACTGTTACAAGATTAATGACCTACTACCCCAAAACAGAAAGTAGCGACACGCATTATCAATGGATTTATGTGGTTTTTTTCAGCAATATTTATGGTGTTTTACCTTTTAGAAATGTCCTATAGAATTTAATATAAAGGAAAAACTTCCTAGGGTTTGGTAGCTATCCTCTAAAACGCAGAGTTCTAGAATCATATAGAATGTTTCAGGGGAAAAAAAACCTATAGAAAGCAGATCACTCTCTCTGGAATTCTGTAGGTAGTTAGAATAATTTCTGTAGAACCATATTTTCAGATCCCTTAAAGTATATAGGACTTTTCCACTAATTGTGACTTTCCAGTATAATTAAAAAGACCTCACACCTTTGGCATTTCTAGAATTCATCTTGTTTTAACTATTTTTATGTGAATTTAGTGTGCATGAAAAGTGTTGAAATAATAGTCTTGGAGATTAATGTCTTGTGTAATTCCACCAGGAATAAAACAGGTAATGGTAGTATGAGCTTTTCCAAAATAATCTGCCTCAAGCCTAATCTGGAATGCCTGCTCACCTCTTGGAGCGAGAATAATTCAGCCTCCATGGATATTCATTTTCTGTCTTTTCTACTAAAATTGCCAATTTGGGTGATCGTTGTGGTGGTATTCTTGTAATATGGACACTTGTCAAGTAGGAAGCAGACAGATCACCAACTCATTCATGTAGGCCACCAACAGCTGGAAGGAAGGTTTGGTTCCTACTTACTGGTTCTTACTGGTCCTGATTCAGATTGGTGAGTTAGAAGTGAAAGGTTCTTTGTATCTAGTTACCAGTACCCTGAGCATCTATTATTTGTGTTATGGTAGCACCTAAAGGCAAGGCCTCCATTGTGCTATGTGGAGATATATTATGAAAGATTCTGATTTGGAGACGCTCCCTCATAAGGGACAGTGCTGTGAATGTGGGAATTTGGAGATGTACCCTGGAGGTGGAGGTTGGGAACACTGCATGGCTGTGTGCAGCAGTTCACCAAAGACGCTCTCAAGTTTGTTTTATTAAAGTTTTATTCCTGTCTCATGCACTGTTTGTTATTTAATTAACCCCAAGATCGTTACACTATGCTCTGTACAAAAATGTAACAAAGAGCTTGTTGTCTTAGACTATAGAAAACAAGTCAATAATAGATAGAGGAGCACAACGAAGCGATACTGGTCAGCATGAAAAAAGTGGTCACAGCAAAGCAGCTGACTAATCATTTCTTGTTTTTTTGTAGACATCACAAAAGAGAAGATTTTTAAGTACAGATTTGAAGGATGACAATGAGGCGGTTTTGTGGATGTGTACGGAGTTGTCTTCGTTGTGCTTAAGGTGCAGCATGGAAGAAAGTGCTATTGGAAAAAATTTAAAATGGGCAATCGAGACTGGCATCATTTGTGGAGTAAAAGTGTATTGTATAAAAGAAGTTGGTTGGTTGGAGAACAGGTTGTAACGGCATTTGCAAAGTGAAGACAAGTAGTTTGTGTTTGATGCACTAGAGAGGGAGCCAGTGGAGGGATGGCATATATACAATGAATAAAGCAATGAGCCAGAAAATGGTATTTGCATGCAGTATTTTGAATAGATAAAAGGTCAGAGAGAAGGACGTTTTAGTAGTCACGATGTGAGATGATAAGGCCTGGACAAGAGATTTAGCTGTATGGATGGACAGGAAAGGTAAAATCTTACAGAGGGTATGCAGCTATTTAGCTATGTCACAGGATACACTCACCGCTAGTGGTACCGCCTCCTGGCTATCCTGAGAATTAGGTCTGGCCAGGCATTGTATCCTACTCTGGTGGTATCTATCCCATCACCTCTCATCCTGCAGACCTCTCTCGCTCCAGGAACTGCAGCCTCCTCTTTGTGACTTGGCCCTCCAGCCAGGTCACCATATGTGTTCCTCTTCTGGGGGTGTGTAATGAAGTCTTTCCAGGACAAATTTTCCCAGGCAGTCTGCTGTGCTCTGCTTGGCCTGTGCCTCACCCCCAGTGGCTGGTAGGGGAACCCAGGCCTGCCCTCTGCTCCAGGTTTCCAGCTCAGCCTCTAGTCAGTAGCCAAGGCCTGCACTGTCCTACCTTGCTGCATTCCCCCTGAGCTGTTTCCTACCTTCCTGGGTCCCCTGGGTTCACCAGCCTCCCAACTCACTCCTCTCAAAGAATAATTGTGGACTAGTCTTTAGCCTCAAATGTACCTCCCTTCTCCCAGGGAGTGACACTAGTCTCCTCTGTTGCCAGCTTCCTGGTTTATATAGGTCCCACCTGTTCCTGCCCAGCTGAGCCTGCTTCCAATCAATTCCCTGCTCCCTGGCTCCTCTCCAGGTGCAGCCTGTGGAGTTAATTGGACCACCTGGCCATCTTAACCCCTTCCAGTCCTGTGTGGGATGGACACCCCATCACAAGCTAACTGTGATTCCTTTTATTACAAAATATGGTACCAGTATCCTGACCCATTTCTGGCAATTATTTTCTTGCTTGTAGAAAGAGTGTGAGTATTCATTTACTGCTAACAAATAATAGATGATGTATTTATTTTTATTTTACAATCTTTAGGGTTTAAATGAGCTACCTGAACAGGAGTGAAAACTGATTGTTTAGTGCAAATTTTACAGTTGCTATTTACCATTACCACTGCCAGATATCTTACTTCCCTCTTGACTTTTGTATGTGCAGCACATCTGTGTGCAAATACTGTGTATCAGAATCTACTGTGATGATGGGCATCAGAGAAATGCCTATACTTACATTAATTAAATAGATATGTTTCCTGAGAATATATTTCATTTTCAAATTGTCTGAAAAATTATCCTACTGTTATAAATTTATGCAATAATGTATAGAATCATCATTACAGACATTGCAACTTGTGACAATAATATGTTGTATAGTGAGTAACGGTCATCTGGGATGGCCACCTTTTCTCTTGCTTAGCACACATGCTTATGCGATCTATTTGTGTTGGGAATTAGTGGTGAACAGCAACAAACTGATTGATTAAAAAAAATCCTTTGTCTTCTCTCCCTCCTTGATTTTCTTTCTTCTTTTATAGACTCTAATATATCAGGTGTTAATATGATGATGAACTTAATGGATGTCATCTTTCAGTATGCAATTTTCTTCAGTGTATGTATGGATGTAATTATTATGAAAAGTCAATAAAATTCTAAGGCTTTTTAAAAAAAAACTGGAGAGCAAAGCTGTGTGACTTTATAACAACATAATGTTGTAGGAAGTGTAAGAATAGACTTTATGTCTGAATGCAGTTGATTTTTTAAAAATTGAAGGATTGGCAGCAATAATTTTGTTGGTATCTCAAATGAATATTTGTAAGTGAATGAGCTTGAATTGACATTAAGAGTATTTATAGATGTATTTAGTGCTGTAAAGTCATTCTTGTGCTATGAACGTAATGCTCAATTATACTGGCACTTTTATGTTGTGTAGATAATTTTCTTACATGCAGTGATCCTGTGTCCTATAATACAATATGAATATGGGCTCAGATTTTCAGAATTGTTCAGCACCCACAATGGGGGCCAGATTTAGAAAAGAGCTCTTCTCCCATTTAGCCTCCTAAATGTAGTGACTGGGCTTTCAAAAGTGCTTAGAACCCAACCGTACTTTTTGAGAAGCTGTAATTATTATGGCTGTACAGTGCTGTGGTACACCAAACATTTAAGGTATTCAATAGCACAAGGGTTCACCTCCATGACTTGGAGGTAAGTGCTCAAGGCAGTTCAGCTGCAAGCCCTTGTAGGCGCTAGCTCTGGTGAGTTCCAGTAATCACTCAGACACTTGACTAAAGTGAAGAGATATTTTTCTAGGGTTTCAAGGTAAGACAGAGGTTGTAAATACCATAGGTACAGTGACTTAACCAGTTACACTTCAAGATAAAACATAATGGTTCCTAGCTTGGTTCCTGGGGGTAGTCCTGTAGAGGGATACGGCTCCACAGGTCTAGTTCCTGGGGTGCCCTTTCCAGTCTGTTACCTAATTGCCTCTAATTAAGGATCTGTGAGTTTCAAGGCCAGGATCAGTCCATGGTCTGTGTCATATTGTTGAGGGCCCCTTTGGGTTGTCTCTAGGGTTGCTAGCTTTGTAATATTTAAAAACCAGACACTCCAGCAGGAGTGCTGGAACCTCCCTCACCCCACCTCTTCCCCCGAGGCC
This sequence comes from Emys orbicularis, assembly GCF_028017835.1. Classification (NCBI taxonomy): domain Eukaryota; kingdom Metazoa; phylum Chordata; order Testudines; family Emydidae; genus Emys; species Emys orbicularis. The sequence continues at coordinate 54,493,882 of NC_088683.1, forward strand.
CCGCCCCTTCCCTGCCTCTTTTCCCGAGGCCCCTCCCCCATTTTCTCCTCTTCCCTCCCCCCACATCGTTCGCTGCTTTTCCCCTCTCCCCACGCTTCCCCTCTGTCTGGGTTGGGAGGGACTCACCTGCAAAACTGGGGCTGGGAGTTGCAGCTGCCCAACATAGGTAGGAGGCGGTGCCAGCTGAGTAGAGGCTGGCATGGGTGATGACCTGATACGTCCCCTGCCTGCAGTAACTGTACTTTGGGTGTCCAGTCAGTGGATCTGACTGGACACTGTCAAGTCCCCTTTGCGACCAGACTTTTTGGTTGAAAACTGGCCACCTGGCCACCCTAGTTGTCTCCCTACTTTTGTGGCAGTCCTTCCTGTATAGCTCCTGCTAGTCTGCTAACACTCTGGGGACAATTAGGCTACAAGGCTTCTCCGCAGCTCCTGATTGTATATACTTTCCTTTTGCAAGAACTGTGCCCCCCTTTCTCTTGGGTCACACAGTCAGAGCACACAGACTTTACTGGGTCCAACTAATGCCCAGTGTCTGGGGCATTTGGCTGCCATAGTGTTCCTAATGGTCCCATCCCTTTAAGAGTCTGGGCTGGCTGCTGGCACTGTGTCATGAGAGTTCCCTTCAGGACTCTCTGTACTCAGTCCTCTGGATGCAGGACTCCTGCTCAGCCTCTGCTGTGTCCCACAAGGTCTGCAGAGACCTGTATCCTGCTTTAACTCTACCACTCAGAGCCTGCTCCATATGTGGCTCATCTTCTGCTCCCTTGGTCAGTTTCCTGCTCTGCAGGATGGAGCTACATCAGGGATGAATTTGGCTCAATTTGGGCATCTAGAGCAGTTGTCACCGGGTGTGGTGTGCTAATTCCAGTCTAAGGAAAGTGTATTATGCCATGTTAATATGTCATGTATTGCACAATTATTTAAACGTAATTTTTCAATGTCATTAGCTACAAAACAGTCATTTAGAAAGTGATAAAAGGCCATATCTGAATGTACTAAACTATTTTTATACATTCTTTTTTATGACTGTGTCAGTAATACTGAAATCATTTTTAAATTTTCTTTTGGTTGAACTTTATGATTTAAGCTGACATAAGCACACAACATAATGAAATCATTATTATAAAAGAAGTATGTAATCAGATATGAAGATTAAAAGAAAAACTACATCTCAAGGAACTCGGAACTCATTTTACTGAGTTTTATGGAGCAATATATAAATGGAGAAAAAGTAAAGGAATGATGTAATTTTTCAGTAAGTTTGATTTGAGACCTATATTCTAATGATGGAGGGCAAGGTTTAAAGAATTAAAGACAATATCCTATTACATAAATTTGCTTTGGATCAGATTTGTGTAGGCCTGGGAGTGGCAAACTGTCAGAGCATTAGAAGGAGCTGAGTTAGATTATGGAGAAAATGAAGCACAGAAAAGTTTGGTGAGTGACTTGTGCAGGATCACTCAGCAAGTCAGTGGCAGAGAAGAGAAGGCAATAGAACCAAATAATTCTGAATTGGCCTTCTGCTCTACCCTCTGGACCACAAACTCTCTTAGAATAGATAATTTGCATAGTAAACATTATTTATAGTTGAAACTGAATATTAATATATTTTATACAAGTGATACAAATCCAGTGGTAAAATCTTGCTCACTAGATAACTTATTTAAACAGCAGTAGAAATATCAGCAAATAACATTCTAAATGATTTTTAAAATAGGTCTGCTAGGTAACTGAACATAAATGGTCAATAAAATGTACTATTAATAAATCTAAAATTATAAACTGGTTTGAAATGTATGGAGTAGAAGATTTGATGGTAATGATGAAATAATATTGAACTTTTCTCTGAAAATGTTTATACAACAACAACAAAGGCTATTGAATATGTTTGCATGATATGCATTTGTGTACTCCTAAAACCACATCTTCTAAGAGCAGACCCATTGATTTCATTGTAGTAATAAGAGTGGAGTAAAATGCACAGAAGATATTTTTAGGGTAATAGTTAGGCTAGAAGGCCTGTTGCGGAAAAAAAATGAAGTTGTAGATCCTAGAATATAGAAAATACTATACAAATTTAAGGTGGGCTATAAAGAACATATATAATTTTATGGTAAAAAATGTGTATATAGGCCCTGATCCTACAAAGATTCAATGTACCGCAAATACTGAAGTAAGTGGGGCTACTTATAGTGTGAAAAGTTAACTATGTGTATAAAACTTTGTAGGACTGAGGCTTTGGCATGCTAGCTTATGTTTCACATAACATCATAAAAATGAATAAGACATAGGAAAGAAGTGAGGGTCACCTCAGAACTAAAAAAACTGATGAGTTTCAAAGGGGAAAAGGCTTAACAATCATATTTATATGAACACAGAGATTAATGGTTTAATGAAAAGAAATTCAAGCTTTCACAGAAGAAGACAGTTTTCAAGTAGAGCTGCAAAGTTTTAAAATTGTACTTATATGAATAGATGTTAATAGTTTGATTCCAAATAAGTAACAAATTTAATTTATACTAACATTTTAAAAACAAATATTTGCTTATATTGAGAAGGCAGGTTCTCTTCTCGCTCCATGTGTATAATATCCATTAGCAGTAAAGAATTTCTCATGCATCGTCATTGTAGGAGAATATATATTATTTATCTTACATTGGTTTTGAACTCTTGAGGAAACTGGACTTCATACACTTCTACCTCGATATAACGCTGTCCTCGGGAGCCAAAAAATCTTACCACATTATAGGTGAAACCGTGTTATATTGAACTTGCTTTGATCCACCAGAGTGCGCAGCCCCGCTCCCCCGGAGCACTGCTTTACCGTGTTATATCCGAATTTGTGTTATATCGGGTCATTTTATATCTGGGTAGAGGTGTACTTTGAACTGACAACCAACTGAAAACCAAAAAGCTGTATCACTCAGATCTAACTGAATCTCTACTGTGAAGACATTCCTGAAATAACATGGCTCAAACAGTGAGTGGACTTGGTTGTAGAAGGTAGAGTTTCAGCCTTAACTCTGAATTTTGTGAGTTTAAATCACAGCCTAATGTGTTCTTTGTGTGATTTGATTTCCAGTGGACTGCTGAGAGGATTTCTGTGGCTGAACTCAGGAGACAAATGGAACCAAGTCATGCACTACTCCCATGTTCTGGGGAAGTCTTTTAAACATTATTTTTATTAAGTATCATCTTTCTTTTTTTAGTCAGCGGAAAAAGCAAAGGGCTATTTCCTACTCTACAGGATGGATCTAACCATATATATTAGTTTTGTGAAGTAGAGCTTTAATTTTTTTGAAAGTCAATTTTTGTCTTCTTGCCAATAGTTGTGTAAAGGACATAAGTCTCTGTTTGCATAAGTGAGTACAACTCCATTGATTTCAGTGGAATGGTACCTGCTTCCACCAGCAATGAATTTAGTCTGAAATATCTGTGGAAACTGTTGCAAATATACTTATTCTGGTCTAAAGTTCCAATCTGGCAACCAATGTATAGTTTCTTTTAGGGATCACTCTGTATGCTACTAGTGTGGGAGATGTATCCTAGGGGGCACTTCATATTTAAAAGCTTCTCTTAAAGTCAAGTATTCTGTACAATACACATAGAAGAAATATTATGAGCCAGACTAATTCCTAAAAAAATATAACTAACGTCAGTGAATTTCTACAACAGATTTTGTTCCTGAGGGTTCATCTCTTTCTGGTGAAAAGCTCCTCTCCAGCACTCTGCCTGAATTATTTTGCCATGGCTGTGGGGATCTTTAGGGACGAATGATATGTGTCTAATGGTCAGGGCCGGATTAACTTTTTGTGGGCCCGGCACCAAACATATTTGTGGGACCCCCTGGGGAATGATTGTAAAAGGGGCCGGGGGCAAAAGCCCAGTGGGGTGGGAGCTAGGGTTGGTCCCTGGAGCAAGGGAGGGGCCAGGGGTAAACTGCAAGCGCAGCAGGGCTGGGGAGGGGGTAAACAGGATCACCCCCACCTGTGCCCACACAGAGTGGGTACCTACCTGGTTCTAGCCCATTCTCTTCATCTCTCTCTGCACTGAGCTTCCCCTCCTCCTGCAGCAGCAGGACAGGTTCTCTTCCAGCTCTCTGGGGTGGCTGTTGGGAGTGGGAGGAGCAGAGGCTAATGTGGTTACTCCTATAACCGGACTTTTAGTTTCCAGTCAGTACTGCTAACCGGACTCAGGTTCCGTTTTCTACTGGAGTTTCCAGTCTAAAACAGGGCTGCCAGAAAAGCCTGAGGGGGGGAGGGGCAAGCAATCATTTTTAAAAGTGAGAGGGCTAAGCCTTAAGCGGGGGGAGGAGGGGAAGCAAGTGGTGGGTGGGCTAGGGAGTGGAGAGGAGCTAGTGGGCATGGCCAGGTCTGCTGTACTGCCCAGGTAGGTTGGAGACTGTGGGAATCAGTCAACACAGTGTCCCCAGCCCAGCTGACATGACAGCCAGTGGTGGATTTAGAGTTAGTGGGCCCCCCCGGCCCTGTGCTCAGCTTCATTTTTGAGGTCCCTCCTTGAGACCCAGCCAAGAAAAAGAACATTCTTTCTTATCCTCACCACCCCTGTTTTTCATTCTTTTTTTCTTCATCCTCCTCCTATAAGTAATAGCAAGTAAATTAAAATAAAGTTTGGTACCTTGATTGTTCTTGAGTCTAACTTATTTTTCCACAGACCACTTGAAAATCGCGGAGGGTCTCGACGGACCACTTAATGATCTTTCCAAATATTGTTTGTATCATTAGCTAACTATTGTAAAGCACTTTGGATAAGAGCGCTTTATAATTTTTTTTTAAAAAAACGTTGGGGTGTGGGATCTGGCCAGGAGCTAGGGTGAGGGAGGGGTTCTCAGGGTTGGGGCAGGAGGTTGGGGTGTGGAGTGCTTACCTGGGGAAGCTCCTGTTTGGTGCGAGGGGTGCAAGTGGGAATGGGGGGGGGTGCAGGAGCTCCAGTTTGGTGCGAGGGGTGGGACTGTTGGGGGGTGCAGGAGTCAGGGCATGGGGTGTGGGGGGGCTGGATATGAGTGGGGGTGCAGGGATCAGGGCTGGGGGTGTGAGGCGGTGCACGGGTTTGAGGGGTATGTGGGGGTGCAGGAGTCAGGGCAGGGGGCTGGGGAGGTGTGAGAGGGCTGCAGGGATCAGGGCAGGGGGCTCGGGGTGTGTGAGGGGGGTGCAGGAGTCAGGGCATGGGGTGTGGGGGGGCTGGGTATGTGTGAGGGTGCAGGAGTCAGGGCAGGGGGCTGGGGAGATGTGAGGGGGTGCAGGGGGCTGGGCTGTGTGAGGGGGTGCAGGGGTCAGGGCACAGGGCTGGATGTGTGGGCTGGGGTCGTGGGGATGCTCACGGCAGGGGGCAGGAGGGGGTATGCCCCGATTCCAGCCCCTTCCCCAAGGCCCCGCCCCACCCTCTTCTCTTCCCCGGGTGCAAGCGTGCTGAGGCTCTGCTCTTCCCCCTCCCTCCTGCCGGCAAACAGCTGATTGGTGGCAGGGAGAGGGGGAGGGGTGGAACGCAGCACACTGGGGTAAGAGGTGGGGGAAGGGGGAGCTTGGCTGCCGGCAGAGCCTGCCCTGCTGCAGCAGGACAGAACCCCAGGAGCTGGCAGCACCAAGCTTCTGCCCCCGCAGGAGAAAGCTGGGGGCAGAGAAGAGTTGGCCGGCCGGGTCCTCTTTGGACTCTGGGCCCGGCACCACGGCGCCAGTAGCACCACGGTAAATCCGGTACTGCTAATGACTGAAGTAGCCTGCTTGACTCTAGTAGGTGATAAGGGATCACCAGAGAAGCTGGATGAAGCAGATCCTCTAGCCCTCCTGCACAATACAGAGATTTGCCTCTGAACTGAAGCATCATGCTATATAGGGGAGGTGCACGTTCTATGAGACCTCCTCAAATTTGATTGTTCCTCCCCTGTGCTGCATTTTCTTTTTGCACAACTGGGTGAGTTATGCTGTAAAAAGGCCCTCTGCACCTACAAGAGGGGGCATGATTTTTCTCTGTGTGACTAGTGATTTTGGGAGTTCAAAGCTTTTTCACATTAACATCTTATGGAGTCTCAGTTTCCAGCCAAATTCTTATCTTATAAATATGTAGGCATTTGTTTCTCTTCTTTGATAAATGTATTTCTTTACTTTTTGTACTTTGCATGCCATGAAATTAGAACATATATGTTAAGACAAAAAAAGAAGAGAACAATTTCCCATCTACATTAGTATTGCTTTTAGCTTTTTTATTTTTGAAGTATAGGAGGTGACTCTTTTCTTTTTACTCTTACATTTCATCCACAAGCAGGGCAGGTCTTCTCTGATAGGTGGGTGACATCATTTTTATTTTAGCAGCCTGGACAGTTGTTATGGGAGCTATTTTGATGCCAGAAAAACACTGATTGCTTTAAACTTCTGCAGTTAGATTACTATAGTTAAGGTGGGAAAAGCTAAATAAATGACTTGGATTATTGGTTTTAGAGAGAAAACAAATGCATAGGCAGGGCTGTACATTTTGCAGTTTCTACGTCTGCAACCTATTCTGTCTATCAGCAGTTGTCTGATATTAATGAGTTATATAATTCACAATTGTGCCATTTAAACAAAGCCCCAAAGTGGTGACAGGCAGCACCAGGAGGTATTCTGTCTCATAGAGATGCATGCCTACTTCTGCATTCTTTTATGAGGTGCAGCTAACATCCTCTGCCCATGCTGTTGGTCTGTCCATGGGGAGGTATAACCACAGCTCTACCTCCTCCTTTTCCCTTTAAGGCACGGGAAGGATATGGATGTAGCAGTTCCTATGTACAGGGGAGTGCAACTCTGCTTGGCCATTATGTGGGGTTTTTGTGCTTCCCCATCCCCACTGTACACTCATGTAAGTGCCAAATAGAGTCTGGCTCTAAGTGAACACAGTGGCCTGTCAATAGACATGACTGTGCTGCTTATCTAACATTAGGTGTCTTTACATTTTCATCTTTATATTTTCATCCTCCAAGGTTGAATTGAGAGGTCACTTTCAGAGAGCAGCTACCATAGTTCTGGGGTACATGTTGCTGGCTTGAAAACTGCTTGATAACACAATATACGATCATTTCCAAGATACAGCAGTTTTATGGTACTTTAAAAGTGTTGAATGGATCCATCAGTTCTTCATGGGTATTTTCTGTTGCATTACATACTTAGAAGGAAAAGTGTAATTTCTATATCTGAAGAGACAAGTGAGATGTATGTCTCTAATTTCCAAGATTTCTGCTGGGAATCAATTGCTGCTGATTTTTATCTGTCAGCTTGCCCTTGGCCCTCTCAAGGAGGCCCAAATGATAGTACAATCCATCAGGAAAGCATTAATGATGGTTGTCATTGTTAACATGTCATGTGCTGGTGATACAAATAGCCACAGCACACAGATAGTCTTTGTGAGATTGGTGGGGAGTTTTTAGAAGTTTTTGCAGTCTGGAAGAGAAAGCTATGAATTAGGTAAGAGACCACTTTGGCATAATAATAATGATTTGAATAACTGGATAATTCATATGGTTTAATGAAAATATAACATATCATTGAAGAACTAAGGAAACTTTTTATAAAAAGTATTTTTATAAAAGTACCTCATAAAGATTAGAAGAAGAAAATTGATAAAATACAAATACCAAAGGGAATCTTACCTACCGGTATGCAGTTTATCAACTTATCTGTTAAATCATTTCTTGGGAAAGCTGGCAGTCGAAAGCTCACTATTGAAACGAGAGTTCTGTCTTATTCTTGTGCTACCTCCAACATCGCCTATAGCCAGTTAAGGCTCTAATCCAGCACAGCATTTAAGCACATGAGTAAATTTAAGCATGTGAGGCATTGCACTGCAGTCAATGCGTATGCTAAGTACAGTGTTTAAAGTGGTCTGAACAAAGTGGGAGTCTATAATTTTCTACAGAAATGAAAGTTCTAATACATCTGCTTGTCCCCATCTGCTCTCTCTCTGTAGCCCCCACGTCTGTCCTGCCCCTGTCCTCCATCTATTTTGCCCCATATCAGGCTTACTGTGGTTCTTCACACCAGGCCTGGGGGGCTGCAGCAAAGTCCCCTCTCCTGCTTCCCAGGCTAGGTGTCACCCGGAGAAGGAGGAGGAGCAGAGGAGCTGTCTTTGTTGCTCAGAGGAGGGGTGGGGGAAAAGGGAGCCAGAGCTGGCCCCAGCTGATCCCTTCCCCCGTCCTCCTTTGAGAATGTCTTTAACTCCTGAGGGAGCGGGAGAAAGCTCTGTCTACTTCCAGCAGCAGTTCTGATTGACTGCTCTTCCCCAGGAGGTGGGCAAGTGGGGAAAGCAACCAATCAAAGGGGGGGTTTCCTCCAGGTATCCGGCATAAGTTGTAGACATTTTATTTCACAGGTCTGTGAAGTGGCAAAACTCCCATTGATTTTAATGGGGCCAGGATTTCGCCTTTAAGTCTAGGGTCCAAGTTAACAGCACTGCAGCTATAAAAAGACCCAGATCCTTGTCACAAACTCCTAAATTCAAGGACACCCAGGATAAATAAGTTTTGAGCTGTCACTGATTGTTACTCAAGCACCTGTAACTGACTTTCACCAAACAAAATAAGCTATCATCTTACCAATCATTGCATGCATATTATATGATTAGCCTTCAAAATATTCTCTCTTCTAGAAATGCTTCCTTTTATTATCTATACTCACAGTGACTTTTAAAGATATAGGAACCTATAAAACATTTGTCATATCCTTATATGCTATCTGTCTCTGAGTAAAACATGCAAGTTTCAGGAATATCCCAGGTTACACCAAAATAAACAAGAATATTGCTGACACATGCCTAAATCCCCATAAATTTCAGTGAAAATATCCCCCAAATATGTCTTAACTTTTATTAATTATATAATAATGAGTACATAAAACCTACAGGTACCTCTTCCATAGCTTTGCAGTTCTCTCATGACTAAGACATTTATTTTCATAAAGAGTTGTGATACTGATGTGGATTCTGAAGTTTAAATCGCTATGATTGTACAACTTCCATCTTTGTGCTAGATAATTAAGGCACAGCATGGCAGCCCAATGGTATTCTTTGTTATTTATTAAATAGAGAAGTAAAAGAGAACACAGAAAATATTGTTGCCTTTGAATAGTTTTTTCCTAAGAAGAGAAAAAATGAACAGTAAAAAACCATTATTAAAGACCTGTTACTCTTACATATCTAAAGTAGATGCCACATAAATATGAAAAAATATAGGTAATTTATATACACAAAAATAATGAGCTCTGTACAGCAGTGCAGACTTCTAGTCAATTTCATTTGTAACAAATCTTCTTGTTTATAGTATATGAATTACTTCTCTAGAACTATTTCTTCTTTTTTTCTAGCAACATTGTCCTGAAATTGGTAGTTTGCTGCCAGGGATGACTAGTACACATATCCTTTCACAAGAAGGGAGTAGCTATTTTGATTAGTCATATATAATAATCAAAGATACAAATCCATGACTACAGTGTAGCTGATTATTGATTCTGTTATTATCTTTTGTGGGAAATATACTGATAGAGAGCATCAGCATCATTTTGCCATTGTATTCATGTTGCTTATAATTTACAATACTGAATTACTGTCAAGGGAAGACTTGCATATCCTCAGAATAGGTGCAGATTAGTTTGTCTGGGTACAATACAGTAGATTTATGGAAAAAGCTCTTTGATCTAGTATTCTGAAAATGTCGAGCACCTTTGTTCTATATTCTTTCTCTAAAGTAACATGGAAACTACATAATTATCTTGCAAGGATCACATTGAATGAGTTTCTCTAAGAGTTTGCAATTGGTTTAATTGCCTCTCGGATGCAATTAGTGCACACCTGTGTACAGATACTAGCAAACCTTGATATAAACAATAGTACAAAGCATCATACTCCATTAAATTAACTATTCTGTTCTCTATATACAAAAAGTCCCTCATTACTTGGTGATCTTAAGAGGCAATTTCAAAATGCTTATTTGATTGACTGGATATCAGCTATTAAAACTAAGCATTTTGAAGTCGAAGGACCTCTTTTCTGAATGATTTTCTACTGATATACTTACTATTGAGATTTGAATTGTTCCTTGAATAAAATACCTAAACTATTCATCTTCTTTTATGTAGAATATATACTGAAATCGGAAATCACTAGGCAGGACCGGCATTTATAGTGAACAGATATATTTTAATGCATTTTCTTATCAGCTGTATTATGAGCTGTTTGGTTCATAAATAATGACTCTTTCCTTTTATCACTAGCGCCATTTTGTAGTAATTAATTAGGCCAGGATTATCTTTCTGTCCCTAGAGTTAAACAACAGGAGGCTTCCAGCAGAGATGGAGGGACCCCATTTCTGAAATTCATTCCTACTTGTGATCTGCCAAACCTGAGAATGGGGACATTTTAACAAGGTTTTTCATAAGGTATCTATTTAGCTAGACATTTTTGTTCAGCAGGGTATTAAATATGGTAAATTGGGAGTAAGGCAAGGAGCTGTCTGGCTTTGATTCCCACTGGCCATTTGTAACTGTATAATAGTTTATTTCTATGTAGCACCATCATGCAAAGCCTTACAAAAATAGGATAAAGACTTAAAGAAAGACACTCCTAAACTTATGCCTGAAAGATTTAAGGCAAGATTTCAAAATAAAAGTAATGCTCACTCTTGGGAGGAGAGAAAGGAATTGCAAGTGAAAGAACAACCTCCAGCTAAAAATGAGCTGGGATGGTGAGGAGAGCAGGAGAGGGAAGAAAAGGAGAATGAACATATAATGTCAGATCAGAAGGGTAAGATGAAAACCAGGAAGCCAGTTTTGAAGTAGATTCATAGATAGCGAGCAAGTATAGAGAGTGATGGAAGATAAGAGTGATTTGGTCCATTTTCCTAAATACATTTTTGGCCAGAGCATTTTAGGTTCTAAATCCATATTGTCAACTTCAGAGAGAAGAGAGTAAAAGTGGAAATTATAGTAAATTCCATTAAGAAGGTAAATTATTTTAGGCAAGAATATGGATTCCAGCCGGAGCAAGGTTGTAGTATGAATGAGTTCTGGCCAGGTTCCAGGAGTGGTGAAAGAAGACTCTCAGGCAAGATGTGAATGAAAAAAGAGACTTTAACTTGTGAGCAGAGTTAAAGTCTCAGTTAAGGAGAGTGAGCTAGAACAAGAAAACATAAGCTAGAATGTATCTTTGACCTAGAAAGACTTTGTTCATATTAATGTTCAGTAGTGGGAAGTTATGTTGTAGACCATAGCTAAAAGCTTTAATTTAGATCAGATATTTTATGGAAAAAGGTGACAGTGGATTTAAATAATTATTAATATTAAAAATTAAGAACTTGCTGTTTAAAAAACATATATTGGTGCCTAGATTCCTCAGTGATGGCTGTCTTAATAATGCATAAGGAAGCAAGAAAGAAAAATAACCGAGGATTGCAAACTTATTACTATCTATTACAAATTTCAGGTTATTAAATCTAATTAATTATTTGATGTTTAACATACTAAAGATATTAAGATAAATCAAACTCTATAGATTGAATCAGATATTCCTATATCTGTACATTAAATATATACAAATTGATTACTACCATAATATTTATTCAGAATTAAGGATTTGAAATACTACTAAATACCATGGACCGAACATATTGTCCCTTCATACCATGCAAAAACTCTGATTTACATTTGTCCTTTTAGTTTTTATATATTGCTATATACATTTGGTAATCATTGTTTTAAGATATTTAAATTTAATAAGTGTGCATGGAAACCTAAAACTTTGCTTATTTAAAATTACTTAGTATTTCATTAGTACAATCATTTGATAAGTGGCATTACCCCAGCTTTAGAAGAGGGGAAACTGAGGTACAGAGAGTTTAAATGACAGCAAACCCTTATCTGACCTATTTTATTTTTAGTTTACATAGCGGTGCTTTTTGGTGACCCTAAAAAGAATTCTATATTGTCACTTTTTGAATATTTAAGAGTTTTAAAATCAGTCTTTCAGTTTCTGACATTTTCTGTTAATAAATGTGTGTCAATGCATAACACCAGCTTTGTTTTTGATTTAAGCTATATACACTGAGGCAGGGCCCCAGCAGTAAGGCAATAAATGTTTAAAGCATTTATGCATAAAGCTGCCTCAAAGGATAATTAGATGATTATAATGGTACTTGCTTTGAGATAGCTAATTAAAAAAAATCTATTGCTCCCAAGCCTAATTATTTGAGTAATGATAACATATTAGCAACTGTGAAACTTCAGTTACTGCCAACCATGGTTAAAAAAAATAATTAAAATAAGCAAATATGGTAATCAGGATTTCCCCATAAGGTCCTAAAGGGTGGCAGCTTTACTACACTTTCATTTAATACTCTTCCATATTTATGTTTCTAAAGTACTTCTACTCCCTATAATCCTGTACATCCACCTGGGAGGCTCATGTACCTTTATGGTCAGATTCTCTGATGTGGTATGCGAACATCAGAGGATTTTGGTCCTAAAGCCAGCATATCCAGCCCTGGGAGATGATTTCATGGCTCCCCATTACACTGCATTGTTTTTAGTGACCAAGAATTAGTGTAGAGGCTCCTATGCCACCCCTCTCTGCTGCTGGTATCAGTGGTGAGTCTTAGAGGCACCAACACTATACTCATGGCTGCCATTTTGACCATTAATAGCTTGTGTATCTATAAAGACTGCTCTAGTTTATGCCTGTGGACCAACGAGCACATAACCAGACCAGGACTCTGAAGGTACAATGGTGAAATTTATGATATCTCTGAAAATTAACTTCCACCATATGTTCCTCAGCTGTAGCATCAACATAAAAAATAAACTGTTCATGGTTTTTGTTTTGTTTTTAAAGCTTTCTATTTTTTTCCAACAATAAAGTTGAGGCCATTTGAAAACATTTCTCCACCCTTCCCTGATCTCTTCAGTGGGAACACTCATATTGGACATAAAGGAAAAAGCAAGAAAACTCAGATTTCATGGATATAATGTAATTATAAGGTTATGCTTCACAGCTGTGATGTCTTCGTCTTATGTAATTTAATCATAGTAGCCATGTAGTTAATGACATGTAGTCAGCTGTTTGTTTAACAGTCATCCATGATGTCAAAATTGTACCAATCACTAAGAAACTGTCACCATATTGAAATCAGACTGTACAAGTATAAAATCAGCTGGAAAGTTAATCTTCTGCAAATATAAATATAAATGGAAAAGGACAAAGTAAACGCTTTCAGAGTAACATTTTAAAATCAAGTCTTGTGATATCCAGAAAACTGGAACAGAGAAAAGAACTTCTCAGGAGCAATCATTGTAAACTTCTGATGTATGGATATTTAGCAAACTTTTTTAACCTTCTTGAAAAAGAAGCAATTTCTAACAAAGTCCTAAAGCACAGTATAGAAGCTCGGGTTTTTTTTCCTGTAGCCACTCTCAGTCTGATGGTTGGCTAAGTTAAAAAGTCCACCTCTGAGGAAGATGGTGGGTGAAATCCTGGCCACATTGAAATCAATGGCAAAACACCCATTAACTTCAATAGGAACCAGGATTTCACCTTGCATCTCTACATTTGCATCTATCTACTATAAATATGTTGGAATTTGTAGTGAGCATGAGGCGAACGATCAATATATAGCACTCACTTTATGCTCTATCTACTGAGAGGCACTAAATGTTTTAAAAGATTGAAGGGGGTTTCAAAGGATTTGACAGATTACAGGCTGATGACACTACTGTTGCAGTTTCAGTGGAAATATGGCTTGAAGTAATTAAAAAAACCTGGAAAAATACAAAGACAAAATTGAAAAATGATTTAGAGAAGCTATCACATTATTCCATTATTTAGCAAACATGACTGATACCAAAAGCAAGGGCTGTAGACTGAGCAAAGAACAGCGTGAAACGTGGGCAGTGGGACATGATCCTGTGTTCTTCCTTCCTTCCTTTTCTAGCATTTAAAATTTAAGTTCCAAGTTTCTTCTCCAGATCTATAATTGTGAAAGAGATTGTGTCACACTTTGTTGCTTTATAATGGTGGGAAATGGTGGAAGCAAAATCACCAAAGACAGCACAATTGATGTCAGGATTTTGTCCAACCTGATCCTATAAGTCAAGCTTATTATTACCACATTCAGATTACCTCAGGTGAATTTTGGTAATAGCTAGGGTTGCCAACCTTCCTGGATTGGCCAGGAGTCTCTTGGAATCAGAACTGATCTCCCGGTGGCTATTGAAACCAATACGGGAGATTTTAATAAGCTGCTAAAAGTCCAGTTGGTGGCGCAGCACCCTACCTGCCCTGGCTCCGCGGGGCTCCCGGAAGCGACTGGCAAATTCCTCGGGCTCCCAGGCGCAGGGGCAGCCAGGGGGTCTCTGCACGCTGCCCCCGCCCCAAGCGTCGACTCCGCAACTCCCATTGGCCGGGAACCATGGCCAGTGGGAACTGCAGGGGTGGTGCCTGCAGGCAGTGGCAGCGCACAGAGCCGCCTGACCACCCTTGAGCCTAGGAGCTGGACATGCTGGTCGCTTCCGGGAGCTGCCTGAGGTAAGCACTGCCCGGCCAAAGCCTGCACCCCTCATCCCCTCCTGCACCCCAACCCCCTGCTCCAGTCCGGAGCATCCTCCTGCACCCAAACTCCCTCCCAGAGCCCGCACCCCAACCCCCGCGCCAGCGCTGAGCCAGCTCCCACACCCAAACTCCCTCCCAGAGCCTGCACCCTCTCCCACACCCCTGCCCCCTCTCCCACACCCCTGCCCCAGCCCAGAGCCCCCTTCCGCACACCAACCCCCTCGTCCCCACCTTCCAGCCCAGAGCACGCACTCCCTTCCACACCCTAAGCCCTTGCCCCAGCCCAGTGAAAGTGAATGAGGGTGGGGGAGAGTGAGTGACGGAGGGAGGGGGGATGGAGTTAGTGGGAGTGGGGCCTCAGAGGGGGCAGAGCAGAGGCAGGGCAAGGGTGTTTGGGCGTGTGCGATTAGACAGTTGGCAACCCTAGTAATAGCCTTTGTGGTGAAAATCAAATAATTTAGCAAAAGTGTAGCTAAAGACATACACAAAAAGTGGCAGGTTTAATTTAGTAGACTGGGGAAATGATTTTTTGTATTCTTGTGTTTTGGTCACAGAATTGCAAGTTTTTTCTTGGAATAAATATGTATATGGAATGAATTACATTGGGTGTGGTTTTGTGTTTCATTTCAGAATATCTTTGTGGCGTATTTTCAAGTCTTTAACTGAATTTTTTCAATGTCTTTTGTTCAGAAAGGAAATTTTTTATCAGGTTGGGGAAAGTATCAGAAGAATCCTGATTGTCATTGATGTCTATCTTTTGGCTAGGACTGAAAGTTTTCAGTGCTAGAGTATTGAATTTCAGTATCAACCTTCTGGATTGGAAAATATTCAGCAACAGCACTGTCACATTTAAAATTTGATATTTCTGGTGCAAGGAACCATTTTTCTTGCTAACATGCTAATGCAGAAGAAACTTCCAAGTTTTAACTTTGGTGTGTAAAACTTTTCCTGCCACTGTTTTCCCCCTGCTCCATGCTGCCACTGCTCTTCTCGTGTGAAACCATGTTGTGGTCCTTGTCCACATTCTATCCTAGATAACTTACTTCATGAGATGTTGATCAAATCCTCAAAAACAGTTCTTGAATTTAGAAGTAAGCAATCCATATTAGTCCCGTTAGAAGGCTGCCAGGCTCTTTCTTTTCCCTTCAGTATATGCTTGTCTGCATCATGTAGCATCGCTACTCTTTAATTAGGACTGGGGCCAGTTTTGCATATTTTAGAATGTGTTTTATATCAGTTGTACTTTTACCTCAATGAATAGAGAGAAGAGAAATTCTCCATTGAGTCTCATTATTCTGTTTTCTTAATGCATTATTTATGTTCCACATATAAGTCTGTGAAAATAATGCTGTAAACATTAGAACTTTAAACAAATTTACTGAAGGGATTATGCAAGAACTTGATTTAAAGATAGTAGTAGTGGGATATGAAGTAGGTGGATACAAAATAAGGCTTCCCTTCTGAAATAGTTTTTTTGCACATGAGGAAATAATTATTTTAGAGTATGTTACATAGTTGCTGTTCAGATAAAAGGATTTGGAGGTCTAATTTGGAGAAGACTGTCTTTGGCAAAAGAAGAAACACTGAAATTATTCATTGTAATTGTAAAAATATGTTTTAATAGAAATGAAACCTGTGGTAAGGGTTTACTAATATGTGTGTGTGTAAAGGCAGATTGACATACACTAATATAGGGAGGTGTCTTTGGGTCTTCTGTTTTGTTACCACTTGCACAGAGGCACTGATTCAATCTATAATTCAGTGCAAATAAAACTGAGTTGGTTGAAGATTTTATAAGGTTGGCCCAAGTAGATTAAACAAACCAAGAAAAGGTTCACGTGCTTAAATAAAAGGACCTTTTACTCCAACGTATTACTAAGGACTTTGAAAGATATTATTGTGCTTTCTACTGTGAAAATTGAACAGCATAAGTTCAGGTTTATTAATATCTAAATGTATTACATAACTTGATATGACCACAGATAACCATTTTGAGAATATGGGCGTTGCAAAAACGATGTTGAATGAATCAGACTAGAGAAGAGATTTTAATCTTCTGTTCCTTTTCCTGTAATGTTCTAAACTCTCATACTGTATATATCAGTGAAAAGAATGTTATACCTTTATTAAAATCTCAATATCTGCATTTATATTTATAATATTAGAAACATAAAATTGAAGCCTGCAAGTTGTGAAGGATATAAAGTAATGTTTTAATAGAGATGCTAAAGTGCTCCTTCCAAGAGCCAATAAAACTGAAAAGCATTCATTATAAATGTAATAAAAATGTACGAGTCCCATTTTATTAAAACTACTACCCCCTATTCCTGATGGATCTGAATTACTTAGGGGACAAACCAGTGACATCTTATGTCTAGTAATGTGGTTTATGTCTCAGATGATGTCCAGTGAAATGAGATTGGTGGCTTTAACATGATCTCCTAATGGACAGCCCTTTACATCATAAGATTACAACTCCCAGCATAGAATACTCCGTTTCTGATTATAACAGGCTCCTGACTGCAGACCCTGAGTTACTTTTCATTTCTTGATTGATTAGAGGGAAAGTGTATGCTTAACATAACTGGTATGTTAGCAATATTGTTTGCTAGATTCCTAGAACTTATGATAGGTCATATATATAATATAATCCATACTAGGTTGCAGTATTGCTTGACTCTCTCGGATAATACCACTTTCAATTGATTTGTGGACTATGTGATGTTTATAGCATATTGATCTCTTGACAATTAACATGACATGGACTAACTCATGCTGGAGGGTCATTTTTTTTAATTTCCTTCCTGAAGTGTCTATTTCCATAGATTTTAATTATTAGAAGTTTTATATGTGGACTGCTTCTCCAAATTTCTTTTTATTGGTACCATTTTTATACTCGTGTAACTGAAACATGTCAAGTCAAATCAATTCTGGCATCAAATCAAAGCATGTGAAATATTGTGTCAAATCAAATCACATCTGGCATCAGTGAAATCTGCTCAGACATTAGCATGCCCAAGTTCAACAAAGGGTGAGAGAAGTGGAAGTGATGGCATCCCTATGACTGAGAAGTAGTTCTGTTCAACAGGAATGTCTCTTATCATCAGGCTGGCCACCTAGACCAGCCTTTAGAAGAGGTCTAATTTTCCACGCGTCCAAGTACCTTGGCTATGGGGGAATGTAAGAAAGAGGAGAAGAGAGAAAATGGTGGGGGGAGGAAGAGGAGAGTGATTTTTTGCAGGAGAGATGATAAAGGAAGGAAGAGTCAGCCCATCTGCATAGCACTAAGCTGCTGGGAAAGAGAGAAGAATGAGGTGCTGAGGACAAAGTAAGAAAAAGAAACCAAAGACATGCATAGAAAATTCAGAATAGAAATCCCATTGTGGCAGGAAGCCGAGTATGGAGGCATGAGGAATAAGGTAGGACTCTGAACAGAGATAAACACAGAAATGGAGCAGGTATTGTGTGGGATAGGATAGCAAATACAGTGAAGGGGCCTGGAACTGGGAAAAACTTGTAAAATGGGAACAAACTCAGACATGTGAATAGTTTTCTTTCCCCCACCTCTTTCCTGTAATGTACTCCTTTTTTCCTTCTCCCTTTCTGTAGCGGGGAGGCTGTCTGGCCGAGGAGGTAAAGGCCTTTAGTTACCCTACACTATGAGAGCTGATTGGTTTTACCGTTCCTTCTGGTTCCAGATACTTACGCTATGTGGTCCTTACTACCTGGATCATATGCAGTCAGACTTACAGCTAGGTCATAAAAGACTCCTATTTAAAGGCTTAATACATGAGTTTCTCATTTTCACTCTTACTGGTGAGTGGATGACCACCCACTTGCTATGATAACATAGAACAATTGACCCCACGTGTATCTCGACCAAAACTAGGAATCCATGTTGTTCCATGACACTGATTGAACAGCCACTGTTTAAAGTAGCCCATAATCCTCCTCTGAATGCAACCAAGAAATGCCATTGAAAATTCTGACTGCTTAATTTTTTTTTGTTTTTGGTGTGTACATGATGACATTGAAAAAGGGTACATAAGCAAACTTCACAAATTTTTGTGGAACCACTGTTTCATCATGGTTCTTTTATGTGAACAGTAAATGCTAAAGTATTTTATTCAGTGAGTGTATCTGGGGTGCATCTTAGCCTGCCATTTTTGTGGCACAAAAGGTTCAGTACAGTGGATCCTCCTTTTCTTGTAAAGCTAGAAGAAATTGTCAGTGTATTAAATAAACTCTTTAAATTATGTCCCTAAATACACTGCCTGCTAATTTGGAATAATTTAAAATACATTTATTAATTGTTTTGTCACATGCAATGTCTTTCAATACTTTCTGCCTAAATTTTGGTATGCTGCCTATCTGACCAATGTTTTATTGAATGCAAATAGTGACTGAGTTTAATAGTGTTAAAATTAGGGACTGTTGTAGATTTGACTGTTAATACAACAAAGGACTCAAGGATCTTATCCAAGGTTGCTTATGTACTTTTAATTATATCTCTCCTACATTTACTTTAAATTTCTTGTTAGTTCTGTGTGTGAGATGGGGCTAAAATGCATGCTGTCTATTAAAGTATATTTTCACTGAAATATTGCAGTGTGACCTTTGAGTTTATCAAATTCAAAAAGATAATTGCTTTTAGATGCGTAAGTCTGACACTGTTAGGATCAACTCTATTAATATGTTGCTCATAATTCCATACTGTTGAGCCTCTGTTAGTCCCAAAATATCTAATTTTGAGAGTTGGTGGGGAAGTTGAGGGGTTATATTTTACTGAATCTAATCTTTTCTGATTAAAATTATTTTTAAACAACTCAGCATGATGTAAAAGTCAAGCAAACAGAAAACATGGAACTATAATTGTTCAAAATGGTAACCGATTAAATAATGTAAAGTTTGGGTTGCAAGGCAAAAATCTACTCTTGTGTAGTAGTTGACAAAAAGATTTTGATTGAAAATCTGCAGCTAAAAATTATTGAATCTTTTATAATTAATGAGCATATTGCCCTTGTTCTATGAATAGCAACTTTTGAAAACTGTTCTAATATGTCTTTGTGCATTCAGTGGAACTTGACGTTGTTATGAAATTGGTGTTTTAGAGTCACCCATTTTTCTATCAGTCCAATTTGTACCAGATGTACAGTAGCAGCCATCAGGTGAAATAGAACAGACAAAATTCCAAAATCCATTCCCTACAGTGCATCTGATATTCCATAGGTATTAATGAGATTTCAATTTCCACTATCTTTATCACTTAAAACAGTGGTGAATAACCTCAAGTAGACAGATTTCAAGAGAGACTTCTAAGCGTACATCAGAATAAGTGCAAAAATGAAAACTTTGAGTTACTGCCCCAGGGAAATTTAAACCATTTCTGACATTTCACACACATTAAATATTGTTCTGTTTTGTTTCATTTTCTTTAACCAACTGGATGCAGGAAAAATAACCACATTATAATAAAAGGAGACTTATGCATGTACCACTTTGATGCATGAGATTTTTAACTCATCTTCCATTATGGAAAAAAAGGAAGTAGACCTTTTGTTTTGTATGTATTCTGCATTTACGGATGCTAGACTTCTAAACATTTGAATCTAAAGTGTCCACTAAGATTTCCTTTCCAAGCTTGGTTTATTAGCTCCTAAATGATGTTTCAACATAAAAGCAATGTTTAAATTTACCAATTTTATTATGGAAGGTTCTCTACTATTTAGCTGAGACTCAGTTTAAAAAAAGATACTCAACCAGATTCCCCTCTTTCTGTACCACACAGGTTTGTCATTCCTGCTTAAATTTGCTTAGCAAATTGGACAAATTGGACGGAATGTGACACTATGGCCTGGAACTATATTTTTTAAAACAATTAAATATTAAAAACAAAAATAAAAATGTTAATATTCATAATTAGCATGCATGTTGTTACAAGACTTTATACATTATCATACTTACGATTATCGTAGGGAAAAGAAAAAGGAAATTGAAGAGAATGAGAACGGTAACTTTTTCATGTAGTGTTGTCAGTTTAAAGATGTTGAGAAATGCTAGATGGCTCCTTACCTTTCCCTGGTTGCTCTGTGCTTCCGTACCACCAAATTGGCATTCTCTGTATACTGAATTAACTAACAGAATACCTTTTGGTATAACACACACAGACACAGACACACACACACACACCATTTATGAAACTAGGGATTTGGGGAAAGATTCTCAAAGAGAATAGTGATTTTAGGTGTCTTCGTTTTTGCGTTCCCAACTTGAGACACGTTAAAAGGTAGAAGTTCAGCGCTTTCCAAAAATAAGGCATCTTTAAGGTGTGTCAGATTGGGTGCGCTAATATTTAGGCACTCCAAATCACAAGTCACTTTTGAAAATCATTGTCTTAGCATATGAGCTGGCAAAATAGGAAGGACAGTCAGTCATTCAGACACAGCCAGGTAATATTAAGTGTACAGCAGACTACTGTTTAATAAGACAGTATATAGAACTGTGACCTGTTACTTGATTTGTCCTCTAGAGATCTACGTCTTAGAAATAGATTAACATGCAGTGAAGCAGGAGAGTTAAGGCAATCAATGAAGTTTTAGAAGGCTATTGTGAGATTTGGGCTAGGAGACCAAGAATTAATTGATGAGTGGTAGACTACAATGAAAATAATGGGAGGACTAGGCAGAATACATATAGCTGAAATAAATTACTGTATGCAGGAGAGTGGTTGGGTACAGTTGGGAATTAGAAAAGCCAGTGAGCATGTGCAACAGAATGAATTAAGTCTATATCAAAATGGTGATACCTTCCATAACACCTAGTACCTGACTAGATGTCTCTCTCTTTGTCCTGAGTTTTGGAAGCATATCCTTCTCTCCCAGCTCCTTTCTCTGATACCATATGAACCATTTCCTAGCTACCTTTGCAAATGCTAGAGAACATCATTACAATACAACACTGCATTGCAAAAGGACAAGAGAGGCTCACATTCTGCCTGCCTTATACCTGCTGCGGGTCCTGCCTTTACTCCCTGAAAGTACCTTAGGATCCTTTGCCAATTGTCTTTCACTACCTGCAGTTTTCCTAATGTGTACTGTTTCCCCCTCCCTCAACAACATCCTGCAACTTGTGCGCCTCACTGGCCATGCAGAGTAGTTAGCTCAGGTTAGCTTAGCACGGGCATCCCCACATGTCAGCCCCGTGCGGCTGCATCCGCCCATTTGCTGGGCTGGATTTCTAGGAGGATGTCACGTGATTCTAGCAGGATGTCATGAGGTGCATTAAAGTAGGCCACTCTCTGAATTAATTTGCAGTGTATTGTGGAAAACTTGACTGTCCTTCCATGGCTTCTATGTGGAAGTGCCGTTATAGGTTTTACGGATATCATACCACAGCTTTACCAGAAGGTTGGTGTAATCTTCTGGCCAACTGGCAGCATGGGAGAGGGATTTCCTGCATGGTATCTCTGTTCAAATGCTGTGGAAGTGCAGCAGAAATGGAGCAGGCAAATGTGGAGCTAAAACACATTTCAGAAGAAGGGAGAAGTTAGACAAGAGAATACAACCCAGGTAGAGTTGTGGGATAGGACAGGAGGACTAACAGCACCCATGCTAGATCAGCCTGCATTCTCTTGGTGTGCCAACTTAGGCTGAAGTAAAAATCCAAGCTCAAGCCTGTATTCTTAGCTGTGCCAGTTAACCTTAAACCACCCTCAAACCTGCTTTAGAGATTTTTCTGTGTGGACGGAAGGGAGGTTAGGGTGACGCCTGGGCTAGTTCTTCAGTAAAGACATACCCATTGGGGGAGGTAGGGCACAGTGGTCGGCTGAGCAGAAGAAGGGTTTGGTTTTTTTTGGCAGTATGGTGGGAGGGACCAGTTAAGTATCCAACCCTACGTCCTCTTTTAGCATCACAAAACACTCCCTCTGCCCAAGCACATTATTAGTGGCACTTGCAGACAAGACTAACATATCTGTAGCCATCCTCACAGCTAAAGCCTGAAGAATGCAGGTTTTTATGCATTTTAAATAAAACTACTTGGACCTGAGGAGAGAGGCACAGATGGAGGGAGGGGGAAAGACTCTGGAACTGCATCACCCTCACAATCTGTTGCTTCTGTGCCACAGCAAGCAGCTCTGCTCTGTATGGGTAGATTTAGATCACAGACCCTTGTATTTTGGTAACAGGCATCCTTTCCTCTGCTCTCCTTCTCTTCTCCCACTCCTTCCAGCAGTCTGGCCCCAAATTTTGACTGCAGGGTTAGTGGTGTGGCTAATATTTGTGCCCAAAGGAGAAGGGTTGTATCCTATGGGAGACTAGCATCATCCTCAGTGGGCCTTGATCAGAGAGGGCCCCTCATTGTACATGAGCAGATAGACTGAAGCTGGCTCCTCACAATGTGCTGCTGCTGCTGTCATTGGGGTTGAGCAACCACTTGGGTTACAGGAGAGAGTAGAGCACTGTCCAGCAGAACCAGTGTCAGCACTAGATATGGACAAAAGTAGGGCCTATGTGACATGCAGACAATTCTAGCCAAAGGGCATGTGTCCTGCACCCGAGAGATGGATAGGCCATCAAACCCTCCATCCTTTCCTTCAATATGGGCAAACCCAATTCCTGCCATGCATACTGCTGACCCGTTAGGGCTGTCCCCTCCGGGGGAGCTAGTCCATCTGGAACCCCCCATTTTCCAGAATGTGATGCTGTTGGTGTGGTCATATAACACTCACTGGACAGCTTCTTTGGAGAGTTGTGTTTTGTTCTTGGGAACCTACTAGTTCCAGCTCTGCTGCCCAGCCAACCTCCTCCTGAGGCCCCAGGGGAGAAGACCACTATCTTAGACATGAATGATCCTTCAGATCCGTATTTGTCCTCAGACTCCCAATCCCATAAAAAAGAAGTCTTCAAAAAGGTCTGAAACATCTACCAGGATTTTCAATGTATCCCCCTCTGCATTTCATTTTACTTCCCATCACACTCTCTTCCTCAGGAATTTCAATTTAATGCCTTCTCACAGCATTTGATGAAGCTAACCATTAAGCGTCTCCCTAGGCCATTTCATTTTAAACCTCACCCTCCAAGCATTTAATTTGAATCTCCTCTTCTCGACATTAAAAGCCTGAGGGGGGTAGTTCCTGGAGCCTATCTCCTCCCTCCCCCAATTCTCTGTTAATAATGGAAACCTCTTCTTTTTCTATCCCTTCCCCACTGGCTTGGGAGAGGGGCAGCAATGGGGCCTCTCCTCCTGCCTCCCAGGCATGGGGTTGGAGGGAGGGTCACTGCTGGAAGTAAAAGCACAAGCTGCAGTTAGAAGCAGCAGCAGGTCCCTAGCCGGTTGTAGCATACAGAAGTATTCCTAGCCCTGAAGCAAGGGAAGGGGAGAGAGCATTAGCTGTTCCATGTGCTAAGGCTCCAAGCTATGGCCCAGGAGACAGGGGAAATGGAAAAGAGTGGCAAATAAAAGGGATTTCTGTTAGACTAGGGGTTTTCCCTATGCACCTCTAGGAAGGTTGGAAAAACCTTCTCTACAAGGAAAACCTGTAGCTTTGGAAGGTCTACACGAGGTGTCAGGGAATAGTGCTTATAGGCAGAGGGCATAGGGGAGGGTGGGAATGGTAGGGGATGGAGGAACTGGACACAAGATAGTGCAGGTGGGTGGGAACATTTCATTTACGGGCAGGAATATTCCATAACTTTTAAGATTGAGGTATGGGCCACTATCAGAAATATGATATTGGACTAGACAAAATACTAGTCCTCTCTAATGGGACAGTTCCTCCATAGAGAGTAATACAGAGGAAATGATTGATAGAAGTGAGAAATAGAGAAAATGGTATGAAGATGGATAGAGTGAGAGTAAGAAAGAGAGAAGAAAGATGTGAAATCAGGAACAAAGTAAGAAAAGATAATTCTCGGGTTAGTAAATTTTACTTACTTTATTACAGTTTCTTTTTTGAATGTGGTTCCCTGACATACACCCTCTGTCTCTACAAGCTTGGGGAGAAAGGAATTCATGGCTATTCTCTGCATTTATACTAATACTTCTGGCTACTCTGGATTCTGTAGTTAAATAATTTGAGAGGAGGTTGCTGGAGTCTTGAAAATTTTTATCAGACCTCTTTCATTTTTATCAGAGTCATTTAAGTGAGGAGTGTCCCTGAAAGAGTGAGTGGGAGGCTTTAAGCCTCCCAAAAACCCTAGGGCCAGCTTTGAGCGCAAGAGTCTGCAGTCCCTTCAGAGACCTTTATTATTATTTGCACCACTTCTAACATTGCTTCAGATCCCTGATTTCCCATTAATCAACTTTATCCCTATCGCTAGAAGGCACAGAGTATAAGTATTTTATTGGCTCAAGCATGTCTGTCACTACCTTTAGAAGAATGACTTTTCAGTTATCTACATTACATTCTTGTAGCAGATTTTTCCACAATCAGATTGTTGAAATAAGAATTAAAGAATGATGCTGAAGTTCCTGCTCCAGTATGCCACTGATTACTTTCCCTTTTGTACATTGTCTAAATCAAATCCACAGCATCACTGGTAAAAAAAAAAACAAAAAAACAACCATTATCTCAGATATACTATTTAACAGCAACAACAAAAATCAAAGGTGATAACTGTCGTGGCAGAAATACCTTATACATAGGGCTGAATTGGGAAGCAAAAGGTGATGATACTGCTCCGAGAATCAGACCCCCTGGCCTGCCAAAGGAAGTTAGTGGTTTTTATGGCCCTCTAGTAGCTTAAAGTTGCCCATCCCTGATATGAATGTTCAGAATATGATCATGCCTGTTCCTTGGGCTCCAATGGGTTTCCCCTAGGGCACTCAACTGGACATCCAAGTTAACACTTGAGGTGAACGGGGCAGTTTATACCTCTCAGAGCTATGGTTCCAGGATCTCTGCAGACTCAAATAGATGTCTCTGTATCCCTTACACTTGGCGCACATTTCTGAGATTATGTCTACACTTAAAACGTTACAGCAGCACAGCTACTACCACCTCCCTGAGAGGCAGTAGCTAGATTGATGGAAGAATTCTACTTTCAACCTAGCGCTGTCTATACCATAGGTTAGGTCAACGTAGCTATGTCTCTCAGGGGGGTGGATTTTTCACATCCCTGAGATAGATGTAGCTCTCCTGATGTAAGTGTTCAGTGTACACCAGCCCTGAGGTTTTCTTCACAACCATATCAGATAGACTTTCTTAAAAAAAAAAAAAAGAGAGACAGAGGGAGAGAGAGAGAAATAGAATTGAGATTCTGGAGAATAGGAGGGCAGCTTCAGAGAGGTGCCAGTTTGCCATACCGCTGCATATTAGCCTAAGCTGTGTCCTGACTGTACACACACAGAGTAAACCGGAGGGAATGTTACTGTTCCAGTCTCGTCCTGTTCTAAGACAAATAGAGCCTGTTGCTAAAAGTGGACTCAGAGGAGTTTTTAGATCAGTTTTGTCTGTATACAGTGTCGGTCACAGAGTATTAGAGAGACAAGGTGGATGAGGTAATATATTTTATTAGACCAACCTCTGTTGGTGAGAAAGACAAGCTTTCGAACCACACAGATATCAGAGGAGTAGCCATGTTAGTCTGGATCTGTAAAAAGCAACAAAGAGTCCTGTGGCACCTTATAGACTAACAGATGTATTGGAGCATAAGCTTTCGTGGGTGAATGCCCACTTCGTCAGACACATGTAATGGAAATTTCCAGAAGCATGTGTCTGACGAAGTGGGTATTCACCCACAAAAGCTTATGCTCTATCTGTTTGTCTATAAGGTGCCACAGGACTCTTTGTTGCAAACCACACAGAGTTCTTCTTCAGGTCTGGGAAAGGTACTCCCAGCATCACAGCAAAATGCAAAGAAACCTGCACAAAAGATGAGCCTGGGAGTTTAAATGCATTACTCTGTTAGACAGTTACCAGAGACACTGGATTTACAACAATCTAACCATAGGCGGCGGGTATCATAGGCCGGGGGAGGCTGTGCCTCTCCAAACAGCCTGGCGTGGCCCTGCCCACACTCTACCAGGCCCTTTCCTACCTGCTGCTCCCTTCTGTGGCTCTGGCCATGTCACTTGCCTGCCTGGGATTGTGGCCGAGGTTGCTCCAACCACGCTGTCCACCCATCCAGCACTGTGGCTGGGGTCACGTGGGGAGGCCAGCGCCCGAGGAGGCGGTGTGCTCCAGGCTCCGGTGGGGGAGCAGAAAAGGCGGGGCTTCCAGCACAGGGGGAGGGGCTGGGGGATAGCCTCCCCCAAGAGCGCATTAATCTAACCCACTAACCCCCTCTTTTTTGTCCCATCACTACAGAGGTGTTAACAGGCCACTCTACCTTGAATGGTCCATTAGGATTGTGCTAACTACTTACGCTAAACAATCTGTTCCACCTTGCATTTTGTTGTGACACCGGTAGTACCTTTCCAAGACCCGAAGAAGAGCTTCGTTGACTCAAAAGCTTGTCTGTCTCACCAACAGAAGTTGGTCCAATAAAAGAGATTACCTCAGCCAGCTTGTCTCTCTAGTTTGATCTGTCACTTTCAGATCTCACCAGCCTTGCTGCTCTCAGCTAATCATTGTTCACTAAGTGATCATTTGAGACACAAATTGCCAGGAATGTAATGAAGGCAACACGTATTGTACTTTACAAAATATGAGTTAATTAAAGTCTAGAGATGGTGAAAAAATTTTGAGAGAACAATTTTCCATTAGAAAATGGAGTTTCTTTGAAATCAAAATGTTTTGCAAGAACATGTTAACTTTGACAATGTTATTGATGTGCGAGAAAGAATCATTTTGACTTCTGGTCATTCTGATTTTCTGTTTTGATGTTGACACATTTCATTTTGATAAGATAAAAAATTCAGCTTACCCTGTCGTTTAATTTTGTTTCAACTTTATTGTATTATAATAATTTAAATATTACATTTAATTTTTAATATTATATTTTATATTCTATTGTATTACCTTATCAAAATGAAACATTGTGACATTATCAAAACAAAATGATGTAACATTACCAAAATGAAATATTTTGATGTTTCTGAATCAACATTTTTTAGAATTTCCATTCCATGAGAAATTCTGACCTTTCATTTCAACTGTGGAATGAATTTTGAAACAAAAACAAATTTTGAAAAATCAGAATTTTCAGTGGAATGGAAATGTGATTTCCTGACTAGCTCTAGTGGAGCCCAGATGGAGAATTGGAATGAGGTCCCAACAGATAGTAGCCAGATAAGTATGTCTAGCTTTTAACATCATCTCACCTACAACTACATACGATACTTGACACACTGGCAAAAAAACATTTGCTTGGGGAGTTATTGAGCAAACACTACCAAGACAGAGACAAGTTAAAGAGATGAAAGGGAAAGAGAGAGGAGTGCCAAGATTAGAGTTAGGATAGATAGCAAATGGGCTGATTGTACAGAAACTTGTACCAAAGCCCACAACAAAATTGATTGGACACTGGGAGTGTCCTATGAAATTGGGCCTTCAAAAGCCTTTTGCTTTTTTAAACAATTAGAGGTATTTTATTAGTAATTGTATTAGCATTTATGTAGCAGTTTTCATCTTCAAAGCACTTTGTGAGCATTTGTGAACAGACTCCTGTGTGGAAGATAAATATTACTTTCCCCATTTTAGAAACTTATTATCTTAGACTCAGAGAAATTATAGATGGAAAAGACCTATTAGATTATCTTGTCCATCCTCCTAGCCGTGCAAAATTATTTTCTAATAAAGTTTATTTTTTAGTGCTTTGTCCAGTGTTGGTTTCAGAGTAAATACCAGAGTCTTCACTCATTCCAACTGTATTTTATTCACTTTTTTTTAAGTCTAATGATTCTTAGGCCTTGTCTACACTACCAGGGTAATTCAACCTAAGTTATGCAACTCCAGTTACGTGAATAATGTAGCTGGAGTCGACGTAGCTTTCGTCAACTTACTGCGGTGTCTACACTGCACTGGGTCGATGGGGGAGACTCCCCCATAGGCTTACCTTTCGCTTCTCATTCCAGTGAAGTACTGGAGTCGATGGGAGAGTGATCTGAAGTCGATTTAGCGGGTCTTCACTATACCCACTAAATCGACCCCCAGTGTGTAAGTGTAGACATGCCCTCAGACATGAGTTTGAGTCTGGAATTTACATATATTTTCTTTTAAGATTTCTTTAGTGCCTCTAGATACATAACTCTACCTGTTCAGCCCATTTTCCATGATGTTGCCCTGGTAGTTTTGTATTCACTTTGAATATGCCTTTCATGTCCAAATTCTTGCTTGAGAGCTGGAAAATTGATTTGCACACCTAAATGTTGTTTTTTTAGTCATTCAGTGGACACAGATTTTGAATATCTAGCTCATTCTGCCTAGTGTATTCAGTTTATCTCTTTTGGCGCATGTATGTCTACTACCCATTTTCCAGATAGAGTATACAGAATGCTGTATAGTTTGATCCCAGCTTTTAGGTCCAACACAATTGGTGTTACTTTCTATTTATCTGATTGATATTTCTCTATTTAAACAATTTATTTTTTATGGTTTATATAATTCCTCATTTTAATAGGATAAAATTTTGGATGTGTATGCTTTTGTTTATTTTTAATTGATACTAGTGGGATGTCTGCATAGAAAGACATTGTATTACAGAATCACTCTGGCAGGTATAGCTAGGGAAAAGTCAAGTGTCAAGTTTCGCCCCTCACTCATACGAGACTAATCTTTCTAAACATAAAAAATAATAAAATTTACAATGAAATAAGATATAACAGAGGAAGCGTTGGAAGCCATAATTAAATGATAAAATGATGTTTGGTTGAAGCTTTAAATATATACATTCTTGTTAGTGGAGGCAGAGAAAAAGTATTTTGTTGTCATCATATTAGAGTCTGAAAAATAGATCCCACACTTGGAAAACTCACTGAAAAAAGACAATTCCCAGCAAGCTACCCTGAAAAATAAGGAAATGATATAGCTAACACCAAGTAGCTCAGTGTTCAGTGTTCTTAGCTGCTGGCCAGACATTTAATTTAGCGTAAAAAATGGTGTGAAACTGTGGTTTAGAACATAAATCCAGTATCATAGTTTGTTTTGACACACTGACAACCAACCACTTTAAGTAATTTCAGCTGATAATAATAGAAAAAATTATCTCGTCAGTATACACACCACCAAAAGCTGACATTTAGGAATGTCCTGTAAATAAAACCTAATGATACATGTATAGATCTTGACATATTGAGGCTAGTCTATGATAGCAGTTTATGTGTGCGCAAGCATTTGGATAGGGGAAGACAACCTTTAATTTCAGAGGATAAGTCTTCATAACAAGTATCTTTTAGGACAGTTCAAGAACACCAACATCTTAGGTCTGACAATATCTGGGGTATTAAATAAAAGATAGCATAAACATACAATCCCCCAATCTGTTTGAAACAATACTACATTAGTGCACACTACTAGGGTCTACATGGGGGAGTTAGAGCACAACACATTTGTGTGGTCTACAAATCACACCCTCATTGTGTGGTCTCCAGGGTCATGTAGACAAGTCCAAAGATTCATGGGAAGTCTGTGGGCTGGATGAAATGCTGTACATTTGACACCCCTGACTTATATGAATCAAGTCATGGAAGAGCATCTGGACAAGTAAGCACCATTAACAGCATCTCAAAGTCATTTTGATTTGGGTTACATATATGCTTATATGTAAACCTAAACTTTCTGGGAGATTTTCCATTGACTTCAGTGGACTATGGATCAGGCCATTTTGGCACTCTTTATCAGCGATCTTGAAGCTAGCATTGAAGTATCTATGCAGTAGAACATGAAAGCATTAAGAAAAGCTCTATAAAAATATCTCTCTGCTCCCTTTATTAAGTGATAGTGCAGTTTTACTTATTAATGTTGGGCAAATTTCTATCTGGCCACTCTGGAAAGCATTTCACTTTTTCATTAAAAAAGAAGGAGCTTATATGTAAGAGACTGTGTAATCTTTTTGTAGTAGTAATTGATGTAGTGGCTTAACACAGCACAAGGATGGTGTATAAAGCCTTCTGCCTAAGACCTGTAATTCAGTGGCTGCTATACGGAAACCAGAACAGTGGTGAAATCTATTTTTTTGTAATTATTTGATGGGATGCAGAGGAAGGGAAGAGCAAAGATTTTTTGGGGACTACTAAGTGAGCATGCCAAGTTTTAGCATGTGACTCCCTATTGGGGACACTGCAGTCTGAAAGTAGAAACAAGGCAGGTTGTTGGGCTTTCAATGAATTTGGCTACATTTATTTAAATAAAGAAGAAAGTAAGCCAAAAGGTAAACACATTTTGGAGAGAAATTGAA
Source organism: Emys orbicularis (assembly GCF_028017835.1). NCBI lineage: Eukaryota > Metazoa > Chordata > Testudines > Emydidae > Emys > Emys orbicularis. The sequence continues at coordinate 54,524,799 of NC_088683.1, forward strand.
TTCACCTTTATGACCTTCTTTGTGCTGATCTCCACTGTCAAAATCTTGTGCCTTGCCACATACAATCCAAAGTAATAAGAGAGCTGGGATCCAAACAGACTTAAACATTTTATTTAACCGGTAATTCCAATAAAAGGACTTGACCATATCAGAAAAAAAAATCCTTAGGAGTGTTGTATTAGAGTCTTAAAAATTCTACCTGTTTCCCAAATCCTCTCAGACTTTATTGCTTATGCTATTGGAATGTTTGTATATTCAAAGGATAGAACTTGCCCTTATTTATCTCTTGTCTGTGCCTTTAATGGAGTTGCATAGGAGTAATTGAAGCTGGTATTTAGTCCCTACTCTTTATTATGTTTTCTGTTACTAAATACATGAAGGACAGATTTAGAAAGGTGAGTTCTGTAAGTGACTACTTTTATATATTATTGGTGCCCATGGAGAGTCTCATTAACACTCACAGCATGGAAAATTCCTGCAACTATCCTACAGAGCTCTGGAAAACATGAGTACTGTGCTGACTTTATTTTTTTATGCTTCTGTGTTTTGTATTAGTGACTTACAGGGCATTATTGCAGACTCTTTAAGACAAATGGGATGTCATATGGAAAAGAAATGGAACATAGGCTGCAAATATAGTTATTGGTTTATTGCAATATTATTATCTTGTGAGACAGGTTAATCACTTTGGTTCCATTCTTTTAAATATTTCTGTTCTGGGTTGGTATTTGACATGTCAGCAGAATAAAGATCAGTGATAAACTAGCTTATTGCAGTATTTACACTTGAGAATATTTGTTGTTCTGATGATTTTATATGTTGTATTGCAGGATTAAAGAGCATTTTTTCAATGGGGGAGGAAATAACTTTTGGAAGTTATAGCATGACATATGCATGTCCTCATCAAGTGATAGTGCAGTTTTACGTATTAATGTTGGGCAAATTTCTATCTGGCTAGTCACTAACAAAACCAAAATTAAATGCTGCAAGGTAACATGAGTGTAATTATCATGGGCTGTGAAGTAACTTTATTTTTAACGAGCGAATCCTTTTGGAACAATGAGGTCCATACTTCTCACACTGACAATTAGCTCTTCACTTTCCCTCCCCCAAATAAAAGCCAGGAGATAGTTTATATTTCACTAATGTGATGGTACAGTATGCATTCAGTAGAAGGCACAGTAGTACACAACAATAAAATGTGGATAACTTAAGTCCTTTTAGTCAAAGCTTTACATTGTCAACAGCATAGTGTAGTTTCTGGATCTTTCCACATTGCTATTGCATAGGGTTACCATCCGTCCGGGTTTCCCCGGACATGTCCGGCTTTTTCAGTGTTAAATGGCCGTCCGGGGGGAGATTTCTAATCAAGTAGAAATGTCCGGGATTTCCCCCTTCCCCTCATGCGGAGTGCGGCGCGGCTGATTGGACGCCTGGCCTGATTGAAAGCCGCTCGCAGCCACTAGGGCCTCTAGCAGCCAGAGTCCCTCCCCCTCCCCCGCTTCCTCCTCCCCCTCAGAGCAGCGCGGCAGTGTTTGATTCCACGTGGAGCCCGCAGCTCTCCCTCGGCCGGGTGAGCAGAGGCTGCAGGGGGTGTGTGTGTGTAGAGGCTGCAGGGGCAGGGCAGGCAGGGGCATAGAGGCTGCAGGGGCAGGGCAGGCGGGGGGTGCAGAGGCTGCAGGGCGAGTGGGGAGCAGGGGGCACAGAGGCTGCAGGGGCGGGAGGGGTGCAGAGGCTGCAGGGTGAGGAGGAGCAGGGCAGGCAAGGGCATAGAGGCTGCAGGGGCTGCGGGGCGAGTGGGTAGCAGGGAAGCACTTAGCAACCCCCAACCAAGATCAGAGCGGGAGGGAGGAGGGGGAATGCGGGGTGCTCAGAGGAGGGGGCAGAGTTGGGGCAGGGACTTTGGGGAAGGGGTTGGAATGGGGGCGGAGAAGGGGTGGGGCTGGGGGCGGGGAAGGGGCGGAGTTGGGGCAGGGCCGGGGGCGGGACCGGGGCCCCGTGGAGTGTCCTCTTTTTTAAATGTTTGAATATGGTAACCCTACTATTGCAGTGCCTGGTCTTTAGCTGCAAGAGCAAAGGAGCTGCTTGCTCTAGAACGGATCACTCTGTAACCCTGTGAAAGAGTCGGCACTGGAGTTGCAATACTTATAGACACCTATTATTCTGACGGTCTTCGTCTATTTTGGTCCATACCCAACAGTTTCCAAATCTACTTATAAATTAATAACTCCCGGTTGGCAACTGAGCAGGCGGCTGTCATGTCAGTAAGCCAGCCAAATCTTTTAACATAGGCTCATGAAAACATTGGACAGCATGATACAGGGAAATGTCACTATTGTTTGGTTTGATTATCAACATCGAGGCTAGCTGCTGCCGGTAAGGAATATCTTTTATTTGACCCTACTGTGGAAAAGTACCTATTGTATGGGCACTCATCTTTAGTAGTTTGAGACAACTGTCTATTTAGGGGAAATAAAATAAATATAGGACTGAGAGTTATTTGGATTTTATGCTCTTAAAATGTTGTGTGTGTGTTTTTAAAAAAAATACATTTGCAGACCTGGACCCAATGTCTAATGTACTCCTTTGTTATGATCCTTCAAATTCTAGTAGTTTCCTGATTGATTACAAATTTTTTTAGGCTATATTAAGAAACTGTAAAGTATCAAGTGGTCACTTGGAAATAAAAGGCTAAAATACTTATTGTTCGAAAATAAACAATAAATCTTGCCATGAGGCAAGGACTAGGTCTGGCATTAACTTCCTTTCCCAGCCCACCAGTGTACAGATGCTTGGTTTTCAGAGGTTGGATGCTCAGTACTTTCTGAAAATCAGGCCTATTTGAGGTTTATCAGGTTGAGCACTCAAAATAGCTAACCATTTTTAAAAATCAGGGCAAAAAGTGTGTAACTATATACCATTGAGGTGTTTCAGTATGTAGAATATCTGAGATAATTAACATAAATGTAAATTTGTCTTATCTCGAATTGTCTTTCACTGTGTTACTTTCTATTTGTGGCTGATTGAATAATTTAGAACAAATAATTTATCTGGAAAATGACTCTTCTTTTTCTGCTTGTGGTTTATCTATAAGTGGATTGTTAATTTTTTAAATTCATATGTCAGAACATAATCAATAAAATAAACAAGATACCATACTCTATGCACTGTTTTTGAATATTTTGCTGTGGGTATTTGATATTCAATATTTGACAGTTGAGTTGTATGGTTAAGGTGTGATTGATCAGATAAGTGACATGATATTGTTCCTGTTCCCTGACTGACTGACTGAATTTGCACTTTCTGTGTTAATAATTGCATTTGCTAATTTAAAATTCTCTTACACGACTTGTTTCTTTTGCCCAGCTCTGTTCAAAATCAGTTTTAGATGGACAATGAAAGGGGAAAGTTCCTATTTTAAGCAGATGTTTGAAAAACCTAAAGACTGAACTCTGTCTTTAATGTTGTGTTGGGGTGTATAGGAGGAGGTATTTAATCCCCGCAGTAGTTTTCCTAGGTATTCTGGATGATTCATCCTGAATGTTTCAAGAAATAAGAGGGGAGGGCACAGCAGAGTGAGAGTGGCAGCACTTTTTGAAAGGTTGTAGCTTGTGCTTGCCACATGTCAGTCCTACTCTGCAAACTAGTGCAAAAGTGTGGGTAGTGATGGGTCCTTGGCCTTGCCCCCTTTGGGATGATTAGTGCAGCTGTCAGCACTTAAGCCCTTAGTCCTTGTGAATGAGAACACAAAGACCCAAAATCATGGCTTCCTTTTGTCATACACCCATGCCCTTGGAAGGGCTCTCAGAACTTCCCTTCCTCCTGTGTTTACTGATGCAGAGCTAGCCACATTCTAGCCCTAAACGTTGGGCAGTCTAGTGGCCAGTGCAGTGTGCTGCCATACAGACGTTAAAAAATCAGGTTCCAAGCTCCTAAAAAGAGAAGGGACTCTGGGAGACATGTGACCTCTTTCCCCCCATGGGATTTTCACTAGTGTCAAATGTTCAGAGTAGCATCAGTTGCTTCTGGAGAGAGCTACTTCTGTGCTTTGAAACTGAAAATGATCCTGGAGGAAACTTTCATTTCCTTCAGAAAGTATATGGTATATTCTTACATTTTAATGACTAGTACTACTTTCCAATTTACCTTGGAGTGCATAAAGCAATGACTGCAGTTTACATCCCCTCTCCTACAATATCAGATGTGAAATTAGGAAGTGCATAAAGCACGAAGACACCTTGAGGTAAAATGAAGAGTAGGAAGCCATGTTCTAAAATGTAAACTCTTATGTTCAATGCATTTACTGAGTCTGCCAATTTTCATAATTAGTCTAAGGCAATTAACCACCTTACCTAGTTTGATATTTATGGAATTATGAGCATATATTAGTTTTGTAATCAGAGCTAAGATTGAATATATGACTAATATTCATAGTAAATGCCGACACTAGTGCAAATCAAAATGGTTTATTTCACTCACTGCACAAGGATGCTTTATTTGTGTAATTTTAATATAGATTTTATAGATTCATAATCCTGTGTTTTATTTGCTTATTTGTTACCAAAGAATATCATGTTATCCATCTATAGGAATTATGGGGTTAAAGAGATTGTAATTACTTTCCTGCCATTTATGGCTTAGATGCATATGCAAATCCAATATTTTAGGCATCCATCTAAGCTATTAAATATAAATATATATTTACATAAAAAATCAGAGAGTATATTGTTAGATTTTAGGTGAGAAGATGTACATTGTGTGTGTGTATATATATATATATATATATATATATATATATATATATATAATATCCATCACCTATCATTTTGTACTAGTGAAATATGTATAGCAAAAATTAATGGTGATCAGCAAACTGCAAACAGTTTGGAGTTTCAGTTTGAATAGGCACCCAGGAAGCTGAATATTCATTTAAACATTTTTCAACCTTTTGCAGTCTCATGCTTCACCCTCTCTCCTTCCCTTCTACCAACCTTGCTAGATCTATTTCTTGACTCATTCATTCCTGGCTTTTTTTTACTTCTCTAATTAGAGGTTGCCAGATGTGATGAGTCTCCCAGTGGATGGTGAAAGAAAATGCCTTGGAGACAGTGATGGGAAAGGGATTACCTCTCTGAACTGTCTGTTCTTTAAAAAGGTTTTTAGTTGGTAACTAGGCTGTTTCCTTTTATTCTTTTTATGAAACAGTTTGCATATGTAAGCGGGGGAATGGTCCCGCTATTGTGGGGAACTTTCCTGGCTTCTGCACTACCCCGGTGAAGTGGGCTAGCGAAAGGATCCGAGTCCTCGCTCCCACTTCCTTTACCCAGAGGCCTCCCTGCCCTTGAGGACCCCCTTCCACTCTCCTGTCTGGCAGAGTCCTCGTAAACCCCGACAAGGCTGGGCCCAGGATTCCTGGGGGGCTTGACCCCCAACCCTGCTGTGGTCACCTAGGACAGGGGCTAGGGTGTCCCCAATCCGGGGTACTCTCTCTGCACTGGGCACCTCCCTGACCCACTGATCATTTCATACAATTTAAAGCAAATACAAGTTGTTTAATTAACAATTACTTTTAAAAAAGAATAAGGAAAAATGGGAAAGGTTAAAGGAAAACCCATCACCCCGCTCTGTGGCAGGGAACATCACAAACAGTGTCTCTGGAATGTCAGGGCAGGTCACAGTCTGTTCCTTGTAGGTCCCAGGCCTCCTTCTCAGGCCCTGGCTGTGCCGCAGAGACGCTGCGGGTTGGACACTTGCTCTGGCGGTGGCCACACGCTCTCAGGCTCTAGGTGGCAGGACCCTTCTTCCCAGCGTCGCCCCCGCCCTGTCGGGGTTACGATCCCCCTCCAAGTCTGGCCTGCAAGGCCTCTTGGCTGAGGCGTCTCCCTGTGCTGGGCCCACTGCCCAGGGTCCCCCTCACTCTCCCCAGCTGCTCACCGCACCCAGCTCCGGACTGCTCCAGCCCCTGCTTCAGCCCCAGCTCCACTCTGCCTCAGCACGGCTGCTGCTGCTGCTCTGCCTTCAGCTCCCTGGGCTGCTTCTCTGGACTCTCTGGCTCTGGTTGCTACAGCTCTGCCCCCAGGACAGGTCTGCTCTGCCTGCTGCTTCTGTGACTCTGCTCCCAGCTTTGACCTGCTTCCTGGCTGCTTGTCTGGCCCCTCTGGCTCTGGTTGCTGCAGCTCTCCTCCCAGGGCAGGTCTGCTCTCTCTGGGCTGTGCTCTGGCTTTGGGGCTGCAGCTCTGCTCCCAGCAACTTAGCTCGGGCCCCTGTTCTCTCCTTAGCTCGGCCCCACTCTGTCTGACCCAGGCAATTCCAGTTCACACAGAGGACGGGACCCCCCTCGCCTCCTGATTCTCTGATTAGCCTGCCCGCCCTGTCAATCAGGCTGATCTGGAGCATTGGCCTCTCCCCATTGTTCCTGGGGACTGTCAGTCTCAGGCTCCTGATTTGCCATCGATCCTTCGCCTTTTAGTGCTGGGAGCTAGTCAACCAAAACACCCCCACTGAATGTTAGTAAGGGGGCAACAGTCCCCTTACACATATTTTAGTATAAATAAGAGATATTGGTGAGATGAAATGTTTATATCAGCCTTACTGGTTTATATGTCCTTGAAACCTCTTTGGTGATGTCTCTTCTTCAACAGTTGCTATGTAGTGAGTCTGAATCATGTGCATAGGTCAGCTGGAAATTCTACAGATATTGGACAGGTGTAAGAAGTAATCAATAATATGGAGGCAATGATAAAAAACCCTCAATGCTTTCTTCTCAGGTTAGTTTGTAAAATTATATTTGTGAATAAAACATGCTTTTTGTTTTCTCCTTTTTGACATACTCTACCACTGTGTGTTTATTTCTAGTTTTTCTACAGTTTTGTATTTAATCTTTTCCACCTTACTTTAAAGATGTGCAGACTAAGTATCTTTACAGTAATAAGTGAAAATGTTTGTGATACTTCTTGTAAACAGCGATAAGCAGCCATAAATCCATGCCCCCATGCAAAGTCTGGCTGAGCTTTTTATGATCTTCCTGCAGGCTCAAAGCAGTATTGCCAATCCCAAACATTCAGCAATCATGAAGAATATCCCTGAAAACCATGAGATCGGCTTAAAAATTGTGATTAAAAATAATAAATGTGGGTTATTTTTATTTGCCTCCTGGTTTTTGAGCCTTTAGACTGGTGGGGTAGTGACTGGTAGAAAGTGGCCCAGGGAGGCAGCCATAAGTCACTCCTGGGTGTTGGCCATCATTGTTTCTCACAGGGCCTGGGAATGGAGCCCAGTGGAGAGGGAGGGCCTAGGCTCCCCTACCAACTACCTTGTTATGGAGGGCACGAAAACCTGTTCTTCCAGGCCCCCCTTGGGGAAACTTGGAAAGGGTAGAGACTTAGCAAACTCCATGCTGGGACTGAACAACAACAGGGGTCACTAAGCAGACTGAAGGTCCTCCCCCACCCCCAGGCAGCTGAACTGCTCAACTTCAGCTGCGTAGGTAGCTCCTGTGGCAATAGAGGCTGGGCTGGATTTCAGTTTTTTTGAGTTTGTTCTTGATGAGGATCATGAACAGTGTTCTGTGTATTCATTTATAAACCGGACATCTGAATAAATTATCCCTGCCCAGATAGGCTGTTATTTAATCACATGCAATACTTTCTGGTGTAGAACAACACAGTGGCTAGGAGTTCTTAATATTATAATTTGAATATACTTTCATGAGATTGCCTTCATTGGCCATAGATAATTATAAGGATGGAAAATGTGTTCATAGGCAGACTGTTTTGCTCTTAGGCAAAATGTCAAAAATCATCCTTGATATGCAATACGCTCTCCAGAATTAAAATGTATAGACATACTACATATGTAGTAAATTCTCTCTGTTCACAGTACATCACACAGTGTTTTTATGGTGTCTTATATTGTGCCTGAGTTTAAAAGAACACTTTGAAATATTAGAAATAAAACATATTTAAAATAAAATATTGAAATATTAGAAATAAAAATATTTAAAATAAAATCTTCATTTTATGATTTATGCTGGGGGGGGGGGGTTCAGATTGGAAAATGAAAATAATCTACCAGTTTTACTTTTATTTATACTAAGTTTCTACTCCATGGTACTTTCTGTCTCTCATGTGGTAGCATATATGAGAAAGAGGGAATTTTTTGTAATATTTTTAAAAATCCTGTGTGTGCCTCAGTTTCCCCCTATATTTTGTATTGCTACCTAGTAAGGGGAAAAGGATTGTTTGTTCCCAGTGGAGGCTAAGAGACATAGGTATGTATGTGTCACCTAGCTGTCTGAGTGAACTGAATGGATCATTAGCCACGGCCAACCCATATCAATGGAAAATCTGAGAAGTCAATGGAAAGTCCAATCAACAGGATATTGACATCTTGCAATCAACAACCCAGATGGAGGCAGGTTTCAGAGTGGTAGCTGTATTAGTCTGTATCAGCAAAAACAACGAGGAGTCCTTGTGGCACCTTAGAGACTAACACATTTATTTGGGCATAAGCTTTCATGGGCTAAAACCCACTTCATCAGATGCATGGAGTGAAAAATACAGATGGAGGAGGATTTCCCCACCTTTTTAGCAGGGAAGTGGAGCAGAGGCCCTAGCCTGAAAATAAAGGACTGAGAAGTGTGAAAGTAAGATCTGGCTTCTGGAAGACACTGGGGGCTCTCTGACCTGGGAACTGAGTAAGGAAGGAAGTCAGTGAGGGAGACAAACAGCCTGAAAATGCAGTTCACAGCAGCTTGGCTGGTGGTTTGCTCTGGACTAACCAGAATGGCTTATGTTTTAACCTTAATTTCGCTATGCTAATCTAAGGACTTCCTATGCTGTGTTGCAGTTTACTACTAACCCCTACTGTTTTGAAAATGCTGTTTCTGTCACTGTAAATACTTGGTGAGGAACATTAAACCGTGATGAGTGTACAAACAGACTCTACCAGGAGTCTATCTCAGTTGAGCTCACTGAGCAGAGCTCACGGTGTAAAGCAGGAGTGCTGAAGTCCCAGAGGTTCGGTGTCAAGAGGTAGTGAGTCTGTTTGGCCTACCCTGAAGGAAGAGTAAGATCCCCTGGGTGTCTGTCACATCAAAAGGGGTTTCTCCAAGAGACTGTTCCATGTTGGGGTTGTAACACTGATCTTGTGGATACACGACAGCATAACAATGCAATCCTTGGATTACAAACACTGCAGGGGAATGGTCATTTGTTTTAAAAATTGTCTCCACTGAAACATAAGGAGAAACAATAATGGAACCATAGCTTTTCTCACTTGGGTTTTTCTAAAGCTTGTTTTAAAAACTTAAATTTGGGGCCAGATTTGACCCCCTCATTGTCTCTGCATTTAATGCTCAGTCTATTTCATAAACGTATTTCCTCTATTGAAATTATGCAAGCAATTAAAAACAGCCTATGAAAACTCTCTTTGGAAAATACCCCTGGGATAGATAGTGGGTGGCACTCCTCTCCCCTTCTCCCCATTCAGAGGGGCAACGCACAATCCCAATCCATGTATGCCCAAAGTTCATGGACTTGGGGCTAGGCTCCTCAAAGGACATTGGGAGGTGTAGCACAAGGACAGGGCCTTATCTCTCGTGCCCATCCCCTGATAGCCAGGGAATTGCATATTGCACACTTTTATAGGGTATTGCAGCTCCTGTTCTGGAATAACACTCCTCCAAGGACCCAGAGGCTTTCCATTTGGGTCAGTGAGAATGGTTCAAGGAGTCCTGCTACTGCTTGTCAGTCCACACAGCCAATAGATCCATAGGAAGGGAGTTTAGTCTGACTGTTATATGTTAACTGTTCTATTCAGTTTTTAGCATGTTTGAATAGAAAGACGTTAATATTAACCATATGACAGACTAGTGTATTTGTTAAGAATATCACTTCGGCTCTGTGATCAAGTCACCTCTTAACGGTCACTTTGTTAAACTAAATAGATTGAGCTCCTTGAGTCTATCACTATAAGGCATGCTTTATAGTCCTTTAGTCATTCTCGTGTCTCTTCTCTGAACCCCAGTTTATCAACACCATTCTTGATGGTTCCCCGTCTAGAGTTTTTAATCATTTTAATGTGTCCTTTGTTGATTTTCTATCATTCTAGTTCGTAATCAAAAAGTTGTGCTTTACCAACTTAAATGCCTTACAAAATCTAAGTATATTGCATTAACTTTATCAACCAAATTTGTAATCTTATTAAAACAAGATATCTGTTTTCCATAAACCCATGTTGATTGGCATTAATTATATTACCCTCCTTTAATTCTTTATTAATCAAAGCCATAGCCACTGGCTATAGCTAAACAATCTGGAAACTGTTTCTTCTCCTACACATCTATCTGATCATAGGATCAATATGACTCAAAATCTCTTTATAAAATAAATATATACTAGCTATGTACTAAAAAAATACTATTGGTATATACACAATCAGATATCTAAACTAGACAGATGTTTAAGTTAGCAGAGAATCTTTTCTCCATCATAACTCCTTATTAACTTTATATTGTTGTTACTTCTGTTCTCACAGCTCTTACAGTAAGACTGTAGATACAGGACAGATGTCATCAGATCAACCAGATTTTTAAAATGTTTGCTGATAAAACTTCCATTGTAATGGAGATATTTAATGGAAAATCATATTTTTTTTGCTGTTAGAAACTAATTTAATAGTTTTAAATATATTCTATAACTAACTATAAATTGGCAATGTTTATATATCAATAGTGTGAACATGCTTTGGTTACATAGTTCCCTTCCAACCAATCTTTTTTATTTATCATTACAAACCTATAATTATTATTTGAACATGCATTGGTTTAATCAGTAAAGAAAAGGAAAATATTTGAAGGATAGACAATAGGGGTAGAAAAGCGTAAGAGAAGTTGTTCTGTCTGTTGTCATGTGTTATTTGTTTCATCTGTTTATTTTTATATTATCCAAAAACAATTTGCATATTGCTTGATATTTTTTCTGTATTATCCTGCAACTTGTACAGTAGTTGTTTGTATGAGGATGTTCACGTGTTCTGCTAGTCTTATGATTCATTCTTCTTTGCTATTGCTGCACCTCTTCACTATATTAACGTTATTTAGAGGAGAGTTTTTTGGAAGCTGATTCTTATCCACTGTATATTCTCTACCATTCTCCATATTCTCTCTTTAGGTTTATTATAGTCCCAAGTGTACACAATTGTATTATCACTGTTATTTCTGACTGTAACTCTTATTTTGTAACAAAATAGAGAGGGCATGCCACAATGTTTGTTCGGCATCTTTTGCCAGAAATCATGTATTGTAGCAAATGTTTGTAGAGGTTTGTGAAATATTTACAATGAAACTCTCAAAATCAAGTAAATCTTTTGAGTTTCTTTTGAGACCTAAACATAGCCAAACTTTTGGGTGTTCAGAAGCCACACCCATATCTAAATTTCCCCAATGGCCACTATCTTGAAAATGGGGCAACTGAAAGCTATGGAGTAAAACATCTACAAAGTATAGGTTGATTGAAATTTTGATACTGAGCTGAATTTTGTGACTTGAACTCATATCTGCTGTTGGATTAACCTGGGTTCAATTTTAAGCAAAACTGAGCAAATGTATATTTCTGATCAAACTTTGATCATCAAAGCCACATGTGGTGTACATGGTTTTAAACAGGAAGTGATTTTCAGCCCAAAGTCTTGAGAGAGTTTTATCTGCTTTCAAGTTTCTGAATCTGACACTCATTACAAAACAAATGGGGTGGAAGCCTATGCTAAGTGTAACCACAGGAAAAGCTAGATAACTGAGGAAATCAAAGTCCTACACTCAACTAGGGTGACCAGATGTCCCGATTTTATAGGGACAGTCCCGATTTTTGGGTCTTTTTCTTATATAGGCTCCTATTACTCCCCACCCCCTGTCCCTATTTTTCACGCTTGCTGTCTGGTCACCCTACACTCAACTCAGTGGCATTTATCTGTCTGTCTGTTATGTGAGAAGTTTCAAAAATTGTATACAATCAACTCCAAAATTTCAGGGTATGTTCTAGATACCAATGGGCAAAACTCTATTGATTTTGGCAAAAAACAGAAAACTGCAAAAGCTAAAATGGGGACCACAGAGTGCTCTTTGGCACCATCTCTTAGTGTCTACACATATCAGGCTACAGCTTACTGGAAGGTTACACACTTTGTTGCTCATGTAGGCCGAGCTCTGTTATCTAACTTTCTAAGTGCAAATGGAAGCCTGGCTAGGAGCCTGGTTGGTAGAGACCGGATTGGCTGGAATGGGGGGAAGGGGTCTGGCTGTTGGGAGGGCCGGTTGCAGTGGGGGTATAGGGTTCAACTGGCTACACAGCTCAATATACATGAGCGAAGGAGGGTGCGACCCTCTGGTTATATCTTCACAAGTAGCTGGTGGCTGTCTGAATATATATGAATAAGAAATAACATGACATCAAAAATAGCAGAAAGAACAGGAGTACTTGTGGCACCTTAGAGACTAACAAATTTATTTGAGCATAAGCTTTCATGGGCTACAGCCCACTTCATCGGATGCAAAAATAGCAGAACACTGAACTTTATTTATATGGGAAAATATTTATGAATCACTTTCTGTGTTATTTACCCAACTCTATGTGTGTATTAGTAAGTGTATTAACACACAAAAAGAGTCACAGTGCTTATATAACAGTGCTGAGTGCCTTAAGACACACAGATTATATTTTTGTTATGGTTGCTAATAGATTTGTATATCAGGGAACACTGCAGTTTAAAAAAGAAATCCTTGTGACCCTTTTTCTCATTTATATCGAGGTCCCTTTACGCTGCTCTGGTGGTGTAAAGGGGTTTTATAGGGGGCATAAATTACATTTACAAGACTACAGGCCTTGATAAATCTTTGATTGACATAGGATATGAGATATTTGACAGTGCTCAGGACTCGAGCAGCAAAAGCAGGGAAGTTCTTGTAAGTGCAGGTGGTGGCTGTGGTCTCCCCCCTCTGCCTCCTTTCAAGGCTACAAGGACAGGTTTCCTTTAGAAGATCTTGTTTAAGTTAAAGGTTTAATACAGTTGTGTAAAATTGGTCAGAAGATTGTAATTCTTAACTCCATTCTCATTGACCCTCTTCCATTCACAATCTTGTCTTATATGGGTTAGTTCACATTCTGTGTGGTAGTATTCTTCCGCCCTAGAAATCCTCATTCCCAGCCAGACTCATTCAGAGGGACAATAGAATGGTCCTGCTTTAGGATGTGGTGTTTTGGGACTAAAAAAAAATGAATTAGGAGATGGAGTATCCTTATTTTTATGCATTTTCTAATTATAGCATCTGCAATTCACCCTCATAGTACCTGCTGCAAGAGGAAATGGCTCCTTTTAAAAACAGAAAAACAGGTGTGCAGAGGAAAATAAGATGGCAACTTATCAGGTCATGTGTGACTTTTAGAGTACTTCTGCATAAGAAGTTTTGCTAGGAATAGAGCCTTCTGAAGAGAGAGCTTGAAATCCCACAATTATCTTTCCATTCCACGGCTTGGATTTTTAGCTGCAGGCTGCTTACTCATGTGGAAGCAAGCACATTTTACATTTAAAAGCACTTTAGCTTTTGCTTGGATAAAGTTTCTCTTGCAACTGGCAAAGTCAGACCAACCCCAAAGCTTTACAAATAAATGTACATTTGCTGTGTTTTGGATAGACAGAATATGTAATTTATAAGTAAAATGCATTTTTTCTAAATTTCCACAAATTAAAAATAATTTCGCCTAAATCATCACTTTGGGTGGCGTTGAAAGTCTTTTTAAAATCACATTCCTAGTAAAGACTCAAGTTACAAAATGTGGATGCTGACTTGGGTTTTGAACTCTTTCAACTTTTGGCAGTTTTCAGAGCTGGAGCTGTAGGCCTAAAACTTGTAAATATTCACGCACATGCATAATATTAAGCATGTGACTAGTTCCTTACTCACTTCAGTGAGACTACTCACATTCCTTAAAGTTAAGCACCTCTAAGTGTTTGGAAGATTAGTGTTTTATTTTGGACTGTTGTAAAGGTCACTTGCAGATTTTTGATCTTGGTTTTGGTCTATAACACCTTAAATGGTTTTCAAAATATGAAATATTTTTTCCAAATAATTATCTGGATGCAAAATGTTTTTTCCCTGTGAAAGGTGACTCTCACTGGCAGTGCTGGCTCGTGGTCAAGCAGGGATGTGGCTGGTGGTCCCCCTAACTTCTACACTTCCGTCCTATGGTGTCGAATCCTTCTTTTGCGGCTCAGCCCTCCAGACAGGTCACACATTCTAGTCCAGCGGTTCTCACAACACATTTTTTGGTGGCCTTAGAGTGGCCGCGCTGACAATTTTTCCTAAAATACTTAATTAACTTTAGGAAAAAACAATAAATATGCACATATACATGTCCAAATCATTGTAATTTATTTATGTAGGGTTTTTTCAGACTCAGTAATAAAAATAATTTACAGTTGTCTCTATTCTTTACTGGACCTAAACAGAATAGAAACACAAATAAGGCGCTTTGCATGTTCTTGTCTTTTTGTTGTTGTTGTTGCTTCTTTTGCTTTTTTGGTTGTGCCTTTTTTCTTCTAAGACTTGCTAGCTGTTAAGTCTTCTGCTGTGTAAAGTGATATTTGTATGTTTGTTAATATCACTTTTCACAGCAGACTAACTCAGCCCTGGCAAGCCCTGAGACAAATTAAACCCTTGATGGGAGGTGGGCAGGGAGGCAGGGGGGCCCAGGGACGATGGCGGGGGTAGTTTGCTGGGGCCAGAGCCTGAAACCAGAGCCTGCCACCACATGGACGGAGCCCGCAGCCCTGTGGCCAAAGCCTGCCTCCCCTACCCCAGGGAAAGTGGGGAATTCACCAGCTGCCTGCACCTCCAGCATTTGTGTCTCTGGAGGGGGGCAGGGCCCAACCGCTGCTGGCGGCCTTGGGAGAGGGGCCACTGCTTTGGGTCCCCCCCCCCATCCCCGGAGGCAATGGCCGCAAGAAAAGGCCTTGGTGGCTGCATTTGAGAAACACTGTAGTCCACCTTTTTTATGATATACACAGAAAAAGTTCAATAACACAGAAGTATTTTAGTGCCTGCAAGGACTT
Source organism: Emys orbicularis (assembly GCF_028017835.1). Lineage (NCBI taxonomy): Eukaryota > Metazoa > Chordata > Testudines > Emydidae > Emys > Emys orbicularis. The sequence goes on from NC_088683.1 coordinate 54,539,904, forward strand.
TGGGACTTTCTCCTTAACTCTGGGACCTGGGGTCTGGACCCTTGTGTAGTCAGGATCTTCTCCAGCTAGATTCCCCACCAATAGGTAGATTCCTATTGTTGTCCCACCTTCAGGGGTTAGTAGGGGAGCCTGGGCCCACCCTCTCCACTGGGCTCTGATCCAGGGCCAATGGTGGGCCGCTAAGTTCTGCACATTGGAGAGCTAAATAGCTGCCTCCCTGGATCACTTCTTACCTGAGTCCCCCCCCTCCTCATTTTGCAGGTGTACTCATGTTGGTGTGGTCAGGTCTTAGGCAAGACGAGACCCTGGGCTGTTATTTCCTTAAAGCTCAGAGCAGAGGTCTGTTCCCTTCCACAGCTTGCCTTCTTCTGAGCTGCTCTGCTTCCCTTTTAAGGTCTACCTCCAGCTTGTTCTAGGGTGGCTGGGCAGGGCCACCTGGACCCAGAGTTGCTCTTTACCTTTGTTCTCCAGTGTGGGGTTTGTACACCCTATCACATCCCCCCCTCAAAGCCCATTATTTAGATGAAAAAATATTGCATTCTGAGACTCTACCTCTCTTCCTCAAACCAGATTTCCCTCCATCTGCTGCATATTTCTAGAAGTGCTATTAGCTCCTCTTGAGGTTCAAACATGCCCTCTAGAATGCATCAGCAATTGCTGTGTATTTGATAAAATCAGCTATTGTGCATACATGCCAGTATGTTCAATTGCATGGCTGATTTCTCAATCAACAGTATATAGCAATGTGCACTGCCTTTTGGCAAGCAGGAGTCATGAGCAAATTGGTCTTTATTCTTGTTTTTTACATACATTCAGCATTTAAATAGCAATGATGTAGGCTACAGAAAATCTTTAGATATTAGCGCCCAAAATGTGCAATGCACTTTACAAACAGAGCCTGTTTTATTCTTTGGAACCTGGAGGGAAACATGACTATAGATATAAATATTCAATACAAAGTGTCTCTGTTTTAGCTCAGTTTCTTTACAATCCCAAATGTTATGTAGGAGCTTCATACGGTACCACCTTTTTAAGACCAGGGCTGCCTAAATTACTGATTAATATTGAATTGATCTGCTTTGTGACCAAACATAGTTAGTTGAATGAATTATAGTTATTTTGTGTTTTTAGTGCATCTTACATCTTTCTGTTTATTAACTAAAATAAATTGAGAATACTGGGCTGTCATTTAAAGTTGTAATGATTGTAAATAACCTTAAACTCCACTTTAACACGTACCTCATGTTTCTAAGGAAGGTCATTACTCAAGTTATTGATTAGGTGAGTGTGTTTAACTATTTGCTATTAGGAAACTCCTGTGTCACCTAAATTCTGTCAAGTCAAGTGGCATGAACTAGACAGTGGCAATGAATCTTACTGACTGTTGTGCCATTCAGTGGCTACGTGCAAATCATCTGTTATGCTGTCTGAAGAAGGGTTTCACTTCTCACCGGCCTTATCATCTGTCCAGAGAACAAATGATAGTTTTAGCTTGGTCAATACTGTATAATTTCCAGAGGGCCTTTGCTCTAAGAAATTGTTTTGAGTTATTAAGTTTATATTTTTGGTCAGGGAGATGCAAGGAAATGAAAGGGAAGAAAAAAGAGTTAATGAGTGAGCGAGATGCCATCGTAGATATAATGTACAGGTAGTATACTTCTGGAGACCTGGGTTCCAAAGGGGATTAAGTCACAGGTAAAATGAGTTTGATCTCAGTGTAGTCTCAGGTGAACATTCATCCCTGTCAAAAGCTGCTACATGTGTTGGTATGATTTTAAATCTCTGTTCAGAAGAAGCTCTGGACAGATAAACAGTTGTGTTGCACACTAAGACCCAGAGCCTGAAAACACTTGTGTAGTGCTTCACTTTCTTACCATGAGCAACCCCACTGATTTCATGGGGCTATTCACAGTAATAATGGGCATAAGTGTTCACAGAATTGGGGCCCAAAACTAAGGTCCAGAGTTGGAACATTTGGAAGAAGTGGTACAGTTTTCCTTCACTATGCCTGGCTCTGGTAATTACCATCAAATCTCACCACCATTAGCTCCTTCAAAACAAAATTAAACTACCCCAGAAAAGTCTGGCACAAAAACAACTGGAAGCAAAGTTAGTAATCTGAGATCACATTTTCTTCATTATACATTTTTATGGCCTCTGGATGAGGTGCTTGATTTTGCTATTATTTTCTACTATTTCAATATCATGTTATAATGGTTCTTTTTATTAACCTTTAGACTTGTTATATGTATTTTCAATTTACATGGACTGCTCTATTTGAGTACTGCTGTGGAAAATGATTTCGGAGCATATGCATTCCTTTTGATCATTTTCTTAGAGTCAGTGTTTTGTTGAAGATGAAAATAGAAGGTGCGTTTTTTAATACATGTACTTGCTGTCTGGAACCTAGTAAAAATAAGGTCATTAGGGAGTACAATTTTAATTAGAAGTTTAATTTTGTAAAGAATTTTTTTTATTAAAAATCTAATTGCATCACAGCCCTTGGATAAACAAAGTCAGAGCTGAGGGAGAGACTGTACTTAGATGAGTGTGTCCAGAGACTTTTTATTACCTAACAGTTGTTCTTCTTCGAGTGATTGCTCATGTGTATTCCACAATAGGTGTCTGTGCTCGCCACGTGCACCGGTGCCGGAAGTTTTTCCCCTAGCAGTACCCCTGGAGTGGCGCCTCTATGGCGTGGTATAAGGAGCACTGCGCGCTCTCCCGACCCTCAGTTCCTTCTTGCCGCCAGTGAAGGTGCTTCAGAACTGCTCTGCTCCCGTTTGGCCTGTCCACTGCCCCCAGGTTATTCACGAAATGTATGTCCATGGTGGCAGCTTACCTCAGGCGCCGGGGGGGTCCAGATCTTTCCCTACCTGGATGACTGGTTGGTCAGGGGCAGCTCCTGGTCGCAGGTGCGGGATCATGTGGCGCTCCTTCTGTCCATGTGCACCACAGTGGGCCTGTTGGTAAACAGCACCAAGTCCACGTTAGTCCCGGTACAATGCATAGAGTTTATCGGGGTGGTCCTGGATGCCTCGTCTGCCAGAGCCTCCCTCCCACCGGACAGGTTCGAGACCCTGAAGGGGCTCATCGACACGGTCACAAGGTTTCTGGTGTCAAGTATCGGGGGTAGCCGTGTTAGTCTGTATCTACAAAAACAACAAGGAGTCTGGTGGCACCTTAAAGACAGATTTATTTGGGCATAAGCTTTCGTGGGTAAAAACCTCACTTCTTCGGTTTCTGGTGACAACAGCCAGAGTGTGCCTCCAGCTCTTGGGTCACATGTTGGTGTGCACGTATGTGGTCCATCATGCCAGACTCAGGATGAGGCCCCTCCAGCTCTGGTTGGCCTCGGAGTTCTCCCAGGCCAGGGACAGGATGGACAAAGTCCTCACGGTGCCCGAGCCAGTGATCACCTCCCTAGGGTGGTGGTCCTCCCCGAGAAACATGCTTCAAAGGGTCCCGTTCAGGGGCAGGGCCCTGTCTCAGGAACTGGTGTCACACACGTCGGACCTGGGAGGGGGGGGCCCATGTGGGGAACGTTCAGACCCAAGGTCTGTGGTCAGCTAAGGATCTGACCCTACACATAAACCTCAAGGAGCTCAGGGCAGTATGGCTAACGTGCATGGCCTTCCACTTGCACCTGGAGGGCCGGGTGGTCAGGGTCCTCACGGAAAACATGGCCTCGATGTTCTACATCAACAGGCAAGGCGGGGCCTGATCCTCTGCCACGAAGCTCTCAGGCTGTGGGACTTTCATATAGCCCACGACATCTGCCTACAGGCCTTCCATCTGCCGGGCGCCCGGAATGCACGGGCGGATCACTTGAGCACGAGTGGTCTCTCCACCCAGAGGTGGTGCACAGACTTTTCCAAGTGTGGGGAACTCCCCAGGTGGACCTGTTTGCGACTCGGCAGAACCATCGCTGTCTCCGGTTCTGCTCTGGGCGGGGCTGGGATGGGGCGCTATCTCCTATGCCTTCCTCCTGTCCTGGTCAAGCCAGTTTCTCTATGCCTTTCCCCCGTTCCCACTGATCGGCAAGGTTCTGGAAAAGATAAAGACGGACAAGGCCCGGGTCCTTCTGATTGTCCCGGCCTGGCCCAAGCAGCATTGGTATGGGACCCTGACGGGCCTGGCAGTCACCCCACCGTGGCCGTTGCCATCCCACCTGGACCTGCTCTCCCAGGACCAGGGCCACCTCCTCCACCCCACGGAGGAAAGGATGTGCTCGGAAGGGGTTCAGCGCGTCCTCCTAGAAAGCAGGCTGCCCCCCACGCGCCGAGCCTACTTGGCAAAGTGGTCTCGGTGTTCCAGATAGCGGACGAGTGGGGCGTTTCCCCAGTGTCCGCCCCGATCCAGCTTATTCTGGACTACCTCCTTCACCTTAGAGCCCAGGACCTGGTGCCCTCATCAGTCAGAGTGCACCTGGTGGCCATATCAGCCTTCCATCTGCCAGTGCAGGTCCACACGGTATTCTCCCATGCTACGACTGGCTGATTCCTTAAGGGGTTCCATATGTTAGGCCCCCAGTCCCGCAGAGGGACCTAAAACTGGTGTTGGCCTGTCTCATGGGGCCTCCGTTTGAGCCACTAACCACGTGCTCCTGGTCACACCTCTCGTGGAAGCTGGTCTTCCTGGTTGTGATCACATCGGCCAGGGCCAGCTCCAGGCACCAGCTTGGCAAGCAGGTGCTTGGGGCGGCCACTCCGGAGAGGGGCGGCAGGTCCAGCTATTCGGCGGCAATTCGGCGGACGGTCCCTCACTCCTGCTCGGAGCGAAGGACCTTCCACCAAATTGCTGCCGCAGATCGCGATCGTGGCTTTTTTTTTTTTTTTTTTTTTTTGGCTGCTTGGGGTGGCCAAAGCCCTGGAGCCGGCCCTGCATCGGCTATGCGGGTCTAGGAACTCAGGGCCCTGACCTCCGAGCCCCTGTACACGGTGTTTCATAAAGATAAGGTCCAGCTCTGCCCACACCCTTCGTTCCTCCCGAAGGTGGTCTCTGCCTATCACATGGGTCAGGACATTTTTCTGCCGGTCCTCTGCCCCAAACTCCATGCGTCCAGTGAGGAGCGCTGCCTCCACACGCTGGATGTGCGACGGGCTCTGGCTTTTTACCTGGAGCGGACTAAGCCATTCAGAAAGTCTTCACAACTGTTCATTGCCTTGGCCGAGCGTATGAAAGGTCAGCCGATCTCCACTCAGCGGCTCTCCAACTGGATCACCTCGTGCGTCCGTACTTGTTATGGCCTGGTGGGAATCCCTCCACCACCAATTGTGAAGGCGCACTCGACTCGAGCTCAGGCCTTGTCGGCTGCCTTTTTTGGCCCATGTCCCCATCCAGGACATTTGTAGGACTGCTACGTGGTCTTCAGTTCACACGTCTCTCAGACCAGGGAAAACGCCGGGTTCAGCAGGGCCATTCCCGCCCTCCTTCCCCTCTATCGGAGTTGTCTGGCAAGAAGGAACTGAGGGTGGGGGGAGCGTGCAGTGCCCCTTATACCGCGCCATGGAGGCGCCACTCCAGGGGTCGCTAGGGTGCTCCCCTACGGGTACTGCTAGGGGAAAAACTTCTGGTACCGGTGCATGTGGCGAACACAGACACCTATTGTGGAATAGACATGAGCAACACATCTCGAAGAACACCAGTTATGGAAAAAGTAACTGTCTTTTCTTCAGTGGAGTACACTGACATCCTTATTGATTCTTTGTATTTGTGTATGGCACGTGGTGTAATAACAGTACCTTGGCAGATTACATTTTCCTTTCTACCACAACAACAGCTGTATTTATTCTCAGCAAACCAAAGTGAAATTTTAGATCTTTAGATGTTTCACTCTATGTTCATGTCACCCCGTGTGCAAATTGACTTTAATTATTCTACACTGTGCTATACCTATTAAAATGTATTAATATTGTTACCCTTACTGACCTGAGCCATTAGCCAATATTCAGGGTTTTGTGGGTTGTTTTTTAGGAGGAAAAATTGATGATAGAGGCAGATATTTCTTTGATGCAATCTTGTTTCTTTACAAAGAATGAAGACAAAGTCCTGTTTCCCAGAACACAGTAGGAACAGACAGAAGGCCATTTCTTTGCTTACATCTCCAAGCTTCTTTCAGCCAGCACTTAATCAAAAATGCTCCCTCTCTTCCCTTTCTCTCAGGGCCACCTTACTAGTCCTACTTTAGCTATCTGCTTGACTTTTTAGCTGCTTCTTGGTGCTTCTGCTTACCGACACATACAGCTCCATCAAAGAATACCCAGTGAATCGCTCTGCCCACATAGGTCAGTTTCTGACCAACCTTGCATGCGACCTGGGTTTTTTGGGTGGTGGCTCCTATTGCTTCAGCTGTTTTACTCCAGAAAAGAGCTTAACTGCTTCTAACATTTATCCTGATTGAAGGGTAGCTATCATGCTCATCAGCTTCAATGACGTTTTTCCTAATCTCCATCATAACCGTTTGAACTAGGTTTCTTTTTTATGTAGCAATTCTGGTTCATTATTTCACTCTTAATTTTGTCCTTTATGTTAATGGCTAACTTTTATATACAGTATTTATCACCCAAGTTAAAAATGAAGAACTGTAAACTGTTCACTTTCTTTTATACATTGCACCATGACACTGTAGTCTTTCCATTTTCAGACAATGAAGTTGCCACTTCACAATTAAAGAATGTTGGTTGTATCACTTACGAGTCCAGTTAAGAATGTAAGCTTTTGTGATTTCACGTTCTGCCATGGGTAGAGCAGGTGTGCTATTGTTGCTGGCCAAGATGGATATACTGAATGAGGTTGCCATTGCAGTCATATCAGATGTCATGTTGTACAAGCATGCCAACAGTTATCATCAAGCCAGCATCTTTTTTTCATTGCTGAAAGGTTTGGTCAGAACCGGTAGTTGTAAAGTGCTCTGGGTCAATCTATATGGGTAGGTGTTTTTGAGTATGCCTATTAAAAATATTGTCCATTTTATACCCTTTCTCCATTAATCAGTTCACTATTGCTTTTTTAATGTTTCTTATCCATTACTAATAAGTGATCACTATAGTCAGTGCCTAAACACTACCACTACTGCGAGGGTGAGTCAAATCAGCCTTACTCTGGAGGAAATCAGTTTTGATTTGACTGAGATATGAGCATTTGAAAATTACCTACCTCATACATATGGTACAGAGTTTTTGGTTATGCATATTAAGTGGGCACGCAAGAAAGGGTGGACAGCACATGCAAGTGAAGTACTTAACTCCTAATTTATTAGAATGATCCCAACCAAGACAAATTTTGTGTATATCTTGGGAAGCCCAAGTTCTGGCAAATGGAGCCTTCTCTTACAAGTACTAGAATAATGGTTTAGGGAACTCTGCACAGATCTGGGTGACAGGAGGTCCTGCATTCTATTGCCCCTCTTTCCTGACTGGTTTAAATAATTCTTTGCACTTTGTTATCCCTATTGATGAGGACTTATGCTGCTAATGCCACCTCTTGCAGTTTCACAAAGAATTATCTCCATTTTACAGATGTTTTAAAAAATAAGAGTTACACATGCTTGTAAAGTGTTTAGTGATCTACAGATTACAAAGCATCTGGTAAATGAAAGGCATCATCATTATTCATATTTTCTAGTTGAGATAACAAAGGTGCTGAGAATTTGATTGCCCTGGAGGTGTTGTGGGGTGGTCAAGGAAGAGTATATATTTATATACATATTTAAAACAGATTCTTCTATGCAAGAAGGGTAATTCAGTGGGCATTCAGCCTACTTACAGCAGAGGGATAGAACCAGGGCCGGTGCAACCACTAGGCGAACTAGGCAGCCGCCTAGGGCGCCAAGTGGTTGGGGGCGCCAAAAAGCACACTCAGGGGAGGCGGTGGAGTGGAGATGAGCTGGGGCAAGGGGAGGCACGGGGAGGGCTGCCTGCAGAAAGTAATGGGGTGGGGGGCGTGCAGGGGAACCGCTCCCCGCCCCAGCTCACCTCCGCTCCGCCTTCTCCCCTGAGCATGCCACCCCCGCTCTAATTCTCCTCCCCTCCCAGGCTTGCGGCGCCAAACAGCTGATTGGGGCCGCAAGCCTGGGAGGCGGGAGAAGTGGAGCGGCGCCGGCGTGCTCAGGGGAGAAGGCGGAGTGTAGGTGAGCTGGGGTGGGGAGCTGCCACAGGGGGGGCTGTCCGGGCGGAGGGGGGGGCGGGGAGCTGCCGCAGGGGGGTGCCGCAGGGCGGAGGGGGGGAGCTGCCGCAGGGCTGGGAGCTGCCACGGGGGGGCTCCCCGGGTGGATGGGGGGGCGGGGAGCTGCCACAGGGGGGTTCCCCGGCTCTTCCGCATAGCCCCCACCCCTGCTCCGCCCCAACCCCACCTCTTCCCACCCCTGCTCCGCCCCAGCCCTGCCCCCACTCCTCTGAAGACTGCAGCCAGGCCCGACCCTGCAGTCATCATATGGTAAGTGGAGCGACCTGGCTCCAGCCTGGTCCACTCCCCTGGCTCACAGCCGGCGAGTGATGGGGGGCGGTTCCTCCCTCCCTCCTATGGAGGTCTGGGGCGGGGCCCCACACAGCCCCTCCGTGGAGGCCTGGGTCACCCCCTCCCCTCCATGGAGGCCTGGGGCCCCACGCAGCGCCCCATGGGGGGGCTGCGTAGGGCACCAAAATAGCTCGGGACGGCCCTGGCTCCCTAGGCTGGATGGGGGGCGCAAGGTGGAAGTTTCGCCTAGGGCGCGAAATATCCTTGCACCGGCCCTGGATAGAACTAGAACAAGCAGCTCTGGGCTGCATGGCAGTGACCCTGGTGCTGAGAGCCTGCAGTTTTAGTTTTGCCTCCTCATTTCCCTGCAAGCTCCTGCAGAACCCCTTGCTGGAAAGTGTAACATTTTCAGTTGCTTAAATTCAAAACCATTTGTGGATTTGGAAAGATGAGGTCCTACTCAAAGTGTACAGCCAGGCTTTTGAAGAGATGAAAAAGCATTAGGTATTATTCCAGCTTGCTCAGTGAATGGCTCCGAACCAACCCAGACAACATTGCAAATGTTTTCAGAAATCCTACAAGCTGTTTCACAGGTATATCTAAAACCTTGACCCTGACAGACCAGACTGGTTTTGGAAAAATGCTGCACAGTTTTGTATTGCATTATCCGAGAAGAAGTTTTTTGGTCACATAGAATCATAGAATATCAGGGTTGGAAGGGACCTCAGGAGGTCATCTAGTCCAACCCCCTGCCCAAAGCAGGACTAATCCCCAGACAGATTTTTGCCCCAGATCCCTAAACGGCCCCCTCAAGGATTGAACTCGCAACCTGGGGTTTAGTAGGCCAATGCTCAAACCACTGAGCTGTCCCTCCCCCCTATACATACTCATGGGGCCAGAATAAAACTTGCACATTCAGGCCAAGATTTTCAAGAGAGACTAGTGATTTTGTATGCATCAGTTCTTGAGTGCCCAACTTGAGATGCCTTAAAAATCATGACTTTCAGAGACTGGGTGCTCAGCGCTTTCTGAAAAAATCAGTTTGGGCAAAATCACTGGTCACTTCTGAAAAATTTTGCTTCAGGCTAAATGCTTATATTTTCTGACTTTGAGTGTCTTAACTTTGTAACCTTAATATAGGTTTGTTTGTTTTTAAGCTTCAGTAGAAGGGACACTGTCAATATAAAATTCACATACTATCGGAACATTTGTTACATATAACTACAAGTAACACCATTATTTTAATTGAAAAAGATTAGAGAAAATATCTTTTACAAGTGTACATTTGACAACACTTTTTATATAGTAATTTTCACTGTTTCAGTTAGTGAGTTTCCGTCTTTTTGTTTGTGTGGCTCTGTCATCAAGTCTTTCACTTCCAGAGAGTCTCCTAGTGTCCAGGTGTGGTATTGCAGGGATTGTCCAAGTCTAGCACCCCCTTTTGTTGTTCTAGGGTTCACAACAGTCTGTCATTGTATATGACCTAGCCCTCCAGCCAGGTCACTATTCAGTTCTTTCCCTTTTCGGGGTTAATAGAAAAATCCCCAAAACAGGAAACTCAAAGCCTAATGGCTTCGAAGCCCATCTCATGGCCTCTGGCTGTTCTTGGCTTCTTTTATCTTTGTCACTCATGCTTCCCGTCTTGGTCTAGAGAAGAGGGAACCCAGGACCACCCTCTCCCCTGGGTTCCAGCCCAGGAACCCTACTTAGGTTCCTCCAATCTCTCCACCTTTTTCTCTGGGCTGTTCCTACCTTTACTTCACTCATCAGCATTGTCATAAGATCAGCAGGCTCTGTTGCCCCCACCTTGACACTGTGATTTTTCACAGCTTCTCCTGGGACTAGCTCAGAGGCATCACCTACAAACCAGTCTCCGTTCCTCTCTGTAGCTGACTATCAGGATCCTGACTAAGACAGATACGACCGAGGGTCAGAGCAAGGTCAAACGTGAGGCTGGTAGTAGCAGAGGAATTCATAGTCAGGTTCCAGGCCAGGGTCAATACCAAGGGTCAGAGTCTGAGTCTGATTTCAGGGTCCAGATTAAGAGGCAAAATCCAAATTAAACCAAGGTCAAAGCCAGAGGTTCAGGAGCAGGAATGGTCCTGACAGCTACAGGAGAGCCATACTGTTATCTGGATACTTCCTAGGACACCCCTTAGGGCGGGGCGCCAATCAGAGACCATGGGACGGATTTCCCATGGTCTGTGTCCAAACAAGGTTGTGGGCAATGGAGCACAAGGTGGTTACAGCTGTGGCAGTGTGGAGGTGTCTTTTACCTATCAGCACTGCCTACTGGGCTCAGGTTCTAGACCCACTGGAACTTACACAGATTGTACTACTAGCAGTTCTTTGCTTTTAGCCTTAAGACAGTTATTAGCTCTGTCCTTTGAATACAGGTTCCCCTTCAGCCCTCTCTCTCTGGGATTGTATTTTAGGCTTTTTTGCCTTAGAATAATCTGTATTCCTCTCCTTTGAACAGGGGTTTCCTCTCTGGGATTGGGGTTGCCTCTGTCCTCTTTGCCTTAGAGTAATCTATTTTACTCTCCTCCCAACAGCAGATCCCCCTGTCCCTGGAGCTGGGGGTGTGCCTCAGGCCTCCTGTCTTACATTAAGTCAGTTGCAAGGCAGCTGCCCTTTGCTGAGCACTCTTCCTTAATAATCTTCCAATCTGGTGGTTCAGCAGGCCAGTCTTTTGCTATCAACATCTCTCTGCTGTGACGGAGGAGGCAGCCTTTATGCTGCTCCCCTTCTCCTAGCCCCTTCTCATTGGTTGGGTGAGAGGGGAGCTGTCATAAACATACAGCTAAGGGTAGCATAAAATCCCTTCTTTACCTGTAAAGGGTTAATCCCTCCTTTACCTGTAAAGGGTTAAGAAGCTCAGATAACCTGGTTGGCACCTAACCAAAAGGACCAATAAGGGGAGAAGATACTTTCAAATCTGTGGGAGAAGGTTTTTGTTTTGTGTTCCTTTGTTCTCTCCGGGTCAGCGAGGAACCAGGGCAGGGAAAATACATCTCCCTAAGCCATATCTGAACTAAGCATCTAATATTACAGAAATAGTAAGTAATAGCAAAAAAATGCATTAGATTATCTTTTGTTTTAGCTTGTAAAATTTCCCTGTGCTAAGAGGGAGGTTTATCCCTGTTTTTGTAACTTTAAATTTTTGCCTGGAGGGGAAATCCTCTGTGTTTTAAATCTTTTTGTTACCCTGTAAAGTTATCTTCCATCCTGATTTTACAGAGGTGATTCTTTTATCTTTTTTTTTAAAATACATTTCTTTTAAGAACCTGATTGTTTTTCAGTGTCCTAAAGACCCAGAGGTCTGTGCTCACTTTTAACAAATTGGTTAAGATATTATTCTCAAGCCTCTCCAGGAAAGGGGGTGTAGGGGCTTGGGGGGATATTTTGGGGGAGGTAGGGCTTGGTGGTGGCAGCAATACCAAGGGCAAGGAAGGAATTTGTGTCTTGGGGAAGTTTTAAACCTAAGCTGGTAAAAATAAGCTTAGGGGTTTTTTCATGCGGGTCCCCACATCTGTACCCTAGAGTTTAGAGTAGGGAGAAAACCCTGACAGGAGCCTTGCCCTGTCCTCTCTGCAATGTTTCAGGCCAATTTCCTGATTCCTTCCCCGAGCACCGTTCATTCTCAGGACTCTTAGGTCTCTACATGTATGTTTTGGACTCTTCTGAACCCAGAAAGGGCCAAGCCAGGTGGGGCAGGATGGGCTGAATACTAGACGCTGTTACCCTCTATGGTGGACTACGCCATCTCTGAGTCTCTCTCACAGGAACAGTAGAGGAAGCATTTAAAAGATTACTGGCTGGAGGACTCAAGCAAATATAGTATCCAAAACTACTTTTAACTCATGTTTTAAAATCGACTAGAGTACAAATTAAGGATGGACCAGATTTACAAAGCTATTTAGGTGCCTAAAGATACAGATAGAGACCTATTAGGATTTATGAAAACGCCTAAGCAATTGTGGCATCTACCTCCCAACTCACTGAACTCAATGGAAGTTAGACATCTAACCAATTTAGATACATTTGTAAATCCCAGTAGGTCCGTATCTGTCTAAATCTGGCTTAGTGTTCTGGACCAGTGTTCATATTTATGAGTGTTGCCTACTTGGCACTGAGACCAACATACTTCAGTATAGTGCGGCTCATCTTGTCATTACATACCCAAGAGGGACCAAAAACGTTTCTCATGAAAGTGTTCTGATACTTTGAGATTCAATTAGTGGTAAGTCTATATCTCTGGGTCATACAATATACGGTAACATTATGGAAAAATTTTCTATTCTGATGGTTATGTTGCTGTGTGTGTATGTGCAAGGACAAAAGCCATGTTGCTTCCACCCATGAATGTGCAACTCGACAAAGGCAGGGCAACCTTTTTGCAAAAAGTTATCACAATTATGACAAATGCAAGGTAGGTAAGCTTTGTCACTTTGTTTAACACTGTGCTAATAATGCTTAGGTCTGTTTCAACACACAATATGTTTTTGTTTGGTGCTGGTTGGTACATAACCTCAATCTATGAAATGCAAATTTTAATGCCAAAGTTTACAAGAGCATCTGCAAAACAGGATGTCATTATTGACAGGTCTTTCTTTGAGCACACAGTTATTCACAAAGGGCTTTTCCTTTAATAAGTGCTTCTGACATCTCTGTTGATGCACTTAAATGAGATGGATTAAAAAATTTGCCTGGGTGGGTTCTAAACTTTAGTTTCACTGATAGGTCATGAGTTGCTTTGTCTAACCCAGTGTTTCTCAAACTGGGGTCACCGCTTGTGTAGGGAAAGCCCCTGGCGGGCTGGGCCGGTTTGTTTACCTGCCGTGTCCCAGGTCCGTCCGATCGCGGCTCCCACTGGCCGCGGTTCGCTGCTCCGGGCCAATGGGGGCTTCTGGAAGCGGCGCGGGCCAAGGGACATACTGGCCGCCGCTTCCAGCAGCTCCCATTGGCCTGCAGTGGCGAACCGCGGCCAGTGGGAGCCGCGATTGGCCGGACCTGCGGACGGGGCAGGTAAACAAACCGGCCTGGCCGCCAGGAGCTTTCCCTTCACAAGCGGCGACCCCAGTTTGAGAAACACTGCTCTAACTTTACTTTAAAGAAAAGTCCAAATAACTTATAATACCAGAAGGGTCACATTGTTTTTCCTGTACAGGCTCACCTATGCATTCACCAGAGTTTTTTGATAATATAGATCATTTTATCTGAGGATATAATTTTTCAAGGAGCCTCCAGGAAGAGCTGACCATTTCAACATTTTTTATCAAGTCAGTTGCGACTATGTCTGTGTTTTTGTTCACTGGACTCTTGCAGATATGAAGAAACAAATATCATATCAGCAGTGCTGAGTTGTGATAGAAAAAACACACTATGACTGAGAGCGTATGGTATCAATAGAATTGGCCATCAGTTGGTTGGGAAAATCACTTGTCAGTAATTTTCCTCCACTTGACAGTAGAGAGAAACCACCAGTATTATCATCGTCACTTGAGCCTTTTTTTTTAAATAGTAGTGATCTCCTGATTGTTGCAAGTCTACTTCTTGTTTCCAAGATCCTTTTTCTTATATGTAAGTGTAAAGGCTGCAGAATGGTGCTACTGCATCATTGTGAAAAGTTAGAATGTTTTTGGCAATGAGCAAACAAGCAATCAAACCAGCTGATATACAGTAGTTGGTACTTTCAGTGTTTTGTTTCCAGTAACAAACTTGTTAGTTGTCATGTTTCCAGAAACAAATATACCTTGATGCTGAATTTTTCCACTGAATTTGCTGCTGTTGGCATTGTTTTTTCTGGTTGTAATAGGTATATACATCAAGGTAGAGAGTGCAGGAAATCTCAGTTTTCTTGTCCGATAGGACCGTGCCCCTTAACACCTACTCTGGTTCTCCAGGGAACAGAGCAGATAATAAGTTCTCCATGTGATCAGTGCTAAACCATGGATAATAAAGGTTTATGGGTCTACATTACCAGAGACCGTTTCTCTTTTTACCTCAGAGCTCATTCATCTAAGGTGAGTCTCTTCTACAGGGCAGTGCAACATGGTGGCATGGCTACATCATCATGGTTCTACCATTCAGTTTATGTAATGTAGTTCACATTGTTCTGGCTTTGAATTAGTATGAGGATCAGGCTGCAGAGTCTTTCAACATAATAGCAAGAGAATGAAAGGGAGGTAACAAAAACACCAATATAGTAAAGTTAATACCAGTATTCATGAAATAAAGTTCAGTTTTAGGGCACTAATGGATTTACTGGCTATTTTTCAAAAATCTGATTAGATTTAGAAATCTGATTAGATTTAGTGATTAAAAAAACTTTTGAAAACATGAAATAAATACAAGAACATTTAACTATGAATAAACTGTTTTTGTGTTCCACATTCTTTTCAAGGTACTCAGGAACCAAGGTAATAATAAAAAATCATTATATAGTAAATTTTGCGAATGCATTTCCAAATTTGTGTGACTTGTTTTGTTTGATTCTTCTGTAAATAATACACCTCTACCCCGATGTAAAGCTGTCCTCGGGAGCCAAAAAATCTTACCGCGTTATAGGTGAAACCGCGTTATATCGAACTTGCTTTGATCCGCCGGAGTGCGCAGCCCCGCCCCCGTAGAGCGCTGCTTTACCGCATTATATCCAAATTCATGTTATATCGGGTCGCGTTATATCGGGGTAGAGGTGTACTAAAGTTTTTGGTAACTAGGGAAAGAAAGAGTGATTGAATATGGAGAAAATTCTGTACTGACTCTGTTAATGTAGAAATACTAGTGATAGAATTTTAGTGGATATCAATAACTCTCTCTCTTTGCAGAGAAACACATGAAAGAAAACCAAGCTGGCTTTGCTGCACTTGGCAAGGCTACTTTCTTTTCTAATGATGTGAGGGTTTAAAAGGTACTGACCTACTCTCAGCTTACAAAACTGGCTTCCATCCAAGCCTCCTGTTTATAGTTGCTGCTGTAGTCTTTACTTAGCAACATACATAATGGGATGACTAGGAATTTGGACTTCCAGCTAAATGAGTTTAGAATGCTTAAGAGGAGGAGCAAGGATTCAGGTGAAGGGAAAAAAGAGAGAGAGAGACACACCCTAAAATATAGGTTTGTTGTACATATCAAAATAAAGTTCTGATGATTTTAGTACCTTAGAAGTGTAAATGTTTTTTGCCAAGTGCAAGTTTTCTTTTAACAGAATTGTCTTGGATAAAAACAGCATTTGAAAGTAAAATGAATGTGTTGCTTCTGCAATGTCAAGAGACAGCAAAATTTTTCTGGTAGAAATAAACAAGTGAATCTCACCTGATAATGAATGTCCTTGATTCTGTTAGCCAGTTTTTCAAGTAAATTTCTATTTAGTAATGGTAGGCTGTGAGCTTGTCCACTAAATTAAGTAGTGTCTGCAAAGCACAGGAAAAGATCAGTGTCTGTGACATAAATCAACACATTATAAAAATAAAAAAATCTGTTCTTTATACCTGAGGGCGGTAATACTTAAAAAAAAAAAATAATTCAAACTTGTTGAAATCTGGATTAAGTTTTTGATCATTCCTTTTTCTCTAAGTCTCCCTTTCTATATACAAATCTCAAGTTGTTCTCCTCACAAGATGCTATCTTACTTTTTCAAATGTATTTAACAAAAGAGCTTTTGCCAAGTTTCAAGTCACAGATAACAAGAGAGATATTGGTTGGAGGTTAGTTTGCTTTCAGCACTTATTGAATAAAAAAAAAATTACCAATAGACTAAGCCTACAACATGGATCCTACATTTTTAGCAGCAGTTTGGACCTAAACTATTTGTTATTCTTGAACTTTGGTAGATTTTCCATCATTGAAGTATTTTATATCAAGACTGGATTCATGGGCAACAATGGAACTGACCCTTGGGGGAGGCTAGCCCTCCAGCCTCTCCCTTTCTGCCCTTTCTATGACAACCTACATTAAGCCCTAAATTTACTAAAATATTAAAATAATTTAAATAAAATAAAACTCAAACAGTACCTGTTTGCTGTGGAAGTTTTAAAGAAAGTCAGACCACTCAACTGGTGGAAGTCGCTTGCTATGCACATGGAAATAGAGTTTGTTGAAGTGCTAATCCAGCTTTCAGCAGTAGTGGTCTCTTCTGCGGGTGCAGAGAGAATATTTTTCTCATTTCAATTTATTCAACTAGTTTTGTTCAATGACTAGTTCATTCAAAGTTGAGAAACTAATTAGGAGCTGAAAAAGCAGGAAAGCTTGTTTTCTTCTTCCAATCTATGAATAAAAATGAGGTGTGATAGGATGAAATCTACTAATTCTAAAATCTTTAAGGATGTGGTTACCAGTCCTAGTTGCTAACTATAGATAATACTTCTTTTATTTAATAAATCAGTTAGTTTTAAATACAAAACATGTTTTGATAAACTTCCTTTCCTGCTGCTGCCTCAATGCAATCCCAATTCCTTTTGCTTGATCAAAGATACACTCCTGTGATTGGGCTCTGCTGACAGTGATTGAGCAGAACTCAGGTCTCAGAAATGTATCAATGTTCAAGCTGCCCTTAGTGGGGAGAGGAAGGAATCCTTTGAAATGTGATCTGCCTGAGCATCAGTAGCATGAATGAGGGTGCAATGCAGTATTATTGTTTCCGTAACAATTCCCATCATTGCTACTATTGGGTCGATTTCACTCATGATAGCAAAAGTTGGAGCACAGACAATACTAGTGTTTTAGCTGCTATGTCACTCTAGGAAGGGTTAGACTGCACAGTAATAAAAAAACCTGCTACCTACTGGAGCTGGACTTAGGGTAGCAAATGTGAAGGATTTTTGGAGGGATCTATCAGGGATGTAACTCTGCAGCTAAATTGGTGTTTGGCTGTTCAGTTTTTGATAATCAAAATAAAATATGCAGTTGTAATTTGAAAGATTAGACTGGGTTCTGGAAGTTTTTTCATAGTCTCTGCATGAGGCATATATCCTTTAGTAGTAAATTACCCATAAATATTGCCTTTTTAAAAATCTAAGCTGAACTGGGTTGTGAATGTTACTCCCTGGCACTTACAAAGGAAACAAAGCTCTCTGCCCTGTGTAGGGAGACAGAAATAGATTAAAGGTCAGGAGCATGGAGGCAGTCTTTCTCCAGAGCAGTGCCACAGAAAGGCAAATGGGTGGCAGAGGTGGATTAAGGTTTTGTGGGGCCCTGGGCCAGAGCAAGTGGGAGCCCCTACTTCCCCCCTACCCCGTGCTTCTGCCAGGGAAATAGGGTTGGAGCATGGGGTCTTGCCCCACCCCACTGCCCAGCACTCCTGCTGGGGAGCGGGGATGCCCATTTTTACGGGGCCCCTCATTTGGCCGGGGCCCCGGGCATGGGCCCTGTTGGCCCAGTCGCTAGTCCGCCACTGATGAGTGCTAGATTGATGCAGGTAACTCATATGATCTGAAGGTACAAGACACTGTCCAACTAGGAATTTTAAAGGAGTGAGTGAGGAATGCTGAAAAGGAGAATTATACATGTAGGAAATACAGATCCATCATGTTTAGATAAATGGGTGAAATTCAAACCTGGTGTAACTCTGCTAAAGTCACATCCACTTGAGCTGTAGGATTAAAAGTAAAAAAGCAAAAACCAGGCCAAATTCCAGTGATGGATTTACTGCGAAACATACTGTGCCCTGTCATGGGGCCCCCCAACGACCGGCACTCGGGCAGCCGGAGAGAAGCGGCGCTTTGAAGGGGAAACCACCGCTTCTCTCCAGCCGCTGGCTGTGTGGCTGCCCCCTGCTCCTCCTGAGTCCTCCGGCCTGCATTCGCGCCGCGCGCCGCTGCCTGGTGAGCGGCAGCTGGGCACAGCCCATGGGGCAGGGGTCGGGGGATGGGGCTGGCCCCCAGAACCGGCACAGAGCCTGCGGGCAGAGGGGGCCGGCCAGGGAATGGGTCTGGCTGTAGGAGCCGGCGCACAGCCCGCAGGCGGGGGCGCCGGTCGGGAGAGGCGAGCAGAGATGAATGCGCGGAGGCAGCAGGGCGCTCAGATGGCCGCCGATGGAACCGTGCCCCCTCCCACCTTCAGGTGGGTGTTCAGCCCACGCTGGTTTCTGCCTGCTTCTCTGGGCCAGCCAGCATGGGGCCACATCAAATTCTGAAAAACCATGTGCAAAAACTGAAGGAAAATCCTTAGCAGAAAAGTTTGAAAAGTACGATGTTGCTGTTTTTAGTCTTTTGTGGAACCATTTACTTCAAAGAATTAATGCTGTCAGCAAATTGCTGCAAAAGGTTGATACAAATTTATTGAATGCTGCACAATTGTTAGCCTCGGTTACAAGTTTTGTCATGGAATTTCGAAATGACTATACTCGGTGAAAGCAGAGGCACTAACATTAACGGAAAATATAGGTTTCTCTGATATGTCTGATGGGAAGCGTAAAAAAATAGGAAGTTATTTTTCAATGAAACTAGAGACAATGAAATCAGTTTAAAAGGGAAAGAGAAGATCATCGTTGAGACAGTCAATGTTATTTGTGACACAGTAATAGTGCAACTGCAGATTAGAAGTGAATCTCTAAAGAAAACTGTTGATGTATTTTGCGTGTTTTTTGACAGAAGTATGGATGAAAATGCTAAAAGCCACTACAGTAAGAAATTAAGTGAATTCTACTGAGAGGACATAGACATACATCTTTTTGAAGATGAAGTGAAACATTTCATTCATTTCATCGAAAATGATGAGGTCTGTGCTTTGAGATCACCAGTTGATTTGTATAGACTTGTATGTGATGGTTTGTAGGCAACCTTTCCAAATGTAGAAACCATTCTGAAAATATTTTTAACAATACCTGTCACAAATGCTTCTGGTGAACCTTCTTTTTCTGTATTGAAACGAGTTAAAAATTATTTGCAAAATACGATGAATCAGGAACATTTGACAAGTTCAGCAATGTTGACACTTGAAAGTGCCTCTTTACAAAATATTACTTATGATGACTTAATTGATGATTTTGTAAAGAAAAAGTGTAGAAAAGCAATCTGAATAAATATTTTTTTTTCAAATTGAATAAGTTTCCGCAGTGGAAGTTAACTTTTATTTTTCCATTCATGCATCATCTATACTTTTTATTTTTACACATTTTTCACGTTAGTGTAATGCAAATTCAAGCTTTCATCTAGATCAGAAGTTCTCAAACTGTGGTCCGAGAACTCCATTCAGGTGGATCAAGGAAAGGTCATTGTTTTTTTTTATAAAGTGCTCTTATCCAAAGCACTTTACAATAGTTAGCTAACAGTACAAACAGTATTTGGAATGATCATTAAGTGGTCCGCCGAGACCCTCAGCACTTTTCAAGTGGTCTGTGGAAAAAAAAGTTAGACTACAAAACCAATCAAGGTACCTCACTTTATTTTCATTTACTTCTTATTGCTTATAATATAGGAGGGGGATGAAGAAAAAAAGAATGAAAAATGGGGGTTGGGGGAGATAAGAGAGAATGTTCTTTTTCTTGGCTGGGTCCTTGGGGGGGGGGGGGGAATGAAGCTGAGCACAAGGCCCCACTAACTCTAAATCCGCCACTGGCAAATTCATTACACTGGAGATGAATGTGGCCATTTTAAAAGCCTGTAACAAAGGTGGCTGTTTCAAAAAGCGCTTTCAAAGTAGCAAACTTGCAAGTAGCTCATTTAGATGAGGTTTAAGAACACTTGTAAATGAAAATGTGTATTCCTATTTTGGCCTAATCAAAATATGGCAGCTGTAAACTGGGGTCATCATTTGTTCTTGTAATTGGTGAGGCTGTTGGTAATAACAGATATTATGGAAGCAAGTGGATTGTTTTCTCATGAGGATTTCTCACATGATTTATTTTCTTCATCTGATGCTATTTCTCATCTGTTTCATGTGATAAAGGATATGTGTATGTCATTTGCAGTTCTAAACTGTATCACTTTAGTCATGATACCGATACTTAACACAACTGTGTCTTACTTTGCATTGCAAATCACCATGCAAAAAAACAGCAGATGAGTTTTTTGTTTTGTTTTGATTTTTTTTAAATCTGCGCTGCTGGTTGCAAGACACTTAGGGTTGCAGAACAGTTTCCATTATAACTTTTTTTTTCTTGATTAACATTCTGATCATCATCTTTTACCCTTAAATTTCCCATGATTTGACATTGCCTGAATGGTCATGAATTTATTTGAAAAGTTTGAGCAAAAATTGTTGAGCCATTTTTGAGAAAAAGGAGAGTGGTATAAAATACACTTTCCCCCTTATTGAAAAAACAAAAAAACAAAAAAATACATCTAACTTTTTTTAAAACCACTCCAGTGTTGAAACTGCTGTGGTTAGAAAAATTAAATTTGGCATATCAATGGGTGCAGTTAATGGATCAAGCCCCAACTCCATCAAAAACTGAATTTCCGTCTATGACCCACTGTGACAGCTGAGCTCTTCTGGGACAGTGCAGATTACAAAGCCTACGATGAAGCAGATCAGAGCTGGAGACAAAGCACTCTGTTGAGGGGATCCAGCAATAGAACGGTCTTCCAGTGGAGATCAGATGAATCCAGAGTCTGACCATGTTTGGGAACTATGTTGCAAAAACTTCCTCTTTAAGAAAGGCTTTTTACCATAAGTAATACTCACAATTTGAACAATTTTAATTCCTAAACTCCTCTCAATCCCTCCCAACTAAAAAATTCCCAAAACAACAACCTCCGCAAACAACCTACCCCAAGCAGAATTCTGATCATGTAAAGGGAGAAGTGCCAGAGACTCCATGAAGTCTAATAAGGACTTTGCTATTGCTTTTACATGATTGGCACTCAGATACAATGGTGATCTGTGGCAGCATAAAACAGATAGAAAAAAAGAAGTAGAAAAGAATTGAAAGAGTAGGAATAAATGGTCAATTTTCAACACAGCAAAATATTAACAGTCGGATGAGGACCCAATTTGCCCACTAAGGCGTCTGTTGTTTGGGAAGGAGGCACCAGCTGAATTTCAGTGTTTATAAATGAGCAGTGGAGCCGTATATATTGCCAAATTAAATGAACTTTAACCACTTAGTCCAGAGACGAGCAATGAAAGTAATTAGAGGCATGGAGAGACTTCTGTATGAAGGGAGATCAGAAACATTGGAACTGTTTCATTTGGAGAGTGGATGAATAATACAATTCATGAAAGAGGTATGCAAAATAATGAACAGCATAATGAAAGTAAATTGAGCATTCTTGTTTACCTTTTACCAAGAAAAAAGATACATCCAATAAAACTGAACAGCAATAAATTTAAAACTGATTCAAATGGTATTTTTTTTACACAAAGCATAATTAACTTGTGGAATTCATTGCCATAAGGACAAGAAAAATTGTTGAGTTCAAAAAAGCATTAGATATTTTTATGGATAATGAGGATATCTTGTTAAAGTAGTTGGGATACAAAAAAAATATAGGTCATAAGACAACCACTAATTGGCAGGGCGTAAGAAGAAATATCCCCTTGGGCAGGTTATTTCAGAATTGTCCACTACACGGTTTTTTGCTCCTTCCTCTGAAACATCTGGTACTGGCCACTGTCAGAGAAGAAACTGGGTTAGAAAGATGATTGATCTGATCTGGTATAAAGAAACTGTTAGGTGTTTTTTAAAATTAGAAGTACTGTAGCACTGCCTTGCAAAATTCTACTTTTGTTGTTGTTGTTGTTTGTTAGGTAAAAGTATATTTGTTTTATGATTAGTATCTGTCATCATGATAAAGGGCAAGGGAATAGAATTTATGCTGGCTGTTAAATTTTTGTGACAGTATTTCAAAAATGCGGTAGCATAATAGATTGCATTATACAATATTAATATATAACCCCTGAAATTTGTTTTGTATATTTTCTTTTACAGTTTTTAAATTATATATAATGCAATCTACATATACTGATTTGACCAGTTGGAAAAAATCACATTATTTGTCTTTGCCATACAAAAAAGTAGTAATCTTATTTCATAATTTTCTGATTCTATACTGGAGCACTTTCTGTGTCTGAATAGCAAAGCTGCAATAAAATATTCATTTTCTAAAGAGAGAATCAAGAAAGCATTAAAAAGCCTGAATACTATAAGGATTCTAACAAATAGTGATGATAGTAATGTCTTGTAAAGGTACTCACTCACAAATATACTGATCTTTTCTTGCGTTCATATTGGTAGCAGTATTGGTTTCAAATATTTATAACTATAAAATATATCTATCATTTAGGCATGTCTTTTGTCTAACACGATTCCTTTGCATTATAGTATTCAGTGAATGGCAGATACTGTGCATTCATGCTGGTGTATGTTATTGCTAATGTCTATTCCTCTGTAAACAGATTCTTCTGCTGTGAAGAAAGTGTTTGGTATTAATAAGTAACCAACTCACTCATAATTGAAACCAGCCAATGTATTTGTGATATTAGGGTTAATCTGACAGTATCTTTGTGTAGAAAATTCAAGGAAAAGGTAGAATCACTTTAATAACTTTTGACGCTTACTTAATATTAGTAAAATACACTTTCATCCCAGGGTATTATATAGCTGGACATTACTATTACTACTACTACATATTTCCAGAAGTATCCCACTGTGAAGTTTACATTTAATTTTTAGTGAAAATTTGTTTTCCCTTTGTTATATTTTTTCTGTCTCTTCTCTCACTGTATATATATTTCTCTGTCTATACTTTAAAAAAAAAAAGTAAGTGAACAATCCCATTAAGCAATAGCCAGTTACTGAAATTTCCCTGGAGTTCACAATTATTGGCAAGGAAGGGTCACAAAGGATTTTTAAATTGACATTTAAGCAGTTATTCAAGAAGCCAAACTGCTGTAGTTTGGTTTTCATTTTAGGGGACTTTTTAGAACAACAATTTTGTGTGTGAACTATGGCCACCAAAGACATACTCATTTGCCAGAGATAATCATTGGGGATGGAAACTGTGAAAGTTGTTTTCCACAGTTGTACCTTTACACTGACCTGCCAAAGCATGGATTTTGAGTCTTTCCTGAAAAGAGACTGTCAGGCACACCAACTGGTTTTGTGTGTGTGGGCATTGTGGGTTTTGGTGTTTTTGTTTTTGTTTTTCTTCTTATGGCTGTATAGTAATAATCAGAATGAAACTAGAGTCATGCTCACCTTTTGTCACATCTTCTTTGGTGCCATCTGTGGTGGGGTGGACTAGGCCCAAAGGCCCCCTACTGGAGGTTTCAGGGTTCTGCCACACCCATCCCAGGAAAGGAGCAGTGGAGAGGTCCTCCAAGTGACCTAGAGTGGTTGTGAGGAGGCAACCAATCAGAGGGGCTGCTGGAATGGCCAATCAGGGTCCAGGAGAGCCATATAAAAAGGACCTGCAGTACAGAGCACAAATTGGCTGTTGCTTGGAGCGGGAGAAGAAAGGACTGCATGCCTGGCTGGCTTGAAGAGCAGCAGGACCAAAGAGGGGCTCCCAGCTGGCTGCTAGGACTGAGCCAAAGACTGTGTTCTAGCAGGGACTGGGGGAGCAATGAATGAGCTCCGCCTGGCTGTGGGGACTGAGTAGGGACTGAGTCCGGGGAGGGCCGCAAGAAGATAATGTCTCCAGGGAGGAAACCCTGGGGATATGGCTCCATACCAGGGCTGGGACGACTTAAAGACTGAGCCCAGGTTGGGTTAGAGAGACACCAACAGAAAGTTACTGAGATAGGCCTTGGTGTACTGTATACCCCAGAAGAGATCTGTTCTGGCTCATATGCAGACAGTGTGTGTGACTCAGCTGGAGAGCTGAGTTGCTAAAAAAAAAAAAAACTCCTGAGAACCACCGAAAGGGGTCACCAGAACTGAAAGAACACAGACACACCCAGCCAGAGGGGGTGCTTGCGAGAGTTGGGTGCCGACCCCTTTACACCATCACAATAAAAGACATTTTGAATCGCTCCACTTTGGACAATTTAGCAGTTATTATCATAGGATCTATTTCAGTGGTGGGCAACCTGCGGCCCATGGGCCACATGCGGCCCGTCAGGGTAATCCGCTGGCGGGCCTCGAGACAGTGTTTACATTGACCGTCCACAGGCACAGCCACCCACAGCTCCCAGTGGCTGCAGTTCACCGTTCCCAGCCAATGGGAGCTGCAGGAAGTGGTGTGGATCGCAGGGACATGCTGGGCGCTGTTTCCCACAGCTGCCGGGAACGGCAAACCGCAGCCACTGGAAGCTGCAGGCAGCCATGCCTGCGGACGGTCAATATAAACTCTGTCTCGCGGCCTGCCAGCGGATTACCCTGACGAGCCACAGGTTGCCCACCACTGATCCAGTTGGTTACATTTTCAAATTCTTTGATCTAGAAATTGCATTTTTGAAATTTTGATTGTGTAGAGACTTCAATGCATGATACATGAGTCAAATTTTAATAAGTTTCTTACATCAAGATTTTTTTCCCATCCCTACTTTTTGTCCTTTACTTGTACTAGATTAGTTGCTTTGCTATTTATCATTCTGTTTCTAGCACTACCATTTTAAGAAATAATAGCTTGTTTAATGGGTGTCAGCTCAGCAACCGTGGAACACTTTTCTTCCTATTAGATGTCAAAAGAAGTGCGTTCCACAGCTGCTGATCTGATTCCCATTAAAATAGCCATTATTTCTTAAAATGGTAATGCTAGAAGCAAAGTGATACATTTGGAATGAATATTTGCATATGAATATCCAGAATGCTTTTCCCGTTCACATCTAGTTCATAAGTGTATATGAACTTGAGTTAACTAGAACATTTGTTCATTTATTTGTTCTTTCTTGATTTTCAGGAGCGAGAAAGATGTACAGTATGGCTTTCCCCCGCTATTAGATTCCATGTCTTTTGGGGCTATCGGTTGTCCTTTCTTTTAAAAAATAAATACTCTGTAATTTCATGGTACGATAAGTCGTTTTTTACTGCGCTGCAGTTCTTTTTCCCAAATTCTTTATTAAAACTATGGATACTTGTGATGTTCAGAGCTACCAATACATAAGTGTTTCACGGTTTATTTACTAATTTAATAAAACGGCTAAAATGCAAGAACATTTTTAAATACTAATAAGGATCAGTTTAAACCAGGTGTTCTCAAACTCTGCGACCCTCTTCTGACAACAAAAATTACCTCACAACCCCAGGAGGGGGGACTGAAGCCTGAGCCTGCCCAAGCCCTGCTGCCCTAGATGGAGGGGGGAGGGCGGGAGGGAGAAAAAGCCAAAGCCCCACTGCCTTGGACAGGGTTGGGGGCCAAAGTCCAAGCCCAAGGGCTTCAGCTGAAGTCCTTGGGCTTTGGCTTCGTCCCTGGCCCCAGCAAGTCTAAGCCAGCTCTGGCGACCCCTTTAAAATGGCATTGCGACCCACTTTGGAGTCCCAATCCACAGTTCGAGAACCACTGGTTTTAACCAATGGTAGGAAAGCCAAACTCCCATTGTCTGCAGTGGGCCCAAGATTTCACCTCACGGTTAAAATTGACACAGTGTCTTGGTCTTTGTCTTGGTATTGCAGCATATGTTGTGTGTGAGGATCATAGGTCTTGATCCTGTAGCCACTTAAGCAAATGCTAAATTTTACTCAAGTGAGTAGCCCCAAAGTCAAGGCCATGCTTTATTCTGAAGAACCATGAATATATTCTTATCAGAGATGAACTGATTATAGTGTATAAATCTTAACTCGAATGCTATTGCTTTTGTTGATTTAAGACAGAACATTAACATTATTTTGTTTTTTAAAAAACTATAGTAGTTGCTGTTTTTTTATTACAAGTAAATGGTTGAAAACAGTAATGTAACCCTACAGGGCATATACTTCTGTAATTTTTAATATGGAATATGGAGAAGAATAGAGATTAAGTAATGATTGTCTCATTGTACTGTGAAATTACTGGGGATCCTTTTTTAAAATAAAAGCAAAAAAGCAATGGTACATGAGAGACTTGTTAGTAAGAATTTGACTGGGAAAATTACTCAATGGAATGTCTCCAGACTATCAGAAAATGTGATTTCTAGTCTAAAGAATTTGAATAAGCATTTGGAAATGTGAATTTGTTTCTGCTTCATCTAACCAGATTCTGTATAATGCGGTGTGCATTTAGGAAGAAAATCCCTGGTACTTAATAAGGCAATAATTCATGCTGAGTGGATATGAGCAGTCATTCAGGGAACAATTGATTTTACAGTATCTTAGACTTGGTAACTTGTTGGAAATGTGTGCATTTATTATACTGTGTACCATAAAGAAAATATGAAGTTCACATTAGTGTCTATTTTATTAGATGATAATTTAAATGTGAAATTTGTTCCTTCTCTAACCATAGAAATGTTTTTTGTTTACCAACATCTGGAAGTTAAATGAGATAAGAGGGATCTATAGAGATTAGATAAATAGAGAATATGGAGCTAATTATGGATTTAACTGTTGAATACTCCGTAAAGGAAAGGAATATTCATTGCCAGTCTCAAAAAGGAGTGGTTGACGTTGGGATGAGGAGAACTAGATTCCTGAAGACTCCAAATGTGCCAGGTGACCAAGAGCTAATGTCAAGATCAGTGGCAGCACTGAGGCCAGGAAGACACAAGATTCAAACAAGCAAAGGCTGTGTCTGTTTTTTTGGTGGGCACAAGGTAGCAAACTCTAAATTAGTATAGTTTATTATGTGATTAAAATGATTAATTAGAGTAATGTCAGAAGATAAAATGAACTCTGCGTACTTTTTGTTGGATGCCTTTTTAAATTTTGGAAAAGGTGGCAAGGTGGAAAACCGGTTAAAACATTGCTCCATTAAACATGCTCCTCAGAATACAATTGGCATTTTGGCCCAAGTTTGTGCCATCATGTCGAATGGTTAGTTACAAGACCTCAAAGGTAGTCGTACAGGTTGTTCTCTTTGGTGGCAGGGACTTCATTTGCGTGTGGAGAAAAGAAAAATTATTTGAGCTGCACTCTGTTTTTTGAAGTCTCTCAGGAAAATAGGCAAAATGACTTGTCAGCAGGCATCAGAAACAAGGATCCTAAAACTGATCAATCTTGATCACCTCTGGTGATGATGTTGCAGTGAGAGTGCATTATGTGTTATACATATGACTGAGAAAGTGAAAAATAATTTAGCAAAATCATGAAATGAATGATTGAAATATTTGGAACTTGGAACGTACAGATCTCTTATTATTTATACTTTATATATAGTGACAGAAATTAAACCTTAAGAGAGTATATGTTTCATGCTTAATCTCAAATACTTTTGCCTGTGATATTTTTATTGATTGAGTGGCTTTAGAAGAGTTTGTGGCACCTGTATTCTATGATGATTTGTTCATTAGAAATTCATAATATAGATATATATATGGTTTTGATTAGTGTTTCATGACATACCTCTTCTTACATTTACCATAAAAGTAGGAGTAAAATATATATCAGTGATAATGATGAGCCAACATAATCTATTTGTGTGTTTATGTGTTTGTTTCGAGAGGTTGACAGAAAATACTTGATCTTGAAGGACAAGTGGGGAGTGGGCATGTGAATTTTTTTTTTTATGTTTTGCTTTAGATTATTATAAAGTTTTCAATTTCTCACAACCCCCTGTTTTCTTTAGTTATGTCTCTGGGGTCATGACCCACCAATTGAGAAGCATTGGTTAAGATAATCCCTCCAAGGCATCCTTAAACAAAACTTTTCTAAATTTATCAGAGACATCTTAATTTTTCTTTTCTAGCATTTCGCTTTTCACTATCTGCTAATCATATTCTTACCTAGCCACTCTCCCTATTTTCTTCTTCCCAACAGTTTGCCTTGGCCATTTGTTCTCCCTTCTAGCTCATAGACTTTAAGATCAGACCACCATCATGATCTCTCTAGTCTGACCTGCATATTGCAGGCCACATAATCTCACCCACCCACTCCTGTAATAGGGCCCATCCAACCCAGCGGGAAATTCCTTCCTGACCCCAAATATGGCAATCAGACCTTGAGCATGTGGGAAGACCCACCAACCAGACATCTGGGAAAGAATTCTTTGTAGTAGCTCAGAGCCCTCTACATCTAGTGTCCCATCATGGCCATTGGATATATTTGCTACTAGCAGTCACAGATTGGCTACATGCCATTGCAGGCAGTCTCATCATACCGTTCCCTCCATAAATTTGTCGAGCTCAGTCTTGAAGCCAGTTAGATTTTTTGCCTCCGTGCTCCCCTTGGAAGGCTGTTCCAGAACTTTACTCATCTGATGGTTAGAAACCTTTCAAGCCTAAAATTTGTATCTATTTGTTCTTGTGCCAACATTGGCACTTAACTTAATTAGCTCCTCTCCCTCCCTGATATTTATCCCTCTGCTGTTTTTATAGAGAGCAATCATGTCTCCCCTCAGCCTTCTTTTGGTTAAGCTAAATAAGCCAAACTCTTTGAGTCTCCTCTCATAAGGTAGGTTTTCCATTCCTCGGTTCATTCTAGCAGCCCTTCTCTGCACCTCTTCCTGTTTGAATTAATCTTTCTTAAACATGAGAGACCAGAATTGCACACAGTATTGCAGATGAGTGTCTTGTATAATAGTGCTAATATTTCCCTGTCTCTGCTGGAAATACCTCACCTGATACATCCTAGGATTGCAGTAGCCTTTTTCACAGCCGCATCACATTGGCGGCTCATAGTCATCCTGTGATCAACTGAGACACCCAGGTCTTTCTTCTCCAGTGTCACTTCCAACTGATACATCCTCTGTCGGCTGTTGTCATGATCACATACATTAACTGTAATCTTCCTGAAGTGACAAGTGGATTCTCTTTCTGTTGTCCTTCCTTCTCCATCTACTACTTCTAGCTGCCCTTTCTATCCTGGGAATATTTTAACTATTTGGTGAAAATTCCTTTGCAAGAGTGCCAGCCAAAGATCCAGGCTTTGTCCTGGTTGGAGATTTTCTCTGGATCATTTTCAAAGCATTTCTATTTTGCACAATATTCCTGTGCTTTCCCCAGTTCTGAAATTTTAGTGATTCTGTTGTCATAGCGGTAAAGCAGCAGATTTTTGTTTCCTAAATTGTTGACTCCCCTCCATTGCACACAAAGATAAACATGAATTCAGCCTGAAATTGCAAGCCTGAAAGAAAAGGAAAATGTTTAGCATATTATGGTCACACTCTTTAAGTGTAAAACAAAACTAAGGAATTATATTTTTAAATGACCAGTGCTAGTACAGGATGAAAGATTTTCACCTCACAATGTAAAACTGGATTATTAAAGTTTCATTCTTGTATTTGGGAGGAAGCAAGTATTTGAACCTGTTTGTTTTCTTGTATGTTAATGGCTTTACTATATGTGTTTTATCATCCGGAGAAATGAGGGATAGAAAGGTCTAATTGTGCTCATGGCGTAGCTGGAAAACAAAGAACAGAAAAAATTCTAATATTCAATGTCCTCTTGAATATTAGACATTAGTGGTTCAAAGTATTTATCTTATATATGGAAGAATATTTGAAAGGTATTTTCTTTATGCCTTATGAATACAGTTTTAAAACACAGAGGCTCAGAAGAGGATGACCTGAAGAAATGAAGTCCGCAAGAGATGATTAAACAACTAATAGAATAAATGCATCCATGGTTACATTATGTAGAATAAAAATGGAATGGAAATAAAATCTTATGCTTCAGGGTACAAGGCAACTTCTGATTGAAGAGGGTTGGTAACTGCCCTTATGGGACAGTCTGATGAGACTCATTAAATCTCAATTATACAAAGTTACCTACATTATGAACTGTTGTATCCCCAAGTCCTCAGCCCTTAATTTCCCCCAGCCAGTCTAGTCCAGTAAAATTAGCCCAATATCCTTTATGAATTTATTTTGCTATTAAATTCAATTTGTTATGCTGTCCCACAAATTTCAGTGGAAAATGTATGGTTGCATGATAGAAATTTTTGGAAGATAGCTGGCGATTTTGATAGCTTTGTTAGGGGACAGCTATGGTTTTTGGCACCTTGGAAGGAGTGGGTGTCAGTTATGTTTTATTAGCACTTAAGAGGCAATGGAAGCTATTAAAATTGGAGAGAGAGGATGCATTTACTCTTTCCCTGCCCTTTTGAGCAGGTACAAGTTTATTGTGTTCTCAGTAAT
The DNA here is from genome assembly GCF_028017835.1 of Emys orbicularis. Taxonomy (NCBI): domain Eukaryota; kingdom Metazoa; phylum Chordata; order Testudines; family Emydidae; genus Emys; species Emys orbicularis. The sequence goes on from NC_088683.1 coordinate 54,570,455, forward strand.
AATGACAATTTGGGACAGATGCAACTAAAAAAGTCTGATCTTTTGATGCAAAATCCTAATCATTGCAGAGGAAGATTGTCCAAAGTCTTATTCTAGTTTACTTAAAGTAAGTGTCTTGAGAGAAAAAAGTATTCAGTTCTTTATCCATTTGTGTATCTTTCACCAACACCTCTTTAAGTTGGTAGTGATCCCACACACTTCCAGACCTTCAATGTGACTAGGGTTTGGCAATATGGGGAAGTCACTCAAATAACTTAACATAAAGTTTATGTTTTGCTTTCTTCCTAAATCTTGGCTGTTCGTAGGGCTTCCCTGCAAAACCTCTACTATTTCAGAGAGCCACTTCATCCTATCTTCCACTCCTTACTAGGAACTAATTGGACACTCCTGATCTAACCTTGGACTAGTGAACCAAAAATACTTCTGCAGCTTTAAGCAAGCCTCTAAACAGCTTAACAGATCAGTGCTGCTTTTGTATGCAGGCTCCTAGGAACTGTTACTCTGGTACAGTCTGCCTGGCTTTCAGGTTTTCAGTGGATCCACAGTATGTTTACCCAGTGCTTTTTATTTTTACAAATAATTTATTTTAGCCAAGCTGGTTGGATAATAAGATCTCTACCATCCTCATACAGACATCATACAAGCTTAATGTATATAAAATCACTCTGAGCATGGTGAAAGTATTATGTTGCAGCCAGTTTGTGAAAGCTCAGAGACATAAAGTGAGCTTTGGTTTACAAGAAACTTTGGTTAACAGAGGCTAATTACTTAAATAAGCTATGGACAGTGGAACTGGAATGCAGAGTGCTGCCAGAGTTATTGTTATTTCACTGCTGCCAGAGTTATTGTGTGTAAATCTTGCCAGGGAGCATAAAACTCTTCACAGTGTCTGGCTGGCTCTGAACAGGTAGGACTATTCATAATGAGGAGTAGCTTGCAAAGTCTACTATTGTGTATCATCTTTCTTATATTATCAAAGAAGCAGTCCGCTTGTGATTATGCTTGAAATCTGCACGCGAATCCATAATACAACACAACCCTTTTGTTTCATGTTGTTCATACCATTGTGCAGAATTAAACAATAAAGAATAGCACAGGGAGAGATAAATTAATAGAGAGACTGTAGGCAAGGAAGAAAAGAGATGTTTCATAAGAGAATTGAAAAAAACAAGGAATTAATGAGACAGAATGTAGCTGTAGAGAAGAATGTCATGCCACCAGTGGTGAGATTGTGTGGAAGGGCAGACAGAAGACCAATGCTAAATAAGTGGAGGGAGTGAGGAGGGTAATGGAGATCAGTTTTGAAGATTTTAGAAAGAAGGAGGCAATTTTGAAGTGGATTCGTTAGTGACTGGGGAGCCAACAGAGAAAACTGAAGGCGGAGTTAATGTGATCATATTTCTATGTATGTGTGAGTGAGTAGGCAGCAACATTCTGCAGGTCTGGGCCATAGCTATAGAAGAGATAGCTGCATTAATCAAGGTATGAGGAGATAAAGTCATGCAAGTGGATGAGGATTATAGGAGAGCTTGAGTTGAGGCAGTGATGTGAATGTGCTATGTTATAGAGGTGGTAATAGGCAGATCTGCAGGAATTAGAAAATCGGAAGAGAGAAATTGTTAAGTTTTACATTGTCTTATGTATTGTTAGTGTGGTTGAATTTGTGCCCTTGTATGTATGCAAACATATTGTCACATAATTTGTTAATACTTAACATTTATTGGTTTAAAAACTTCACAGTATTTATGGAATTAAAATGTGTAGAATTTTAAATGTTAAGGTTAGTAACCACTTTGATTTTCAAACTACACAAAAAAATACAGAACTGATACAGCTTATAGACCCATTTTTAGTCCAACAAAGCAGAGATTAATATCAATAATCAATTTATATAATTTTATTTTTGGCACCAGCTGTCACAGTATTTTTGTTGATAAAATAATCTAAGAAGACAAGAAGGTAAATAGCCACCTAACAAACATATTTATCTATTGCTTTTTTTTAAAGAAATATTAGGGCAGAATTAAATTAACAAAACCGACTGCTGCTGTGAATCAGTCTAATTTCACTTAATCCTTTTATTACTTAATAGATAAACTAGACTAGAACATAATGTTTCCGTAATAGTAGTTTAATGAGGATGGTTTCCTTATTTTACAGAAAGCAACTTCTAAATGGCTATTTTTATTTTGCAAATTTATTGGATACCTTGCATATAATTTAAAAATGATATTTCAGCCAACTCTGCTTATTGTATGTAATATATTTAAATGTGATGTATGATAGCACTACGTGATTTTCTCTTGTAGTTCTGTATAAATATGAAGTCATTCTGTCATTACCATAACTTCAACAAACCATTTTCTTTCCTTCTGTCTTTGGTGACCTCCAAACAACAGCTCAGTTTCCTTGCTGATAGAATGTATATAAGCTAAATATATTTAAGTTTAGCTAAAATTCAAACTAGAGACAGAGAGAAAAACATAAAGTAAATGTTAATTATCTTGAACATCACTTCACAGTTAAAATAGGAAATAAGTAGGAAATAAGGAGGGCTGTCAAGCGATTAAAAAAATTAATCATGATTAATTGAGCGATTAAAAAAATAATCGCACTGTTAAACAATAATAGAATACCATTTATTTAAATATTTTTGGATATATTCTACATTTTCAAATATATTGATTTCAATTACAACACAGAATATAAAGTGTACAGTGCTCACTTTATATTTATTTTTGATTATAGTCAAGTACTGTAGCACAATCTCTTTATCATGAAAGTTTAACTTACAAATGTAGAATTATGTACAAAAAAATCTGCATTCAAAAATAAAACAATGTAAAACTTTAGAGCCTACAAGTCCACTCAGTCCTACTTCTTGGTCAGCCAATCGCTCAGACAAACAAGGTTGGTTACAATTTGCAGGAGATAATGCTGCCTGCTTCTTGTTTACTATGTCACCTGAAAGTAAGAACAGGCATCTCAGGAGAAGGAGAAGAACTGTTGTAGCCAGCATCACAAGATATTTACGTGCCAGATGCACTTAAGATTCATATGTCCCTTCATGCTTCAACCATCATTCCAGAGGATATGCATCCATGTTGATAGGTTCTGCTCGATAGCAATCCAAAGCAGTGCAGATCAACGCATGTTCATTTTCATTATCTGAGTCAGATGCCACCAGGAGAAGGTTGACTTTCCATTTTGGTGGTTCGGTTTTGTAGTTTCCACATCTTTTAACTCTTCTGAAAGCATGTTCCATACCTCTTCCCTCTCAGATTTTTGAAGGCACTTCAGATGCTTAAACCTCGGCTCGAGTGCTGTAGTTATCTTTAGAAATCTCACATTGTGTTTGTGTTTTGTGACCTTCTTTGTGTTTTGTCAAATCTGCAGTGAAAGTGTTCTTAAAATGAACAACATGTGCGGGTCATCATCCGAGACTGTTATAACACAAAATGTATGGCAGAATGTGGGTAAAACCAAGCAGGAGACATGCAATTGTCCCCCTAGGAGTTCAGTCACAAATTTAATTAACACATTATTTTTTTAACAAAAACAACGAGGAGTCTGGTGGCACCTTAAAGACTAACAGATTTATTTGGCATAAGCTTTCGTGGGTAAAAAACCCACTTCTTCAGATGCATTTTAACGAGCATCATCAGCATGAAGCATGTCCTCTGGAATGGTGGCCGAAGCATGAAAGGGCAGCTGAATGTTTAGCATATCTGGCACATAAATACCTTGCAATGCCGGCTACAAAAGTGCCATGTGAATGCCTGTTCTCACTTTATCTCCCATAAATGTAAACAAACTTGTTTGTCTGAGCGATTGGCTGAACCAGAAGTAGGAATGAGTGGACTTGTAGGCTCTACAGCTTTACATTGTTTTGTTTTTGTGTGCAGTTATGTAACAAAAAAAAAAATCTACCTTTGTAAGATGCTCTTTCATGATAAAGAGATTGCACTACAGTACTTATATGAGGTGAATTGAAAAATACTATTGCTTTTATCATTTTTACAGTGAAACTATTTGTAATAAAAATAATATAAAGTGAGCACTTTACACCTTGTATTCTGTGTTGTAATTGAAATCAATATATTTGAAAATGTAGAAAAAACATCTAAAATATTTAATAAATTTCAGTTGGTATTCTATTGTTTAACAGTGTCATTACAAGTGTGATTAATCGCGATTATTTTTTTAGTTAATTACATGAGTTAACTGCGATTAATTAACAGCCCTACTAATAAGAATATAGGGCAAAATTTTGCACTCAAATATATAAGCACAACACCTGTTGAAATGTGCATGCACAGAGAACAAAATTGGGCCCTTGATCTACAAAATGAAATAATCCCATGCTATAATGCTTGCTATATGGAATCTACGGTAGAATGGGGGAGATGAATACAGACAAACAATGATTGTATGTCACTGCTGTTTCAAAAATGGACCTTTCATACTAAATGTTTTCCTTCTAGGTTTATCCATGTGGATCATACATCCCTAGCATGAAACTCAGAAACTTATAGGCATCGATATTATTTTGGGGTCACATGCATACCCATTACAGCTGGTCAGGAATTTTCTGATGAATTTATTGAGAGCAAAACATTTTGTGGGTGTTTTTAATTTTATGAATTTTCAATTTTGGGGAAAAAAAGAAAAGAAAAAAAAAACCAGGCACAAAACTTTCTGATGTTGACTCATTCCAGTTTGACATTTTCTGAATAGAATGTTTTAATTTTTGTTTCAAAACTACTTTTTGTTTTGAAATTTCTTTTATATTATAAATATTAAAAAAATTAAAATGATGACAATACTTTCAAATTTGTGGATTTTCCATAATTGCAGGAAGTGATGGAAAGGACAAGCACAGGTCCTGCAATGCAAACAAAAGGAAGTCCAGAACAGTAGTATATATATACATGGTGCTTTAAAAGTGCCAATTTCACAAAGCTAAAAACAATAATGAGCCAAAACAGCTGGGAGATAGAATTTAATGAGAAAAATGTGAATGATAAGTCTTTAAGAACACTTTACTAGATATCCCAACAGCCACAATCCTACAATGAAGGAAGAAGACCATATTGGTTAAAAACTGACCTGGTTTAGAGGGGAAATGAAGACAGCTATAAAAAAGTACTATATAATAAGTAGAAGAAAGGGGAATTTGATAGTAATAAATATAAATTAGAAGCTGATCCGTATTTGGGGGAAAATAGGTTATGTGGTCATATCATATAACAACACTCTTTCCATACCACTAGTATCACAGGAGGATTTTAAACATCAGATATTAAAATTAGATTTTTTTAAATCAACAGGTCTGGATAACTTGCATCCAAGAGTTTTAAAAGAGTTGGCTGAGGAACTCGCTGGTCTGTTAATGGTGATTTTCAATAAGTCTTGGAATACTGGGAAAGTTCCAGAAGACTGATAGAAAGCTAATATTGTGCCAATATGTAGAAAGGGTAAATGGGATTATTTGTGTAATTATAGGCCTCTCAGTCTGACATCAATCTCAGTGTTGGGGTACAATTACTAAATACCAAAGCCCAAAAACCAAATCGCCTCAAAATGTGTATCCAGAGGGAAAAAACAGACAAGATTTGGTCAATATACAAGTACAAGGTTTTGGATTTTGTTCTAATAAAATTCCCTGATAAATCGATGTTTGCAGAAGATAAAGAAATGTTGACCATTAAAGAATCATAGTGTGCTCTCCAAAACCCTCTTTTTTCTAACAGATTAAAGGGTAGAGCTGGGTAACATGTATGTATTGAAATAAATCTGAAGGATTGTTTAATGTTAAAATTAAAAACATTGGTAGCTATATTTTTAATAAGGTGTAATAATGGATAGTGAATGAGTATAGATAAGTACACACTTTAGCCAAGCCATGGCCTGCCATGAGTGTGGTTTTTGCCAGTTCTTCTTCTTTTATATAAATAGCTGATTTGTTTAAGATGATGTTATTGATGGCAAAATAAGTAGTGTGTCATGTTGGAAGATGTAAGTAGGAGGTATACAAACATGAAATGATAAATAAAAAAAACCTTTTGTGAGAAGGCTCAGGAACAGGGTGACACAGGATGACTCAACCCAGAAAAATGCAAATCCAGCAGTAAAAATGTAGAAGTTAGGGAACTCAAGCTTGCACCTGCATAATGTACAGGCTATGTAATGTGGGTAACATGTTAAATGCTGATTGGCCATTGCTCGGTTTTCCTCCAATGTGAAAATGTATAATTTTCCAATGAATGTGGGCCTAGAACTGGAGAAACACTGGTCCAGAAACTGAAGGACCAGACCAGGAGGCCATGATTATCATGGAAGGTGCAAGAACTTCTTGTTGCCCCATAATGAGGTAATTTGGGCCCATTTACCCATCTTGTTTGTTATTTGTCTGCGATAAATGTATGTTCAAAATATTGTAAGTGATCATAATTATGTCTGAAATTGTATAAATAAAGGCAAAAATTGTTTAAGCCTAAATTGGGTGGACTTGTGACTCAGTTTCCCACCTTACACTCCCAGGCAAAATAATGGAGTGGCTTATATGGAACTGAGATATGAGAATTAAACAAAGGTAATATAATTAATGCCAATCAACATGGGTTTATGGAAAATAGATCCTGTCAAATTAAATTTGATACCTTTTTTGATAAGAGTACAAATTTGGTTGATAAGAAAATAGTGTTGATGTAATATGCTTAGACTTCTTTAAGGCATTTGACTTTGTGTATCATGACATTTTGATTAAAAACTAGAAAGATAGTAAATTAACATGGCACATATTAAATGGATTCAATGTTGGATAACTGCTAGGTATAAAAATGTAATTATAAATGGTGAATTATCACTGAATGGGTGTGTTTCTAGTAGGGTATCTCAGGGATTGGTTCTTGGCTCTATGCTATATACTATTTATACTAATGACCTGGAATAAAACATAAAATTATCACTGATAAAATTTGCAGATGACGCAAGGAAGTTCTTCTTCACGCAGTGCACAGTCAACTTGTGGAACTCCTTACCTGAGGAGGTTGTGAAGGCTAGGACTATAACAGCGTTTAAAAGAGAACTGGATAAATTCATGGTGGTTAAGTCCATTAATGGCTATTAGCCAGGATGTGTAAGGAATGGTGTCCCTAGCCTCTGTTTGTCAGAGGATGGAGATGGATGGCAGGAGAGAGATCACTTGATCATTGCCTGTTGGTCCGCTCCCTCTGGGGCACCTGGCATTAGCCACTAAGACAGGATACTGGGCTAGATGGACCTTTGGTCTTACCTGGTACGGCCATTCTTATGTTCTTATGTAAAAAATCTGATAAATAATGAAGAGGACAGATCACTTATACAGAGTGATCTGGATTGCTTGGTAAACTGAGCTCAAGGAAAAAATAAATGTATACACCTAAGAACAAAGAATGTAGGCCATACTTACACAATGAGGGACTCTATCCTTGGAAGCAATTGGGGGTTGTGGTGAATAATGAGTTGACCATGAGTTCCTATTGTGACACTGTGGCCAAAACGGCTAATGCAATCCTTGCTTGCGTAAATAGGGGAATCTCAAGTAGGAGTAGAGAAGTTATTTTACCTCTGTGTTTGGCACCGATGCGACTGTGGAATACTGTGTCCATTTCTGGTGTCTGCAATTCAAGAAGGATGCTGACAAATTGGAGAAGGTTCAGAGAAGAGACATGAGAATGGCTAAAGGATTAGAAAATATTTAGCTTAACAAAGAGAAGGGTAAGAGGTGACTTGATAACTGTCAATAAGTACATACTTGGAGAACAAATATTTAATAATGATCTCTTCACTAGCAGAGAAAGATATAACATGATTTCATGGCTGGAAATTGAAACTAGACAAATTCAGACTGGAAATAATGTGTAAAATGTTAACAATAAGAGTAATTAAGCATCGGAACAATTTACCGAGGGTCATGGTGGGTTTTTAAATCAAGATTTGATGTTTTTCTAAATGATATGCTCTTGTCAGGGGTGGCCAAACTGTGGTTCGTGAGCCACATGCACCTCTTTTACCACTAAAGTGCGGCTCACAGGGCCCCGCACATCTCTCCCCTTGCCCCCGTTCTCCACCTACCAGACTGGGGGAGGCTCGTGCAGCAGGGTGGTGGGATGTGGGTGGTCTCAGGGCTTCTGCCCAGCGAGATGCACCTGCCAGAGTTCGGGGCTTCAGGGCTGAAGATCGGGGCTGAAGTCCTCAGTCCCGGCAAGCACTTCCCACGGGGCTGAAGCCCCGAGTCCTGGCAGGCGCACCTTGGCTCTCAAACTTCTGAAGATTGTTGTATGCGACTTGGAGGGTCAGTAAATTTGGCCACGCCTGGCCTATGTTATTACAGGATGTCAGATTAGATGATCACAGTGGTCCCTTCTGACTTTGGAATCTATGTAGCTGTGCTGTGTGATCACTGGCAACTATATTCATTGTTTTTGGTGCCTAGGAGATGGCCACACCCTGGACAGATTTTCTGTCTGCTTTGTCTTCATTAGAATCTAAAAGTTTGGGAGGATTGCCTCTATGTTTTGTTAATGGAGAAGGCTCTTGTTGCTCAGTCAACCAGTTCTGGTATTGAGCATCCAGGTCCACTAATGTTGAAAGATGCTTTCACCCCAAAGATTCTGATCTCTGCAAGTGGCTACTTTGGGGCTGGAAAAAGCAGAGTTGTGGTGCCTGGCTTCTTCCTTATTGAATTAGGTAGGGACATGATTTTATTTTGTATAAGCTCTGTGCAGAAGCTCAAGAATCCAACTCAACATTTCTTTGAGATTTTACCATCAGGACACATTTTCTTCCATCTGGAAAGAGAAGAGGGAGACACAATGCTGACAGATTCCTCTGCTCCCACACAGTGCCAAGGAAGACAAGAGATATTTACATTTACATTTGCATTGAGACCTAATCTTCTTCCAACACTTCTTAAGTATTAATGGAGATTGGTACAGATGATGCCTTGGCATTGGATCCTTTGCTATTGTCCCCTTTACTGAAATCTGTGAAGGCTTTGGTATAGATCCCAAAAAACATTTTCTAGGTGGTGAGAGGAACTTTTTCCAGTTATGCTTCCATTGATTCTTTCCAGTTTGGTCAATCCCAGCAAGGATCCTTCTCCTTCTTCCCACTCTTTAAATGTCAGTACTAGTGCCATTCTTTGCAGAGATTAGGACTCTGCATCGGGGAACCCTGTTTCTTTGACATAATTTTGGCTCAAGGAGTCTCCTTGGACAGACCTCCTGCACCCAGCTTGTTCCTTCTTTGCTAGGTGAAGAGTTCTGGCAGTGATTTGATGGTGAATGATTCACTCTCAAGAACCTTAGCGCTTGGGGGGGAGGGAGCTCAGTGGTTTGAGCATTGGCCTGCTAAACCCATGGTTGTGAGTTCAATCCTTGAGGGGGCCATTTAGGGATCTAGAGCAAAAATCTGTCTGGGAATTAGTCCTCCTTTGAGCAGGGGGTTGGACTAGATGACTTCCTGAGGTCCCTTCCAACCCTGATATTCTATGATAAGAGCTGCTTTGTGGGCAAAAGAGATATGTGCTCATCCAGCAGCATACCTCTTATCTCAATCTGCAGTAATTGTCATATGCTGGGATGCCTATAATGATTAGAATGCTCTTTAGGTTTGGTTCCATATCTGTGTGAAGCTGAGAGCTAGTTATCTGGAACTTGCAACACTTTCTTAAGATTAGATTCAGAGCTGTCCAATTATTGGCAGACAACCACATGGTGAAGTATTGCACTAAATTCCAAGAAAGAGCCAATTCTTGCCAGCTATGCTAAGAGGCTGAATTGCAGTGACTGAAGCACACCTTTTCTGGAATTTGGAGGTAAAGACAAGGGGTCAGTCAGGTTCAGCTCAGAAATTGTGCAGAAGGATCAGATTGTAAATTTAACTGCAACTGCTTGGCAGGAGTTAGACCACCCACTGATATTAGGGAATGTTCAGCCAGATCTCAGGCAGCCATCACAGCTTGCTTTTGCTATGACTTCATAAATGAATATACAAGGCTGCCTCTTAGCGTTGTGTAAGTACAATTTTACATAGCATTTCTCTCTTAATTTAGGTTCCAGATCTGATGCACAGTTCACGAAAACAGTCAAGGGAACTTTTAAATAATATTCAGACCCACATCTTATATTGCTAGAGTGGACAATAATGTCTTGTTAATCTCACAGCTGGGCAATTCTTGAAGGGGAAAACACAATTACTTACCAGAGTAACTATGGTTCTTCAAGATAATTGTCCATATGGATCCATGTTCTCTGTTAGCCTTTTCATTACTTTTTTTGTGTCTTCTTTGAGGGATTCCTGAATTAATGGAAGGTTCTAAATGGCAGTTGGGGTAATATTCCCATCTATACCCTCAACTTGAAGGGAGAGAGTGTGTGGACACTGCTTGCTAAGAGCTTCTGAATTTGCATGCCAACAAGGCAGAGCTACAATTGTTATGGGAAGTAATGCCTATCTTTTGGACATCAATGCCAAACTTCCTTTCACAGCTGAGGTAGGGTATGTGTCTTTCTGATTCCCAGAAGCATAAAGGCTGTTTGGAGCACAGCATGAAATTATCAACATGAATGAGGAACAATAACTACTTTAGGGTAAGGCAGATGGAGTTGTTTTCCACTCTCATAAACTGTAATGTTGGAAAGAACATAAGATATTTTAAGATCTGGTAAAGTCCATCTGACCTAAACTGCCTGACCTTTTCAGCTTTACCTTACTCCCACATTACTGTCACTATTTTTGTCTGAATGTCATTGTGTTATATTTTATGCTTTGCTTCCTTATATGGTGCTTTTTCTCAGTCACTGATTTTAACATTTCATCCAAGTGTTTCTTTTAAGAATTGCAGAACTCATTAAGAGGTTTACACTTTTGCTATTCAAATAAAATGTCTTTGTTTTTTTGTTTGGTTTTGGGGGGGGGCGGGAGGCGGGACGGGGAAGGGGAATATGGAATGTGAGTGATAATTTATTTACTGAGTCAGACTAGCATCTGTCCTAACTGGCAGCGTGGGGGATGATGTGTCAGTGCTGGCAATAATGCTACTGGGAGATAAGCTAGGGAGCAGAAGGGATGTTGGAAGGTAGAGCAATTGAGCAGCTGCATCAAGGCAATACTGTCTGCAAGTAGAGGACTGTGAAATAATAAGAACTGGGAGAGAGAAGGCCTGAACAAGTGAGAATAAGAAATTTGCAAAAGTGCTTATTAGCAAGAAATGAGTACTGTTCAGTTACAAGTCAAGACGCAAGAGGATCTTGGAGGGATCCAACAACTAATTCAGCAGATTTGTGGGGTTTCAATTTCTATTTATCTTGTTAAGGTTTTGTAGCCTAATAACTGGGGTCCCCTTCCCCATCTGGAAGGAGGGTCCCAACTATGGGGTTGTTTCCATAGACCACATTATTAAAATGAACATTAGAGCAGTTCAAACTTTTCCAGTAGGACATTTTTCCATCAAAAACTGTTGTTTCAGAGGAACCTGTTCTCATCAACAAATTTTTGTTTTGAAAAATAAATCAAAATGAACCTTATCAGAATGAAATATTTCAATTTTTTTTGTTTCAAGACAACTTTTTGTTTTGATATTATATTAATTCATGTGCCTACATTGTAGCAAAACAAAAACTGCAAAATAACATGACAAGTGAAGATGGAAGATATTTGTTTCTAATGTCTAAAGGAATCCCGTTGTCACATGGCAAATTTGAAGTTCCATTTATCTTGGAACTACTTGCCTGTTGTGACAGACCCAGACCAGTGGGGTACAGGAGTCTGGTAGAGGGCAAATATACTGGTCACTGGATGAGTAGTTTTCTGTTCCCTGAGTGATCAGAGCAGGGGCTGCACTAGAGTAATCAGGAACCTGCTAGAACCAGTTAAGGCAGGCAGGCTAATTAGGAGACCTGGAGCCAATTAAGAAGAAACTGCTAGAATCAATTAAGGCAGGCTAATCAGGGGACCTGGGCTTTAAAAAGGAGCTCACTTCCACCAAGATAGAGGAGGAACTTTGTCACACTGTATATTCTCCAATATCAAACTGGGCTTCACCCAGAAGTAGACTCTCCTTGCCATTCTGCTTAGTGCAAAAGAAGTTTGATCAATAACAAGAAAACCAAAATTAAAGTGCCACAACAATCAACTTGGGGAAATCTGGGGACTAAATTTTCATCCCAACTAGCGTCAGACAATAAGCAGCATACAAATTCATGGCTACCAGGCCTGAGTTCCATTGAATGTAAAATAACATTTAAAAAAAATCAGTTCTCATAAAGCAAATTTTTCTGTCTTTGTAATGGCTGTTCTTTCTTAATTTCATCCTATGATACTTTTTGGTTTAATATTTTAATACCAACTTGTCCATTAACAATTGGAATATATATATATATGGAGATAAACTTATCTCATAGAACTGGAAGGGACCCCAAAAGGTCATCAAGTCCAGCCCCCTGCCTTCACTAGCAGGACCAAGTACTGATTTTGCCCCAAATCCCTAGGTGGCCCCCTCAAAGGCTGAACTCACAGCCCTGGGTTTAGCAGGCCAATGCTCAAACCACTGAGCTATCCCTTCCCCATACAGTGGCAGTGATATACTGAATCTTTTGGCCATAAAGACTCTTCAGATTTTAACTCCAGTGTCTCAAAGCCTTTTTGTTTCATTTTGGTTTTCTGATTTCCTTCACTTCAGCCATTACTGTGATTCGTGGATTAGGTTCAGTGGCTCTATAGATGTTCTTCAGTGTTCATATTAATGTCATCTATAGTTATTCACCTGCCTAATCTGTCATCCACTAAGGAAAATTAACCCCTTGTGTTTAGTACCCTCCCAACACTGAGCCAACACTGCAGCAACATCCCCTAGTTACAGAAACAATCTTCACTGATCATAAATAAGGGAGCAGTTGACAAAACATTCAAACCAAGTGGGTAACGAATATAAATATATACTTACTCTCTTTCTTTCACTTTCACACACATTCTCTCTCAACACTGGGGAAAATCCTCCACCAGATTATGTTTAATTTAATGTTTATATTTTGTAATGTATTTTTGTATTATTTTAAATTTGTGTTATGATTTAGATTATATCGATTACCAGTTAGAATTCCAATTACCAATTCAATAACAATTTATTTTATTTTTATTAATGTATAAATTAAAATAATTATTAAACTCTAAATTAATAAATATATACAATTAAATTAAACAAAGTTGACATTGAAACAAAATGCTTCGATTGACCTGAAATGAATTTTTGATTTGTTCATTTTTGGAAATTTTGATTCATGGGAAACTTTGAAATATTGACTTTTCATTCTGTTTTGGAATGAAAATATTTCTCATAATGTTGGAAAGGAACAGAAATTCCAAGTTTTGATTAGCTCTAATGAACAAGATTATTAGTATAAAAGAAGCTTACAAGAAATGGAAGATTGGACAAATGACCATGAAGGAGTATAAAAATATTGCTCAGGCATACACTTGGAGTTGCAGCTAGCAAAGGATGTTAAGAGTAACAAGAAGGGTAAGGAAAGTGTGGACCCCTTACTGAATGGAGGAGGCGACCTAGTGACAGAGGATGTGGAAAAAGCTAATGTACTCAATGCTTTTTTTGCCTCTGTCTTCACAAACAAGGTCAGCTCGCAGACTGCTGCACTGGGCAGCACAGCATGGGGAGGAGGTGACCAGCCCTCTGTGGAGAAAGAAGTGGTTCAGGACTATTTAGAAAAGTTGGATGAGCACAAGTCCATGGAGCCGGATGCACTGCATCCGAGGGTGCTAAAGGAGTTGGCGGATGTGATTGCAGAGCCATTGGCCATTATCTTTGAAAACTCATGGCGATCGGGGGAGGTCCCGGATGACTGGAAAAAGGCAAATGTAGTGCCCATCTTTAAAAAAGGGAAGAAGGAGGATCCGGGGAACTACAGGCCAGTCAGCCTCACCTCAGTCCTTGGAAAAATCATGGAGCAGGTCCTCAAGGAATCAATTTTGAAGTGCTTAGAGGAGAGGAAAGTGATCAGGAACAGTCAGCATGGATTCACCAAGGGCAAGTCATGCCTGACTAACCTAATTGCCTTCTGCGAGGAGATAACTGGCTCTGTGGATGAGGGGAAAGCAGTGGACATGTTATTCCTTGACTTTAGCAAAGCTTTTGACATGGTCTCCCACAGTATTCTTGCCAGCAAGTTAAAGAAATATGGGCTGGATGAATGAACTATAAGGTGGATAGAAAGCTGGCTAGATCATCGGGCTCAATGGGTAGTAATCAATAGCTCCATGTCTAGTTGGCAGCCAGTATCAAGCGGAGTGCCCCAAGCATTGGTCCTAGGGTCGGTTTTGTTCAATGTATTCATTAATGATCTGGAGGATAGGATGGATTGCACCCTCAGCAAGTTCGCAGATGACACTAAGATGTGGAGAGAGGTAGATACGCTGGAGGGTAGGGATAGGGTCCAGAGTGACCTAGACAAATTGGAGGATTGGGCCAAAAGAAATCTGATGAGGTTCACCAAGGACAATTTCAGAGTCCTGCACTTAGTACAGAAGAATCCCATGCACCGCTGCAGGCTGGGGACCAACTGGCTAATCAGCAGTTCTGCAGAAAAGGACCTGGAGATTACAGCGGATGAGAAGCTGAATATGAGTCAGCAGTGTGCCCTTGTTGCCAAGAAGGCTAACCGTATATTGGGCTGCATTAGTAGGAGCATTGCCAGCAGATTGAGGGAAGTGATTATTCCCCTCTATTTGGCACTGGTGAAGCCACATCTGGAGTATTGCGTCCAATTTTGGGCCCCACACTTCAGAAAGAATGTGGATAAATTGGAGAGAGTCCAGTGGAGGGCAACAAAAATGATCAGGGGGTTGCGGCACATGACTTATGAGAATAGGCGAAGGAACTGGGCTTGTTTAGTCTGCAGAAGAGAAGAGTGAGGGGGAATTTGATAGCAGCCTTCAGCTACCTGAAGGGGGGTTCCAAAGAGGATGGAGCTTGGCTGTTCTCAGTGGTGGCAGATGACTGAACAAGGAGCAATGGTCTCAAGTTGCAGTGCGGGAGGTCTAGGTTGGATATTAGGAAACATTATTTCACTAGGAGGGTGGTGAAGCACTGGAATGGGTTACCTAGGGAGGTGGTGGAATCTCCATCCTTAAAGATTTTTAAGACCCATCTTGACAAAGCCCTGGCTGGGATGATTTAGTTGGTGTTGGTCTTGCTCTAAGCAGGGGTTTGGACTAGATGACCTCATGAGGTCTCTTCCAACTCTTATCTTCTATGATTCTAAGGTACCACAGTTTGACATTAGTTCTGTTTATTTGTGCAAGTTAATTTTAAGGCTTAATGTTTGTTTGTTTGTTAGATTTCATGTAAAAAAATCACTAAAGCCTTGATCCGCCAGAACCACATGCTTAAGTTACACACATGCTTCACTTTATGCATAGGAATAATAAAACTGACTTCATTGTGACTATTGGCACACATATAGTTAAGTATGTATGTAAGTGTTTGCAGGATCAGACCTTACAAATATATTATTAAAAAAATGTGCAGCTGTTAGAGAATACATGATGAAAGGAAGGAAGAGGAGGCCAGGCAGCATCATGGAGAACGCATGCACATTGCATAAGGTACTTAAGGTCAGCAGGGTTTATCCATAGATCCTCAGGCCCAATGTAATTAGCAGGCTTACTTTCTTGGTGGGGCTTCATACACCTTCCCTGTTGAGTGGAGAACTGAGATCTATTTAAACTCTAGATTTTTTTTAAAGAATATTCCCTTCCAGTGATTTCTCTGCAGAAGGGGAGACTATAGTCTTAAGTAATACCCTTGGTTCTGAAGGTATAAATCAGACCTTTAAAGTTAGTTTAAGTATTTGGTAGATTAAGTGCATTATTCATTTATTATAGGTAAATTAAATTATATCTTCAGGATTATTTTTGATAGTTAAATTTGCTTTTTCTTATTTTTCTTACATAGAGAGAGAGAGTCACAAAATTGGAAGCATTTTCTGATGCATGAAAGCACACGTTATTTCTAGATATTGAAAGAATGAATGATGTAGTATTTCCTTTGTGCAATAAAGGCAGGCAGCCCTTTGTATTAAACTATCTTCTGTATGAATTACAGCAGGCAGAGGCAGGGTGTGTACTAGATAGAAGGCAATATGTTGAAAGAAATTCAGAGCCTTTTGTTTTTTGTTTGTTTATTAAACCGTCACCCTCTTATGCATGTGCACAATAGACTAAAGGAGAGAAACATTTAGTGAAAGGAATCTGTTCATTCAGGAAGAATTAATGTTTGTATACTGGATTATAATATGTGTTTATGATATCAACACATGTAAACAAACACAAGAGAAATATCTCCAAAATGCTTTTAAAAAATCTTGGAGGTGTGACAATTCAAGCTAAACTTTGCTGATTCTCATAAGAACATAAGAATGGCCATACTGGGTCAGACCAAAGGTCCATCTAGCCCAGTATCCTGTCTTCGGACAGTGGCAAATGCCAGGTGCCCCAGAGGGAATGAACAGAACAGGGAATCATCAAGTGATCTATCCCCTGTCACCCATTCCCAGCTTCTGGGAATTTGAAGCAGCTCAGATTGTTTGACTATATTATTGCAGCTCTCAAAACAATCCACACCCATTTCCAATCAACTCAAGATAGATTTAGACATGTTGAAAAGTTAGTGAGGGTCAAGGAGGATAGAAATAAAACTGCTTTTGACACTGCACCTTCATCACTCAGAAAAATGAGATTGTAATTTAATCTCTCTCTAGAGCCCAGCATAGTTTTCTGTTATTTTCAGTTTCATGACTCTGTTAACCATGATTGCATTTGCATTGTCTGAGATTGGGAAGAAATATGGCATAAAAAATAAATTTGGAGAAAAAAATCTGTTCTGCTACTATAAATGTGCTTAAAGTATTTTTTCATTGGCTGTGGAAAATAGTAGTGATAGTAGTTTATTGTAGACACATTTTTCTGTAGCATAAGTAAGGGAACACAATATGGCAGACTATATGGTGTGTTTTAACTCTACCTTAAATAATAAAATATTTCCACAAGGATTTTATTACTTCACATTAAACACACAGTTATGTGTTGTGACTGCCTAAAAACTACTGGATGATTGCTTTAAAGATTTACTGAGAAAATTATGCTCTTATATTACCAAACCCGCCCCCCCCCCCCAACCTCCCAACTATATGATGTGGAATAAGGGCTTGTGTAGCTTTATACATACACTTGCAATAGTAAGTCTGTAGATGTCTCAGTCTATGGTAGAACTCCCATAGTTGTCAACAGCTATGAATTTGAAGATTAGAGACAGCATGTAGATTCCTTCCCAATAAAGTACTTAAGCATGTGTGCAGTGTTAAGCATGTGAGTAGTCCCACAGATGTAAGTGAGACTATCCATGTGCTTAGCATTATGACCATGTGTAAGTGCTTTGCTGGATTTTCTTTAGTGAGACAGGCTTTTTCATTTTCTATTTTCCATGGAAGCAAGACTTTGAGCTTGTTAAATATATTTTTGTGTAACTAGGAGTAAAAGGAAAGTCCATTGTCACCATTTTTCGGTTTTGCTCGGGTTCTGATTGCTCTGAAAATGCTCATAATAATTACATGGGAGGCAGTGGGCAAAAGCTGTATCACTGCAGGCATTTTCATAGCAGAAGTTTGCGAGTGCTTTCCATTATTCTAAAAACACAGTCCAGATTTCTGATCATTTGGGAGCCATCTCTGTAGTTTTCCTTTCTTCAGATCAATCCATTTCTTTCTTCTGGAGATTGGAAAGCTTTTTGCTATAACAATTGCAGTTTTGTATCCCTCTGTGATAGTGTTGCAATCAAGTAGATGGAATTGCATTACTTTTGTTTGCAGTTTTTCCTCTTCATTTGCAAAAGTGGCTTTTGAAAGACATTGCCTTAACCAGGTAGAAGCCCATTTTTGTTTTCAGAAAATGTCGTGGTTTTAGCAATGAAATACAGTTTTATAGCAATGAGGCTTCTTGTACTCGGTGTACTACTGTATGGTCAATCAGCCACTGTAAGGTCAGTTTCCTTTAATCACTGGCAAGTCCCACTACTACTTTTTGCCATATAGATATGCATTTTTGAATCTGCTTTGTCTTTGATCTAATGATATTATGCATTTCCTGGTGATAGCATGAGAATTCTAGTGGACTTTTACTCATGAATAGAATTTAATCACATACATTTTATTTACTCTTTTCACACTGTTTTATAGAGTTAGAGAATAAGAAGTCACTCAATGAAGTTAATGCCAGAAAAATTTCAACCATATAAAAACACTTCTTCACACAGCATTTAGTCAGTCTGTGGAATATGCACAAGATTTTAGTGTCAGATGTTGCAACTGGGTAATTTTAAAATAAAAATAACTTTGTAGACATGTAAGCTAAGATAAGAGTAATCAAATGTATTGCTTCAGGGCACCATCTGGTTGCAGGAATCAGTTGGTCAGATGCATTGTGGGATTTTTGTCTTCCTCTGAGGCATTGAACCAATGCCAGAGGAAGGCCACTGGGCTTGATATGGCAAAATCCATTTCCTATATCCTTCTGCAGAAAGCATAAGAGCAACAGAAATATTGAGCATTAAACTAGATTAATTTATACTTAATGTTCCTCATTGCAGGAGTAGCCTTATTTTGTTTGTCAATAAATTGCCATGAACACCTATAGCACTATAAGTAATAATTATGAATGACAGCATCAAATAATGCATTCAGACTTCTCTTGAGTAAATAGAAGTGACTGTGTTTTAGAGAGATTTCTTTGTATTGCTTCCAAAAAATTACATTTCAATCTTTAGTTATGATGGCTGCTGTTAAACTATTTTATTGAAACCATTGCCACTGCAGCTGAGTGTCTCACAAATATTAGTAGACTAAGGTTCACAGCATCCCTGTGTGGTAGGAAAGTATAATTGTCATATAATAATGCCCCATTTTACTGATGGGTAAACATAGGTTTCCCTACTATCAATCCTGTGTCTTACCTCCAGTTTCATCCTCTCTCAGGATGCAGGCTGGTTGTCAAAGATGCTTTCTTTACAACATTTGCAGCAGAGCAATATGTTTTGCATACTAGAGGATATAATGAAATATTTCATTGATGATACTAATAATATTTGCACATGGTGAGTAAAGGATAGGTTCCCAGAGGGGAACTAGGGCTTTGAAATTGGGCATATATTCATATATATTGTATTATTCTATAAAGCAATTTTATTTTAACTAGAACAGTTTCAGTCATACTGTAACAGGGCACCGAACAACATTAAAAAGCCAAACTTTTAAAACCCCTTCTTAAAGGGAAAGCAGGCTGTGCAGTGTGGGGAAAGGGGAGGGGAAGCAATTGGGAGGAAGGAGCAGGGAATGTTGTTTATTATTATTATTATTTGTATTACCATAGTGCTTAGGAGCCCTAGTTTTGGTCAGGACCTCATTGTGCTAGGTGCTGTACAAACACAGAACAAAATGACAACCTTTGCCCCAAAGAGATTATACTCTAAGTATAAGACAAGAGACAACAGATGGATATAAACCAACAGGGAGTTACAAGGAAGCAATGAGACTATATCAACATGATAGGCTGTGATCTCAGCACATCTTTATACTAGCCATTGTCAAGTTTTTGTTTTTTTTTGTTGGCATAATGGGAAAGGAAAGTTTTAAGCAGGGATTTGAAGGAGGATAATCCATTAGTTTTGCAGGTGTTTATGGGGAAAGCCTCCCATTCATAAGAGGCAGCATGGAAGAACACAAAGGTGCTTGTTTGAAAACTTAACAAGTGGGCAATGCAGGCTGGCATCATTGGCTGATTGGAGGTGGGAGTCAACCTTTCAATACTGAATGAGAGATGTTAGGTAGGGTCAGACCTTGACAGTGAAGACAAGTAGCTTAGAATATGGCAAAGAAGAAGGAGGCAGTGGAGGGATGCAACGAGAGACGTGACATCGTCAAAGCGATGGGATGGGACAATGGTCTTTGCAGATCATGACCAGGGCTGGCACTTCCACTAGGCGACCCTAGGCGGTTGCCTAGGGCGGCAGGATGTGTGGGGGGTCGCATTTCACTGCCCTCTGCAGAATTTCGGCGGCAAGGGGCTTCTTCCGCTCTGGGTCTTCGGCGGCAATTCGGCGGCGGGTCCTTCACTCGCTCTGGGACCCGCCGCCGAAGTGCCCCGAAGACCCGGAGCGGAAGGACCCCCGCTGCCGAGAACGCAGCTTCAGAGGAGGAGCTGCCGCTGATTACTGTGGAGGAGCGCTGCCGCCTAGGGCGGCAAAAACCCTGGCGCTGCTCCTGATCACGATCAGAGCTTTGGCTCCACCCCCACTTCCGCCCCCTTTCACCCATCCTCCTAACACACCAGCCAGTGAATACCCAGCACAGTTTACTCCCTCCCTGGAACAGCAGGGAAACTGGGAGGGAGATTAAGATTCTCAGTCTTGCTCCCAGGCTGCTTTAGGGGCAGTAGAACAGATCAGATTATATTGTCACACTCTAGTCCTTAGCTAACTGTTGGCCCACTCTGGCTTATCAAATTAATAGTTATCTACTTTTTAAAATGTAAAAATGTTAAAAACCCTATTCTTAGTCGGAGTCATCTGAGAGACCAGAAAATCATGTCTTGGGAAACAGAAGTGTGTTTTCCCATCTACTGACTCATTCTTTTATTAATAAAGATCATTTACAATTTGTGAGTAATGGAAAAATATGTTGTTAAGAATGACTTAAACATATATTTAGGTGCCCTTTTCATCAGTCTGTTGGGTGTATTTTTATCTAATCCAAGGCTTTTGTGTAATAACTGGAGTTATATTCTGGCTGCATTTGGCAGTTACCTAAACTAAAATATATGTGAGATGTTTACTAGTATTTAAGCAGTGTTTGCCCAAATGTATGCCAGAGTTCTGATGTGAAATGCAGCTACCAGGAAGTAGAGTTTAAACCTTATATCAACAGAACACAGTATTCATCAACATAGTAATATCAGCCCAACAGAAAGAAGTCAGGTATTATTGGTGTTCTATTGAAAAACTGCATCAACAAGACTTTTCAGTCTTATGTCTTTGATAATGCCATTTCTGATATCTTAAAACCAGCTACTACCTTAACATCTTCTGTAGTTGGTACCACATTCCAAAGTGAGGTTTACTCTACTGGTACTGAAGATACTTAAATAGGAAGATAAGGAAAATCAATTTCAAATCCTACTCAGCTTCTGTATTTACTAGTTTGAAACTACAATAAACAGTGGCTTTAATGCATTGGATTCCTGAATGATAACTATTTCAAAAAAGAAGCAAAATTGTGTAACATAATACCATTTCCCATCTTTGAAAAAATGAAATATAACTATTTAGTGGTTTGTGCTTACAGTGTACAGAATAAATATGCTAGTTAGAGCAAGATTAGGTAGAAAATAAGATAAGAAAACTCTGAAGCGTTAAAACCATAATGTAGTATTAAAATGTAGATAATTCTCGGGAAAGTTCTGAATTTATGTCATTAATTATGCAGTTTCTGGTCACATAATGTAGACCTATACTGAAGACACAATTTACTCAGTAGTTTGCTGGTCCATGTCACTTATTCTGCCTTTTCTTTTGCTGTGGCAATTTGGAAGCTGTGCATTCCCAAGTACTATCTGAGTCACTCTCTGTGCACTGAGGAACTCAGGAATATAATTTCATGAAACTGAAAAAAGTCATGAACTGGAACCGTTTAGAGCATATTACACAAAATCCTTGGGTAAATATGAAGTAAGGCATTCATCATGATGTAACAACAACCACTGTAGAGTTAAGATTGCCACTGAATTTCCACAGTAAAACTGATTGTGCCCCCCTTCACCTAAAATCCACAAACAAAGAAATACTGGCCTGAAAATTGGTGGATTATATCAGAAGCTAAATTAAGCCGGAGGCTCTTGAAATAAGACACCTTAAATAGAGGTGTACACCAGAGTACAAAACATTCTCAAATTTTATTTGCCACCTTACAGAAGAAGCCGGGAGGAAGTGGGCGGAGACGGACAAGAAGGTAGATAGATGGAAGTAGATAAATCTAATGTACTGGATTCACTTCATCAAGATCTAATAGATATGACCAAAGATTAGAATTGACTAAACTTTAAGGGCTACACAATACAGATAAGGATTTATTAGTAAGATTTTAAATAGTAACATCAGACTGGATTGTAATTTTGGATGAGTTTAAAATAGCACAAAGTTGCGCTGAACATCTAAGCTTTCATTTAATAAAAGGCAGGGGGGAAATGTAGGCCTTAGCCAGATAGCAAAAATCCTTAAAATGTAAATTGAAGTTAATCAGTTAATCTCTCTAAAAATTAAGACACTCAAAAAGTGTAATTTAATAGAAAGTTTTTTCTAATACTTTTTTGGCAGATTTTAGTTTCAGAACAGAAAGTAGAAGACATTTAAAATTAATTTTATTGAATTCATCCATTTGACAGGGACCATTTCACGTAAGTGAAAAGTCAGGTAAGACTGATTTTATGATATTGCATTCTAAACTCTAAATTTTTTTTAGAAGCAAAGGTGTGTGTAAAGCAATTCTATTCTCTATCCTTGAGAAGCTGAAATTTAAGTAGCTAGTGTGATTGCCTTTTACACTGCCTCCTTTCTCTGCTTTGAGGTTCCTTACTCCCTTTTTGAGTCCCCCCACTAGCCCCAAGAACCTCAGGACCTTCTAGTGTGCTCACTTCCTATGCAACTTAGGTAGACTGTAGGAAGTGTGTTAGGCGATGGAAAATCATGGAGCTTGGAAGGGAAGGACATTGGTGAAGGTGGCTATAGGTGAGTCCAGTTGGGTGGGGAAAGTGGTGGAGGAGGGAGAGCAGCAGTAATGGGAATGGGAGCATGTGGATATAATGGAAAAGAGGAGCATAGGGTGGTGGTAGAGTGGGGTAATGCTCCCCTTTTGCAGGTCCTTTGGTGAATGCCTATGACCTTGGAAAGTTCTGCAGCACCCCACTGCCCTGCTGTGAGCCTCAGTGTGGTTATTGAACCAAGCCTCATTAGGTTTAGCAACAACAACTACCTTTAATGATTCAGACCCTTATTAGGCATGGCAGATCCTGACAAACTTAAATAGTGTCATCAGATCCCTGACAAGCCTAAACAGGATCATCGGGAGACAGCCTATTCTACTTATGTTCATCGGCTGGCCAGTGATGTCATTTTATTTTGGGAGCTTAGAAGCTTCCTAAGACTTTCAGGGAGACAGGAGGGTTTGGTTGAGCACTGGAAATCCCAGGCATGTGGGTCTGGGGAGGGACCCCCATCAATTTCCATGCAGGACAGCACAAGACTTCCACCAGCCACTCCAGTTTGTTTGGGGGTCTTGACAAGCTTCCTAATGCCAGCCAGGTTGAAGGGTTGGTAATGGGGGCACAATGAGCCCCTTCAGGATATTCTGTGGCTCGTACACTTACTCACATGGAGCTGTATTTCTGTGCACATCCTATTAGGGGACTGAATGTGGAGAAAGAGGAGAGTCACAGGAGGGGCATGAGCAACACCCTGATTGGCTGTTCCCCATAATCCTCTTGCTCTCCCCATTCTGTAGGCCATATAAGGCTACTACAAAGTGTGCACCCTCTAAAATCTGCAGGAGAGAAGCTTCACTCCTGCGTATCATGCAAGAATAGACCTTTGTGCCTGCAAATCTTATGAAGGAGGCATTCGTTAAATAGCCTGCTCCCACCTCCGAATAACATTTCCTGTTCCCCTCAGTCCTAGGTTAGAAATATTTTTAAAAAATTAGAAAACAGCCAGCCAAAAACTTTTGCTTTTGAGTTGAAGTTTCAGGTGATTTTAAGCATATACTATCTCATGAGCATTTGAGTTAAAAACAACCATTTGTTGTGTGTTTGTACAGCTCCTAGCACAATGGAGTCCTGGTTCATGACTAGGATTTCTAGGCACTCTGGTAATACAAATAATTAATCATATTAATAGTGATAGAAACTAGGAATTTAAAAATAAAGCTTTCACTACTTAAACAAGATGACTCTCACTCAACCAGCCACAACTTTAACTGCACCATTGGACTTAGAGCAACGTAGTAGTAGCCTAAAGAGGAAAATGTTATATAGGAGTTTTTAAAGTTAATCTTATAAAAATATGTCCAATGCAACCATATGTAAGTGAAAGTTTGAGGAGATAAGGCAATGTATGGAGGCCAATGACTATATGATTTATAATGGCACCATAGGAATCTCCTTAATGAATGCCTTTTCAAGATTGTTTGTTAATTTAGTTCTTAAAGGAGTTAACTGCAAGTGTGGTGTAAATAATTTCTTGGCTAATTTATACTTGTGTGTGTGGGCATGCACGCACTCGCTCATCATGGTTTGGAAATTGATGGAAGAATAAATGAGACCTCCAGATATTATGCCTTTTTGCTTTAGTGGTGTTAACTTGTGCATTTGTATTGTGTTAGCTTTGGCAGCTCAGCTCACTTGCATTGTGACTGCTGGAATAGAGGAAAGTTGTGGTTGCTCTTTGGGTGAGAGTCCATACCTTGTCTGAGAAGTGTAAATGTAATTTTTAATTTCCTTGCTTACTAATTTTTCTTTTTTAATTCAGACATTCAGGAAAGCTAATGAATTTACGCTTAAAGCACAGATATATACCACAATACCATTTTGTCAAAATTGTTAGTGGAGAATGTACTATTGTTTATAATGTGGTTACGGGCTCACTGGGCACCTTCTATGTACTACATACCTATGCACTGAACTGGAAACTTTTTAAAGTATGGGGAGTGCATCTGCTGGAGTGAAATCCTGATCTATTGAAGTCAGTGGCGATCTTGGGATGTGAGAATGGGTGCATCTGAGGAGATATGGGTTTAAGTGCAATCCTTCACATCAAAATGAGACGCTTATCAACATGCCCCACCTGTTTGGTCTGACTTCTGTTTCTGAGTAGAAGTAACTTGATGGCTGTGCAGCAGTGCTCTCTTTAATGCAGGTGTGGATTGCCTTAGATCCCTGTTATGCTCCTCATGCTTCATCTTGTGCTTATATGCACAGCTGTGTGCCTGTACTGTGCAGTTACTGTGCACGGCTGTGTGTGCCTGTACTGTGCAGTTACTGTGCACTGCTGTGTGCCTGTACTGTGCAGTTACGTGACAATGTGGTTTTTGCACATCCTTAGTTATGGGGTTATAACATTCTCATTCTGAGCCCAGCCTTTTTTCGTTTCATTGCTGTTGAGTAGTTAATACATATAGCTCTGTCACCATCTTAACACAAAACTAATCAAAGAAATATGATCTGAGAAAAAATGTAGCCTATGTAATAAAATCCTTGAAACAAACTTCCAGTGAGTAAATATAAACATTAAGATCAGATAAAAGTTTTTAAATGATCCCATCTCCAAAAGATTTTTCCATTTAATGTCTATGGTAAACAGAATTTCATCAAAGAAAATATGACTCTACTTACTCACTTTCCTGTCAGTTTCAGGAAAATCTCAGACTAAAGCAAATTTGCACTCTGATGGAATCCTACAAAACTATAATGATATTGAAATTTATGATACCTGTGTAAAGGAATATAGTTATTATCTTTAGTGTCTAAATCAACCAGTCTCATTTGTTTCCTACTAGTAAACCCTAAAAGTTACAATCAAAAGCTGGGTTTTTTTAAACTTTTCATTCTGCAGATCAAATCACAAGAGAGAGATCTTTCATGGGACATCCCTGCTCCCAACCCCCCCTTTCTCTTGCTTGGTTCTCAAAACATTTAGTTCTACAGATCACCACAAAGAATTCCCCAGGTCTCTTGTGGTCCATGGATATATGCTTATTTAAGGATAGTGCCTTGCCCTATTTAAAAATAACACTAAACTATCACATAGCACTTTTTGTTGGTAGACATCAAAGTGCTTTTCAGTGGAAGGTAAAGTTCATTAGAACTGGGAAAAATGAGATGTGGAGTGGTGAAGTGACTTGCTTAGGGTCACATGGGAGGTGACTGGCAGAGCCACTTTATTGTAATGAATTTCTCCTTCTCACAAGAGACATGGAATATTTTCCATCTGAACAGCTAGCAATAGAGTTATCAATCTCTAATTTAAATGTTTAAGTATATTTTCATATTAAATGATTGGTGTGCTTTTGACCAACATTTAGGTATTATATACGTCAGGTATCAGGGTTATAGGAGAGAATGAATGCCCTCCTAGTTTGCCAAACAAACATATTTTCTTCACTAATAGAAAGTCAAGACTAGATTTTTAAATAAATAGCATGATGATTTGGTATGAACAGCTGTATTTATTCAGCTGAAACAAAAATATTTTTTTCATTTCAGTGCTTACCATTAAGTCTTCATTTAGTGTGCTATTTCATACCATTGTGCTGACTTACTGTTGTTTGAAACAAATGAGATTCTCACCTCTGAGCTATATCAGTAACAGGTTCTAAATGTAGCTAGATTCCAAAGATTAACATACAAGATACATGAGCAAGCTCTTGCTGACCTATACAGTACTTGCATTGTAATAGGTCATATTTCAGCTCCTGTGTTTTTGATAAATAGCTTGGCTCTAAAAGCTCTGTCCAAGGTTCTGAAATCTCTTATGATGTATGAGCATGTCTAGCTGATAAATTCTGATGCCAGCCTGTGCGTGATAGTGATTCATCAGGTTTGTAAAATTTGTGTTCAGCAAAACATTGAATTTATAAAGATCCAAATTTGGGATATTTTAAAATTAGTACTGGCATGTTCTCCTTTCTAGTTTTAAACAACTTTCTGAAAATAGCTTGCACATGGTCAGAAACAACTAGGATTTAATCAGAAAGTGTCAACTTTAACTTGAAAGCAAGTTATTCATTAGTAATATATCAAATGAGATGATTTTCTGTATTAGGAATGCTTACAGGCCAATGGCATTATGCAGCAGGCCATGAATAAGTGGAAATGTTAAATGTCTGTTTGCAAGTGGACACACACAAAAATGAACATGAAAGCACTGGAGAATTTCAAAGTTAGGGTTCTGACCTACACAAATGCTGCCAATAATTCCAGAGAAATGTTTATTTCAGATGAGTTAGGAAAGATAAAATCTATTAAAGTATTTGATTACAATACTTTAAAATATTAAAGCATAGTAAAAACCAAAATGCTTTTTGTCCTATTTTTTGTTTCATATGCAAAATACTTACATGTTATTTTAATAATTTTTAATTCTCTAAATGTACACTTTTCATTCCCTAAATGGAAACTCCATTTTTCCTTCTGACTTAGTTCTCTGTATTTGTATACACAACCACTAACTGGAGTAAGGTAGCAATTTTGCTGATAGCTTCTTCATCTGTCTTCTACCACCTGGATGTCAACACTCCTTTAGCATGTCATACTTCAGTTTTGGACTACTTTTTCCACTGAATCCAGGAATAGTCAGATTTACTCCAACAGAATTAGGATTTAAATTTAGAGTCAGCAACAGTGTCCATTTGCTGTTTCAAGGCCCAGCCTTACTCCCAATGAATACAAGGGGAATTTTGCCGTGAAGGTCATTGTGAGTGGGATCAAGCATTCATTTTATTTCAGAACATCATTCAGTTATTTGCATGTCACATCTTCAAAGCTGGAGAGATTAATAAACCCTTTATTGGCGATGGTTGCTGTTGTATCAGAACAGAATTCTGATCCCACAGAGAGATCCTAAATGTCGACAGTTCTGTTAAAAATTGTGCGAGTCTGTGTACCAAGCAACATAAACATTAGACACTGTTAATCATTAAATTGGCCTTTTTATTGCAGCCAAAGTATTGGATTTACATTATTTGAGTCTAATAATTAAATCCAATCTTCAGACACCAAGTAAAAAAATAAATCTAATTCGCTGACAGCAGTAGGTCCCTGTTTGTTTCTCCTTGAAGATGAAGAGGGGTGTGTGTGTGTGTGTGTGTCTGTGTGTATTTTAATGACCAACAGGTAAATATATATAGTTATTACTTCTTAGCCGTATGGATAACTACTTTATATTAGTATTTATTGTGTTGTTTATTTCAGTTATACAGCCTAAAACCCAGCAAAAATTGCCTATGCAGTCAAACCTGCATTTCAACTGGAAAATATATAAAGAGATTTATAGAGAGAGATTTTATAAGACATTAAAATGAATTTGTTTATTGTCAAAGAGGAGCCCCCAGACGGATTCTCTTTTTTTAAGAAACAAACAAGGCAAAAACTCTTTTGATTTTAATCAAAAATGTATTTTTCCTCATAAAAAATGTTTCACATACTCACTGTGTCTACTCTACAGAATTTGTCCATTTCATTACACCACGTGTCAATTCTAGTTTATCTGGTCATTGCAAAAACACGCTGCTAGTGTGTGTAATACAGCACAGGAGGAGGTATTGCTCAGTTCTACTATTACTTAATTAAAAAAAAATACAGAAAATGTTCTTGGCTACTTGCACTGTATTCCAGACTGAAAAGTCACATGGAAGTTCTAAAAAATGGAGTAATTGTATTTGGTTGGACCAATACCCTTAGAAGCCAGTTAGTTAAAAATCCTTTTTATGCGGAATCAGTACATATTCCCATTTGTCAACACCAGCAGCAATGCCCAGACTTCTGATTTCTAAAGAGTAATACTTTTTTTTGCCTTTTTATTTAGCACAACTGCAGTCTTGTGCTTTTCCAACATTGGTGTTTACACTGGTGTTTCATGACATATTCGTTGGTACTCCTATCACAGTTGCTTTTACTTCCAGTGATGTGCTTTTCTCTTTGCCGGTGTCCCAAAGACTGATAAGAGGAGGATAAAGCTCATTGAGTGAAAAGGATTGTTTCTTCAGGTAATTCCTTAAATAGCTGTGTCCTGCATCGCAGTTAATTTCTTGTGAGATGCAACTGTAGAGATATATCACACAGATGACTCCCAAGAGAACTCCAAGGCAGGCAAGGAATTCTATTATGTTGGTCTTTTCATAATCTTTCACTGCAAGGTCCAATCCTTTTGTGGTGACATTGACACATTGTTTTTTATTCTGCTGGTAGATGGTGGGAATGTCTATACAAATTTCATATTCAGTTGACGGATTTAGATGAGTAAGATTATATACCTTTATATCAGATGGAATTCGAACACTCTGTGCAGCCTGAGAGTTTTCGGTCTTCTGAAATGCAGTCCATCTAATGCTGGATTTCAGAATTTTAGATCTTGCTTTCCAAGACACCAGAATCGAATTAGATTGCACTTCTTTTATTTTAATATTCAAAGATCCATTGCTGTCTTGGGGGAAGGAACCATCCACTTTAATCATAACTGATTTTAAATCTGCTCCAACTAGGTTAGTTGCTATGCATGTATATAGTCCACTTTCTTTTTGTGTAACATCACTTATGTCTAATGTTCCTTCAGAATGGACAAAGTATTTATCAATAACCGTATTAGGCAAAAGTTTGTGACCTGATGGTGTTATCCAGTATATTTCAGGTTCTGGTTCTGCTGTTGCTCTGCAGTGTAAGGAAACATAGCTGCCAGTTTCTAAATCCAGAGTTGAGGGAAAACTTTCAGGCGCTATCAGTGGGAGGCAGATTTCCATCATTTCCCTAAAGTGTACCTGCCTCACGTTCTGGCCTTGAAATTCTGGAGGATCCACACAAAATAATGAATCTGGCTCCATGAATCGAATGTTGGTTTTATTCATGTTAATCCAGCGGATGACACAGTCACATCTGATTGGATTGCTGTGTATACTGACTTCCTTGAGGTTAGGTAAAGAGTCTATTGTATTACGGTACAGGGCACTAAGTGCATTACTATTGAGCATGAGTGATTCTAGCTTGGGAAGTTTATGGAAAGCATTTGGATGGATGTATGATAATCTGGGGTTATTGGTAGCTTCTATTTTTCTTAAATCTGGCAAGTTGTCAACAGCAAGACTATCTATAGAAATTAGTTCAGGCATGTTATTAATTCCCAATTCTTTTAGGTGCAGCATATTGCTAAAATCTCCTCTTCGTATTCTGTTAATAGGATTCTTATTTAGATCCAAAAATTTGAGATTTGTAACCTTTTGAAGAGCAACATGGGGCACTTTAACAAATCTATTGTCATAAAATGAGATGCTTTCTAAATTGTCAAGGCCAACCAAAGCATTATCAGGTATTTGAGTGAGATTTATGCCTGCTAAAACCAGGCTGCGCAGATTGATAAGAGGCTTAAAGTTCATTTCTTCAATTTTGATGATCGGATTTTCTCCAATCATGAGAATCTCAAGGTTAGGAATAGCTTCAAACCACTTACTGTTGATCATCTGTAGGCTATTTGAATTGAGATGAAGTCTGAGAAGATTATTAAGGCCTATAAAAGCTCCTGATGCAATTGTGGAAAGCAAGTTGTGATTAATGTAGAGTTCTTGTAAATTGTTCAGTCCAGACAGACATTCTTCAGGCAGCTCAGTAAGTTTGTTTTCCTCAAGGTACACCGAAAGAAGCTGTGGCATCTTTCTAAGGTTAATACTGATCACTGAGGATAAATTGTTTTGAGATAAATCAAGACCAGTAAGGTTCACTGGGAAGTCTACTGAGTGTTCAATTTTTGCAATGTTGTTTGTCTGTAGAAGTAGAACCTGTGTGTCAGCAGGCAGTCTCGTTGGGAAATTAACAAGGCCTAAATCATTACAGTCCACTGTTGGAGCTTCCATGTATATGGATCTTGGGGTAAACCAAGGTCTGATCTCACAGGTACATGACTGAGGGCAGTCTACCTTTTTATCTACAGCTTGTACAAATGCAGTGATAGCTAGGCCAAGTAGAAAATGAATTTTGAGTGGCATGTCCTTCATTTTAGCTCAAGTCTTCAGAAAAGTAATGGGCCCTTCAGGATACCACAGATGCAGTTTTTAACTTCAGTAAGAGCTGGTCACTTGATAAAACAAATACTTGCATTTGTCAAATGATGAATGCCAAAGAAGCACAAAGACTTTCTTCCTGAAAATAAGTGATAACTTCGTAACCACCTTGTCCAATGATAACAGGCATGTTGTGGACATGAAGGTCACTGTCTCCTTGATGCCATAAAACTGATAAGATTTGTGATGATGAAGCATGTATAGATGGTCGTAGACAATTAAGCAATTCATTTATTTACTAGTATTAACTTCAGATCCCATGATTGATTAGTGTTGGCAGAAATGACAGGATGACCTAAAATATAAGAAGAGGAAATAATTAGTATGAAAAAACTATAAGGCTATAAAATAATTTAGCCATCTCTCTATAATATTAATTATTGCATGTAAGAAAAGAAAATGGCTGTGGTTTCTGGAGTATTGCAGTGGCATCTGTTCAGCATAAATAAAGTTAATATAGTAATATAGCAAGCTGAAGATCCAAAGAATAATAAACAAAATATATCACTAAGGTTTTTCCACATATTTCAGGCTACTTTAGAATATTTTTCTTTCCTGCTATCACTAAAAGCACATTCTGCTATATTGGCTTTGAAAACCTAACCACTGAGCTAATTTTTGCAGAGTATGAATTTTTACTCTTTGAACACAGAGTTTATAAATATAAAGAACATAATGTATATGTAATCAAGGAAAAAGGAACAGTTGCATTAATATACACCCAAAATGAGTGAATCCTGAGACCTGCCCATGAGATATTTATACAGTAATATACAAAATTGATAATCCCCAGGTTTTATCTTTTCCTAATTCCTTTTATAGCTGCTATTCTGGGAGCAAGCTTGAATTTTTAAAGATGTCATTGGAGGGGAAAGTGTACCTTGTAATAAATTGTTTGTC
This sequence comes from Emys orbicularis, assembly GCF_028017835.1. NCBI lineage: Eukaryota > Metazoa > Chordata > Testudines > Emydidae > Emys > Emys orbicularis. Next base: position 54,602,332 of record NC_088683.1, read on the forward strand.
ATATTGGGAAATTCTAATTACTGCCTGTCTTATTTTTACTTGAAAAATCTTACATTGCATTAGGATAACAAAGGGAAAGCGCCTTTATTGCAGTCAGGAAAAAAAAGGCACACTTAGCTGATAATGCTTTCAACTCAGAGTCTGAGCTCCTCCATTAAGGTGCCGAGTCTCCACAGTCCTCACTGACTTCAGTGGGTACTGAGGGCTCTCACTGCCTTCTGAGATGTGCTAATCATCTTGTAGAATCATATTTTAAAATATATCCTGTCAGCAGATGTATGGTAGCTCTTTCCCTCTTAAAGAAACTGCTTTGAGCACATTCAAAACTATATTGTGAGAAAGTTTTGATGTCTTTATGCATGAAATGGGACACACTACTGCATTTATTTTAAAATAGCAGACTGTGTACCAAAGCTCACCATACAGTGTGTGTCTGTGGAATCAACCATACTTTATACATTTATTTCTCACTTTGCCTTTTACTTCTAGTATTAAAATTCACAGTGGCATAGTTTACAAACATTAAGGTAAGGTCAATGCTTCATTGATATTGATAAATGCATTTTGAAATGTCACTGGTATGGACAGATGGAAACACTACACACTTGGCAAAAGGTTCCTGTCTTCAGAGATGTAAAGCATATAAAATCTGAACTAGCATCTGATTTGGCTGTTTTCCCGCTATTTGTTGGCACTAAGTCCTTATCTATAAAACTGACTTACACATTACAGATAACTAGTATGTGTTCTGCTAGTGATAAAAGCTATCTCAAATTAAAATTGCTGAAGTAAGCAAGAGAGGCATATTGCGGTTTCTCCATCCTTTCCTTTTTCTGCTTTAGAAGGAATGCCTATTGATCTTGTGTCCAATCCACTTACTTAAGTTCTAAGTTAATACCTATATTATCCTTGTTTTAAAATATTTGCCTTCTGTTTCTTATTTGCATCTTATCCATTCAATACTGTATATAATTTTAGTTGCTTGCATTAACAAATATATGTGATTTGGTTTTTTTGTGGTACAATGGTGTCTCTTAAAAAGTTGTCAGTTTTATTTAAGATAAATAGATAAGGTTGCTTTAGTATCTTCAGCATCCTCTTCAACTTCCTCACACTTACTCCAGCAAATACCTTGATTACTGTAAATACCATGGTTAAATAAGTGCAAATAATTAATTATCTAAGACATTTGCCAAGTTTTTGAGGTCTGCTCTTTTAATACATGTAAAGTTTTTTCATCACTTAACTTTACAATATAACTATATTAATAAAATGAACAGAAAATGTGTGAGCTAAACATATAGAAAACAGTCTGCTGTTTTGCAGTTTTATACTACATTTTACGGCAATGGTTCAGATCATCCTGAAATGCAAAGAAACACAGGTACAAAATAAAATAATCAAAATATAATCTGTTCCTTCATTTCTTGAAATGAGGTAAACGTTAGATTTACAAAGAAATAAACATATGGCTGGTCAGTTAGTTCTTGTAACTATGGGCTTATCTAGATGGAGAGTTAGCGTGCGAAAAGCTGGGTAGTTAAATATACAGTACACCAGCATGCCACAAACGAAGTCTCCATGTGGACCCTGCTACTGCGCACTGCCTAGGCAAATCCTCACATTACTAATTTATAGTCTGGAAGCATAATGGAATAAAATCTCATTCTTTGGGCAAGTTAGTGACAGAAAGGTAAAGGAGATATCATTTGATTCATAAAAATCTACAGAATCATAATTTCAATGGTGTGACCCTCTGTGGCATGATAGGGGGTGGCACTGCCCACTCCCTCTCCAGCTCCAGCTCTTCTGGTTGGTGGAAATTTTGATAATACAATGTTGTCGGAAATGTGTTGAGTTAGGGCTTTTGAATGACACAGTTCTCCCACGAGCACCATGGTATAAAACATGACAAACCTAAAACAAGTACGTAGATATATATTAGAGAAAATGTTTAAAAATGAACACTTTTAATTATACTTTAACATAGGGATGCATTGCCCACTTAAAAAAAAAAGACATTGATCTTTGGAAATCTTCAAGAAGACACCTAACCTCGTAGGATTGAAAACATTTATTCATCAAAGTCATCATCAGTGTTGTTTCCAGCTAGGGCACCACTGCTAGACATGTTGTCACACTGATCCTCATCCATGCCACACTTGCACATCTTCATGCAAGGCGGGCTGCTGGCCAAATATTTGTAGAGTGGTAAGCATCAGGTTTTTGCACAAGAGCATTTTATTAACTGAAGGATTGTTTAAGGAGTGATGGTATTTCACACATAATAGCTATGATCAATCCATCCTGCAAGACCCTTCCATACCCTAGGGACAGGGGGAGTAGTTTTGGATGTGCTTGATCATCTGGAGACACTATATTGCTTGATAATTTGCCCTCCTGATAGCAGGTATAAATGCACCCTTTACCAGTGGCAGTTTTTCTCCAGATACTTCTTGGAAAACATCCACCAAAGTAGCTCTACAAGTGTCATAATATTGGTCTTCAAATGGTAAACTTGGCATATGAATGCCTCCAGTGCATTTATTACCTCATCAGTGTCTGTCTCAGCTATTCCAAGCACCTTCAGAACAAGGAGAGAATCTTCGGAGGCTGAATCAAAGGCCTTCCAGTAAGATAACTTCCTTCCATTAGTGTCACATCTTGACAGGGCATGGAAACCTGGTAGTGCTTTGAATGGTCCAAGTGATAGGAACACATCTCTGAGGAATATAAAATGATTCAGTTCCCCAGCAGCAGGCACTACAACAGAATATTAATGAAGTCTTGGGTAGTGTCTAGCACTGGAACATCTATGTCTTGTGAAAAGATCTAGAGTTTAGTAGCACCTTTCTTTGTGGCAATGATGGCATGCAAGATAATTTTAGTGTCAGCTCCTCTTGGGAATTATGAAGAAACTCCACTTACCAGTGAGAGGTAGCAGCTTCATTATGCCATGCAACAATGAAATTCCGTGAGCAATTTTTCTCACGTTGGAGCTTTTTCCTTCAATGTATGCAATTAACTAGTCCTACATTGGAGTATCAGACAGTGACTTCTTAATTGTGACACTGGAGATGTTCATGGAGTCAATGATTTTGTACAGGACAGGTGCAATACCATGGAATCTCTTCTTTTTGGTAACATTTTTAATTGATTCCTCTGCATACATGTCAAACACAAGGTAGACTTTGTCATTGGTCCCGTATTTTCTCTGTAGCCTCATAATGAAGTGTTCAGCCAAGTCTTGGCAGGTATTAACATTTTCTGGTTTCTCAAGAGCTCGTACCTCAAGTGTACCATTTATGATTGCTACACTGAAAGGCCTCTGCTGGCATAAGTTACCCTCATGCATCAGGTGCTGGATTAACAAAAGTATGCATGTGAATTAGTTTTCTTTTGGCCTGGAACATAGGCATTGTTCCATTGCATTGGAATATCAATTGTTTCCATGGATAACTTGTACTTTCTCAAAGTCTCACGTAGAGCAACATCATGCTGAGATCTCAACCTGACCAGGAGAAGAACAAACAATGACCAGTCTGTGGTTAGCTCTGTAATTGTTCCTGCTACCTTCACTCTGACATTCTTCTTTGCACTTGAGCACAACTTTAGTATATTCTTTTTGATTGGAGCCCATAGATTGATGGAGCTTTGTATAATTCTTTGAGTTTTGAAGGCTTCATATAAGTCATGACCCAAAGTAGCCATTTGACTGACAATTTTAGCTAGCTCGTCACTGAAGACTGCTTTCGTCATGATATTCATGAGCTCCAGTCCATCATACATGAATGGGTTGTCAGTGCAAGTAAGCTCATCCTCTAGCTTTAAAATTGCCTCTTTTTGGCATTTAATAAACATAGTGAGTCTAGATGGTGCTTGATTACTTCTGGGGAAGTCATCCCAGCCATACTTAATGTTTTGTTTGAAATTAGTGTTCTGGGGTTGTCAGGAAAAGTCGGGAGAGAGTATTTGGAAGCTGTGTAATGGCCTTCAACCCCCCCTTCCCCCCAATGACTTTCATTGCTCTGTTCTCATATTCTAGGGATTTGTATGAATGAAGAGCACAGAAGGGAACTGGCAACCTTTTGACAACCCATTTTCCTTTTCAAAAGGAAAGAGTCAGACTTTTATTTCAGTGAGTTACTAGCCAATCATCACAGAATAATTGGTTAAATCTAAAGCTAAAAATTATTTTCAAAGCAAAAGAATTCTTCCAGCTGGCACGTGTCCTGGCATCTTCAACATTTTCCTGATGCTTGATGTAATTCCTCTCCAACCTTGCCAAATTCATTTTATAGGTATATATCTTATAGCTTGTAGCCACTACATTGCTTGATAAATTGCCATTGGTAAATGCACCCCTTGTCAATGGCAGTTTTTCTCTGTTTGTCTGCTTCTTGGAAAACATCTGCCAACGTACGGTAAGGTGCTACTAATCATTGTCTAAAACCAGGTTCTCTGCTCTAGTATTCTCCAAAGATCCAATTACTAGTCAATACTCTTTGTGTCCCCATTGATGCCTAAAAATGACTAAGATCAAAGTAAAAATAAGGACTTTGTAACAAATTACTTTGGGATTGTAATTCATTGTTTGGTAATGTATGTAATGTAATTCTGTGCATACTGTTTGCAGATGGATTCCAGTAATTTCTGGCTGGATGCTGACATCTTAACCAGTGCCTCATTACAACTCTTTTGTTATTATAAATAAAGCTGATAATCAGTACCACTGAACTGCTTCTTCTTTTTTTTTTTTTTTTTTTGCCAATGATGGCAAACCAACTTGAAGCACTCCTTCCATTTATCTGTAACATTAAAAAAATTAATAAAGTACTATATTCTAAGTATTAGCTGATAACACACTGTCAATTGAGGGCCACAATTTAACTTTGCAAGGGCTGCATGTTTGACATGCTTGTGTTAAAAATCAACTTTTTAAAAATTATACTTTAAAACATTTTCTCAAAGATATATTTACATAATTGTTCTAGGTTTGTCATGTTTAGCACTATTGTGTTTGTGGGAGGAAAGAGCTTTTGAATGAAGCCCAACTTGACTCATTTCAATTGACATTATATTATCAAAATTTCTATCAACCAGAGGAGTTGGGAGCCGGGAGTGGGAGGGAGCGAGTTCCCCCCATCATGCTGCAGAGGGTAACACCATTGAAATTATGATTCTGTTGATTTTTACAAATCAAATGACACCTCCCTTACCTTTCTCTCATTAACTTGCCCATGGCATTATACCTACTCCCAGACTGTTAGGTCCCAATCCTGCACGCTGATCCTTGCATGCAAACCCCTGTTTCTGTGTGCTGCCCCATTTACTAATGGTCCATCTGCAGGGATCAGTTTGCAGTGCCACATCCTTATAACCAAACTATGCACAGACACAACTCCCTATGTTAAAAGCAAGGTTAAAATGATGGGGCCAATCCTAAAGTCCCTGCTTGGGCAAACTTCCCATTGATTTCTGGTATTCTACTTAGGGTATTTTATTACAATAATTTCTGTGGAATACACTAGCAGTGCTACATCAGTGCAGCTGCACCACTGCAGCGCATCTGGTGAAGATGCTCTATGCTGACGGGAGAGAGCTCTCCCGTCGGCATAATTACTTCACCTCTGCGAGAGGTAGTAGCTATGTCGGTGAGAGAGCATCTCCCAATGACATAGTGCTGTCCACACCAGCGCTTAGGTTGGTGTCACTTGTGTCACTTGTGGGGGTGGCTTTTTCACACCCCTGAGCAACGTAAGTTATATTGCCATAAGCAGTAGTGTAGACCTGCCCTAAGTGACCTCAGAACTGGGCCAAATCAGTGCTGTTGATAATCATTGAGTCAAGCCAAAGTTCATTCATTTCCGCCAAAGGTAATTATACTCCTACCGTTAGTGTAGGTGATAAAATTAAAAAACAAGATACAAACTAGGGGGACTAGATTTTACTCTTATCTTTTGTATGGCTAATTCTTTAACTTGTCATTTGAAAGCAACTATTGTGTTTTAGCATTTGTTTGTTTGTTCCACGTGTTGTTACAAACAGCTCTATCACTTGTATATGAATTGCAGGAAATCTAATTGACATTGTTCCACTAGAGTCTGACACAACTGATTGATTTCTAAAAACCTGTGTGGGAGGTAAGCCAAGGACTAGTTTCTTTGTTGTGATTCAGTGAAGAGTACAAATTCAAGTACCACTTTCCTTTGGTCTGTCTGAGAAAGTCTTAAAAATGTTTGTTTCCTTTAGTAACACTTACAGTTGCTTTTAAAATATACACTCATCCCTATACTCAGGCCAAGCAAGCACTCAGTAAAACAATCTTTTTGTCGATAGCTTATTTGAACTTTTTACACTAGATAGTTAATTGCTCTATACTGGGGTTAAAAAGGCAATGGTATGAATACCGTGATTGAGGATGTCAAAGGAGCCTAAGTGAGTATGGCACCCAGCTTTCACTGAGATTTAATGGGTTGGGCACCTAGACCACTCAGACTCCTTTGAAACTCCCAGCCAAAGTGAGTTAGGCGCCCAACTCCCATTGGAATTCAGTGGGAGTTGGGGGTCTAACTCACTTAGACTTTTATGAAAAACCCAGCCATATCTGGAAGGGGGAACCAAAAACCTCTTTGTGTTTTATTATAAATATGAATACTTTTCATTTAGAGTAGGTAAATCTTTCGCCTGAGGATCACCACTCTCTTTGCAGACATCAGTTCAGACTCACTTAGGATAAGTGGTGTTATTCCTTTTGTACAGTAGAGGACATTGAGGCACAGAAAGATTGTTCTCTAACCAAAGTCCAACAGGACACCTGTGGCAGAGTCAAGGAAAGTACCTAAAACACTTGACTTTCAGCCCTGAGTCTTAACCACAAAACTCATCCTTAGCAGATACCATGTTTCATTTTAAAAGGCATGAGGTTTTGGTTTTGAATAATGTTACAATTTCGACAGCTTTGAAAATGTTCCTGGGCAATTTCTGTATCTGAAATTGAGTTATTATTTATTACTAATATCATATTAAATATTTTATCTAGCACTATGCGTGTGCAGGGTGTTTTACTTAGTGGCCATCCTGGAAACCCTTGTGCACATATTTAACTTTATGCACATGAGCAGCTCCATTAACTTCAGGGTTTGCACAATCAGAATCATAATGTCTAGGACATGGTCACTGCCCCAAAGAGCCTACTGACTGACATCTAGCTTCTGCAACGATTTACATTCATGCTTTGCTTTTAATACATGAGTAGTCAGCTTGATTTTAGAAGGATTATTTGCATGCGTCAAGTTAAGCCTGTGTATACACTTTTGCAGGATTGAGCCTTGATTAACCATGAGAAGAGAAGATGCTGAGGTGATAACATGGGAGGGGGAAGGAAATAGATAATGTACAAAACAAGACTTCAGGGGCGTTTGGGTGGTAAAGTGTGTGTCAGATTAGTGGGTTTTTTTTAAATATAATTACATTTTTATGTATGACTTCAGCATACCATACTAAATGGGAGAGCAGCAAATCCCTGGATTCCTAATGTAGATTTTTTGGTGCCATACCATGAAACCAAACCACAGAATCAAGTTGTACAGCATTCATGCATTATGTATAAAATTATATGTAAAAGTTTAAATGTTTCTTACTCTGGCCACTGTGAACTTTCCTTATGTCAACTGGTTGTATTGATTTTTTGGGATTGGGGGGTTGGGTGTGATTATTTTCTAACCATGAACAGAGGTATACAAGGCACTTCAAAGTCAGAAGTCACCTGCAATTTGCTGTTTAAAAAATTAACCTGCATATAAATTGATATTTTGCATTCAACATTAGAGTGTGCAAATTTCATTTTCCTTTAAAAAATGACGGCTTACTGCATTATGTGTTTATATTGGAAAGTAAATACTCTGTAAGGCTTCATTTTTAATGATAAAAAAATATGCAGCCTCTTTAATGTTGTATGCAAAATATTACTCTGTGTGTGTGTGTGTGTGTGTGTGTGTGAGAGAGAGAGATTATTTATGCTTCATGTACCTACTCAAGGTTTATATTGCATATGCAGTATTGGATGAACTATGAAAATAGATACCCAGGTATACTGGGAGATTTCTTGTGAAAGCTAATATGCCTCTGGCAAAGAGATTATCCAGTACTACTATCTGTCAACTAAAACTCATATACTGAGGAATTATCAGGTTTGTCATTTTCTTGCTGTAGTGCAGTTAGATGCTTCCTGCTTAATACAAATTTATTAGATATGTAGATGATTTTATTCTAAGGTAACAGTCTCCTGAACACCTTGACCGGTATTCCCTGTCTCCATTAAACATTGCCAATAATAGTAAACAAAGGGTACTCCCCCCCACTCCAATTCCAATAAAAATTCCAAACCAAAATTTTCCTACTTAAAATTATCATTTTTTGGTATTAATTACTTCTGGTTTTTTTGAAGCTGAAATACTTTGATAAATTAGATCTTTGTGCAGCCCAATCTGGAGTTTTTGTGGGAATTATCCACAAGGCCTCGCTTAGTTTTATTCAAGCCATAGTCACACAAAACTGCCATTTCAACAGGAGTTTTTCCTGAATAAGGACTGAATAAAAACTGAGCAAAGGCTTTTGGATTTGTCCCTAATAGAAATTGATAAATTTTAAATTTGCAATTTTAAAAGTAGTAATAAGAAATACAAAGAGAAACCAAAGGGCTAGGAGAATTTGTCCTATTCCCTTGAACAATGTATATGGCATTTGCTAAATTTCTTAAAAACACACTCATTCAAGTAGTGCTGCTTCATCAACATTTAATTTAAATGAAAAATTACACAGTTCTATTAAGTAGGAATTTTGTCGTGATAGCTTTTTGTTTATGAGCTAGTGAAGATCTCTCATGTCTTTTATGTTATAAAGAATGCTTAATGCAAGTGAATAGAGTAATCAGTAACTGTTCCTTTAGTGTGTATACAACATTTTCTCATCTAATTCAGTACAGACATATAAGAATCCAAAACAGAGGCCTCCATGATGTCTGCTGCTATTTGCCTAAACCTCTAAGTATTACTGATAATTTTAATACTGTCTTTATTTACTTAGGAATCTAACTTGAACCTGTTCCAAATCTTTATGGGCAGGTTTCTTATCCTTTTTGGAAGTCCTTTACCACTCGTTGAAATCCACCCAGACTCCTCTATTATATATTATAGTGATGTCTGTTGTTTTTGAAACAAATAAGAACATAAGAACATTGTTGGTTTTTTTTAAAAGTTGGTAAATTCCAGGTTCTGACTTCAAATGGTTCATTTGTGAAACTAGAGTTTGCAGTGCTCAGTATTTACTTAAGTTGTGGGGTGCAAAGCAGACAGCAAAACCCTTTGTATTCAGCAGATTGATATACATAAGAACATAAGAATACATTCAGTACTCTTTGAAATGGTGTGACCCTTTTCAGACTAATTATCTGTCCTGTGGGCAATGATTGCTATGCCTTAATTAGGTTTGTTTCCCTTTCAGTCATTGATTCACAAGGGGGCGTTACCATTGATTGAGCTGGGAAAGACATTCAGGGAATAGATAAACTGAAAATCGTTTCTCATCACTGGAGCAACGGACAGCTCAGAACCAAGTCAGAGTGGACAGAAAGGAAAAGAAGCACGTCAGGCTTTGGCAATCTTTCTTTTCCACTTCAGCAGTTAGAGAGACAGTGATAAAAAGTAAAAATGCAGCAGTTACACTAATATGCCCTGTTGGCAATAAGGCAAACATTTCAATTCACAAGGACCAATTTCGAGGTGGCAAGCATTTTCAAAACACAGCTGTTTATACAAAGCTACCTTTCAGATATGTCCATTGAAAGAGGCATTTCTCAATTCCTGCCATTACAAACATTTTCAGTTGTTTCACTGGACAACAATTCTGAACGTGTCACTAAACCAGAAACAAGGGAATGGAAGATTTTGTACCTTGCTTTATTATAATTATAGCACTACGCAAAGTTTAATTTTTCTAATAAAAAGTGGAAAAGTTATGCATGTCTGAGCTGTGATAGATGGAATTTTGCACATGTTCAATTGCTGAGAATATGTGCTTCTTCCTTATTTTTCCTTTTGAACACACAATACACACTTTCTTTAGGTATATTTCTTGTTATTAATATTATAAGAAAAATTAAGACTAGAGAAGTATTGTTAACCTTTTTATTTTCAACTAAAATCCCTATTTATTTGATACATTTGAAGAATTATATGTGGTGCAAGAATGTGATTTTAACATACAAAGTGGAACAGGGATTTTTGTGATGCGCTAAGATAAGTGATGCAGTTTCAGGGTAAACCAGCAAAAGACATTTTATTCAAACAGATATTTTTTAATAGGCCTTGATTTCAACCTAACTACATTGTATTGCTTTCTTTCCTTCTCCAGGGTTGGACGTGGGAATAGTTTGTGTAGAATCCTGCTTCTTTTTATGGCTGTAGGCATCTCATGCACTTTAGATTTCCTTTAATCTAAAAATAAAGATAGTTTCTGGAAAACAGATGTATAGGAATTTACAGTTTTAAAGAGGCCTACAGTTTCTTTTCTGTTAGTTGGATCCGATTCACGAATGTGTTGACCTTCACTGTATGCTGGACTAAATCAACCGATATCTGTGGACAGGCATAGAACTAGAATAAGGCAATGGTATATCAGGAACCTATATCAGAAATTATGTCCATTCACTTAGGATTTCTTGTAGTGTTTTGAAAAGTATTATAGTAAATAAAATGTATAGCAGTGGAAAATAAAGTAACTCAAGTAGTAGAAATAACATGATATTCGTATCCTGTATTAGAAATGAAGCAGAGTGACATGCAGTGTACATGAACGTTTACATATCTCAGAGAATTGATTGCATGTGTTCTGTTGGAAAAACATTCCAAAAGACTTGGATAAGCAGTTGATAAAAGACCTTTCTTAAGTAGTTGAGGAGCTTTAATATGGAACTTCCTCTACCTCACTTATTTTGAAGTAGGTTGCCAGTGGCTGGTAAAAGCTGGACCAGGTAAGTGGCAATTAGCCATGTGGGCACTTGCCTGCAGGAAGCAGGTAGGGTAAGGTGTCCTGCTAGCTACAGTATTTGATTTTACCATAGCAAACTACTACAGTAGTAAACTACTATGTGAGTTCGTTGCCAGGAGGATCCTGGATTAGTTTTTCCAACATTTCAGATTTCCTCTGTGTAGATGTCTGTTTTATATGCTTTTCGGATTTAATTGGATATTTTCTATCCATTGGGCATTTCTGACCATTTGTCTGAATGGTTAGCAAAATAAGGGGGGAAAGGGGAAGAATTCCTTAAAGGATATTTTCTAGAGGGAAATCTTTACTTCAACACTACAAAACCACCTCCTTTAGTGAATTTTGATCAGCTACATTTCTTTAACGATCCCAGTGTAAAATGTACAAAACAATCTGGCGGGTGAGGTATTTAAATGAATGGAGATAAAATGTAAAATGATAGGATCATGTTAAAAATCATAGGCTTTAATTAAATTAGAAATAAATTGTGGACAAGAGATGCAATTTTTTCATTTATGCTCATTCTCTGCAGTTTACTTACAGTCTGTAGTGATTAGACTCTGTTTAGTGAATTGCATCATTTTGGACTAATTATAAAGGAAACTTTAAAATGAATTTGAAATGTGATTAGCTTATGTGATTCCTGATTTAAATATCATATGGTGAATGCATGATACTGTTATGTATAATTTTTGTCAGTAATGCATTACTTATATTGATTCCTAAAGGATTTTAGTTTCTTACAATAAAAATGTTAATATTTTTTCATATATACCTTTACCTAAGCATGAAAGTGAGGCATGTACAGTGTTGTATAAAAACATATTTTCTCAGAAGTTCAAAGAAAAATAGTCAGAATGTTCAAGAAACACTTTGGAAGGAGAATTTTTCCAAATACTTGTAACTTCGGTTTTCTTCTCTAAGCATGTTATGTTAGGTTACGTTAACAATGGTGTGCTGTATGAACGTTTTACCATCCAACTGACTTCTCTATGTAGTCAGTAAAGGCTACAGAACAATTATGCCAGATATAGTACCACTGTGGCTTGTGTGGATCTGTTATTGGACCAATTTCTGTTGGTGAAAGAAACAAGCTTTTGAGCTTACACAGAGCTCTTTTTCAGGTCCGGGACCAACATGGCTACAATTACACTGCAAACAACTGTAGATTGAGACAATTATGGTTTATTTTAACTTAGATGCATCCATAGAGGTTCAACCTTCCTTTGCCAGTCATTATGTCGGTATTGGAAAGCATTTATCGGTAGTTACCAAGCAAGTAATCGGCAGGGAAACAGTCTAGTTCTGGGTGTGGGTGACTGTACCCAGTTACCAGATGCTTCAAGCAGATGGCCAGCACTAAAGATAAGAGAGCCACTTTGGACATGATTATATAAAGGCACCAAATCCATACAGGAGAAATGAAGTGCTTCTGGCTGTTAAAATAGTCCAGTCAGTTTCAAACAGTGGCTGACAAAAAGTATATTTGATGTTTTCCTCTTTATGGCTCCTAAAACATGAATGATAAACATGCACCTAACATCTAGAATTGGATGCCCTCAGGTAGCTGCATTATAAACAGAGGGAAAAAAGAGTCATTTAATTTGGTTATTTGATTTGTGTTTATCACATCACATTTCCCCCTGAATATATTCACTTCTGAATTTTGATTTATCACTCAGCCAAACACAGATCCTTAGGCACTATAATAAAGTAGCCACCGTAGCAAAATCTGACTTTATTTTGTTTATAACTTCACTTGTATATTTTTTCAAAGACTAGGGTTTAGGTTTAAAAGATGGCTAAAGATGTATTTATTATTTGACTGTTTGTTTCATGTTCATTTAATTTATTTTATATTGTCAATGTTTTTAATGTCTGGAATGGCTTTCCGGCCCTAGATGTATAGTTATTTTCCCTTTCAATAATGGATGTACTGCCAGTTTGAGTCATTTTTAGAGAGAGGCATATGAGTGTTAAATATCTTTTTCTTTAAAGAGAGAAATCATCTCCAGTGCACACTGTGTTGCTTTAAATTGGAAAACCCTTAAAGTCCTAAAAAGGCATTGTGACTATAATTTGTATCAACAGAATCAACATCTCTTAATGTTTTGTCTCAATATTCTTCACAGTGTAAGGAATGTAAATTGAAGAATTTATATCTTTTGGCCTAATGATAAGTGGAAATGTCCACCAAATAGCACTATTAAATTCATTTTGATGTGTTAAAAAAATAGTGGATGAAAGATAATGTTTTATAGGACAATTTATTTCCCCCCCTGTAATTTAGGTCCAATTTCTTTTACTTTATAATTTGGGGTGATTAATTTTATCCTGAGCCACAGGATAATGGGCTGTTAAACATAAATAGATATTTTTAACTTCACTTTAGGCACTGTGAAGAAGTGGATTGATGAAAAGACAGTTAAGGGATGCTAAAATTGACAAGTGATAATTTGAAAGCAGAAATTACTCATTAGAATATTCTTTGCAAAGAATGGGAAATGTAAGTTCTGGTCTCTGCAGTGTTTTATATTAGTTGGAGTGATTTATGCATGCTCATAAATTACCAGCTGGTAGAGATACTGTCATTTCTAATTCCAGAAAGAATTTTGATTTGTATTTATTTTTAATTATAGTTTTTGCTCAACTGAGCACTTCATTAATAATATTACATGTTAAGTTGATTTTTGTACATGATTAGCAAAACAAATGATGTTTCCAAATCTGAAGTTACTGTCATTTCATGCCTATATGAATATACTCAAACTCTTTGTCAGCTCTAATCCACAATGTAGGATTATTATGGTTCCTCTCGTATTGTCCCAGGAACAGATACATTAGAATGCAAATCCTTTTTATTTAAAAAAAAAAAAAAAAGAGCAAAAGGGGAAGGATAAATATACTATATTGCACATATAACCAAATTCAATATTACTTTTCTAGATTTTGTATTGAAGGTGAATTAATCATACACTTCCAGAACCATTGACTGAATCTCCTTAAAGTCTTCTTGCTTTCCTTTTAAACTAAAAGTAATTTGAGTCCAAGTTTGCTAACTCACTTAACCCATTGTACCTCTCTGTGATGTTCAGACTTACAGCCAATTTTTTTTTTTAAGTATAATCCTTTTAGTACTTGCTCTTAAAAGGATTTTTTTCTGTGCTTTGTTTAAATTGACAGGATCACTCAAATCCCTTAATATTAGATGATTTGGCTCACTAGCAATGTCACTGGCTAAGATCACTTTAATTTAATTTGTTCCCTGAAAGGCCGAGGACATATCCATATAATAAATTTGTATTTGATTCTCAGCTGTTCCAGCATTTATCATTTTTACTCAGTCTTTCTGCATTTTGTACACAATGTCTGAGCGTGATCTGTAGTATAAATTTTAATGTTGGGCCTAATGTGCATGTTCTTACATAGCTTTGTACAGTATTTTACTGTTAATAAGTTACCCGTGACCCATTGTGTTATCAGTTTGTGTGTTCAAGATTTAGGGATAGATTCTCCAAATTTGTGCACATAAGTGCACTTACACATTCATGTCATCTTAACATATGATGCTGTGACATGATTGGAGCTCACCACTGTGGCGCCTCCTACCGGTCGTCTCGGGGAATTGGTTCGATCCGGTAGAGCGCCCCCTTCTGGTGACGTCCCACCTGTCGTCTCGCCTTCAGTTGGCGCCCGGACTCGCGTTGCTCCCAACGCACCCCGTCCTCTTCTGGAACACTGTCCTCCGACAGTGTCCCCTTGTTCATTCACATCCCCTTCCGGGGGAGGTTGGATGGCCCACAGTCTTACACCTTCAAGTCCGATCCCCTCGGTCAAGGATCTGGTGTAGTTTCGGCCGGCCGCTCCCTGCGGCCTATGGCTGAGGGTATGGCCCAATAGAACAATAAAGGGGAAGGGGGGGGACGACTCAGGCCCGCCCACTACTCTGAGTCCCGGTCCAGAGGCCCTCTGGCGACAGTCTTGCTGTCCTCCTTCTCCTTCCTCCTCTGACTACTCCTCTGGACCACTTCCCCAACGGCCCTTCTCCGTGCTAGGCCTTCTCCTTCCCGACCTGCCGCCTGGCAGGCTACGGAGTAGGGCCTTCTCCTACCCTCTAAAGCTGGCCTGCACTGCGCTGTCCGTGGTGCTGGCCTCCCAGCTCTGGAGACAGACCTTCCCCTCTGAAGGCCTGGGACAGACTGACTGCTCTTGCTCTGAGCAGTCTTTTATATGGCTGAGCTGGGCCCTGATTGGCTGGCCCCAATCTGTCCTCTGATTGGCTCCCAGTAAGCCCTCCTCAGATTGGCTGCGCGTCCACGCAGGCGCCCAGGCCTGCCGCAGCCCACCCTCTCCGGGCGTGGGGCAGCCGCCCCACCACAGATGCAAATACCTAGGCACACAAATAAGTTTTTTGTGCATGTGCATAGCCAACTGGGTATTGCATACCCATGCATATATCAGACATGCACAAATGTATGTGTGTAGTTACATGTACCTAAGTTTGAAAATATGGCCCTTACTACAAATCAATAGCAAGGAAGTCTACTAAGGATGCTGAGTCTGGTGTTGTATGAAATTACCTCATATGTTTAGTAGTGGGAGTGGGGATGTTAAAGTGAACGATCTTGTTGATTGTTGTGGGTGACGTGAGAGAGATTAGCCATTCAGATTATTCCTTCTGTTTGTGCTTGTACAGGTGAAGCCAGGTAGTGGACCTAAATAGAATGTTGGGACACCAGTAATGACTATTTGTTCATGTCAAAGGACCACTTCTTATAGAAATGTCAAGGAGCATGGATTATTTCAAAGCATTGTGCCAAGCCTCATTTCTCCATTTTTATTTTCTGTTTCTACATAATTGGTCAAATTCTCCTGCCCATCAGCAGAACAACTTGTCTGAGTAAACTGAGTTAGGTTTGACTTTAGGTATGAGTGATCTTGTTCAGCTATTTATGATTGATCTTATTCAGCTATTTTCTTTGACCTTCTTGTTTCAAGTTACTATGTCTTTCAGAGGTTGAGCTACTCTAAATTCACCGTGAAGAAATTATCCAACAAAATTAGCTCTTTTTTTCAGTTTGCAAACTATTTGTAACCATGTTATGCTTTTTACTCATATTTGCATTTGTCCAAATGGTTTATGCAAACAT
This sequence comes from Emys orbicularis, assembly GCF_028017835.1. Lineage (NCBI taxonomy): Eukaryota > Metazoa > Chordata > Testudines > Emydidae > Emys > Emys orbicularis. The sequence continues at coordinate 54,618,531 of NC_088683.1, forward strand.
ACTTCAGCCAATACATTGTTCACAAGCTGTCTGCTTCAACTCTGTGATTGATTGATTTACAATTCATTTTTCATGATATGTACTATTGGTAGGGCTGCAGATTTGTCCCAGCATTTTTTATCAAAAATCACAGACCAGTTATGGTAAATTTAGTAAAAGTCATGGAATTTAGAGCAAAAATGGTGTGCAAAGTCATGGGGTACCATTTAAAGTGAGGGGGCCACATGGTGCATGTCAAGTCCAGCCCACTGGGGGGGTCGGAGGCCATGAGGGACTGGGATTTGCAGAGTGGAGCCTGCTCCACACTTATTCCGCAGCAGCAACTCCTGTCACACCGGTTCGGTCAGGTTCTGTACTCCAGCCCATTCCTCTTGCCACAGTGTGCAGGTGGGGCCAGCCCCTGGGCAATGCCTCACTGTATCCCCACATCCTCCTGGCCCTGGCACCACTGGATTGCCTGTTCTGACCTGGGCTCTGGTGGCAAAAGTGATTGGGCCATGTCCCATGTGGGCCTACTGGTTGTGCAGCCTATGAAATCCTGGGCATGAAGAAAAATCCCACACAAACAGAAAAATCCTAATATCCATGACATTTTTACTACCATGACAATCCTGCAGTTCTAAACTTGGTCCCCCAAACCATGTTGTATTGTTTCTGTTACCTAAGTGATTGACTAAAACTTCATTAACAAGAGGAGAATGAATAGGGAATACTGATGTTTTGCATGTTGACTATCCGGATATGGATAGTTTTAAGAACAGCCATTCCACAAATATTCCTGAGAATGAAAACCATTAATATTTGTGAAAAGTGACAATAAAAGTTCACAGACAGAGCTGAACTCAGCAAATATTTGAAATTTCCACTCTTACCTCCCCTCAGCTTACAGAGAATAGCAATATGTTCTTTTGTAAACCACTTTGCCATCTGTGGATGACAAGTGCTATATGAGAACTAGGTTTCATTATTGTTGGTACAAAATATAATGTGCCCTAATATATTACTTGTAAAGGCAGGTGAATAGAGGGCCCATCTTTTGAAAAACTCAAAAACTGTTCCTCTCTCTGTGACCAAATGATAATACTATGGAAATATCTACCCTAAAAAAGGGCTCATAAACAATTAATTACAGAAATGCTATTCCAGTTCTCTCTTAAAAATATCTATATTTAATAGATCTTGGGATGTTGTTCTTGCTCTTCTTCGAATTCACAAGCAATATTCTCCAGAATGTATAAGGCTGTTGTAAGGAAGAACTTGCCTGGCAAATATAGTGAAAAGTCTCATAAGTTCTTTTATTAGGTGCCCCAAGTATATGCTGTACCATCCTCAAGGGGGAGGCATACATAGCGGAAATATATACTATATTGAAGGTAGCAGTAAAGGGATTGTCATCAAATTTGTATTGCTGATTAAATTGCTCACTTTTGCAGAATAAAAAATCATTGCTGCTTTGAAGGCCATAAGGAAGCTTCTGCACAGGTGTTCAGAGATGTAATGTATATCCAAAATGGAAGAAACATTTTAGTTACACATAATAGGCTAGATGAATCACTCCTTTGGGACTGGGTCCAGGGAGCAGGAAATTTCCACGAGCTTCCCTTCACAGAGACGTCCCCTAATTTCCTTGGGGTGTTGGTGTTTGCCTCTATTATTCCCTGTGGAACAAGCCGTGGTTTGGATCCCAAATACCACATACTCCCAAGATCTTTTAAAGGCATAAGGCCCTCTGTCTTGTGCGCCAGCTTTTGCTCTCACTCAGCCTGGCTCCAATGAGCAATATTGCCGTGGACTTTCCACCCTTTACATAAGGGAAGAGTGTCTGCACCACAGCAAGGAGCCAAGCCAATGAAGTACCATAACTTTCTAGTGCACTACCTGTGAAATTTGGGGAGTGACAATGCTCAGCCCTCTTAGGCCTTCCTCCTCCTTCACATCAGTTCTGGGGAGCAGGAGAATAGTGTCTCAGAGGTGGCTGATCCCTCACTTCCTCCCGCCCACTCTTTCATCCAGGAAGGGGAGATCCATTTGGAGAGATGATTCCTCTGCACATGGAGCCTAAGTGGGTGCAGTCCCCTGCAATAATGGGGAATAGCGCCTAAAATAGTAAGGCTATGTGAATTATGAATGTTTAAAAATAGCATTACTTGATGGAAAGCTAGGTATTAAATACAGTAGCTAGCCTAGCAATGCCAGCAAATATACAGTAATTCTCGAAGCTTAATGTGGCTAACTACAGTTGAAGCAAGTAAACTGGTACATTTAGCTTTTCTGTATGATCTTTCTACCAGAGTTTACAGGTGTTGAAATGGATATGCAGCCTAAGTTCCCTTCTAATATAGTCATTCCTACTTCAGGCAACAGCCCTTGTCAGACAGTTCAATCACATTGTTACAGTGGTGGAAGATACACGCTGTCTGCCTTTTTCCCTGCAGATGACTTTCAATATCCTCTGTTTACAGATGAAAATGTCTCTTAAAGTGGATTGATGTTTTTAAGGTAGAGTGCAAAGAGATGGAGAATGAAAGTCCTCTTGGGTTAAATGACCAACAGCTGTTGCTGAAGCTGCATTAAACATGTCTGTTATTAATCTCTTACCATTATATTTCAGACTTTCCCTATCCTGGTATACTAGATCTCCTAGAAAAAGCAAGTTTTGAAAGTATGTCCATAGTTAGAATTGATAATGTGGAACATAACTTAATGTGCAGAGCTGCTTAAGCTTCCTACTGTGTATGTTTTCATGCTGTGACAGATCAGATGAAATTTTCCCTGTGTCATGGGAAACAGTGACAATTAACCTCTTTGATCCTCCTTCACTGACCCTTCTGCTTTGGCCTTGCTCATCAAGACTCCATTGCAATCAGTGAAATGGCAGAGTGTTGCTGATGCAGTACATTCAGAAGCACAGCCCATTTGTTTGACACGGTATTCCTGGATCATTCAGCAGCAGTCAATTGGGTGAAATTCTACAGCTGAGTGACTGGGAACATGGAAAGTATGTTAACTCATTTCTTAAAAGTGATAGGATCTTCTGCTTTTCAGACTCCCTTCCTTCATGAGAGAGAACAGGAGATAGAGAAAGAGCAAAAGAAATATCAAGTAGAGCTTGAAAGTTATGTCAGCTGTCAGTAGAACAAGAAATGATCTACTTGCCCATTTCAGACATTATAAATCTGAAGATAGTGCTCAGGGATAAAAAGCCATGTGGGTAAGGCCTATAACAATCAGGGCCTTCAGCATTCCAGATTACAGCTTTACAGGGTTATTGACTTGATCAATTAAATCACTGTTAATAAATGTGGTGTTAACAATATGAAAAATACTCTGAATATCATCAATAAAGTTTAGTCTAAAATTGAATATTATCAAAGAAACACCCCAGATATTAAGCAGTTGTAGTTAAGGATTATGAACTATCTGCATTTGTAGTGTTTTTATCCAGCCCCAATAGGGCTTTCAGAGTATTAGCTGTACTTCTGTCGGTGCAGAATTGTGATGGAGGCCAGCTTGTTCCTTCTTCCCTTTTTCTCATCTCCCTGAAGTGTGATAGCTAACCAGCAGCAGGTCTTTTATGGGGAAATTGGGAAGTCAGCAGCAGCTCTTTCTCACCCTTGCATAGGGTTACAGATTGCAGCTTGCCCTACTGGTAGTGCTGGAAGTTGTCTGGTGGTGGGAGGGAATCTGTCAGTTCCTTGTAGTCACCCAGTGTGTGAATTACTGTGCAGCTGATATAATGCTGGCAGGATTGTGGAAATATTTGGGAACTTTCCAGTCTCACCTACACCACCTTGACCTGAAATTAGACTGTCTGCTCGTGGTGCTGCTTCTCTTTATCCTACCCATGACCCAATCTACTCTGGGGTGAGCAAGATGTTCTTGGAGGCAGAAGGGTCTTTCTGATCCCTCAGAACTACTTTTTCATATTAGTGAGCATCAGACACTTAGTTACTGCTGAGGGGGAAAAGAGCCTGAGGATTATCTGTGGTGTCACAGTGAAGAGGCAGGGCTTCCCTTGGTTCCTAGGACGATAGGGGAGAGAATTAGCAAACAATGATATAGGGTAAAAAAAAAAGGAATTTTAAAGATCAAGATCGGCCTTATCCTTACAGTGGACCTTTTAAAATTAATTAGTTTACCATTTTGGTCCATCTGCACTTGAATTTTCAAACTCCCACTACTTTTATGTATTTTATCTCCTAAAGTCATAGAAGATTCTTTGCATAGTCCATTAAGTGCATTGGATCTGAGTGGGGACCTCTTTGTGCTAATGTTGCCAATCCTCCAGAATTGGCCTGAATCTCCAGGAATTAAAGATTAATCTTTAATTAAAGATTATGTCATGTGATGAAATCTCCAGGAATACATCCAACCAATATTGGCAATCCTATTTGCGGCCTTAGTTATACAAATAACTTGTCATATGCAGTAGCAGTATCGGTATCAGTATCATTTTATTAATATTTGTCTTCCACATTTTCTACTGTCTAGCATGTGCAAAATAAATTTAAAATATCTTATCCTTTCTATGAATATTTCTGCTGCAGTCTGTTTGCGTTGCAGATCTCAAACATGGAATATTTTGTGAAAAAGAAGATAAATGTCTGTGTGGCCTGTTCAGAATGCTGGATTCATAGTAAAAAAGGGTTTCAGCAGAGAATGAGCTGATAGAATGTGGTGCCATCCACTCTGCACTGTAAAGATTCTAGTTGCCCATCTAAGGGTGAATCCTTGCTTTGTTAGTTCTGTTACTTCTTATAAAGGTCAGTGTTTAAAACAGATAATTTTTTTATGTTCTGCCTTAGTTAAGAGTACCCTGTTACATCACACAAGAGGTCATTACTAATTGTTGTTAAACAAGTTTTTTAACTAAGGTCTCAAAATTTATTACTGACATTTTTTCAGTTACATAAATCCCATGCTTACTTGTAAGAAATCAAACCAGAAGATTATTTCTACATCCTGATAAGGTTGCAATAAGGCTGGATCTCCAGTTGAAAATATTGGCAGCATTATGATCTGTGCAAGCCCTGGAAGGTTGCAAACACTGGCTTCACAGCAGGCTGAGCTATTCAGAGGATAGGCTGGTCTGCCTCAGAAACCCCTTTCTTATGTTATGAAGCTGCTGTGGAGTAACAGAGCTTGTGAAAGGTGATTTCCTCTCCTTGTGTACATATACTTGTCCTAGCTCTCATTGAGCTAGCACAAGTATAAATAGCAGTGTAGCCACTAGCACTAGTAATGGTAGTGGAGGCATGGCTTAGCTATGCTGAGTACCCACTTTGGCTACATTGCTATTTATACCTATGCTAGACCAATGAGAGCTAAAACAAGTATATGTACATGAGCAGGAGAATCACACTCCTAGCTTGTAGTGTAGACATAGCTTTATATGGATGAGGGGCAGTGGATTTGCTTCTCCTATATTCCCTTTCTTAATCTTCCTGGATGGCCTCTTTAAATAGAGCCCTTAGACAGGGAGAACTTAATTCCTTCAGGCAGTGCTTGAAGCTTTTCTCTTGGTTGTCAGGCAGGAAAGACATTGATCCTGTGTCCAGGGCTGGCTCCAGGCACCAGCTTGCCAAGCAGGTGCTTGGGGCGGCCACTCTGGAGAGGGGCGGCACGTCCAGCTATTCGGCGGCAATTCGGCGGATGGTCCCTCACTCCCGCTTGCTGCCGCAGATCGCGATCGCGGCTTTTTTTTTTTTTTTTTTTTGCCGCTTGGGGTGGCAAAAACCCTGTAACCAGCCCTGCCTGTGTCAAAACAGCAGGTGTCCCTGTGAGTATGCTCATTGGCGTCTCCCAGTGCTGGCCCCAAGAACTTGCCAAGTGCAAAACCAGACTCTGGAATTGTGAAGGAGAGGTGTGGCATTGCGCATGCGAGGAGCAGGGATGTTTCTCCTCTCTGAATACAGCTATGGAACACACAAAGCCCCAGAACCTCACTGGCCCATCAGTCTTGCAGTTGTTTTTTGGCCTCGATGGGTCCAATAGTAGATGATGTATAAACATAATCCTTATAATCCAATTAAAGTAGGAATGTGTGCACATTCTAATGAAAAATCTATCTTTCTCTAACACAGCTTAATCTACAAAATAGCTGCTTTTTTCAGACTGTTATTAAGGTTTGACATTACTAACATTAATTAATTTGGTAATTAGTTTAGATGCATAGATTTGCAACAGCCCCATTGCTAGCTTACCGCTACTGCACCAATCATACTTTCAGTAGAAAATTCACTGTCCACGTATTTTTCATAATTACTTTTAATTGCGTTATCTCTCTTTTTAATAATAATAACTTGGAATCATGAAACTGAAAATGGTTTCATTAAAAAAAATCCTTTTACTCCACTGGCACTCCATACTGGTTTATTTTTGTAAGAGTGCTGGGCTTCTGGCCTCCTTTGTCATAGAGTATTGCAGGATTAGATGGATTTTGCAAATAGCTATATTTAAAAAAGTAGATAATTATTTGGATCTATCAACCTTGAGAACATCCTTTCACAATAATAATTATTATAATAAGTCTTTATTAAATATGGGTTGTTGTGCACAAAATCACTACCTTTGGATTTCAGTGACTTCTGTCTGCTGTGATGGAACTAATAGGGACACTGACTCTTACAGTAATGTCACAGCTGTCTCTTAAAATAAACTTTGTCAGCAGGATTAAAAATAAAATTTGGGGAGACTGGATGGCTCGGGCAATAGGTAAAGAGGATTCAGATGGAGTCCTTTAGGGCACTTGAATCCAGACAAGGTTAAGAGTGACCTAATTTGATTCCAGCTTTTGAAATTTTACTGAACAATCTATTAGCCAAAAGCAAAAACAGAAAATCTGTCCTCCCCCTGCCCCGCAGCACTTCATATTCCTGGGTGGGGAGTCCATACTTTTTGTCCATTGTGAGCTGGACCGTAAAGAAGAGTTTTGTTTGTTTTTAAATTTGGTCTGCTGTGATAGTGGATGATGCCCGCATCTCAGCTGCTGCTTGGCTTTCTAGAAAAGCAGTAGTGTTATAAGGGATGAGTATGAGTGCATTTCATTATTGTTGACTATAGAATTGTGAGCACTGCAGCATAAAACTGATGAAATATTGGTAAATTAAACTTTGCTGCTCCAGAACACTATAGGCAGCAGCAACTATAAGCAGGAACTAATTTCTTTCTGGATTATGTGAGCAATTCATAGCAATTATTCATTTGATTTTTATATGTTCATAATTTACTATGTATGCTGTGTAACAATAATTTCTATTTCAGTTATTATCTAAATGAAGGACCCATTCTTCATAAACTACTTCCCATACAAAACTAATTTTCTTTCTTGATTTAACAATTTCAGCTACAGCCCCATTTAACCTTTCGTGTGAACAAAACTTTGATCATACAAACAATTGTGAAATGCAGATAAGGGGGTAAAAGCTTCTGAATTTCCCTGTGATTCAGGAGATTCTTAAAAATGTTTGCAAATACTTTGTCCCAACTATTCACCCAGCTCTGATCTCCTGTCCTACACCAGTGTATCTAGAAACATTTGGAAATTATTCCTAGAATTTTGTCATGAAATAAACCATAACAGAATAGACAATTGCACAGTGATTTTTCTGCCTTGAGAGATGGTCTTCACACAGTGCAGAATAGTACACCAATATCAAAGGGCTCGATTGTATTGCCCACAGTGAGGGGTGGTGCTGAACTTCACTACTTCAGGTTGAGGATACGGATATAGAATGCCTTCTGGAGCCCCCATGTGCACAGAAGCCAATGCTACAACCCTTGATTTCTTTATGTGCAGACACATAAGGGCCAGGCACAATCTGGCCTTAAATCACTATAGACTTGTTCTTGCTTGCTACCATTGTGAAATAAAGCCTAATTACACTAAGCACAAACATAGCAGCAGAAAGAATAATATATAATGTGTAAAACTGTGGGCCATGAATGCTCCTTGATATGGATGGAATAGGATTCCAGAGATAAATCCCTGAGAGGGTTCATTATACCTACCAAATTATTGCTCACTAGCTTTGAAATAACAAGTCTATGGCCTTGACATTTAATCAGAGCAAGAATGGCATTTATTGAATCTCATATTCAGGATTATTATTTCAGTAACTTATCAATTAATGTAATTTTTTTTTCTTGAAAGCCAGAAAAATGCAAAATGCTTGTTTTTGCACAGACTTCCCACTTATCACCTCATATGCTAGTGATTTCTCTTGGATATACTTATTTGGTCACTTTAATTGTAAAATACAATATAACAATATTTTATCATAAGTACAAGGCACTTTTCAGAATTTTGTGTGAGTAACAAAGGAAGCAAATGCCAGAGACTGGACAGCTATAACATTACACAATTTTAAAAGGAATTAAGATTAACTTTCTACTGAAGTTTAAGGAGAGCTGATAGTCCTACTGAAGTGGCATGATATAAGGACTAGAAGAAAGAATGTGCTACAGACCTAGCACTGGTTATGCATAGGGTTACTGTTCTTGAATGATTACATATAGATAGCTCTAGTCTATGGGCCAGATTCAAGCTTAGAATGTACCTAAAAAGCATGCTGGGACCCAAAAGATGCAATTTTTTTACCCAAAATCCATATAGTTTGCACTCTGCAAGTCCTCTGGGAACCGTGGAGAGTGTTAGGTCCTAATTCATTCGGTATCCCCAACTCCATTCTTCTACTGAGATTAATCATGCTCATGATTATATGTGATCTCCATGGGAAGTTGTGTAGGGTTTTTTTGGTACTCACAGGATGGCCTGAACATGGATCTACATTAACAGTACTTTTGCAGTGTTAAAACACACACAAAGTTGATATGGGTGTATGTTTGGCTTTATATGTCTATTCTATATATGTGTCTAAATTTTGAATTAGGCCTTAAAACCTCATTTAACTGATGAGTGATATGTTTTGCTCAAACAAGTACTGTATGTACTATTTGGTAGAAATTGCAAATGATATAGTAGTTTGACTTTGGTTTCACTCTTTTCAGTAGAAACTTTGATTATATTTTACTAGAATTTATAACCATTAGTAATTGTTTTGCATCTTAATATATAGAGAAGTAGGCTGAATAAATGCATAGCATATTAGAAATGCCATTAAGCAAATGATTCTACATGGAATTGCTGAATGAATGAATGCTTTACCACTCTTCTAAACAAAACACAAATTTTCCCCAATTATTTTACAATTGATTGTTCTATATTGTGGCCCAAGGGAATGCAAAAAGTCCATTTGTATGTATTTTACTATTCTATTTCTTTAGTTTGATTAAATTAAACATCAGAAGAATTTCATTTCATTATACACTTCTGAAGGTGAATTAGTATGTTTTTCAAGAGTCTAATGACTTTTTATGGTTCTCTGTTTTCTAGACAGGCACATTCTAAGACATTGAATCTGCATTTCGTAATTATATTTATTTCTTATTTGTCTGCAGCATAGACTTACATATTCTGTTTGTGTGGAAATAAAGGCATGTACCTTTCACCTTTAGACCATGAGTGTGAATCCAGCAAGTGTAGTAGCCACTGCATGCTGCCATCATCAGATGGGTATTTGTGATCCTTATGAAATGAACTTGGACTTAGTCCAGATCCTGGACAGATGTCCACATCAAATACACCATCACTACAGTTTTGTGCTAATTGGCAAATTTTCTTGAAAGAGACCAGGTGTGGAACAGGCATGGAGAAGACTATCCTCTCGCTCCGAGAGGTGGGCCTTCCAGGACATGGTTGAGGCATATTGGCAGAGCAGCTTAAAGAAGTATGTTTGTATTCTTGCCAGGAGTGCCATATGTGTTGTGGTTTTTTAAATTCAGTCTAGAGTGTTTGTGTTTTATGCAAATTCCAGTTAGTTGGCTACGTTTTTTTAAAAGTCCTTTCTCTCCTGGTGGGTTGCTATGGATAAATGCAGAAGACCTGTTTCTGGACTTTGCTCTCCCATCTACATGCCTCAGCCCCTAGACTCATTTCTAGAGTTTCTGAGGACATAGCAGAAATCAGGAGAGGCAAGGAAAGTAGCCAGAACAGCTGTATTTGCTCATCTTCTTGCCCATTAATGCTGCAGAATATGGAGAATGGGGAAGATTCAGGGGGGACTGATTATTTTTTCCCCTTCTCATTTCAGCATGAAAAGGGCACAGATGAAAGCAAAGGGATTATAGAGAGATAGGCAGTAAACATATATGGGAGATGGATGGGGGAACAAAATGGGGATAGAAAAGGGATATAGTGAGGTGCTAGTTTGGAAGACAGAGATGAAAGAAGCCTGAAACTACTTCCTCTATGGGGAAGCTGAGAGGAGAAGCACTGCCCCTCTCCTTTAAAGAGGAGAGAAGACCTGAGGCTTCCTGTACTGAAAGAGAGAGGGAGTGTGTGAGAAAGCCACATGCCTCCCCATCTCCCAAAAAAAGAGAAACGGGAAGATATTTCCTGAAGATGCTAGAGGAGAGAACATGACTTCTGTCCTCCTTTTAAAGATGTTGAAGTCCGTGTATATAAGTAGGGGAAGAGCGAGCATACGCATCTTCCTCAGCAAGCGCATGCCCCGCCCCAATCTGAGGTGCCCTTGAGCAGACACATCTTCTGAGAGGTTTCAAAGGTTCAGATAAGTATCCTTTACTTCTAGATGTTTATCTAAACCCACAGCTGTTACATCCTGGTCTTAAAGGTTTAAAGTATATATTTAAAATACAATGTATAAATTTATTTAAAATCACCTAAAAATCACGTGTGTGGACACACAACCTTCTGGTGTCTGGGGACCTGATAGTTCTGAGACCCCAGTTTATTTGGAGTATTATGGGGAAATGTTTACATGTTGGCAGTTAGGCTTCCTTTCTTGTATCTCTTCTCTGGCTAAAAAGACTTCACTCTCAAATGACTAGCAATCTGGCATCTTTCATGAGCCTGAAAATCACAAAACCAAAATATATCTTCCACAGTATGGTGTAGACCAGGGATCGGCAACCTTTGGCTGGCGGCATATCAGGGAAATCCGCTGGTGGGCCGGGACACTTTCTTTACCTGCAGCGTCCACAGGTGCGTCCAATCGCGGCTCCCACTGGCCGCATTTCGCCATTCCAGGCCAATGGGGACTGTGGGAAGCGGCAGCCAGCACATCCCTTGGCCCGCGCCACCTCCCGCAGTCCCCATTGGCCTGGAACAGTGAACCATGGCCAGTGATCGGCTGAACCTGCAGACGCTGCAGGTAAACAAACTGTCCCAGCCTGCAGCGGATTTCCCTGACGGGCTGCATGCCATAGGTTGCCAATCCCTGGTGTAGACCAAGGTTCAACAAAATATGTGTATGCATGGTCTTTGCATAAAGACTTTGGGAAATTAATAAAAACATTTGCCTTTCAGTAATTGGTCATGGTGGGTCAAATTTTCAAAAGCATCCAAGTCTCATTTTCAAAATAATGTAGTCTCTTAGGAGCCTGAGTCTCACTGCAAGTCAGTGGGATTTAGGAGTACAACTGCCTATGTCACTTTTGACAATGAGATGTAGGAGTAGATTTTCAAAGGCCTAAATAGCAGTTTGGCACCTAATTCCTTGAAAGTCAATAGCAGGCACCCAACTGCAATTTGGGCCTTTGAAAACCTACTCCTTAAGCTCCTAAATCATGATTTTACCAATATGACCATTTTTGGTAAATATCCCCTTTATTTTCAGATAGGTTTGAGTGTATAGGGAAAACTTTCAAAAGCTCTGAAGCCACTTAGGTGTTTTTGAAAATTTTAACACATCAATGTCTGGTACTAATGTAACATTATAATAGAGCAGTAACAAAAAGGGAATGCAGAAAACAACTATGAGATTGGACAAATACACTGTCCCTCCCCATTCAACACTCTGGATCTTTTCTTATTTTCTCTGAGTGTCATATACATTATTAGACATAATAAAATTTTGAAACGTTTTGAAATACAAAGCATTGATATAAAACTAGCCTTTCTTGAACATGCTTATCATTAAAACTCTGGGGAAATATGTGTACATGTTGTGTCACTTAATCCCCATATCTTTGTAGCATAGAGAGATTCTGATAAAAGTACATGGCAGTATTTTTCTTTCAGACACTGCTCTGTATCTCATAGACAAGCTGAGTAACTCGTGGCAGTTGCTAGGGTAACCAATTTTTGTGATTCACAGAGTAAGTCCAAGAGTAAAACATGTAAATTGACAATGAGCTACTGCTGTTCTGGAAAACAGTAACATATGTACTCTTGTTTTGTCAATTTGTTTTCTATTAATATATCTATATAGTATATACATTTTGATATGCAAACGATTGCTCTTCCGCATATTCTGCCCTTTTTTTGCACCACCCATTTCTATGTTGCATAATTGGGGAGATCTTTTTAATGCTCAGTGGTTAAAATGTTTAAATAATTTTATCTTCAGGTATTTCCATGCCCTCTCTCACCTTGGTATCTAAGCCCCGAGTACATGTAAAGATTATTAGCTGAATAATTGCTTTCAGGAAAGACATTTTCAGAAAGCTATTCTATAGAACATTTTGTTTGTTTGTGATTAGGGACCAAACCATTAAGGGCTAGTTTGTGCCCTTGTGCTGATCAGTAAGGGGGAGTAAAGTCCCCTACACAACTACACAGGACCTAACCAGATCATAGGTCTGGGTACAGAGATGAGATCAGGAGGTTGTGCTTCTACTATCACCTCTATGAGACCAAAGCAGAGAGGTGCGTGGAGTAGGAGGAGCCATGGCTCCATGTACTCTTGCATGCTGGCTAGCAGCACTAGCTAGATGTGAGGAAGGCAACGTGCAGCATGGTGTAAAGGGTTGATGCAAGATATTGCCCCACCCAAAAGAAAAAGGGAGCCTTTCTTCCCTCTTCTTGGTGTGGCCAGATGTGCACCATCCCATACTTGGTGCTGAGCCTAAAGAGTCTGTCTAGCCCTAAATAAATCAGAACTTCAGACTCAAGAACTGCTGATGTGATTTATTTAGCCAAAAGCATCAGCAGTAAGTGATTTTAGTACTCTGTGTATGATTGCTGGCAATATTGGTAGTAATGAACCTTTTAAATACTTCTGAGGAGGCTAAAGAAAGAAATGGTTGCTTATAACTATTCAGATTTGATTAAGCATTTATAGTCATCGTATGATACAAAGCAGCGGCATTAGTAAGTGAGAAGGAATGGATGTGCTTTTGAGAGAAAATGAAAAAGAAATATTTAGAAAAGTATTTTAAAGGCTGAATTAGGGCCTAAGCAGGGTATTCTTACTGAGGCAAAACTCTTGCTGATTGTCTTGGGAAGATCTGTCTGAGTAAGGACTGCTGGATCAGATTGTATAACAGGAACTCTTTACATGCGTTATAATTAACAGGGAATAATCAATATTTTTTGCAAACCAAATCTAAAATGTTTCCCTAGTGTGAATGGCAATCGGGCCGACTTTGTCAGGACAAATGTGCTGGGATAGGCTGAGAAATATGCTATTGTTATTTATCACTATGATTTTTGTAAAACAAAGTTGTTGCTGCTTCTGAAACTTCTAGATGGCTTGTACTCACAATTACCTCTCATGGTGCACACCGTGCCCTTATTTTAGTAATACTGACTACAGGCTTGCTTAATGTAGAAATATAAACAATCAAATAAAATTATTGGGGAAATAATTAATTTTCTTTAAAACATTAACAAAAGAATAGCATGAAAAGCCCCCTCTCTATCCCCTACTCGCAAAGTAGTTACTAACAGAAGATTACTTCAAGACTCTTCCCCCTAAAATTAGTGCTAAAATTAGTGCAATGAAATATACCTTCAAATGGAAATGAAACTTGTTTTACAGTATGAATACCATTATTGAGAATTCTGGAATTTAATGTTTGGGACTAAATTCTCCCCTGATTTACACTCCATATGGCGTCAGTGGGGTTACAAGTAGTGTTCTATAAATCAGATCATAATTTGAAATCCTTTGCGTAAGGTAAAATCTTATCCCTTTTTTTTTTAACATTGGGAATAAAAAGATATTGGTTGGCTACATAAGGATACTCTAAAATGTAGGTAACTCTAATTATATTATTCATATCTTTTAAATAACCGTAGTAGAAGTATATACTGGATAAATTGCGATATTGGAGACGACTCCAATTGAGAAACCCAGTTGGCACTAAAAATAAGTCTATGTTGGCAAGATTTTTTATCTGACACACCCAACAAACAGCTCACTGCAGCCTTGGGTCATGTAAAGTGTAAAGCAGCTTCGATCTATTGACTGGATTAGTTAAAACACGAATGTAGGAACAGAAAACCACAGGCTGGCATGGAGATTAGACCTTAATATGAATATCAGTCCAACAGTATGGATTTATACTTATGCTAATGCCAAAATCTCAGCCTTATGTGTAAAACAGAAGTTGATCCAGCCAAAAATTATTGGAACACACTGAACACGTAGTAGAATGGGGAAGATTGTTACTAAAGGCAATGTCACATTCTGGGGAATGGTTGGCCAGCCAGCAGTCAGACTGTTTCAGAAAATGGTCAGTGCCTGGTCTCTGAATAAAAACTGTACATTCATGTCCAGGCTTTTAAAAATGTCAGTGTAGAAAGGCATTCAGACAAGTTATTGTACAACATTGTGGGAGGTGGAGAAGAAGTTTACAGTGACAGGTTACCCCTCTCTGGAATGGGAAATACAAAAAATTCTCTTCTTGTGAACAAAAAGGTGTTAATTTTATCGCAAACATAGTAGCAGAAACCCAGAGCCACAGGGCTTAGGTGCCTATGTCTAAAGTTTAGGCTTCACTGAGATCCTCAAAGCGCTACTTGGCTGCTGCCTAACCCTAGAGGTGGCTAAAACCCCTCGACAACTAAAGTTCCATTGTTAAAGTCCCAGAGGCACCCAAGTTTCTGCCTCTGGGCATGTGCACTATTGCCTCAGTCTCTGTGCCCAGCCCCTATTTCACACTTAAGCTGCAACAGGATCCTTAAGCCAGAGGTAACTAGTTGTATTCCTGACTATCTTGCCTGTGAAGCCTGAGCCAGTAGGCATGCTCAGAGCCTGCCTAGATCCATACAAAATGGCCAGTGGGACGGGGGGGGGGGGGGTGTGTAGAGGAGGGCGGAGGAAGAGGCATAGACTTTTTAGCCTTCACCCGGGATGTGGGGGACCCTGATTCAATTCCACCTGCTGCCAGAAGAGAAGGGATTTGAACTTGACTTTCTCTCCTCCCTGGTGAGAGCCCTTTTGCAATGCCTAAGTGCCTTTGTGGGTTTGGGGAAAATTGTCTCTGTTCTCAGATTATTCAGCCCTGCCTCTTTGAATCTGAGACCTGAAGTATGTAGCAAGCCCCAAGGAGAAGGATCAGAAACATTGCTTTCACCTGTTCCAAGTATATGATGTCTCCCATCGGATTCCTGCCGTGCTGGGATACCCAATCAGTCTCTGCTGCCTGATAGCTGAATCAGATTTTGGGGATGAAACAAATACTCTTCACTTACCCCATGGAAGGAAAGGACTTTAGCTTTGGGGTTCTGCTGTGTAGGATTTATGTACTCCATCGGAGGCATACCAGCACATACATTATAGAATTACTATAATTCCAAGGCCTTTGCTTATGAAATGCTAAACTGACTTGATCTGATCCTTAATACTGGGATTCTCAGAAGATCCCCTGTTCGTTTTGGGTCATATGGGTGCAATAAAGTATATTATCTGTATATCAAAAACTTTGTTTTATGAGCAGTATTTCTGCAAATAAGACTGATTTTATAGGAGTTAACATTTTCCTCAATCATGAATATTGGTCAGTGGCATATTGCTGCTCCTGAAAGAAATACATTTCAGCGCAGTGACAGGGTTGATGAAATCCTGTTCATATCCATCTATGAAATTTGGTCAGCCCTTTTGAAAGTTTATGATTAGCCTCTGTAAGAGAGGTTAAAAATGGTGTCTAAGGCTTATTCTTGTACACTTATGATTTCCTAGCTCTTCACAAGTAGTCTTATATCCTGACCCAATTATAAACATTTCCCTGTCATATTTGTGTTGAATATTTATGTTTTTTGTTTATATATAATATCTGTTGATTTTTTTTCTTAACTGTAATGTCATATGCCTTATTTAACATTATTGGGGTGAAATAATTACTAAGATTTTGTTGTTTGGAAAAACCAATAAAAAGCAAATTATACCAAAAATAAGATTCTTAGGGCCTGATCCAAATCCCATGGAAGTCCGTGTAAAGATTCCCATTGACTTCATTGGCCTATGGATCAGGCCTAGAGAGTGTCAGAGTAATGATGCAGAAGAGCTCTTAAAAACCAAGAACTGAAATATAAAGAACACTCCCCCAGTAACATTGTGATTTCTCCAATCAATGCAATAGTAAAAGAACTTTTATTTAGAAGCAGAGGGCCAGATCCTTGGAAATTGGTATAGCTTCATTGAATTCAGTGGAGGATCTGGGCCAGAGCCCTAGAAGCACTTGAAAGTTTGGAAAACATATGGATAATTTTATATTTCAACCAGTAATTTTTAAAAAGTACACCCATGTTTATTACAGTGCTTTGTATAAAATGGCTTACTACTGAATGCTACTCATTAAGGCCAACATTTTCAAAACTGGTTGCTGTTACACTCCTAAATCCAAAGTTATATGCCTAAATAAAAATGATCTAATTTTCAGAAGGAGTGAGCACCAAAAATCCCACTGGAATCAGTTGAAACTTCAGATGCTCAGCACCTTTAAAATGCAAATCTCTTTTATTTAGATGCCTAAATATGAATTGAGGAACCTAAATTTAGGCATCCAGGTCTGAAAAATTTGGCTTGTAGAAAATACATAATTTTAAGAAAATTACTGTAAAATAAAGTTATTCTATTTGTCAAGTTTTGCAATAAACTCATGTTTTTACTGGTGCATAATTGAAGCCTTTCTATTCTTTTTAAAGCATCTTACAACTGCTTTCAGGAGGCAATAGTAATAGGAATCTAGTTGCGAAAAGATACCTGGTATTACATATGTGCACATTATGGATTTATGTAGGTGTCCAGTTTAGACTAGACGATGAAATCAGCATGAAGTACAGAACCTAATGCTGTCTCGGAATAGGTAATAATAGACATGGTATCAGCAATGGCACAAAGATCAAGGATAAGCAATCTGATGTTACTCTGATCGCCTCTGCAAATATCCTGTAAAAATATACCCTAGAGTTTGCATATGTCTTAGATATAATCTACTATACAGTGTTCTTGTCACATTTACTAAGCATCTGAGCTCACTTCAGTCACCTTTACTCATGCTAGGTGGTGTCTTACTTGTGGAGTAAATTACCACACAATGTAAGTAAAAGTAGCAGAATCGGGTCTTATGAGAATTGTTTCTTGATAGAGTTTGGGCCTGATTCTCAGGTTACTAATATCAGTTTTACACTAGTATAACTCCAGTGGAATTATGGCTGACATAAACAAGAGTGAATGATAGCAGAATTAAGTCCTTTGTGTAGTATTTGTTTCAGTATTGTAATAACATCTTTTTGATAGACCAAGGAGAATGGGTTTGTGATTTGATACATGAAGAGCTGAAGGGGTTTGTGCGCTACTGCAATCTCTCCTTCCCCTCTCCAAAGGACAAACTGTTACCAGAGAGGAGAAATCAGGCTGATGGGGAGATGAGTGGGCTTGGTTCAGGCCAGGTTTGCCAAAAGATTCAGAGTCCTGAGCCAACCTGTCTGGTAAACCTGAGTGTGGAGTAAATAGAGATGAAGTTTCATTGGTGGCATTTGGCATAACCCTGCTTTCAGTATTCAGCAGAACCAAGTTTATAACTCTCATTACTACAAATGGGAGTATATGGGTAAATCCTTTGTATGTTTTCTATAACCACATTTCAAAATACTGCTGGAGCACAAAACTTTGTCTCATATTAGGCAATTGGCCACACAAATGGGACGTAAAAATTGGTTTTCCCCTTTTACGGTGAATTATTGTAGCTTTTAAAAACTGAAAAATCCATGACTGCTCCTCCCCTCCTCACCCAGATATTCTGTTGGCTGTGGAAATAATGAAGTGCTTCACTGAAATATGTTTAACTACAGTGCAGTGAAATATGCACTATAAAATGAAAGAAAAGTGCTCCTTTATTGTAATGCTAAAGTGTGAAAGCTGTACTGATAGTGACGTTACAGTACTGGACTCATATATGCTCTTTTTTGAAATATGGGTTTCATTCCTCATGAATTATTTTTTCAAGGCTAGACACGTATTAAATATTGAGGAGGTTTGGTCTTCCTCACTGAGAATGTAATACTTTAGTAACAGTCGGATGTTCTATTGGCTGGCTTCCTGCACAACTGTTTCCCTCACACATGTGAAGTAAAATGCACAACAGGCAACGCAAATTAATCAAACTCCAATTAACCAAAAACTGATTAACTGAAGGCTGGTGATGTTCCCAGGATCTCTCAGAGCACAGCATCTTAAAAACCAGATGGTGGACTTTTCTCTGGATTCTGGAGATGGAGATCCTGAAGGCAGGCCTTTTAAAGCTGGCTGGCTTGAACCCCCCCCCCCCCAATCTGAAATCCTGTTTATCTGAAGGCTTTGGATGTCCTCTAGACCTTCAGAGAAATAGGATTGCACTAAAATGTGTGAAATGACAAACAATGAAAAAAGAGACCTCTTTGAGTTATTCTTTTGTGTCTGCTACCTTGCTGTATGAGTTCAAATGAAGCAGCATGATGAGTTCTGCTTTCCTAGATGGAAAAATGATAAAAACACCAACAGGTGAAAAGAAAAGATTCTTAATGCCCCACTCTTGCTTCTGTTGACATCATTCGGACTTTTGTCATTTATTACAATGGAAGTAGGATTGGGCCCAGTGGTGGCAATTCTTAGGACCATCTGTGAAAGGATTTTAAATTGCTCTGCTTGTTATAGACATTTTAATGTTCATAGTTTCATTTTGTTGGTTTTTAGCATAACATTCTCTTATAATTAGCTTTACACAGAACTCAGTTGAAATGTTGCTAAGGGGAAACAGAAACCAACACAATTAGCGAAAAACAAGTATGAATAAAAGAGAACAATTTCAGTTAAGGCTTCCCACAATGTTTTTTATTCAGCTCAGTTGTACTGGGATACTTGAACATAAACAAAAATCACCCGGAGTATATGAAATTGCCCACTTTAGAGACAACATGATAGAGGGCTATTTGTGCTGTAGTATCTGTTGCTAATGAGGAAGAATTACGAACATCACATGAGTTGTTAAGCAAAATTTCCTTGGCTTATACCCCATACTAGCACTGTTTTATTACTCCCTTTTCATATCTTTCCATTTTGTGTGTTTTACATAATGTAATTTGTATTGTAGAAAGAAAAATGTACATGTTACAGAATGTGATCATCATATTTAAGGGTATGTTTCCAGTGGGTGGAAGCCCAACTTCCTCACTGGTGGGGGCATGTTGTGTCTGTATGTTAGTACCAGCTACAAAGTGGATACAAATGTGACTTATTTGCTCTTCTTCCTACTAGATTTGAACTTGCTATTGAATTGGAAGGGATGGTGAGGGGTGACAAAATGTTGGCACACATTTTGCCTGGAAAAGATAGGACACATTCTGAAAATGTAACCCTTAAAATGAAATGCATGGTAAGGCGTGAAGATTAATATTTTATAGAAAAGTTGAAGAGAGTTCACACAGTGCCTTAATTGCCTTATTCACTTAGGATCAAATCCTGTTAGTGCCCAATGTTACAGTGTAGCTGCACAGAAGGGATTGGGCTTAGGGAATTGGGTAGGGATCTCCAGGTCCAAGCATTCAGAGAATTGTTGGGTCTTTGGAAGGGAGGAAGTATGGCCAATGGATCTGTAATTACATGGATCTGCTAACTATTCTCTCTGCCTCCCCATGGGTGTGGGATACTGTGACTTTGCTGACACTCTTAGGGGCAGGATCCTTTTTCCCGTGAATATCTGCAGTGCACAGCCTTTACTTGGGCTATATGGTAAGTACAAAATGTTTCCATTATTGTAATACATGTGACAAGCAACTGAAGTGTCAGAAGCTGGTGTTTGTGTGTGTGTGTATGTATACATACCCTTCTGACACTTCAGATATATATGATGCCATATATATAAAAAATAGTGTCTGAATAAACTACACCAAAGGAAGAGTCAGGAGGATGCATAATCTGAGCAGTGTGTGCCAGGTGAATCTGCTTAGCTCTATATTTACAGTGACGTCCTTTTTGTCTTTCCTCACATCTCAGCATTGCCCCCATAAACTAGTATTACTATCATTCATCATTTTGCCTTTCTCAAGGCAGTGTGGTCTCTCTATACTTTATCAAATAATAACCATGCTAGCAAATTCTATTAAAGGGAATTAGAGTGAATAATGAAATCACCTTATTGCGGACGTGTCATAAAAATAACTATTGTACAAGCTCGGCAGTTGTTTTTCAACTTAATACCTGGCCATGTGGGGAAAATATACTCTAAAGGGCTTAGTCCAGTAAAAGTATCTGGGATAAACTCTCAGCACCAGGCATAGAAAATTAGTCACACCGCTCCTATTTATTGTTAACTGGCGTTAATGGGAGTTATGAATCTAATCTGACTCCCACAATGCTGGAAATGGAACTCTGCCTGTCTGCAATATTTTGTTTTTCATATTAAGATATTTTTGTTTAGAGCTTTGCAAGAAAAATAAATGAAAATTTGACCCATTTAATTGTTTTCTAAGCTTTAAAATTGGGAGTGGGGGGAACAACTTTTAGGAGTCTGGCTATTTTCCATGATGAACACCTAAAAGACAGCTGTTTTGTGAGGGTTATGGGAGCAGCTAGAGTTTGCTGTTTTGGGTAGAGGGAAGGTTTCTGGGAGTCTGGGCCAAGTTGGGATTCTTGTCTAGAACAGGTCCTGACTGGTCCCTCTTCCTTCCTGACATGCTCCACTTCCCTGCACTGCCTGTTCCTGACCTCTCCACCAGGACAGAACCATAAAGGAGGAGAGCGTTTGCATTGGGCCATCAGGCTGATGGTGAAGAGGATTCAGCACACTGCTGGCAATGTGTGGTATTAGGCCAGTGTCAGCACAGTGTCAGCACAGCTAGGGTTAATGATGCCTACTCTGGAGGAAGCCCCTTTCAGGGGTTGATGGGAAGGCCAGGGAAGGTAGAGAAGTACCTCATTTGGAAATAAGGGAACAGGAATGGGACAAGGGAAAGGAAAATATATATAAAATCCTTTAAATTTAGAACTAACCTTATACTTTTGCAAGGATTGAGAAAACTTATCTTTACGTTTTAAAAAAATCTTATGCAGATGACAAATTTCACACTGATTTTAAGCACAATGCAAATTTACATGGCATATGAAGGAAAGGGAAACTCAGACCTAATGTACAATGCAATATTTTGTTCTATTCACAGCAAAGTTATGTCACTGCTGTGAAACCGAACTATAGGTCTTGATTTAGGAACACACTTAAGCACATGCATATGCTTAAGTCATGCTTATTCAAGAGAATGCTTGGGTGCTTTCCTGTATTATGGCCATAGTGATGAAGCTAACCAACCTTATTGTCATTTGCAATTTCCTCTAATTGTACAAAATCACGCTAACAGCCCACTAATTTGCTGAACTTGGTGTTAATAGCAACACATTCCCTGCATGAGGAGTTTCCCACAAGGAGATTCCTGTTTTCTTTTCAATGACACTGTCCACTCCCATGTGGTTTTCAATCCTAAAAGGCTCAGTAAAGTAAGTCCCAGTAGATGATTTTGCTGGAGTTTGTGTGTATCTGTCTTTCTATCTCTTTCTATATATCTATTATGGTGCATGTTGTTGTTAGTCTCTAATTTATTCAGCAAGCCTTTGCAGAAATTGGCAGCCTCATAGATAAGAGAATTGTATAAACAGTCATTTTTTTTCTTAATGCAGGTAGCTGGATGTCCAGGGGATTCTTGATATAGTTAAACTTAAAACTGATATTTCAACCTTTTTCTTGGAAGACTTCTTTAGAGACTTCAATGTTTTTCCTGGCAGAGTAGTTGTTATTCACATGAGAAGAAGCCTCCAGTAAAAGACTCCAGGGATAATGCTAATAAACGGTAGGCATTTGAAAGATTTTTTTTTTGCCAGCTTTTTTACTCAGATTTGCAGACTTTACCTCCAAAGATAGAAGCTTAAGCAGTAAGAGAAATTGTTAAGTGTTTATTTTATACTAATGTTGTGGAAAGCTATTTCTCAGCTTGGTTTAAGTAGAAGGGGGCAGATTCTCTTCTGGCATAACTCTGAAGTCATTGGAGTTACACCACCAGAGAATCTGGCCCAAAGTTTGTATTTAATTCCATAAATAATAATAACAAAAATAATGTGAAGCCCACAGCACTTGGTTTTGGTCCAGTTTACATTAGATCATAGCTTTATGTCCCATGGCATAGCAGCTACAGAAAATGTGCTGTCTAAAAGAAAATATGTTAATAGAGAAAAATGTTAGATCAAGAAGAAATGTCTCCATATTGCACTGTACCAAAGTTTAATTGTTTAATGTACAAATTGTGTGCTTTTACTTATATTTCCATTCAAAATTGGATCATTTGAATGTATTTATAAGTGTGAATTGCTTTCAAGGCAAACCGATAAGTAGAACTGGGAGTGGGAAGAAGGAGAGAGATGCAAGAATAAGCCAATTTCCAAATGTTTCATAATTTAAGACTAAGCATATAGTTGAAGGAAAACCGACCTGATAAATGTAATCATGTTTATCAAGTGATGCCTTTGAAAATGTCTTTGAATAATGGAAAAGGACTGCTCCTCCAACAGCCAGTAACTGGAGTCTATGGTTTCTTTCTTTGTTGTTCACTTTATATTGGATTTTAGGTGGTTTACTATATACTGCCACATTTTATGTGTATGTGAATAAAATTTTATTATTATTTCACTTCTTGAATCTTTCAACATAGCTCTCAACTAGTACAAACTAGTACAAACAGGAGTCCTATCCGGAGAGGTTAAAGTTAACAAGCCTTTTGAAAAAATCTGCAGTTACTGTGCATTTCACTCTCACCATATTATTCTTCCTCAACAGTTAGGACCCCAGCTACTTTACCTAAAGCCTAAGGTGGGAATAACCCTATTGAGATCCAGGACGGATCCTCAACTGATACAAATCGATATTGCTCCATTCACTTCGCTGAATGTGTGCCATTTTATCCCACTGGAGGAAATGGCCCTATATTAGGGAGGTTGATATCAGTGATATCAAGTATGTCTATTACTTTCAAATAATTGTGTCTTTGTAACCTTACAGTTCATCTAGACCAGTGGTTCTCAACCTATTTATCATTGTGGGCTGCATATGCGGCCCACAACGTGTTACGTGGGCTGCAGGTTGAGAAGCACAGCACCCCTCCCAAACCCCGCCCCCGACCCCTATACTCAGCGCCCACCGCCCAGAGACACCTCCACAGAGCGGAGTCAGGAGCAAAGGCCAACCTAAAACCTGGGGGTGCTGAAGCATCCCCGCAAATCCCTTGTTTCCAGCGCCCCCACCCCCTCACTGTCCAGAGTGCCCCCCCAACCTGCCCAGAGCCTCACTCTCCTGCACCCTGCCCCACTGCAGCACTCACCAGCTCCCTGCTGGCAGGAGTGTTCCAGCAGGCTGCCAGATGCTGTCTCCCCTCAACCAGCCCTGCCCCCGGCCAGATCAGAGTGCAAATTTAGAATTTTTTTTAGCACACAGATAGGCCACAACTGTGTGCTAATTGGGCCACATGTGGGCCGTGGGTTGAGAACCACTGATCTAGACTGTGGATGTCTAAAAAGTGTTTTTGATACCAAAAACATTGATGAATGCTCATTGTGACCTATAGATGACTTACAATAATAGCATTCAGCTGTTTACAAACTGCTCGGTTGAATAAATAAATTGCATGTACTGCATTTTCCCACTTACAAAGACTTACAATGAACAATATTGATTTCTTGCTAATACTGATACTCCTAATGACCTTTTTAATGGCATTTGCTGCACTGTTTCTTCTCATGTTCCAATGGCATTTCCACTCAGTAAAACATTTTAATTGCTTACTGAAATTTCTTCCCAGATCTATGAATGTAACCACAACCCTCTTATTAAAAGGAAATTTAAAAGTTTTATTTTTATTTTTATTTTTTTAAATAACAGTTTGCCTGGAGTGTATTATACAGAAAGAACTGTATAGGTATATTTGAAAATGGACCTTTTTTGGAGAAATCTTTTCCTTCAAAAATACAAAAAACAAAAACCAATTTTATGAGTGATTTATGTCAAATCAGTTTTCCATTATCCCATTTTGTAGTTTGTCTTTAGTAGTATTTTCAGAGTATAAGGTAGAAGAGTTTACAACATGTCTCTGATCATGCTCTAGAGATATTAACTATGCCTTCTGATTTTTATGCTTTTCTTCACCTTAATATGTTATTGGGTGGAAGAGGGATACATGAGTTACTGGAGTCATTGAATATATTTCTGATTCCCCATAACTTGCTAAAAATGTCTTAATACAATGCAAGAAATCAAATTATGTTTAATTGCCTCTATCTGGAGGCTTTCCTTATTGAAGCAAGATAGTGCTTATCTTACACCAGGCTGTTTGTTTTTTACTGCTTATCTTATTCTATTACATGAGCTTCTACAAAAAGTTAGCTATTGATTGAGCTCTTTAACTGCCAACTATTTAAAGTGATAGTAGTTCTTTTTGACCAATAAAACAGAATTATGTTTGTTCTTGGAATCCGTATTAACATCATTAAGAGTAGGGGTCAAATTCAGAGAAAGCAGGTGCAACTGCATTAATTTGAATTACTCTGACTTACACAAAGTCTGAGTTTTGTCCCCCTGTGTCCCTTGTTAATCACAAGTAGGTTGCAGTATATTAATATTTTCATAAAGCTTCTTATGCTAAACCTATTAATAAGGTTTAGCATAAGAAGAAGTGGGTTGTAGCCCACGAAAGCTTATGCTCTAATAAATTTGTTAGTCTCTAAGGTGCCACAAGTACTCCTGTTATTTATTCTATTAATAAGGATTATGCATGATATTTTATTATATGCATTGCAGGTGGCCGCATGTTACAGATGGTCTGGTCTAATCTAGTACAAAACAAAAATACCCACATGCTCCTGGGTACTCCAAACAGGAATTGTGATGTAATTCCCAAATCTACCATCTCTGAAAGGCGGTACTTCGAGGGTTGCCATAACAATATTAGCCAGTCATTGTCTCTGACACTGTGATATTATACCAGGGGGCTTGAGGGAGTATTAACCATAATATAGGGTCATCATACAGTTTAGCTGGGTTAATGGTTAAGAAGTCTTAGCTATTTATCAGGACATCTATGTTTCCTTTGTATTCATGAGTGATTGGAATGACTGCATGTTTCAAAAGCTGGAATATCTTTGTAAATAGTGTAACAGTATGTGAAATAGTATACGTGGCAAAAAAGAACAGTGGATCTTAGGTTTAAAGTTAGCAAGGTTAACTTTTAATGGTATTGATTATGTAAAATATGAGTGAAAGTAAAGATTCAGAACTCTGGGCTGTGACATATAATGCAGAAAAAGTTTTCATGCAAGTAGTGCTCTGCATATAACAAGAAGAAACAATACGAGTTCTTTCCTCATTGCAGTGCCACATATTGTACCAGTATAAACCAGAGGGTTGCAGTTCTCCTTTAAACAACTAAAAAAAACCCATGCAGTATGACTGAAAAGGTAGATTTAAGTAATAAAAGCAGAAGTTATGTTTCATATTGTATGATAAACCTGTATGTTTTAAACAGACTTCCATTCATAAAGCAAGTTTGCTAATAACGGGAGCCATGCTTCAGTACCTTTCATTTTGCACTCTGAAAAGAAATCTCTTATTAAACTTGTTTATTTTCCAGTGGGAAAATAAAATGCTGTGGCATATTGTCAGAGCTGCTTTACTGTCATCATTTACAAAGGTCATCTGAATTAATTGACATCTTCCCTTACATATTGTTACACCACCCCTTTGCTGATATATTTATGAGAAGGTGACAGGTATGCAGCAGTTGACTGTCTTTTCATGTTTGTCTTCACTGTAATTTGAGAAACAAACAATAACTCTGAAGTTGCAATTGTACAAGCCAATAATTACGTTGCTACAGAGGAGCAGATTCCTGTTGGTGTTTTTGTAGGGTGAACAGGGGTAACTGCTTTAACACCTACGTGTTACTCCATAAAACAGAAAAGCTCTGTAGAAAGCTTTGGAAGCACACATTAGACAGCCAACCTCCCCTTTGCATGGATATGAAGTAAAATCTCTAGCTTTCACTGCTGCCTAAGTCACTGAGCCATGTATGCTGATGGACTTTGCTGAACATGTTTTCATCTTAAGGGAGTTATATTAAAGCCTTTGCTTATATTGGGTGAAAGATATGACACACAAGTACACATACTAAGCAACATTAAAGCAAGCATGATATTTCATATTGATTATATGGAGAATGTTTAGCTCTTATTCTCCCCTCTGTTCCTCTTCCTGCCCCCTTCCCCCCCCCCACACATCCCCTTTGGGAGGCTCTTCTCAATCTGATCAGCAACACTGGGCAAAAACTAGACATATGAAAACAAAGACATTTTCTTACAAATAAATTGAAAAGCCTTTCTGTAGAAAAACAGGCTAGGGGAAATATAGCAATTGATTTGAACAACGATCTTCTCAAATGAAAAATGTACTTTAGAGCCATCCTGCTGTGGTCTTGTTAATTACCAAAGAAGATTAGAACTCTTTTGCTTAATGTTATCCTTTTTACCTAGCATGTGTCAGTTCCAGCTACAGTAGCAATCAGAGCTTCACACTGGCCCTTCTGACTGTTAAAGGGATTTTTTTTAGGGGAAGTCATTTGCCACAATCCCTAGGATGTAGCCTGGCAGAAATTCAATAACTGTTTGTGATATGCTCATTCAGCTTCGGTGCTCAGTGGCTTTAGGTCCTGACATACAATGGCATTTGCCTTAATCCAACCATTGGAGAGAGAGAGGAAAAAATAGCTATCCTGTATCTTGTTTTATTGGTTTCAAAACACGAAGCAACTGTGTAATTTGATTTTGCATTGCAAAGACTGGGGGAAATGTTCTTTTTAAAAAAAAATCCTTTGATGTTCTTTCAAGCTAGCAAATGCACACATCTAAGAGACCTGCAAACACATTTAGATTATCTGTGAGCCAAAAGGTGGTTGCATTTGTATTCTGAACGTAAAGTAAAATTTGGAAAGAGTCTAATAGAATAAGTTGAAGGAAACAAGAAAGGGGGGATTGTGTAAATGAAAATATAAACAGTAGAACACATCACATTATATATATAAACAAACTTACCCTGCAAGAGTAGTTTCAGTGCTGGAGGACTTCTGCATCTGTATATTTGGATTCCTTAGTGCAGGTAACCACATACTTGTGTTAATGCAGGGTGTGAAGAGTTGCATGTATATATAGTATATGATACATTTATCTATAGATATCCTACAAAATGAGAGAATCTCTGTGCTGCCAGCTGAGATCCCTTATGTTTGTCAGATCTCTGTTGCCGGCTGGCTGAGGCTCACAATCCAGTGAAGAGAAAGATGCCTGCTAGCTCTTCTTATTTCTCCTTGTTTCCATGGTGGTTAGAGCTGCATCGTTCACCCGATCAGTTGTCACACTGACATGGTGCTGCCTGCTCAACGGTCATTAATAACTGAACATCCTCCACTCCCCAGAGAGGAGCCAATAGCTTCAGAGTGCCAAGATGTAGCACTCGCAGCTGCTCCAGTCTGGTTGGCTGAAAAATCCTGTCTGTTATATGACATTGCTGCTTAGGATACGAATAAAGGGAACAAGTCTTTATATGTTTCTGGGTATCTCTTCTGATTCGGGGAGGGTATGGAGCAGTGCTTTCATATTTTTGTGAGACAATGTAGGATATTTAAATTAATCTTTAAGAGATAGAAGGAGGGTATCTATGCTCAAAGCAACTGATCAGAGATCACTAAACTTTAACCAGGTTGCTTTAGTTCAAAAGACGCCACATACAGATTGAAGTCATTTGGTAAAGCATTTTCTTTTTCCTGTATCTTTTGCTGTATTTTTTAATTTTGGCCAGTATAGCTGATTTACCAATCTCTTTCTTTCCCCCCTTTTTAAAGACAGAATATTAAAGTTTTTTATGTGCATTGATTGGCTAAAAATCAATTTTACAAATGTAAAATGTAGTAGTAATAAAATGAAGACCAGATTTGTTTTTTAAAAAATGGTTGTTTTTTCCCCCTCCTGTCCAGTTGACTGGTTATTGTATGGCCATTTAGTAAAGTGAAGCAATTGAATGCACAGAATTTTCTTTTTTCCCCTCCTTATAATATTTTCTTTAGTACTTTGGGGACTATTGCAGAGGCACTGACACTGTGTTTGTCCTTATCTCTGTAAATAAAAGGCAGGCAAACTAGACTCTGCATCTGTGCAGGCTTCTGAGGTTACAGAACAGTTCAGAAAATGTTTGTTTTCTGAAAATTTATTACCACTTTACTTCCCGAACAACAACAATTAGGTGGATCTTGTTTAGAAAAAAACTCCTCATTGCGAATACCCTATCATGTAAAGAAATGACTTTGTAACAGGGGACAAAGAATAGTGGACTATAAAGACCTGTTTATCAACAGGTCAAAACTAGAAAGGATTTGTCTTACATAAATTTCCTACTATCACCCTGACTGATACAGACCACCCTCTAGTGGAATAAAATGAAATGTGGTTTTAATTTCATTTTCTTCAGTTTTGTTTGAAGAAAGATTGACAGTCACGTCTAATTGCATGAGGGATCAATATCTGTTTCCTAAATGAAACAGCAACAAAATGCCACAGTACTATTAAAATAATAGTTATTGTTTTGTGAGCACTAAGCATCACATTGAATCTTAGATTATAGGCTTTATTAATTCCCTGAGGAATTGGTTTTATGCTTTATAAAGTTGCTTATTTTATAACATGTGATTTAAAAATACTGCTAAATACTTGGAATAAAAGTCACTTTGGAGTAACATGTTAAGAGCAAAACCCACACATTCCTTGCTGATACTTACATTAGTAGTAGCTATAATGAAACACACATCTTGATTTTTCAAAAATATATTAATGCTGAATTTATTCTTAATGATGAGAACATCTTTTACATGTTGTTTAAAGGTATGTGCAGGTCTCTTATTTTTATATACATGCACATGCGCATGCACACAATTTCAATGAATCATTCAAGAATACTAAGAGCTGTACACTTCAGTTTTCTAAGTAACATATAGTGTCTGAGAATCATGCAAAAATGGATGCAATGATATGATATATGAAATTCAGATTATATTTTTACTACATAAGTGCTTCATTTTGGTTGATTGATATGAACTATATAATTGGAGGGCTAAATAATTAAATCAATTAGAGTGCACTTGCATAAGGAAAGTAAGTTTTGATATGTAATTAAAATACCTCCTTGATTGACATGTATATGAAACTACAATTTAACTGATAGTTATATAAGAATATACTTTAATTATATCAAAGAAGAGAAATAATTTAATTTTCATTTCAGGTAATACCAAACATTTTTTTAAAGATGTTTTCAAAATGCTTGCAACGTAAAATACTTTTTGTAACTGATACAATTATGATGATTAAGGTTCATTAGAAGCTCTTTTCCTGCTGATTTCACCAACATGTTTGGTAGTTTTAAAATAGCAACATAATTTATTTCACCAGATTTATATATAGTTTATTAGCTTTCACTCTGCAATTTTTTTTCATCAGACTGTGAGGTGAGGGGCAGAGTGAGGGAGAAAATAAGGTGTGCAAACACTAAAATGGAGTTTGTTTTCAGTGGGTTTTACATACTAGGTGAGTGAGACATCAGAACAAACCCAATAATTATTGGTTGAAATGGAGAGGTACTTTGATGCAGTAGAGGAAGGGTAATCAATCTGGGAGTTGTGACCACTCTTCTCTAGAGGGAGGGAGGCTGAAATTTGTTTTCTTGTTGTAACATATGGTCATAGTATGGAAAAGGTTGAGAACCACTTTACTAGACTATTAATGTGTTGTATGTTTATAGTTGTTAAGAGAGTTGATGGTGATAGAACTTTTATTACTGGCATTATTTGGAAATTAGCTCTCTGAATGCACACAGAACTGTGTTGAAGAGATAAGCAGAAGTGCTTAGAAAGCTTAATGAAAATTACATACTAAAAAAATATGTTAAAAGAATGTTTTTTAGGTTGCAAAGTCAAACACTTGAAAGTTAGGAAATGCCAGATTTAAGGTTTCCATGCAACCTTGATTCTGCCTCCTTTTGCATCCAACGTGAACTGCATGAGACAGCGGTTCTGTGGAAAACATAGTTTGTGATTGTGTAAGTAATGCAAAATAATGTATACACACAAGGGGGCTGAACTGAGTTTGCATGGGCAACTGTAAATCTGACATTTCCTAACTTTCGAGTGCTTTTGCAATCTAAGCAACATTCTCTTAATGTAGGTTATATATGTAATTTTCTAGGTGTTTGGTTGTTTAAAGGAAAAAGATAGAAATAAATTCTATTTTTTACAACTGTATGCATCGCCAGCAGGGTTTGAAACCTGAATCTTCAGTACAGCTTGATCTACAGAACTAACTGTAGCTGACCATAGGAGAAGCCTGTTATCTTTGGTGGGGAAGAGGGAAATGGGCCAGTGGGGCTATGTGCTGAGTCTGGTTGGGGAAACTATGCCCAGCTCTCTCTGTCTCCATCCTCCCCCAAGAGTTGAGGGAGCTCCTGTCATAGGGGTGTCCCAGATGGGAGGGTGGCCACTGGGGCCAAGTACTGTATTCAGGGAGGGTTGTGGTGAGGAATAATGGCGGCTTTGCCTGGCTCACTCCTCAACCTTTCTCTATAGTTGATCCAACAGCTCACAGGAGTTTCCAGTACAGCATGTGTGCTGCTGTTTGTGTGGTGGCATGGGCCCAGCCTTAGAATGTTAATGTTCACATATTACTGTGGCACTTTGACAAAATTTTCCTGAGGACCACAAGCAAGGGAAGGGGAATGATGATTTTTAATAGTTTATATTTCAGTCAAACATGAACAGATTTTTAAGTGCGGGGGGGGGGGGAGCATGTTTCTAGCCCCAGAGCTTTTTCTGGATTTCAAAGTGTTGCTGGTATTAGAGCTTCTTGCAAGAATCTTTTATATGGAAAGAGTTAGGCAACCTAAATATGGGTGTTGCCTCCAACTCCTCCTTTGGCAAGTACTGAGTGTTACTGATACTAAAAGGGTGGTGATTAAGCAGAAGGACACAAGAAATGTAGTCCACAGTCCTGTAAAAGGGATCCCTATGGACTTACCCTTACATCCAAGTAAAGACTCATTATGGGTGTAAGAGCCCACCCAAATATGTGTCTTTGCAAGATCTGGGCCTTAGTGAGCAGCACAATAAGGGCAAATTTCTTATATGTTTAAATTTCATATAAGATATGTTTAAAATCTGTAGGTGACTTAAGTGAGGTTGAATATGGACTTAGTTAATAATCTGTTGCTTAACTTGATAACCATGGGAGTTTTGCATGTTTCCAGGTGTGCTCAAGTTCTTAATTAAATGGCAACTGTGCTTCATATGTTGGAATTCAAAATAAAGACAGAGCAAACTCCTGGGTTATACCAGAACTGCAGTCAACAGAGCGCAGGGAGGGCAAGTTGTCTGCAAGGTTGACATGAAGACATCTGTCTGAATGTGTTCTGCACTGGAACTGGTCTGGTTCCTGCTGCAGCTTGGAAAAATACCAGAACTACTTTAATTTATGGCCAACTGCCCCTGGCCCTAAGTGTGGATTCTGACAGCCAGGGAGCCGTCCATATTCCCTTGCCTTAGAACATGTCCCTTCATTGGGGGCTGAGAGGGAGTGGAATCGAGACTGCACCGCTTCTCTCTGTCACCTGGGAATTCCCTTATTGAAGGGGAATCCTGAGGGAGCTACAGTGGTGCAAAGCAGCCAGAACATAGAGGAACTTAAGAACCAGTGGTTCATATGTTTTCAAGCACAGTGTACTCCTTATTTCACTTTAAAACTGATTTTGCCTCAGCTGTGTTTGACATTAGATCTTTGTCTGAAGACAGAGACATCTCCTCAACCACTTCAGAGGGATATAACTGAGATGTTTGACTCATCATATATTAATAATATTAATGAATGTCTGATTTATAAGCACTGGACACTGAAGGATTTTAGTTCTCTCAAGACAAAGACAGTTCAGTTGAAAATGAAACACAAGAATGCTTTTTCCTCAGACAAAATGATTGGATTTGGAATAGGACCCATCCAGAATATAAAGGTTCTCTCAACAGCCTCAGTCAAACTGTATTAGGTTCAATAGAACAAGGCCAGCAAGTTCTCTTCCATCTCCAAAATTGACTTTTCTTACACACACACACTCACTCACTCACTTTTCATCAATTTACCTGTCAGTCTGACAAAGTATATAATAGTGATTATAGAGCTGAAATGTACTAGACATAGAGACCATTTTCCAGGTTTCTCCTCCAGAGAGGGCCTTCTGGTTCTAGTCAAGATTCTTAGGGGCAGATTGTCAGGTAGCGTAAATTATCATATGCGCCATCCTTCTGAAAAAGGCATATCTCCATTGCCCCATTCATCCCTCTCATTATCCTGGAGTTCTTCATCACAGATAGGCCATATCAATTTGTGGCTGTGCCATTTTACCTATCATCTATCCTTGGGGTATTCACAAGCTGATGATCAACCCGCCTCCTTCAGTTTTGGTACACTCCTGACTGCAGTGCTGCATATCTTTCATGCTCATGAACTGTGTCAGGCCTGGTCTACACTACCCGCCGGAATCGGCAGGTAGAAATCGACCTCTCGGGGATCGATTTATCGCGTCCCGTCAGGACGCGACAATCGATCCCCGAATCGACGCTCTTACTCCACCAGCAAAGGTGAGAGTAAGAGCCGTCGACGGGAAGCCGCGGAGGTCGATTTTGCTGCCGTCCTCACAGCGGGGTAAGTCGGCTGCGATACGTCGAATTCAGCTACGCTATTCGCGTAGCTGAATTTGCGTATCTTAAATCGACCCCCCCCCTGTAGTGTAGATGTAGCCTCAGAGCAGTAAAAGTGGAGGGAAGGTCTGATCAAGGAAAGGAGAAAGCCTCCATCTTCTTGGCCTTTTGGTGCCTGTGTTGGGAGCAGGAAGTTGGAATGTTTCTGTTGATCTTAGCCACAAATAATACTTCTGAGAGAAACCACTGTTCCCCAGAGAACAGTTCTCAGTGGCTCAGCCAGTATGTTTGACAGTTCAACTACCCTTTAATGTATGAGGATGTGATGACAGGTTTAGAGGCCTTTAAAAGAGACAGGAACCTCAAGTCTTTGAGATTCAGCCTGATGCTGTTGTGGTACATCATTGGGGATTCAGGTGAAAACACCAAAAGGATAAAACCTGCAGCAACCAGAAAATAAGGTGGAGTCTTATTGTCAAGAATTTCTCTGCAGGGTTAATTACAACCCCCAGTGGCATTTTGAGGTATGCTCTGATGTGAACTATGGCTTGAGCGGGGATTAGGAAGTTTTTCTTCAAGTTCATTATGAAACTATGCTCTTTGAGGACTTATGCCATTTGAGGAGGTGGCATTTATCAGAAGGTCATCTTATTGATGGTAACTTGTATCTTCCCATTGCTTTCCCCACACCATTAATGAGCTGAATTAATTGGAGGATGTAAAGTTATTTTAGTTGAATAACCTCAGAAGTAAGGATGGGTCACCAGAAGAACTGACTCAAACCTATTCGCCTAAATGATAGTTTGGTTAAGGAGAAACCAGAGGGACCTCAATTCTCCTCCTCTCATCCCCCTGAAGCCCACTTATGCATGACACAAAGTTGAATGATATTTTGCAAAATTCACCTATGTCTTTTCTGCGTTTTAGCATCTACACATTCAGTTTTGATGTGCTCTAAAATGCAATGTACACCAGCTTTGAAGGAGGAGATTAGTGGAACCAGCAGAAACCCATCAAGGGAATCTGCTACAGATCTTTTACTGATGTAGAGGAGAGGAATGAGAGCGTGCACTGAGTTCTGGATGAAATAGGAGAAGATGATTTTCTGGGTGTAGTTGTGAGGGTTCACATTTTTTCCAGACTTTAGCAATGTAGTTACATTTCTGAATAGATCAGGAATGCAAACAGGTGACATGCTAGATATTCTCACCTCAATAATAAACAAAGGGTGTACACTTGTTTTTTTGTTGGTAGGTAATCCAGGAATGTAGATGTCATTTAACTCTGTCACAGTCTTTTCTTTGGAGTATTGATTAGTTTTTATGGGACATTTCCCCCCGCAATATTAAGCGTATTCGTTATGTGTACCTGTCTGCGTTGGTTGTCACTCCTAAGGACAGAATTTCAGATGTGATTTTCCTAGCTTTTTTAGCTAAAATCAGATTAACTATTTTATTGTAGTATTCTAGCTGCAATGTTATGTCGGGATGGGACTGAGGACTGAAGATAATAGCGATTCTAGATTATTTACAATTTTCAGCAGTCTTTATGGGAGCTATATTGCTGCCTTGGAAACCTGTATAAACAGGACCACATTCTAGATACTGTAGGGATGATATCCTTATGATTTTATTTACTTCTGAGCTCAAAAAAAGTAAAATAATGATTTTCCCTTATCAATAGCATAAACTCAAACTTACTTCATGGATAATTGTTATGGCACGGACTAGGAACAACAAGGAACAGGCAGGATATGTGCAGCACGTTGAGAGTATGGTTAGCTCAGAATACTAGTTTAGATCAAGTACAGTTTAATATATATATAAATGTAATGAATGTTGAAATGAATTGACTAGTAATTATGGTATATAATTTTGGGTTTTCAATCCACAGATCTAGAAAATGATTTTTAAAAAGGACACAAACATATTACATTTGCATTTTGAAGAAGGAAATATATTTAATTAGCAATGCAATAAATATTCCCCCACTCGCTATAATTTTGCCATCGCAGACTTTAGGGATTCTCACAAGCTGCATGATGTTTTTTGTGAGCCTATCTGTGCACTAATAAACTGGGCGGGGGAGGGACTTACTGGGAGAGGGCTGTTTCAAAGGCTTTCACGTAGTTCCCATTACTAAGGAAACCACTTATTTTGTCTGTACATGCTTTGAATAGATCTCTCATTTGAAGTCTGGTGCTCAAACCATGAGGATTGCATTATGGCACTGAGAAAGAAATGGGGAAAACAAAAGAGGCTTAAAATACCACAACTTTAACGAATTCAATCTAACAATATTGTGCAAGAGGTAGGGTGTGTGTGTGTGTGTGTGTGTGTGTGTGTGTGTGTGTATATACACAATATTTCACAGATCCTTTAAAAATCAAAAGGCTTTTCCTGACCATGTGTTAGTAAACAAAATAGGGAAAGCAGATTTTCTGACCTATACTCCTTTTCTCCCTTGTTATGACACTGTTGAGAAATTCAGCATGCAACTTTTGTAGCTCCAAAGAAGGACCATGAATGATTTGGGGTATGACTGCACTCCAGCTGGTATCATGTCTTCCAGCCCGAGTGGACAGACACATGCTGTGAGCTTGCATGCAAAAAATAGCAGTGTGGATGGTTGCAGCACAGGTGGCAGCATGGACTAGCTACCCAGGAACAAGCCTGTCCAACTCCCTTGATCCTTGCTCAGGTAGTTAGCCATGCTATCACCCGTGCTGCAAAGTCCACACTACTACATTTAATGATCTAGCTAGAGCAGCGCTAGTGCATGTCTGTCTACCTGGGTTGGGAGGCAAGCTGCTAGCTGCAGTGTAGACATACTCTTACTCTCTGAAACAAAATGTGATACTAGTTTGAAATAAAAGAAGGCACTGCTGTAATAACAAGGGCAAAATTGTGGTGATCATGCTGTCTATGGATTCCACAGTTGATCAAACATTCCCTTGGAATGTTTTTGGCAACAGTGCCCAATCCATTGTTAAGGGTAACTGCAAATACACACATAAATACATTTACATTTCGTAAGGGTAAGCCAAGCTTCCAGCTGCCCAAAATGTTCATCCAGGTCACAGAAATGTTGGCCAACAACTCTGAATCAAACCCCATCTTAAAATTGAATTCAAATGTCACCCTATTATTAACTGCATAGTGCTCAGTTAATATGCTCAAATGTAGGTATTTGAATCTGAAGGCATTGACTGTTAAGACATGTTCTGCTGTGTACACTCAAAGATCATGAGTGTTCATGAACTAAAGTAGGAAGCATGGTTTCAGAATGGTAGCCGTGTTAGTCTGTATCAGCAAAAAGAACGAGGAGTACTTGTGACACCTTAGAGACTAACAAATTTATTTAAGCATAAGCTTTCGTGGTCTAAAACCTACTTCATCAGATGCCTACGAAAGCTTATGCTTAAATAAATTTGTTAGTCTCTTAAGGTGCCACAAGTACTCCTCGTTCTCTTAGTAGGAAGCATGTAATCAAAGAATATTGCAAACAGGTTTACTTCCTTCTTTTCCCCTTCCCTACATGAGGTGAGTAATGGGGAAATGTGCAAGATGCATGTGCATCTTGACAAATAAATGTTCTTATTCAGCTTTTCCAAAGTCAGTGCCTGAATTAGCTTAGCAAACACTACATAAGACTGAAGATATAGACTGAAAAATATATTACATTACTTAAATCCTTCAGTATTGTCCTCGGACTTCTACATGACTCCATGGAATCATATAACATCAAAGATGGTGCTAGGTTTGTCTACAGACAGCTGATTTCCTCTGAAAGTACAAACATGCTCTGCTAATGCTAATTTTTTTTCTGGTGGAGGTGATGACTGTTCAATTCATTTTGAAATCGGGAGCCTAAAGCTGCCAGCTGTTTGTGGGGTCTGATGTGTCCACAGAGTGTTTACTCTAAGGCCTGGTCTACACTAGGCGTTTATGTCGAATTTAGCGCCGTTACATCGAATTAACCCTGCACCCGTCCACACCACGAGGCTATTTAGTTCGACATAGAGGTCTCTTAAATTCGACTTCTGTACTCCTCCCCAACGAGGGGAGTAACGCTAAATTCGACATGGCCATATCGAATTAGGCTTGGTGTGGATGGAAATCAACGCTAATAGCTCCGGGAGCTATCCCACAGTGCACCACTCTGTTGACGCTCTGGACAGCAGTCCGAGCTCGGATGCTCTGACCAGCCACACAGGAAAAGCCCCGGGAAAATTTGAATTCCTTTTCCTGTTTGGGCAGTTTGAATCTCATTTCCTGTTTGGACAGCGTGGCGAGCTCAGCAGCACTGGCAACGATGCAGAGCTCTCCAGCCGAGATGGCCGTGCAATCCCAGAATAGAAAGAGGGCCCCAGCATGGACTGATCGGGAAGTCTTGGATCTCATCGCTGTGTGGGGCGATGAGTCCGTGCTTTCCGAGCTGCGCTCCAAAAGAGGGAACGCAAAGATCTATGAGAAGATCTCTAAAGCCATGGCAGAGAGAGGATACAGCCGGGATGCAACGCAGTGCCGCGTGAAAATCAAGGAGCTGAGACAAGGCTACCAGAAGACCAAAGAGGCAAACGGACGCTCCGGATCCCAGCCCCAGACATCCCGTTTCTACGAGGCACTGCATTCCATCCTTGGTGCGGCCGCCACCACTACCCCACCACTGACCGTGGACTCTGAGGATGGGATATTGTCCACGGCCGGTTCCTCGGACATGTTAGCGGACGGGGAAGATGAGGAAGGAGATGAGGAGGACGAGGCAGTCGACAGCGCTTACCAAGCTGATTTCCCCGACAGCCAGGAGCTCTTCATCACCCTTACAGAGATCCCCTACCAACCCTCCCCAGCATGTAACCCGGACACAGATTCAGGGGAAGGATCAAGCGGTAAGTGCTTTAAACATCTAAACATTTATTTTTTACAAAACTGGAATATTAAGAATAAGAACAATGTGTTCTTCATGATTTCTTTACCCTGGGCGCTTAAGTAATCAGTTCCAACTATTTAAAAAAAATCAAACAGTGTCCGGTTGTGCATGATTCTGCTGCCCAAGCTGCTCCACTCTATAGTCCCTGCAACTGCAGCTATATGAAAATCCGGTCTATATGTCCGGGGATAGAGCAATAATCCTCCACTGACATCTCAACGAAGCTCTCCTGCAGGTAATGGGAAAGTCTGTTCATCAGGTTCCTGGGGAGAGTGGCCTTATTGGGTCCTCCGAAGTAGGAGACATTCCCGCGCCAGGAGACGAGCAAGTACTCCGGTATCATTGCCTTGCACAGCATGGCGGCATAGGGCCCTGGTCTTTGCAGGCTTTCTCGAAGCATCCTTTCCTTCTCGGTGTCCGAGATCCTCATGATAGTTATGTCGCTCATGATGACCTGCTTTGAATTAGGTAGGGGACTGTTAGTATTGGGACTGCTTGCAAGTTCCTTTACAGAACTGTAACCGCTGGTTTGCAGCCACGCGGTGGATGCGGGAGAGGGGCAGCATACAGGGATCTTTCCCTGGGACATCCGCGAGGGGGTGGGACAGGGCCAGAGTTCATGCTTGGCTGATTGCTGGCAGCAGAGACTGGCATTGCTTTCAATGTGAAAGGAGGCCAGTGGTACTACTAAAGTTTTAAGCAGCCACAAGTCTACGGCTTACCATCTTTGCCTGCTACAGAGATTACGGTGTCCTGCCACGCTTCCCAGATCTGCAGTGCAAAACCCCAGGCACTGAAGGCGAGGTCTGAAAATTCGACCTTGTCCTGAGTGCGCATGTGATAGGTGCGGTGCATGGTCTTGTTCACAGAGAAAGACTATGTTCTTTGTTCACAACTACATTTATCTTTCGGAGGAATTCACTACCTTTTTCTCATTCCCACAGCCACATCTGCGACTGTCTCCCAACCCAGCCTGGCATCACACTCCCAGAGGCTAGCGCACATTAGGCGGAGGAAGAAGAAGACGCGAGAGGACATGTTCTCAGAACTAATGGGCTGCACCCGAGCCCAGGCAGCACAGTAGAACCATTGGAGGGAGAATTTGTCCCAAATGCACCGGACACACATGGAACGTGAGGAGAGGTGGCGGCAGGAAGACCAGCAGGCGACTCAAACGCTGCTTGGACTTCTGAGGGAGCAAACGGACACGCTCCGGTGCCTTGTTGATGTTCTGCAGGAACGGAGGCAGGAGGACAGAGCCCCGCTGCAGTCTATCAGTAACCGCACTCCCCCGCCACCAAGTCCCATACCCCCCTCGCCCAAAGTCCAAAGAAGGAGGGGCGGCAGAGTCCGTGAAAACTCTCACTCCACCCCTGCAGACTGCTCAAGCACCAGAAGGCTGTCATTCCCCAAAATTTGAAAAGTTCTTTCCTGCCCGCCTCACCCAAGCCCCCGTCCAAGTTTCACCCCCCAGTTTCATGTGTGGTTGTTAATAAAAAATACGTTTCTGTTCATTACTGTTTCAGTCATGTTCTTTTGAGGGAGAATCTGTCTGAAGGGGGGGAAGGGGCTTGGTAATTGGACAGGACAGTCACCTTTAGCAGGGTACAGAGGCGGGGGCAGGTCCAGCAGCAGGGCACATACACAGTGCAGTGACTAGTTACCCTGGTCAGTCTGGGAGGTGGTTTTCATGTTCTGTGCGTGGGGGGGGTGGGTGTTGCACTGTGAGTTTGTTGCGGGGGAGGGCAGTTACAAATCTTATGCAGCGGTCCTTGTCCTGGATCACAGAGCCACGCAGCAGGGGATCTGTAACCCTCCTCCCCCTGCCATAAACTCACATAGCCCCCACATACACGCAGTTCCGCTCAGGAGGGCTGGCAGGCTCCGTTGAAACAACCAGTCCGCCACTGCGAATCCTGTCATTCCTGGAGTTTAGAAGGATCATTTGCATCAGTACACTACACCCGCTCCCCACCACAGTCTGCGTCCCAGGTTTCAAACATTCCCGCGAAAACAGTACTAAAGACAACGGTGTTCATTAACAAAATAAAACTGATTTTATTTTTTTGGAAGGGGGTGGAGGGGGTCTGTAACTGGAGAGGATAGTCAACATTAACTGGGTAAAGAAACGGTCGCAGGTTCAGCTTCTCTGTACAGAAACTTAAAAGTCACTGGTTACCCTGCTCACTGTGGAACCTAGCTTTCAAAGCCTCCCGGATGCACAGCGCGTCCCGCTGGGCTCTTCTAATTGCCCGGCTGCCTGGCTGGGCGTAATCAGATGCCAGGCTATTTGCCTCAACCTCCCACCCCGCCATAAAGGTCTCCCCCTTGCTCTCACACAGATTGTGGAGCACACAGAAAGCTGCTATAATAATGGGGATATTGGTTTCGCTGAGATCACAGCGAGTCAGTAAGCTTCTCCATCTCCCCTTGAGACGGCCAAAAGCACACTCCACCACCATTCTGCACTTGCTCAGCCGGTAGTTGAACAGTTCTTTTTCAGTGTCTATGGCTCCAGTGTAGGGCTTCATGAGCCAGGACATTAGCGGGTAGGCTGGGTCCCCAAGGATCACTGTAGGCATCTCCACATCCCCAAGAGTTATTTTGTGGTCCGGGAAGTAAATACCTTCCTGCAGCCGTCTAAACAGA
The DNA here is from genome assembly GCF_028017835.1 of Emys orbicularis. Lineage (NCBI taxonomy): Eukaryota > Metazoa > Chordata > Testudines > Emydidae > Emys > Emys orbicularis. The sequence goes on from NC_088683.1 coordinate 54,659,209, forward strand.
CCAGAGTTCCTGAAGACGCGAGCGTCATGAACCTTGCCCGGCCATCCGACGTTGATGTTTGTAAAACGTCCCCGATGGTCCACCAGTGCTTGCAGCACCGTTGAAAAGTATCCCTTTCTGTTAATGTAGTGGCTGGCCTGGTGGTCCGGTCCCAGGATAGGGATGTGAGTTCCATCTATAGCCCCACCGCAGTTTGGGAATCCCATCGCGGCGAAGCCATCTATGATGACCTCCACGTTTCCCAGGGTCACTACCTTTGAGAGCAGTACCTTAACGATTGCGTTGGCTACTTGCATCACAACAACCCCCACGGTAGATTTGCCCACGCCAAACTGGTTCGCGACAGACCGGTAGCTGTCCGGCGTTGCAAGCTTCCAGAGGGCTATGGCCACTCGCTTCTGGACAGTCAGGGCTGCTCGCATCCGGGTGTCCTTGCGCTTCAGGGCAGGGGACAGCAACTCACAAAGTTCCATGAAAGTCCCCTTCCGCATGCGAAAGTTTCGCAGCCACTGGGATTCATCCCAGACCTGCAGCACTATGCGGTCCCACCAGTCCGTGCTTGTTTCCCGTGCCCAGAATCGCCGTTCCACAACATCCACATGACCCATTGTCACCGTGATGTCCTCGGCGCTGGGTCCCGTGCTTTGTGACAGGTCTGTGCCACTCTCAGACTTCAGGCCCTCACCGCGGTGCCGTAGCCTCCTCGCCTGGTTTATCTGCATCTGCCTCTGGGAAAGGTGGATGATAAGCTGCGAGGCGTTGACAACGGCCACAACTGCAGCGATGGTCGCAGCGGGATCCATGCTCGCAGTGCTGTGGCGTCCGCGCTGTCACTGACCGGAAAAGTGCGCGAACTGATTTCCCGCCGGCGCTTTCAGGGAGGGAGGGAGGGCGGTAGTGACGGACGGATGACAACAATTACCCAAAAGCACCCTCGACCCTTTTTTTTTTACCCAGAAGGCATTGGCGGCTCGACCCAGAATTCCAATGGGCAGCGGGGACTGCGGGAACTGTGGGATAGCTGCCCACAGTGCACCGCTTCCAATGTCGACGCTTTCCCCGTTAGTGTGGACTCACAAAGTCGAATTACTGTCCTTAGTGTGGACACACACGTTCGACTTTGCAATATCGATTCCACAAATTCGATTTAAGAGAAATCGAACTACCCTCATAGTGTAGACATACCCTAAGTGTATATTTAGTAGTTCAGGTGACATTGTTGCTGACAAGAGAATTGTTCTGAAGCTAGTATATATGGAGTAGCTGGCTTTTCTTTTCCCACAATTAATAAGCAAATGGTCCCATATAGATTTTCTTTTAACTCCCTGACTTGTGGAAGAGAGGAAGAATGATAGCTGTGGTGAAGATAAAATGTCCTTGGCCTGACTCAGTTGAATACTTCTGGGTGATATAGAGTAGATGACTTTAAATGACACAGAGCTGTATTGTGTCTGCTAAGAAATATCAATTTTTACTATTCTAGAGAGTATTTGTTGTTTTACTCCTAGACTGGTTATGTTTGTTTTCTGTTTTCTTATTGTGTGGATTCACAACGTCTCATCGGACACTAAAAACACTGATATTTATTATCATTATATTTCTGCTTGCAGCAAGAAATAAGGGCACTCCTATTCTAAGGGTACTCCTCAGGATACTCCCATTCTATAGCCACTACAGAAGCACAACAATGGCGCTGCAGCGGTGCTGCTGTAGTGTGGACACTTCCTGCATTGATGGAGGGGATTTTTCCATTGAAGGAGGTTATCCACACTTTGGGAGGAGATAACTAGGTTGATGGAAGAATCCTTCTGTCAATCTAGGAGTGTCTATACAAAGAGTTAAGGTTTACCTAACTACGGTGCTCAGGTCGGAAAATTATTCACACCCATGAGTGACATAGCCAGGTCAATCTGATTTTTTTAAGTGTAGACCAGGCCTGAGTGTATGGTAACATTGATAATTGCCATTACAAGCTAATTCCTGCATTTCCAAGACAATGCATAGGGACTTAGTCCATGACTTCCATCAGTATTGTGGCAAAGGAGATGAAACTAATAACTTAAACTATCTGAGATGGAAACCTTTGGAAAGATTAACAGCCACTTCAGATACAGCTAGCCCAATATTATTTGGTGATAGGTGCTGTGAACTTGAGAGGCTGTTAACAGTAGATAGCTGAGTCCTTGAGTTTAGGAGGCAGGTTTCTTGGTAACTTATAAAGAGACACAGTCTGTCTGGAGATCAGATAAACATGGACAGGTTAAATTGTGACTGGCCACCTAAGTTTGGAGTGAAGGATTTTTTGGAGGTGTAAGGGGGGCCAGGACAGGGGTGTGCCTCAGTGGTGGTAAAATGTTTTTCAGGAATAGCAAAATAATGCTAAGGCCAATCTTGCTGCTCACACTATATTCTTGTGATGTCCCAGTTAACTGGTCGAGGAAGTTATTACTTGTCATCCTGCCTGCCTACTATTGTTATATTTTCTTTCTTCACCAGTTCCAGTGGGTCTATGTCTCATGATTCTGAAGTGTTGATGATACCGACAATCTAAATGCCCTATGTCTGTATAAGTTTTGAACTGTTCAGTGCCTTGAATAAATTATGATTCTACAAAGTGTTCAATAAGTACTCCAAAATGTTGTCATCAATACTTTATAAATTATATGGAGAACCTCAGTATATTTACTTACTTACTTTCCATTCTTATTTTCATGTTTAAAAACATGCTCTGTAGAAGGCTTCTGTTAAACTGACTTCAAAATTTTATGATCTTGGCTAAGGCAAGGCACAAGTGTTATCCGTTATTCTTAGTAGTTTTTATTGCTTTCCCAAGCCATCCTAAGTAACAAATGTGTTTTTTTTTTCAATACTGAAAGTACTCCGACAACAAATTAAACCTTTGTCCTCAAAACACAAATCACCAAAGAGTTAAGTGCAGTAATCAACCTGCCTCAACACAAAGCAACTGGACACGGTGCAAAAAAGGTCAAGGTATTAAAATCAAGTATCCTATCAAGGATGCAATTTCTTACACCTATTAGTAACTGTGAATTACTAACTCTTCTTGTGTTAGCTGAGTGTAAAAGTGTCATGATCATTAAACAATATGATTAATAAATCCTTTGAAAAGAGATCTAGGGTAAGAAAGCTCTGTAATACTTAGCAAGGCTTTTTGTTAAAACCACCAAACCTCTCTTATTTTAGAATCATCTGAATCCTGTCATTATTAAAATCTTCATAAGCTTTATCAAGAGTTTTGAGAAATAGAAAGATTTTTTTGGCAATAGAAAGTTATAGTTTGTAATTGTCTGAAGACGTTCTCTATGATGGATATGCAGATGCCTTGCTTTTAAATGCTGCACAACATCTGTCTCAGATGTTTACACTGCAAAATTAAGTCAACCTAACTTTTGTCAGCATACAGCCGCTGCAGTAATTACATCGCTTGTGTGTGTGTCTGTGTGTGTGTACACTTTGCTCCTTGTGTCAGTGGAGCGTGTCCTCACCAGGAGCACTTGTGTCAATTGTATTATGAGTGTTGGGCATTGTTGTATGGCTTCTGAAAGCCAGTAACAGTCGATGTAAGCAGTGCAGTGTCTACACTGACACTGCGTCGGCCTATCTACATCGACACTAACTCTGTGGAGGCGGAGTTATTAAGTCGGCATAACAAGGCATTTACATTAGCAGGAGCGAAATTTTAGTGTAGACACTTACATAGTTAGGTTGATGTAAGCTGCCTTGCATTGACCTAACTCTGTAATGTAGACCAAGGCTCAGTGGCTTGATTCGTAGATTCCAAGGCCAGAAAGGACCACTATGATTATCTACTCTGATCTCCTGACACGGGCCATAGAACTTCCCCAAAATAATGCCTAGAACATATCTTTTAGAAGAACATCTATACTTGATTTAAAAATTGTCAGTGAGAGAGAATCCACCATGTCCCTTGGTAAATTATTCCAGTGGCTAATTACTCTCACCATTAACAACGTACACCAGATTTCCAGCCTGAATTTGTCTAGCTTCAACTTCCGGCCATTGGATTGTTATACCTTTGTCTGCTAGATTGAAAAGACCATTATTAATTATTTGTTCCCCATGTAGATATTTATAGATTGCAATCAAGATGCCCCCTAACCTTCTCTTTGTTAAGATCAAAAGATTGAGCTCTTTGAATCTACTACTATATGGCATGTTTTCTAATCCTTTAATCATTCTTGTGGTTTTTCTCTGAACTCTCCAGTTTATCAGCATCCTTCTTGAACTGTGGGCACCAGAAGTGGACACAGTATTCCCACAGCAGTCACAGCAGTGCCAAATACAGAGGTAAAATAACCTCTCTACTCCTATCTGAGATTCCCCAGTTTATGCATCCTAGGATCGCATTAGTTCTTTTGGCCACTGTCACACTGGGAGCTCAGTGGAATTAGGCTTTGGCTTTGCTAAAGCGTGGTCTTATGGAAAATAAGCATTTAGTTTCCTTGTGGGAAGCAATAGCAGCAATATGGCATTCCTTAGGGCTTGACTGCATTGGAAGTTATTCTGGAATAGCTATGCTTGATTAACTATTGTTGATTAACTCCATGTGTGGATGCTTTTATTCCACAATAAAAGTGCTCTATTTCAAATTAGCTTAATCCCCTCTGTCTCTCCTCCCTCCCAGAAAAAAAAACAAAGAAATAAAGCACTTTCATTCTGGAATAAAAGTGTTCATACATGGAGTTAATCAGTAATAATCTGCTTTTGCCTGAGTGAGGACTTAAGGATGAGGTCCAATGACATCATGAAGACAGAGAAATGGTGGCTTGTGTTTAGGTTGTTTCTCCTTGTGTCATACTGCCAATTCCCAAATCAGATTGTAAACTCTGTGAGGCAGGGCCCTTGTTATTTTTATGCATTTGGAAAACAAACTTACTATGTGATATAATAAATAATAGTGAGAAACACAGATAAATGTAAACTATGAGTAAAACCCTAGCTCAATTGAAGTCAATGGAAGTTTTGCCATAGATTTCAATGTGGTCAGAATTTCACCTGTAATTTTGGCATAAGTAGTATTGTGACAATCTAAGGAAGTTTGAAGTCCATTTCCTGAGGGATCCTGAAAGAGGAAGACAGACTGCCCATGGGTTTATTTGCTCTGTCTGTACGTGGGGAGATTTTGATTTCACAGCTTACATTCGCCTCTGGCATGCTGCTTTTTTTTTTTTTTTTTTTGTATTGTGTTTCCAATAAATTTGCCAGAGCACACAGAAATATTTGCTGGTTGGGATCATCTAATTTTTCACCTAAGAGATACACAATTATGAGTTTTGTATGTGTGATACCTCTGAATCAAATTGAAAGCCTTTGAAGTCTTGGCTTCATTGAAGTCAAAGGTAATTTTGTTATTGACTTGAGAGGGACCAGGATTTCACTCTCTGGTTTTAGCCCACTTTGAAAATTTGGCTCTTTAAGTCTGTGAGTGAGAGTTTTGCTTTATCTCTGCCTCTCCAATTGTATGCTTTGTTTCTGTATCATACTTTCTCCAGTTATTCTGGAACTTTATCATTCAACAAAGTATTTAGATCTTCCTATCTATCTAAGTACATCTAGTCATACCATTAGTTTAAATATTTCTAAGGTACATGCCTCCTTGGAATTAAAGCACTGAAGTTGCATGGACCTACCTCCCCTTTGAATAAAACAACCAAAAGTTTTATTCTGCTGACCACCTCTGTAGTTAGGGTGACCAGACGAGGGGAAGAAAATATCGGGACACATGGGGGGGGGGTGCCCGCCGGCAGAGCAAAAAAAAAAAAAAAGCCGAGCCCCGGCTGAGCAAAAAAAACAACACAGTGCTGCCGGTGGATATCGGGACAAAATGCATCCCAACCTAAGATCAGTCGGGACGCGGGACAGACACCGAAATATCAGGACGGTCCCGATTTTATCGGGATGTCTGGTCACCCTATCTGTAGTTCAAAAATCACTACCTCTGTAGTTCAAAAATTCAGAAGCATAGGCCTACCCAAGGCCTCTAGAAGGGCACAAGTAGTTGTGTCAGGGAGTGTGCAAAGGATAAAAAAGGGAAGCAGCATTATTTTTCATAATGTACAGTTAATTCTCTTGAATTTTTGAACTTTTCCATTTTTAAAAAGTTGCCTCATAAATACATGACATTGGGCTAGAGGATTAAGCCATCCTCGTTATTTACTTATATTGTTAGCTAACAATGATAAATGAGTTTTATATCTGTTTTTGGAAAATATTTTTTTAAAATTTCAATTTAGCTTGTTTCATTTACATGCAGTTTATTTACTCTTTCATGTTATTCTTAGTCGACCTCTTCAAGCAACTATAGCTTTCCCCCTTTGGATTTATGGATTTTCTTTCAAAATAAACACAATTCTTTAGAAAGTTTTCAGTTTTGGTGGCTATATGTTCTAGCTATCATTCCATTGCTAACTTTTCTCCCCTGTCAAAGTATGAGATGCTCCACTCAGTGCGGGGATGAGGCTGTTCTTTAAGTGTGGAATGGTCTATTCAGAGTGAGTGATTTCTGGAAATATTCTGCCAGTCTTGCAGTTAGATCTCTCTAAAACTATTGATTTTAGTATAATCAAAGAATCTACCTTGACTAATGGAGCCACTAATATTTTATATGGAACTGTTCTTATATGTTTCTTCTTACAGTTCACCTTCTTTCTGATGAAGTTTGATACTATATTATCCCTGGCTTGTATCTTAGGCTCTTTATTTCTCTGTGGATGCTCCTTTCCAGTGAGAATTTTTGTTGTTGTTCTATACATAAAACATAACAATAAACTTATTTTTTCTAATCATTACAAAACATTGCACAGAAAATAAAATTATTATTTTTTGCTAAACTTACTTACTTGCTCTGTCTGTACATGGGTACTCTAGCTTCCAGAGATATTCTGAAGAAATTTATGTAGTTCATTCTCATTATGAAGAGCTTAGATCCTCTAGTAATGGGTACTATACAAAATCATAAGATTGATAAATAGATTCTTATAAATGAGAAAAGGAATATTTTGTAATATTTTCTATAATACTGCAGTAGCACTATTGTAAATTATAATGATTTGGACCATAACTGGAGAATACTGTAGTACAATATTTTTATAAGGTAGCGCATATTCTTTGTCACAGCCTTTGTTCTGCTATTTCTGGTTTTGTCATTCATGTCACTTTATTATTTCACCTTCATACTTTTTTATGAACCCCCCCTGACTATTTGTTGAACATACCAGATATTTAAATCATGAAATTCCTTTGTTTTCAATGATGGTAACATTAGTGGAATGTGAAAGCGTAGGCGCTACAGTAGAAGACTGAAATGAACTTACTTTTCCTGCTACATTGTTCAAGGCTTCATTAACAATTGGCTTTATAGAGTGGTTTAACTTAAATTTAAATAATAGATGGTGACAGGATCTTACGTGAATCGGGTTATGAAATAGGTTTATTTATTTACAAAAAAACATGGAAAAGCCAATCAAAAACTACAAGATTACTTACTACCAGTGTTGTTCATGTCATCATTCTTACCATGTGACCTGCAAAATCTCTGTTAAAATGAAGTTGAAGATTGAAGTGCATTATGACAGATAGCTGCTTGGATAAAACCCCTAAAACTAATAAAGTATATCAATACAAAATAAATCTTCTGTGCCCACAGTCAAAACAAGGAACATTCTCAGTGCTAGAGAATTATTTTGTTTTTGCTGTATTATATATAAGAAAATAACTTTACAGTAGATAACACACTTATGCTGATTTTCCTAGCAAGAATAATTGATGAAAAAATGGGTAGGACATTTTTCTTTTTTCAGAGCCTGATAATGGTTCATGACTGAAATGTAGGCAGGTAATCCAGCAAGAAGGATGACACTGCTGAGAATAAATAAAGCAAATGGTGGGATAGGGAAAGTAAAAGTTTGGAATGTGCCATTCAGTAGCACATAAAATAGTATGAACTCAGAACTTTAAAGTGTGTTGATGGTGCTGGGTACGATGATTCATGATTGGCTACTGTTTTCAGGTAGTTGTTACTTTCTCAAAATTTGATCTGAAACTTTGCCTGTTTTGTCTCCTCCCCAATATGAGTTTTCTTGTTTTGTTGATTCCCCTGTTTTTAAATGAGGTGGGCATGAGATGAAAACAACTTTGCAATGTAACTTACATCTGAGTTGAAATAACATTTATTTTGTAAATTCAAATTGACACAATAACCAATTTGTTAAATTGTCCAGGAAAAACACAAGTTTCTTTACTGACTGAACTTACACAACAATCTATGCCAATGCATTCTATTGTATATTTCACAAATATAGAATGGTGTTGTTAAATCAGTAAGAAAAATACTGTTCTAATCTAAGGGATATATGATGGTCTTTATATAAGAGGGATTTGGTGGGTCTCTGTATGGAACGGTCAGATCAGGGTTGAGCCATGCTGGCAGGGTATTTCTGTTCATTTATTATAAATAAGATGTTATATGGCCCTCATCACCATGGTATCTGAGTGCCTTCCAGTCAGCATTAAGATTTGGCATCTGTGGTTTGTTCTTTCTCTCATCATCTCCCCAGGGGGAGAATGGTGTGTGCAGGGTCGTGTTTTGTTTTTGTAGGTCATTTAAAAAAAAAAAAAGTACCCGCTGCTATGTGTTTGTGTTATAAATGGCAAGGTTGAAGAAGTGTGCCTTACACTTTGAGCGGATGGTGGTGAGACTTGTGAAGGTCCTTGGTGCCTGTGGGAGTTCATTCTGTAGTCTCAGACCAGCCCCCAAGAAAGTTCTGTCTCTTGCACAGATGAGCTTTACCTGTCTGGAGTGGAGTTGTCAACCACTTTCTCCATCTCATAGCTGTGTAGTAGGTGTGAAAAAGCTGTGTAGTAGGTGTGAAAAAGTGTGCCTGTGGAGTGGAGTTGTCACCCACTTTCTCCATCTCATAGCTGTGTAGTAGGTGTGTTCTTTCTCTCATCATCTCCCCAGGGGGAGAATGGTGTGTGCAGGGTCGTGTTTTGTTTTTGTAGGTCATTTAAAAAAAAAAAAAGTACCCGCTGCTATGTGTTTGTGTTATAAATGGCAAGGTTGAAGAAGTGTGCCTTACACTTTGAGCGGATGGTGGTGAGACTTGTGAAGGTCCTTGGTGCCTGTGGGAGTTCATTCTGTAGTCTCAGACCAGCCCCCAAGAAAGTTCTGTCTCTTGCACAGATGAGCTTTACCTGTCTGGAGTGGAGTTGTCAACCACTTTCTCCATCTCATAGCTGTGTAGTAGGTGTGAAAAAGCTGTGTAGTAGGTGTGAAAAAGTGTGCCTGTGGAGTGGAGTTGTCACCCACTTTCTCCATCTCATAGCTGTGTAGTAGGTGTGAAAAAGCTTTTCCTGCTGATACCCTATAGATCTGCAGTTCTCAAACTGTGGGTCAGGACCCTAAAGTGGGTCACGAGCCCCTTTGATCGGGGTTGCCAGGGCTGCCTTAGACTTGCTGGGTCCTGGGGCCGAAGCCCGACCTCCACTGGTCAGGGCCGAAGCTAAAGCCTGAGGGCTTCCGCCCTGGGCAGCGGGGCTCAGGTTACTGGCCCCCTGCCTGGGGGGTGAAGCCTTTCAGCTTCAGCTTTGGCCCCCCTGCCCAGAGCGGTGGGGCTCGGGTGGGCTCAGGCTTCACTCCACTCCATTGTCCTGAGGGTGGTGAAGTAATTTTCGTTGTCAAGGTGCAATGAAGTTTGAGAACCCTTGTTATTGATAAACATAGGACGTCATTCACCAGGGTTATCATTCTGACGCCTTTTACCATTGCTAATGTTGGACAAATTTTAAGCTGAAGTTTGTTTCTATGCAAATATGTAAATTAGCTCATAAATAATTTGTATAAGCTATCCCACATAATGCTGCACAAAACTCTGCAGTCGTGTCAGCAGCACGGTGTGCACTCTATGCTTTAAGGCAGTGATTCTCAACCATTAACCCTATATTACAACAGAAAAACGTTCTAGATTTTTCTCCCCTAGTTCTGGAACCCACTTCCCATCTAGTCATAAAGAAAGAGAGAGTGATAAAGACTCCTCATGACCTGTTTGTAGCCTCCCTGGGGGTTGTGCTCCCATGTTTTATGGCATATTTTTAAGTACTTTTACTAGTAACCCAAAATGCCACACTATCCACATCATGCAATGTGGGTGAAGTAAACTTTTGAATTTCCTTAATGCTTAACTTGTGAATTTCCTTCTTGGTAAATGTATTTCAAACACTGAAATTCTAAACCACAATACTGCATTTAACACTGCATAGTATTTTCTTTGGTTTATAGTCGGCAATTCAAATACAATCACCGAATACTTTACTAATTATTTTGCTATTACCAAGTGCTAAAACCTTTAATGATAAAAAAGGAAGTGTGAAAGGAAAAGAAATACAAAATAAAGAGAACTGCATTGCAGTAGAGTAAAATATAAAATGTAGGTAGTTCCAGTATCGCAGCAAATGAAATGAACACATTTTTATTTACTATGCAACTTTAACCCAGTATATAACTTGCCATAACAATGAAACAAAAAATGGGGAAAGGGGAAATCATCCTTAAATTAGCAATTTTCAGTGTACAAATCTTACCATACTCTGCTTTTCAAATAGTGTAGGCTCAAACTACAGTATTTCTAAGGTGGTATTGATAAATCAGGTAAGCAACAATAGTGTCATGTGGAGGGTGTTGATGGCTGCCAGCAAACATGTCTTTACTATGGACAACCATCTTCACCTTGCTTAAGCTAATAGGTGTGCTAGCCACCTATCCTTCAGGCTAAATGACAGAGCAATGTAAAGCCCTTTTGATTAGAGATAGTTGAAACTACAGAAGCCATTGCCAAGGCACTGTACCACATGGTAAGGTGGGAGCAAGAACTAACTGACAGATAATAAGGCCAGGTCTACACTACATCCCTGAGCAGCGTAGTTATACTGACATAACTGCCTCTCAGAAAGGTGGATTAACTATGCCAATGGGAGAAGCATAGGAGCATCTTCACTAAAGCCCATTGCCAGTGTAGCTGGGTGTGTCAGAATCAGACAAGGTCAGAACTCAGAGAAGCCATGTGAATGTGGCCCTCAGAGGAAGCAGAGAGAGAGCTCCTTATGGGCAAAGTACTGACTGGAAAGCAGGCTTGGATTTCTGAATAAGAAAGGCTGCCTCCTTCTGTTTGTTCCTACTCTGTTCAAGGAAACAGGATTTTGTGTACATTCTTTGCAAATAAACAGGATTGCACTAAAGAAATACCTGACTATCAGCAATTTCTCCTCCAAATGGAAACAACTCAGCAAGGTCCTGAATATTGACTAACCACTCAAACCAAAGGATAATAATATTAAAGATGGCCTATACAAGAAAACAAAAAGGGGGTTTGCCTTGATTTGTGCTTTTCTTTGGCACAAAAAAGGTCTGAACTATTTCTGGGGGGAAACATTTATTTTCTAGCTTATGGCTTTATGGCTGATCAGGAATGTCAAGCCTTGTCTTTCCCAGTTTTGCTGGAGGATTCATTAGGTGGGGGGAGTCATAGAAATATAGATTGATGTATTAAGGCTTGATTGTCCCTAGCCCATACTTGGTTGTATGGAAGAGCATGTAGAAGTAAGGCTTCCACCTTACTTTTCTGCTCTGATGAGGAAAGACTGATCAGATGGTGGCTCCAGCCATGGGTGGGCAGAGTAATTTTTTTTTCTTCCAAACAAAGAAATATTTGTTTGTTTTTATAATTAGAAATACAGGACTGATCTACTCTTTCTAGAGACAGCTAAAGAACTACATAAACAAGGTTTATGACATCACAGGTATCAAGAAATTAATTGAGATGGAAAGTTATATTTTTATATATATTATACCACATACTACATATAGTCTTTTAGTCTGATCTTTTTGCTGCATGAAGTCATGGTAATCTCTCATGCTTATCTGTTTCACTGTATATATAGGAGTTATTTTTTCAAACCTATATATACTTACAGCTGTTTGCAAAGATCACATTTTATACAGTAAATATACAGAAGCTTGAAAAATTTAGCGTGCTCTGTAACTTGCAGCACCTATATACACGAGACAGATAACCAAACAATTTGAATTGTCAGTAATAGGTTTGGGTTATATTCATCTTGGAAAGAAGTGCATATTTATCTTAAACAGCCTTTGATTTGTTGGCCTGGTTGAAGTTTATTACTTCTCTGTATACAAAAAATAAATCAGCAAGTGTGGCATGTAATAGACTTTGTTTTTTCATTGGTGAAAGAGATGTTGGCACCTTTTCCAATAGCTTAAATAATGAGGCGATGTTGGCCACTTGTACAGAATTTAGATTTTGGCAAGAATAATCCTTCACCACAATTACGTGTTTAGTCTGCATGTAGGTACCATAAGTTGCATATACAAAAACTCCATAGGTTGCCTACCCCTGCTTTATAGTGAGACTGTGTGTACTGAAGTAAGCTATTTAAAAAGTATATGGTGTTGAAATCTCAACTACAATAAGGTACAGGAATAGAAAATAAAGCTTAAACTGGTAACTATGGCTTTGGCCAGTGGAGAGATTAGTGTTCATGCTTCCATTATAATCCTTAGTTTTCCAATGCTCATAATTTTCTGAAAATTCTCCTTTGTGATTAAATCTGTAACTGGTTAGTCTAGCCCAGAAGTGTGTGTGTGGCTCCGCTATTGTGACCATGAGAATCTTATTTTTTTCAATTCCTGGCTTTTCTGCATTTAAATGTCTAAACTTAACATTGCATTAACACTGCCTTTTTGTACTTAATATGTATTTTGGGCTATACAGTAAAGTTACTTAGCACTAGTTTATGATTAGTATTCCAACCCTCCGAGGTGATTGTTTAATTAAACATCAAAGCCTGCCAATATTGTGTCTCTGGAGATTAGAGAGAGAGGTGTAGGATACATTCCGAAAGAGAGGACTAATTCACAATTCCATAGTAAAGATGAGAGATAATGTTGACTAGAATTTTATGTACAGCAAAATGCCCTTGGAATACGCATTTTGAAGATTTAAAGTGCAACCATGACTCTCTATGGACAGAGATTTAAGACCCAATCTTACAAACACTCATTATGGGCTGAGTTCATATTACTTAGTGCTTAGGTAAATGCCTTAGTAAGTGCTTTCAGGATCTGGCCCCTTCATTATTGATTGTAAAGTGTTTTACATGGCTGGATGAAAGGCAAGAAATGTATTGCATTAAAGAATTGCAAAGTAATTAGTATTTATTAGTTATAACTCATTTTAATATTGTCTTTGTCTTGTGAGTATCCTGATGTTTGTGTCTCTTTAAAATGTTTTCTTTTCCATAGGCTAGGTAGGGGAGCAGGTGAGGTCTGCAAGCCTCACCAAACTAGATGGTTTGTTCCATAAATTCTCTAACTGGAACCGTGGACAAAGTATATTGTCTTTGAGCTCTTTCTGTTCTTCTGCCTTAGTTTACTCCTGGGCAAATTCTGCGCCACTGCAGAATTCACGTCCTCCACAGAGTTCTTTGCTTCTACTCAGAAAAATGACTTTCTGACAGGGAAGCAAAGGGAAGCTGAAAGAGTAGTCACACACCTTTCCCTAGCAGTGCAGGTACATCATTTTGGGCACCCAGAGCAGCAGGCGGAGAGGTAAATAATCGCAGGGCTGGGGATGACCCAGCGGGTGGCTCCTACCCTGTGCTGGGATCACCTGCTAGTCCTGGCTGGGCTGGAGGCAGGGAAGGATGGGACTTTCTCTTCCCCTGCAAGGAGCGGCTGGGGCTGGGTCAGACCCACCCCCAGAAACTTCCCCCGGCTGCAGGAAGTTCAGCATCCTCCCCTGCTTCCTGCCCCCATTGCTCCTCAGCTGCAGGGGGAGGGGTCACTGTAGGGAAGCTGCTCCCATGTCCACCCAACCCTGTGTATCTGGACATCCCAGAACCCCCCTCCAAGCCTCACCCCATAGACCCAGAACCCCCCCCCCACACACAACCCTCCACACCCAAAATCCACCCTGCTGAACCTCAACCCCTGCATCAAGAGCCCCTCTGTACCCAGACCCCTGCTTCTGGACCCCCACCCCTGCACCCAGACCTCACCCCACTGAGCCCCCTGCACAAGAATCCCCACCCTGATGAGCCCCACCCTCCTGCATCTGGACCACCCTGATGATCCCCCCCCCCCGATCTCCATCCCACTACCCCACTGAGACCCAACTAGCTGCACCCAGACCCCACCACATCAAGCCCCACTCCCCCAGCACCCAGACCCCCCCTTTGAGTCCCCCACACCCAGACCCCCCCTACTGAGCCCCACCCCCCTTCATCTGGAACCCCCTGCAGAGTCCCATTGCCCCTGCACTGGGAACCCCCACAACAAGCCTGTGTGCATCCAGATCCCCCCCACACTTGGACCCTCCACTGAGCTACCTGCACCCAGATTGTCCCACGGGGAACCCTCTCACCCCACACCTGCATCCCCCTACACTGACCCCCTACAAACTTGGATTTTGCCTTGTTGAGCCTGCCTGCCCACACCTAGCACAGAGGAGCAGAGCCATGGGATGTTTCTGTGGCAGGCCAAGCCCTTGCACTATGTCAGGGTCAGGTGCAGCCTCACCGCTGAGTCCATGTCCTGTGGGTAGGGGCTGCAGGGTGATCTTCCACCCCTGTGCAGCCAGTGGCCTGTGTTCCCCACTGCCATGTTGGAGCCTCCACATTTATTTATTGACAAATAAAACTTGCAGAATTTTAAAATTTTGTGTGCAGAATGTTTATTTTTTTGATGCAGAATTCCTTCAGGAGTACTTAATTCTCACAGGAAGTATTATGGTCACTATGATTAAATTACATTAGGGAAGGGATCAATCACATTCAAAATAGGAAGGATTGGCTAGCAGATAGGGCACTTAATTGGGACTCAAGAGATTTGGCTTCAGTCACTGGTTCATTCATAGGCTTCCTGTGTGACTTTGGGAAATGTACCCTGCACCTCAGTTCCCCATCTGTAAAATTGAGATACCGCTAATTCACAGCGTTGTGAGGATACATGCTTTAATGATTATGGGTTCTCAGACATTATGCTGTTGAGAGTCATATGAGAACCGAGTTAGTCTATATTTATCAAATACCAACAACCCAAGTCTTGAATAGGTAAGATGACTGGCATCACATATGTTTATCATAGCACATTTTAGACAAGCTATGATTAGTCTGCTGGTCCCACTTGCTGCTGCTGCGTACCCCTCCTCACTAGCGCAATTTGTTAATCCTGTCCCCAGCTCCAGAGAAGCAGCCCTCTCACTGCCCAGAACTTTTTCTCACTCCACTTCTTCTCTAGGGCATGCACATGCACATCATAATTAGAAATCACGTGATCTTATTACTGTGATCCTTGTCCATCCTCATATAAGTCTCCTCTTTCCTGTTTGTCTCATTCATGATGACAGCTCTAAAGTCACCGTGTAAACTCTTCAGGTCAAGGACCATTCCTTTGCCTTTGATCTGTAGGGCAGCTAGCATACTTTTGAGTGCTTTGTAAATTATGAATGATGAGAATAACAGAACCAGTGATCCCCTTCTCCTCAGACTGACCAGTTACCTCTTGCTACCCCATCTCCTTCCATGATGAAGGTTTGTATTTATATTAACTGTTCAGCCAATATCAGTGGTCATTATCTGGTATTCAGAAGAATGACCACACCTTTGAGGGGAAGGGCATGTGGACTTTGTCTGCCTGGCCGAATGAAGGGAACAATGTGTTATGGCTGGGGAAGAGGAAAACTGCTGCAAAAAGAATGGGTCAGCATGGTCGCTGACTCATCTCTTGGGAATGAAGGGTTTAAAAGGAGCAGCCCTGTGTCTGAAGCCCCCCTTTTACACGGAGTAGGCTGAGGCAGGACCCACCCTCCCTCCCCTTTAGGTGGTAAAATACCAGGTTTGGTCAAGACCTGCTGTGGGCATTGCACTAGCCACTCGCTTTTATGGGGGTGGGGAAGGAATTTTCCCCTTACCACCAGATTGGCTGAGGTGAAGTCGGGGTTTTTTTCACCTTCCTCATAGTAGATTCAGGAAGGGCTTTGTTCATGCATGGCAGGAAGGATGGTAGACATAATGTCACAACTCATTATATAAGCATGTGGCGGATGTCCAGTGCAGGGACTCCATAGGGAAGGTATACAGTGACCGGAGAAATGGTTTGGAAATGGACTTAAAAAGGAGGTGTTCATTAAAGGAAGGGAATGGGGAAGGGAGGGCTCCTGTGATTGGTGTGGTAGGGAGCCAACCCCTCTTTCTTATAGCTCACCTTAATCCTCCTACAAGGGGGCAGGGTGGATGGTAAGGTCCCAGCAATGGGTTGTCTGCGGGGACCTGGATGGAAAAAGAAGGGGAGCTGGTGGAAGCCCCCTGGGTAATTATGGAATAAACAGGGGGTTACCTGCACTGTACACTTTTATCTGCCAGTTAGTCCCAAACATCTAAAAATAAAGTTGCGGCCTGATTAAACCCATGTCAAATGTTTCCTGTCCTCCTTTCGGTATAGTTGGACAATCCAAAAATAGTAGATTAGTCTCATCTTTAAATCATGGTCCATGTCAATTAAGTTTATATATCAAATGAATGGAAGAATCTAATGTCCTAGTGGGGAAAAAAAAATGGCCAAAGCTTTTAGCTTTCTCTTTCATACTAGCAGCCCGTTCTATTAGAACTGAAATTTGAATTAGCTTCAGGCATGCTGGCCGACATATCTTTACATGGTAGTATGAGAAAAAACTCTCAAATGGATATTAATGTTTTTGTAGAATGTCTGTAAAACTTGTATGTGTAAAATTTATAGTAATGTTTTCATTAGTTGTCTTTCTTTTGAAACCAAGATGACTGGAAATTGCCTTTGACTGGGGTGACACCATGAATTAGAAAGGACATGGCTTTAATTTCTCATTGAGACAGCAGTGTGTTATTTTAATATGGCTTTGGAGAGAAACAAAGGAAAGCTAATTAATGTGTTTATGTAAATTCTACAGATGACAGTGTTAAGCCACAGTCAGTTCTGCTTTTCCAGGGAAAGAAATTATGGTAGTCTTGTTCATGCCTGTTGTAATAATTTGGGGCCTACCAAAATAAACAGTTTCAAGAAATATGAACCCTCCAGATTTCAGAGACAAAGCAAAGAGACAAAAGACTGAGGAGTAAAATCGTCTGACAAACTGATTTCACACTGACTGCAGAATGAAGGATATTACTTCAAATGCTGATGAGTAATTGAACTGCAAAACGCTATGCTGCATTACCATGACAATAAAACATGAAAGCCTTGTCTACACTAAGTTCTTTTCTGAAAATTTTCTCATGGTTGATAACACTGGCAAGTAGAACGGAACGGGTGAGAAGCACAGCTTCCATTCCCTTCCTGGACCCAGAGGAAAAGCTCCCCCTTCTCATTGTGTGTAGCTGCTAACAGTATAAGAGAAGCTCTTCTCCCTGGTTGGTGCAGTGAGAGCTCCTCCTCCTTTTTCAACCTATTTTAACCCTTGGATAGACCTCCATCAGTGGTAGAATGGTGGAAGTGCTGTAGACAAGGCATGGACAGCTACTGGCCTTTTTTCTACCATATTGTACACATCTTTTTTGAGCAGGTTTAGGTCACTTTCTGCTAAAATACCACCAGGTGCCTGGTGCCCTGACTGCACTGGTGCGCCTGTTGTTTTTTTCACTGATGGAGCTGTTAGTGTGTCAGCAACGGTGGGAGGTTTTTCAGAAAAAAATGGCTAGTGTAGGCACATCCTATGATGTATTTATTAGGTTAGAAATCCTCAGTTGTATCACCAAAGAGAAATGTAATTCTATACAAAACTCTGAACATAGAGGGGCCATTTGATCCCAAGTGTAAAAGGGCACAACTGTCTTGAAGTCAATGAAGTTGTGCCTGCTTACACCAAGGCTGAATTTCTAAGATGTTGCAGTAAGACAGATTGTCCGTGTGTGTGTAAGATACTATTCTTGTTCTAATGAAGGGAAGCTACTTAACTGGACCTTTCCTTTATAATCTGTAGCACAACAGGCATGGCCTGTGATGCTCATACATTGAATTTCTTTCTTTCTTTCTTTCTTTTCTTTCAAAATTGTATTTTATTACATTTAGTGAAGAGTTCATCAGGCTTGTTATTATTTTGTCTTTTCTCTAGATGGGAAGTACTTCGTTGTGTTTGGTCATTGAGAGTGGAATTTGAAAGTATGTAGGAAAAGTGATGCACAAAGGTATCCTTAGAGTCACTTTACAGGATTAGATATAGATTACTAGATTATAGATATAGATTAGACATAGAGTCATTTGTATCTGACTCAAAAAGCATGATGCTCAGCCAAATGAAATCCACTGAGATTTACCTGTCACTACACGGTACGTAGCTGAGAAATTTAAAGGAGGCTTGAAGAGGCAATGAAGTTCAGGACCAAGTGATACAGAATATCACTGATGAACTAAACTAATGTATTAATAAAATCCTCTCTATACTTTGTGCAGTGAATATAAACTTGAGAAAGATCAGACCTGTTAAACGACATTCAGTTCCTCTGAATTTGGCTATGTTTGAAGGCCCTGGAATGGGATCAATAAATTGTTTCCCATATCTCTTAGGGCAGGTCTACACTTACTTCCTGGTCCGGCCGTAAGCAATCGATCTTCTGGGATCGATTTATCGCGTCTTGTCTAGTCGTGATAAATCGATCCCGGATCGATCCCGGAAATGCTTGCCGTCGACGTCGGTACTCCAGCTCGGCGCGAGGAGTACGCGGCATTGACGGGGGAGCCTGCCTGCCGCATCTGGACCCGCGGTAAGTTCGAACTAAGGTACTTCGAATTCAGCTACGTTAATAACGTAGCTGAATTTGCGTACCTTAGTTCGAAGTGGGGGGTTAGTGTGGACCAGGCCTTAGAAACAGTGGTTGAGGCCAACATATTTTATGTTGTTCCCAGAAGTACCATCCCCGTAATGCATCTCTTCTAAGACTGAGATTGTAGTTGTAGAAACTCTTCTCAGCTTGATGCCATGTCATTCATCTCAACGCAGCATGTTTTACTTGAATATCATCGGTGTAGATGTTTGATATCCTACGTACTACATGCAGGCATTTACAGATGTGCAGGTCAAAATACTCTGTTTTGTGACCTTTTTGCAACATTTGTCATTCAAAAATTCTCAAATATATATATATTAATTATAGTAGTTGGCAATGGACAGAAAGGTGATGTGATTTACCTCTCATATAGTGTAAATTAGTATCAATTCTATTTCAATGAATAGTGTTTCAAAGTAAACCTGGTGTGAGAGTATAATCAAGCCCAGAAAGTGGAGAATCCCTCATTTAAAAGTGCTTTCATGTAGACTAATTAAGGTATTGCATAGACATGTGCATTGCTACTGACTGCATGTCACTGAGAACAAAATATTTCCCAGGGATTTTACATATACCAGTAACTTGACACTTGCAATGTGTTACTTTAACTGGACAGAGGGAGCTATCATTCTACCAGGGCAACCAGGAGACAGCATTTGGACTGGGGAACATCGGCTGCCAATTGAAGTAGGCTAAAACCAATAAAATAAATAAATAAAATAATAAAACATAATGAGAAGAATCTCTCTTCCAGAGAGCTTGTGTTTTTATGAAGTGAAAAATCAATATGTGGAGGAACGTTAACTTTATTACATGTTGAAACATTAACAGAGTGAGAGAGCTTGGCTTAGTATGTGCTTGGCTGGAATAAAGATGGCTGTGCTGAGTGTAAAGGACTTGAAAGATTTTAGTCCACAGAGCTGCTTCTTTCCCAGTTGTGCCATTTTAGCTTTTGCCTATTACTGAAAATTAGCACTTCACTGATTGTTCCTGATACTATAGATCCATCTAATTTCACTTTAAAAATGAGATGCCTTTTCTGGGTCACTTTCCCTCCGAAGCTGTAAAGACCTTAACTAATTTTTTTTAAAAAAGATGCTAAATGTAAAGTTAATTTGTTTAACTTCTAAGGTTTCAAGACTCCATCAATAAGTGAGTAAACACCAGCCACACTCTGGCTTTCAGCAGCCTTGGTTACTACATGCTGGATGACCCCAGCCCACTCCCAGTCCCAATTTTCCCCTCAAAATTGTGTGTTCTGCACTGCCCTGCATTGGACAGTTCAGACATAGTAGGTCCTTCGCCCGTCTAAGGGGATCAATATATGACTGTGTGCTACCCTAAATGGATTTACTCACACAGTTCACAACACTGAATTAGTTTTGATTAAAGGATTAAAGGATAAAACAAGTTTATTTAACTACAGGTTTTAAGTGAGTACAATTATAAGGCATTTGTGATGGGGTGTACCAGGCCCTTTGAGGCCTCCAGCTGGAGACCTCAATGTCCTACCATACCCTGGAAAGGAGCAGTGAAGGTGGGTCCTCTAGGCCTGCTTAGAAAGGCTGCAGGGAAGTAGCCAATCCGAATGCAGCAGGCTCAGTTAAAGGGCGCTACAGGGCCTAAGCAGGTCAGTTGCTGGCTGGGACCAGAAGGGGAAAGAAGGACTGGATGATAGAGAAACTCTCCAGGCAAGGAGGCCTGGGAGACACCTTGCTCAAGCAGCAAAAAGACAGGGAACCCAAGAAGGTGATGTGACCAAGTGGGAAGCAGCCTGGGGAAGGCAGCAACAACTATTAAAGGGAAGCAGTGTAGCTGCTGCTTATAGGGCCCCTGTGTTGGGACCCGGAGTAGTGGGCAGGCTGGGGTCCCATCACTGGGGAAGTGGCCTGAGCCTTAAGGAGGGGATAAGGCTTGCTTAGAACCCCAAGTGAAGGAGAGGACCTAAAGGGACACCAGAGAACCGCTGAGGACAAAGAGTCTCCAGAGACAAAGCTGTGGGAGCAGTGCTTTAAAACAGTGCAGAGACAGACTTAAAAGCTGGCCCAGAAGGGGGTGAGAACTGAGACCAGAGAGAGGACTTCAGATAATAACAAGGACACGGTGATAGGCCTTGTTGGACCTTTGTTACCCTGGAAGGACTGAGCCACTAAAGACTCACCTGACTAGGGCAACAGCCAACGGGGGGCACCAGGAGCAGAGAAAGGAAAGAGTGAATTATTTCACCCAGCCAATTGGGTGCTCATGAGAGGTGAGTGCACTCCATCACAGCATTAAAGTCAGAAATGGTTACAAGAGAAATAAAGGTAAAACTTAATAAACTAGACTTAGTTCAAGGTCAAGTCCCTTACCAAAGGTTCCCAGTAACATTGCTGACCAAATTCTCAGGCCAGGATCTGTTCCCCAAGTCCAAAGGCTGTTTCTTTTGTCTTTTTGGGTGAAAGGGAGAGAGACTGATAAGGAGAATACCTGGAGTGCTTTTGTCCTTCACTTTCATAGTTCAGTTACCCTTTGAAATGCATTCTCCTGAGGGTTACTGCTAGATAAAGTTCCTTCCAGCTGTGAGTATGGAGACAAAGAGTCTGGTGGTGAAAGAGTTTCCATGCTGTTGTTTAAGATGCAAATCTTTGTTCTTGCCCCCCCCCCCACTTTCTTGCCAAAGAATGGCCACTTGATAGGTGATGGCCCATCAGCTTTGATGACACCTGCTAGTGGTGTCTGCTTGTCTGTTGTCTTTGAGAAACAGGTTTACCCACTCCCCGGACTAGTTTGGTAAACACACTTCAGTCATGATTTCCACTTATGGGCTGGATGAATGGACTGTAAGGTGGATAGAAAGCTGGCTAGATCGTCGGGCTCAACGGGTAGTGATCAATGGCTCCATGTCTAGTTGGCAGCCGGTTTCAAGCGGAGTGCCCCAAGGGTCGGTCCTGGGGCCGGTTTTGTTTAATATCTTTATTAATGATCTGGAGGATGGTGTGGACTGCACTCTCAGCAAGTTTGCTGTTGACACTAAACTAGGAGGCGTGGTAGATACACTAGAGGGTAGGGATCGGATACAGAGGGACCTAGACAAATTAGAGGATTGGGCCAAAAGAAACCTGATGAGGTTCAACAAGGACAAGTGCAGAGTCCTGCACTTAGGACGGAAGAATCCCATGCACAGTTACAGACTAGGGACCGAATGGCTAGGTAGCAGTTCTGCAGAAAAGGACCTAGGGGTCACAGTGGACGAGAAGCTGGATATGAGTCAACAGTGTGCTCTTGTTGCCAAGAAGGCTAACGGCATTTTGGGCTGTATAAGTAGGGGCATTGCCAGCAGATCGAGGGACGTGATCGTTCCCCTTTATTCGACATTGGTGAGGCCTCATCTGGAGTACTGTGTCCAGTTTTGGGCCCCACACT
Organism: Emys orbicularis; assembly: GCF_028017835.1. Taxonomy (NCBI): domain Eukaryota; kingdom Metazoa; phylum Chordata; order Testudines; family Emydidae; genus Emys; species Emys orbicularis. Next base: position 54,681,523 of record NC_088683.1, read on the forward strand.
ACAAGAAGGATGTGGAAAAATTGGAAAGAGTCCAGCGGAGGGCAACAAAAATGATTAGGGGTCTGGAGCGCATGACTTATGAAGAGAGGCTGAGGGAACTGGGATTGTTTAGTCTCCAGAAGAGAAGAATGAGGGGGGATTTGATAGCAGCCTTCAACTACCTGAAGGGGGGTTCCAAAGAGGATGGAACTCGGCTGTTCTCAATGGTGGCAGATGACAGAACAAGGAGCAATGGTCTCAAGTTGCAGTGGGGGCGGTCTAGGTTGGATATTAGGAAACACTATTTCACTAGGAGGGTGGTGAAGCACTGGAATGCGTTACCTAGGGAGGTGGTGGAGTCTCCTTCCTTGGAGGTTTTTAAGGCCCGGCTTGACAAAGCCCTGGCTGGGATGATTTAGTTGGGAATTGGTCCTGCTTTGAGCAGGGGGTTGGACTAGATGACCTCCTGAGGTCCCTTTCAACCCTGATATTCTATGATTCTATGATTCAAACTTTACATATAATGTTGCTACACACATTTTGGTATATTATTGACCAGTGAGTTATTAATTTTTTCAAATGATACCTCACAAGGCATATTTTATACAAAGATTATTACTATAGGATATGGCTACAGGGGTGCATTCGATCAGTGTTCCCAAAGCTGAGAGGAGAACAAGGGTTTTGAACAGGGGTTTCCCACCTCACAGGTGGGTGCCCCAACAACTGGCCTATAGAGTCATTCTTACTCAGTGGCCCAATGCATATTTATTATTTATGAAAAGTGGAACAGCTTCAACAGGAGAGATTGAGAGAGACCAACATCAGAATATCCTATTGTCCAGTGGCTAGGGCATTGACCTGAGAGGTTAGAAAACACCCTGTTCAAATGGCTTCTCCAAATCATGAGGGAGGAGGAATTGAACCAATCTCCTGCATCCTAGTTTAGTGCCTTAATTGCTGGCCTAAAGGGAGACTCCCTCCTATTTTTTGTGGAATTAGGCAGGCTCTGAATATGCCTACGGGATTGGGACCCCTAGGTAAGATATGCAGGGGAATGCCTACCTCTACCTGATCTGAGGATCATATGAGGCCTATGTGGGAGTTAGGCATTCAGATGCTTGCTTGAGGCAGCAGTGTAAATGCCCAGGGGCAGAAACTTAGGTGCCATGGGGACTTTTACAGTGAGAATTTTTACATCTAGTGAGTTTAGGCATCCCTCTGAGTCCCTTTCTAACTCTGGGCCAAAGCAGCACTGTGAAATGACAACTTTTTGAGATTTTGACTAAGGTGGAGGATAGTAAAAATAAAAATATTTCAATCCTGGCCAAACTGAACTGGATATTACTCTCTTGGGTCAGAAGAAGTTTTTTTTTTTTTTTTTTCCATTTTCTAAGGTTATTTATTTATTTTTGTAGGCTTCTGCACTTTCAGATTTCAGTTGGGAATAGGAGTTACCAAGAAACCACACACAATAGAGACTGTTTTTATGATGTTTCCAAAACAAGTGTTACCATGAAATCCTGGAAATCTCTCAAGTATCTATTCTTGTGAAATGTTCATCCTTGTTTCCCTATCACAGGAGACTAGATAGAATTTAGATAAGTATACATAGTTTGATATCTATCCAAACTGAATCATCAACTCTTTCAAGGTTTCAAACTAATTCCTACAGTTGCAGTTGGCTAATCAAGTGTGAAGAAGTCATAACACTTTCCCATACTTCTGTTAATATTTCAGATCAAGGATGAAACTTCTTCCATTAGTGTAATAGAAATTGCCTTTGGAGGCAAAACATGGTAAACACTTAAGAGTCTAGGCTCTTGAAAGTGTACTTAGTACTGTAAAGAACGCTTATATTTTAATATTCTGGATGCCTCTTAAACTCTTTTCTTTTTAACATATATTATTATGCAGATATATTAGATGCAAGTTTGCAATGTTATATGGCTTCAAAATTAGCTAATGTAATTTTGAGCTGTGTAGCAAAGCGTGGCAGGACCCCCTGGCTCCTGCCTCTGCTAGGTTAACAAAGTCACTCTGAGACCCTGGGGTTAGTCACCACTGGTGCAGTTTATTCACAGGCTTTTTCCCACCATCATTTTACCATATACAGTTGGTCCTTCGTGGTCTGCAGGCGGGAGGGAAGAGCTGTCTCTCCGCTTCCACTCCCTGCTCTTTCCCCCCCTTTCTTTCTGCTCCCTCTGGCTTCCTTCCCCTGAGGCTTTTATACAGCTGCTGGCTAATTAGGCAACAGCTGTCTCTGCTTCTGCAATTAGGGCCAGGTTATCTCCAGCCAGCTCTAATTTATCTCCCTAAATGGGAGCTGGCATGACAGAGGGCTGAATCAGCAATCCTTTGCCCAGCATCCTGTCACAGGCTGTATGTGTAAAGGCATTACATCATTAAACAGGAAGGTAATAATTCCTCTCCACGTCATTCTAGTGTAACCTCACTTGGGTTATTGTTTTCAGGTCTGGCCACTGCACTCCTCAAAAGATATGTTTATAATTTGGCTAAAAGATTGCTAATTGGGTAGAGGACTGAGGAAGATAAATCAAGAAATAGGAGGTGGATATAAACACCAAAGATGGAGAGGAATTATTTAAGATGTTAACAGGGTAGCAGTAATTAGGTATAATTCATAGGTGCCACGGAAAAAAATTAGTGGGTGCTTTGCATCCACTGGCAGCCCAGCTTCCCCCTCCCTCCCAGTGCCTCCTGCCTGCCGGAATCAGCTGTTTTGTGGTGTGCAGGAGGCTCTGGGAGGGAGGGGGAGGAGGCATGCTCGGGGAGGGGGCAGAACTGTTACCCGCTCAATTTAGGGCACCCCACCTATACCCTACTGAGGGCTCAAGGCGTGACCTGGTCAATTTAGGGCACCCCACCTATACCCTACTGAGGGCTCAAGGCGTGACCCAATCAATTTAGGGCACCCTGCCTATATACCCTGCTGAGGGCTCAAGGTGTGACCCAATCAATTTAGGTACCCCCACCCTTTCCCTTCCAAGGGCTCAGTGTATAAGACACCTATCCTTTCCCATGGGGCTCAGGAAGAAACCTGGTCAAGTTAAGTACCCACCCTTTTCCTTGGGGCACAGGGCTCTATACGGGTCTGTGGAACCTTTTCCCAGTGAAAGAGCCTTACACAGTTGTGCTCTAAACATCTATTTATTAGCACACACATACCAAGCAAATCTCTTATGCTCCCCACTCCCAATATACAGACAAATTTCACCCGATGGCCAGTCAGGATTCATTCATCTGGGGGTTCCTGGTAATGCCTCTGCACGTCATGGTCATGGAGAAGGGTCAGACTTCCAGCAGCTTGATGTTGAGCTGCAGTCCAGAAATGGTTCCCAAACAGCATTGTTTTTCATTTACATTATATAGGTAAAACTAGCTCCCTCCTTCAAATTTACTAAACCTATCACATTATCCCACACTCCTAAATGACAAAAATTTTAACCAATTATGCACTGGCACCTATGTGTCCTCCTTTCTGCCCAAGTTCTTTACATTTTATCTTTCATGCCCAAATTATAACTTAATTGTGACCTTCTCTATTTGTGCAGAGGGTCAGCATAAAACGCTGGTCAGAGCTTATTTTACCATTTGTTGAATCTCTTTCTGTATCCTCCCTACTTTCCCAGCGTCTTTACAACCTTGGTGGTTATAACTCTCATTAGGGGCATTCCTGAGGTGGGGGTGCTTTATCAGTAGAGGAACATTCTTTTTTTCAAATGTAGTGGTGAACTCCCTGAGTTTCACCCAAGGCTGGTTTAATATGGGATGGAGCAGGGAGGGTGTTGACCATGTCTCAGGCCTACAGAACAGGGTGGGAAGAGGCAGGACGGGGGTGTAGCGGGGGCAGGACGAGGTGAGGTGGGGCAGGGGCTTGGGAGAAGGGGTCCGGTCGGGGCCTGGGTTTGAACACTTCTGGGGCCAGGAGGAAGCTGGTGCCTGTGGTGTAATTGAATGAAGTTAAGACAGGGAAAATTTAAGCCGAGTACTGGGAAAAGCTTCCTCAGAATTAGATGTATCAAACAGTGAAATGATCTCCTGAAACAATTGGCAAAAGATCCCATTGTACATCACATTCAAAACTTCACTGACAAAATACTAGAAAATGTACCATAGAGAACAATCCTGCATTAGCAGGCAAATGGACTGGCCTAATTTTATCCTCATTATGGTAAACTCCAAAGGGAAGTAGTCTCCTTGCAAACTGAGCTCCACCTGGATCAATCTCTGGCTGTTACCCTGAAAAATGGATTTTGGAGCATACCTAGAATAACCTGCCTATCGCCCCCTTAATCTGTTCTTCCTGAGGTAAGGGTTTTTGGGGTAGTTAAGGAAACACTTAAAGATAACCTTCTGATAAAATGATTGACACGGGCAGTATTATTTTCCTTATATAAATTATCTTTTTATTAATGTAACTAATAATCCCTACTACAGTTTAGTCTATATTGAAAACCAGAAGCAAATCCCTTATTGCAAGTTAAAGAGCATCTAAACCACATTACCATACAGTTTAAATGATTCTAAGCAGTGCACTCTGTAACAGATGGCCAGTCCATTACAGATCGCTGACAGTAGTTCTTAAAATGTACTTTAATTTTTATATAGGAAAAATAGAAAAATACAATTAACACACATACATTTCAAGCACACAAATACTAACTCTAATCCTATATTAAACTATAATAGAAGAAGCTTTCTCGGTTTTTATCTGTGGACTACTCTGCATTGTTTGTGGCTGCTGCTTCGCCACCGTCAGCTTCAGTCAGCTATCAGGCTCAGCTCTGCCTGGTTCCACTTCTTCGTTTTTTCCTTCTTTGGCAGCTTCTCACCTCCTTGTCAACTCGTCTCCTGACTGACTTTCTCTTCTCCAATCATCTACTTTTATACGGTTCTGTTAGCTATTAGCCCTTACTGTGCATGCTTATCACTTAGTCGTTTACCACAGAGTTGTGCTGTCCCTGTTTGGCTGTCTGCCAATATATATATATTTTCTCCAGCTGAACTTTTGACTTGCTGAACTTTCAATCTGCTGAACTTTAGGCTTACTTTACACATTCATTCATAATCTGCTATACTACACATTCATTCATACTCACTGTTTACTTCAAAGTTATGATCAACTGGCTGCTTAGAATTATCATGTTCCCTTCATCTTCTAATCGTATGTAACCTGCAGCTTCTGATGGTGGAGTGACTCTTGCTTATTCAAAATGGAGGTCAAGAATACAAAATGGAGTATGGGGAATTTCTCTGGTATCAGCTAGGTCCGTAAGGTAGTCTCACTGGATATTCAGATCATCACTGGCAATCTTATTGTGCCATCAAAATTTTGGTTCCCACAAGATCACTGGCTGTGTAGTGGCATTCCTTGGTAAACATGCTTCAGAATTCATTGGTCTTTCATTCAAATAATATGTCCGTACTAAGAAAACCACCAAGACCAAACCAGTGCTGATGCAGGCAGTTGCTGGGTTCGACTTTGAATATCCTCATTTTTGATCTTGTCCTGCCATTTTAATATGGAGCAGCTGACAAAGACTAGGAGACTTGAAAACATCATGTCCTTAGCCTTGTTCAGCACCCATGTTTCAGTTGTGTACAATAGAGTTGGTATAACTGTAGTTCTGTAGATCCACAGCTTCTTTGTTGACTGCTTACATACATTCATAACACTGTAGGTGTGTGCGCTTTGTGTACTGGTGCCAGACAGTTTACCCTAGCAGTACCAGTAGGTGCACCCACTGCTGACCTCCTCATGCTGCGATCGATGACATAAGTGGTGGAGAAGCCTTGCCCCTCCTCCAGTTCCTTCTCATTGCCGGTGGTTGAAGCATTGGTGTTCCCTGAGAACAACTAACTACTGAATTTACCTAGTGATACTCAAAAAGTCTATTAACTTTTGCTTTTCTTTTAGGGTTTAAAAATAATAATTTTAAGTTGATTTCATTTGATTTAGCCCATCATTTGGGGTTTTCCAGTCTGGCGGGTCTCTGATTCCCACCTGTACAGGGGAGTCTATGCCAAGGTCCCTGAGGTTCAAATCTTGTGCAGGTTGCAGGAAGTCTATGCCTGCTAGTGGCCCTCACTCACTCTGCCCAAAGTGTTTGGGTGAGGTCCACATCAGATATAAGGTGCTGTATGTGTCGTGGCTTCAAGACTAAGGGCTTGGCTACACTGGCGCTTTACAGCGCTGCAACTTTCTCGCTCAGTGGTGTGAAAAAACACCCCCCCCCGAGCGCAGCAAGTTACAGCGCTGTAAAGCGCCAGTGTGAGCCGTGCCCCAGCGCTGGGAGCCGTGCCCCAGCGCTGGGAGCCATGCTGTAAATTAATCCCCTCCTGGAGGTGGAGTACCTGCAGCGCTGGGAGAACTGTCTCCCAGCGCTGGCGCGTGACCACACTCGCACTTCAAAGTGCTGCCGCAGGAGCGCTCCCGTGGCAGCACTTTGAAGTTTTACATAAGAACATAAGAACGGCCGTACTGGGTCAGACCAAAAGTCCATCTAGCCCAGTATCCTGTCTACCGACAGTGGCCAATGCCAGGTGCCCCAGAGGGAGTGAACCTAACAGGTAATGATTTTTTTTTTTTTTTTTTAATGGAGATATCCCATCTCCTAGAACTGGAAGGGACCTTGAAAGGTCATCGAGTCCAGCCCCCTGCCTTCACTAGCAGGAGCAAGTACTGATTTTGCCCAGATCCCCAAGTGGCCCCCTCAAGGATTGAACTCACAACCCTGGGTTTAGCAGGCCAATGCTCAAACCACTGAGCTATCCCTCCCCCCCAATGATCAAGTGATCTCTCTCCTGCCATCCATTTCCACCCTCTGACAAACAGAGTCTAGGGACACCATTCCTTACCCATCGTGGCTAATAGCCATTAATGGACTTAACCTCCATGAATTTATCCAGTTCTCTTTTAAACACTGTTATAGTCCTAGCCTTCACAACCTCCTCAGGTAAGGAGTTCCACAAGTTGACTGTGCACTGTGTGAAGAAGAACTTCAATCTCCCTGGACACACAATAGCAGATTTAAAGGTAGCCATCCTGCAGCAAAAAAACTTCAGGACCAGACTTCAAAGAGAAACTGCTGAGTTTCAGTTCATCTGCAAATTTGACACCATCAGCTCAGGATTAAACAAAGCCTGTGAATGGCTAGCCAACTACAAAAGCAGTTTCTCCTCCCTTGGTGTTCACACCTCAACTGCTAGAAGAGGGCCTCATCCCCCCTGATTGAACTAACCTCGTTATCTCTAGCCTGACTGACTCTTGCTTGCATATTTATACCTGCCTCTGGAAATTTCCACTACATGCATCCGACAAAGTGGGTATTCACCCACGAAAGCTCATGCTCCAATACGTCTGTTAGTCTATAAGGTGTCACAGGAGTCTTTGCTTCTTTTAGTTTTGGGAGAACTTTTTGAAGTTCTTCACAGTCTGCTTTGGTCTTAACTATCTTGAGCAGTTTAGTATCATCTGCAAACTTTGCCACCTCACTTTTTACCCCTTTCTCCAGATCATTTATGAATAAGTTGTATAGGATTGGTCCTAGGACTGACCCTTGGGGAACACCACTAGTTACCCCTCTCCATTCTGAGAATTTACCATTAATTCCTACCCTTTGTTCCCTGTCTTTTAACCAGTTCTCAATCCATGAAAGGACCTTCCCTTTTATCCCATGACAACTTAATTTACATAAGTGCCTTTGGTGAGGGACCTTGTCAAAGGCTTTCTGGAAATCTAAGTACACTATGTCCACTGGATCCCCCTTGTTGACCCCTTCAAAGAACTCTAATAGATTAGTAAGACACAATTTCCCTTTACAGAAACCATGTTGACTTTTGCCCAACAATTTATGTTCTTCTATGTGTCTGAAAATTTTATTCTTTACTATTGTTTCGACTAATTTGCCCGGTACCGACGTTTGACTTACCGGTCTGTAATTGCCGGGATCACCTCTAGAGCCCTTTTTAAATATTGGCGTTAAATTAGCTATCTTCCAGTCATTGGGTACAGAAGCCAATTTAAAGGACAGGTTACAAACCCTAGTTAATAGTTCCGCAATTTCACATTTGAGTTCTTTCAGAACTCTTGGGTGAATGCCATCTGGTCCCGGTGACTTGTTAATGTTAAGTTTATCAATTAATTCCAAAACCTCCTCTTGTGACACTTCAATCTGTGACAGTTCTCAAATTTGTCATCTACAAAAGCTGGCTCAGGTTTGGGAATCTCCCTAACATCCTCAGCCGTGAAGACTGAGGTAAATAATTTGTTTAGTTTCTCCGCAATGACTTTATCGTCTTTAAGCGCTCCTTTTCTATCTCTATCATCGAGGGGCTCCGCTGGTTGTTTAGCAGGCTTCCTGCTTCTGATGTAGTTAAAAAACATTTTGTTATTACCTTTGGAGTTTTTGGCTAGCCGTTCTTCAAACTCCTCTTTGGCTTTTCTTATTACATTTTTACACTTAATTTGGCAGTGTTTATGCTCCTTTCTATTTACCTTGCTAGGATTTGACTTCCACTTTTTAAAGGAAGTCTTTTTATCTCTTACTGCTTCTTTTACATGGTTGTTAAGCCACGGTGGCTCTTTTTTAGTTTTTTTTTACCGTGTTTCTTAATTTGGGGTATACACTTAAGTTGGGCCTCTATTATGGTGTCTTTAAAAAGCACCCATGCAGCTTGCAAGGATTTCACTTTAGTCACTGTACATTTTAATTTCTGTTTAACTAACCCCCTCATTTTTGCATAGTTCCCCCTTTTGAAATTAAATGCCACAGTGTTGGGCTGTTGAGATGTTCTTCCCACGACAGGGATGTTAAATGTTATTATATTATGGTCACTATTTCCAAGCGGTCCTGTTATTATTACCCCTTGGACCAGCTCCTGCGCTCCACTCAGGACTAAATCTAGAGTTGCCTCTTCCCTTGTGGGTTCCCGTACCAGCTGCTCCAAGAAGCAGTCATTTAAAGTATCAAGAAATTTTGTCTCTGCATTTCGTCCTGAGGTGACATGTTCCCAGTCAATATGAGGATAATTGAAATCCCCCACTATTATTGAGTTCTTAATTTTGATAGCTTCTCTAATTTCCCTTAACATTTCATCATCACTATCACTGTCCTAGTCAGGTGGTCAATAATAGATCCCTATTGTTATATTCTTATTAGAGCATGAAATTACTATCCATAGAGATTCTATGGAACATGTGGATTCACTTAGGATTTTTACTTCATTTGATTCTACATTTTCTTTCACATATAGTGCCACTCCCCCCCCGCACGACCTGTTCTGCCTGTCACCATACGGTTCTCCCGGTCATCACAAACCCAGCTATCTATGTTTCTAATGATCGAATCTCCCATTACTAACATCTGCCTTTTCCTAGTAACTGGAGTTCCCTCCCCCGGAGAGGTAACCTCAGTGCGAGAGGATACCCCAACACCATCTGGAAGGAGGGTCCCAACTATGGGAAGGTTTCCCTCTGCTCCCGTAGACTGCTCTGCTTCCCTGGGCCTTTCATCCTCCTCAACAGCGCAGGGGCTGTCTGACCGGAGGTGGGACAATTCTATAGTGTCCCAGAAAGCCTCATCAACATACCTCTCTGCCTCCCTTAGCTCCTCCAATTCCGCCACCCTGGCCTCTAAAGCCCATACGCAGTCTCTGAGGGCCAGGAGCCCTTGCACCGCTTGCACACATACGCCACCTGCCCACAGGGCAGGTAATCATACATGCTGCACTCAGCGCAATAAACTGGATAGCCCCTACTCTGCTGCTGGGCTTCTGCCTGCATTGTCTCCTAGTTAATGAAGGGGTTGTTTAAAGCAAGAAGTTTTGACTGTAGTTTAGTTTATAGGTTTTAAAGCAAAAACAACAGCAAGGGGCCCTTGCCCCCTTCCCGCTCTCCTTCCAAACTCCCTTGCGAAACTCCCTGTTAGCAGCCCCTGGTCGCTTGCACACTGCTTTATAAAGCTCTGGCCTGCTTGATAGCCCCGCCCACTGACTAAGGCTCAGCCAATTAACAGAGGCTTCTAGCTTTCAAACCTTCCTTTGAAGCTCACAGCACACAGTCCTTCAAACAAACAAACAAACAAACAAACAAACACAAGCTCAGCACACAGTTAGTGACCCCCAAACACACACTACAGACAGTCACTTACCCCAAGGGTGTTGTATTTACTCCTCCTTCACCTGGAGAACTCCCTTGTGAAACTCCCTGTTAGCAGCCCCTGTTCACAAAGCCTAGCCCCTGTTCGCAAAGCTTTGAGTGTAACCATGGCCTGAGATGAAGAAGATAAGGGAGGAGTGCCTTCAACATATCTTCATGGAGGCTGCCCCTAGACTGGTGTCAGAGGCCCCTTAAGGGAAGCTCTTTGATGACTCCTTCCTGAAGTGGTCCCCCGGCTGTGTCACCTGAAAGAGACTGCAGAAGGTCTCTGAAACTATCCTCTTTTAGGCCCAGGGAATTGGAGTCCCAGTCGCAGAAACACAAGCAGTAGACCGCAATTGGGTCCTGGTGTGGGGATCTTCAATGGAGAGTCTTTTGGGTACTGAAGGTTGAGCATGCCCTTTGGTCCGCCATGCCCTGGTACTGTCTCAATCAGAAAGACTGAGCCATTGACTCCAATGCCCTCTCACAGACTCTCGAGACTGGCTACCTCTCCAATGGCAACAGAATAGTCTTTCCTGATCGCTGCAGGTCAGGAGCCTGGTTCAAGCTATGCCAGAGATTAATGCCATGGCTAGAAGCTTATTATGCCTGTCAGTACCACTGTTGCCTTTGCTTCAGGGTGAAGACTCTTGCTTGGCACTGACACATCCTTCTAGATTGTTGGCACTGGACTGCTTGTCCATGGCACCACCTGCCTCAGGCTTGTATCACCTTCCATGGGGCCAACTCAAGATCCCCTGTACCAAGTATTACTGACAGCTAGCATGCTGTCTGTACTGCCTACAGTACCGTGCTCCAGGAATAGATCCCAATCAAGGTAACCAAAGACCCCTCATAGGACCACACAACCCTGGTTTGCCAGGAACTCTGAGTTGTCTTTGGACTTTGAAATTGAAATTTCCTGGAACCAAAAGCCTAGAGTTCACTCTCATCATTGTTCTAATCGCCGGGGCTTGGAGAAAGGTCCATCCAGGGAATGGGACACTTGGGCTAGGAAAGGCTGGGGCCAGGTACTGTAGCAGTCCCCCACTGTCTGACCTCAGTGGCCCTACTGGTTGCCTTGGGAATGCCTCCAGCATTCAGAGCTAAATCACATTGTATTGTATGAGTAGATGCGCCAGGAGGGATCCCCCAGGAGTCTCTAAGTGGCAGTCAATACTGAATTGATTCCTGTACCCTTGACTTAACATTGCTGGCTCTGAAACAGTGACCGGTACCATAGCCTGTTCGGGGATTGCAAGACCAACACAGAGAACCATCTCTTTTGCCTCCATTTCAAGTGTCTTTTCCTCCTCTCTGAATGAGGCCCTGATACCGGTGGCGGCATCCCTGGTACCAGATGACATTAAAGCATACCAGGAGTTACTCAGAAGAATGGCAGCTTGTCCATGCATTCAAATGGAACTTGTAGAGGAGAATACACTCACACTCACAAGTTCACTGACATTCTCCATCCCATTGTGGCAGGGAAGGTGGCCTGCCTATAAACAAATTTATCACACAGACAGCCAAAATGATCTGGCAGAATCCTTCCTCCATTCCTCTGGTGACCAAAAAAAATGGAACAGAGATACCAGAGTCTGTCCCAGGGTTTGAACAGGTCTGTCTACATCCTATTCCTTGCTCATTAGTCATGGCCATGGTGAATGAGAGAAGTCATCAGTACTACCCTCAAAAACAAAGACAAAAAAGCTTGATCTTTTTGGCAGAAAAATGTATTCCACAGCAAGCCAACGATCACACCTTATTGTTGTAGTATGCTTTTTCCAACTGGGAAGCCATATCACATTTTGTCACCAAGTTGCCTAAAGTTTCAGTGGAGCAGTTCCAATTGCTCATGGCAGAGGGTTGCCTTATTGCTCATTCAGCACTGCAGCCTTTCCTGGATGCACCGGACTGTTGCCAGGGCCATGGAAACAACTGTAATGATGTGCTATTCCTCCTGGTTGCTATCCTTGAGAATTCCTATGGAGGTGTAACAAATGATTGAGGACCTTCCCTTTGAAGGGTGTGGCTTTTTGTTTTCCAAAACTGATGGGGCTCTACACATCCAAAAGGACTTGAGAGCAGTTCTGCATTTCTTGGATCTCTACATCCTGATGACAAAAAGGACAAAATATTGTTCTCCATATCAGCCTAGACAGCTATATTACCCCTTCCATCAATCTGATCAACCTAAGAGGAGGAGGCAGATGCTTTTCACTTCCTCAGGTCTGAGGCATTCCCAGGCCTCGAAATGGCAGATTTGACTTCTATATCAATGACTGCACACCATTGGACTTGGATCTATGTGACCCTTTCTTGCCTTTTCAGGACAGATTGTTCCACTTCCTACATATCTGGCAGTCCATCACCTTGAACCAATGGATTCTAAGCTTGGTAGAGTCCACATATACCCTGCACTTCCTCACTGTCACCCCTTCGCATCCCATTCCACCATCTATCTTCAGGGACCCCTCTCTCGAGTCTGTGCTAAGACAAGAAGTGCCTACTCTATGTTCTTTGGGAGCTAAAGAAGTAGTGCCCCCTCTTCATTGGGGTAGGGAATTCTAATCCTGATACTTTCTAATTCCCAAAGCCAGAGGATGTCTCAGACCCATATTAGACCTTTGGAATCTGAACAGATACATCAAGAAGACAAAGTTCAGGATGTTTTCCCTGGCCATGATTATCCCTTCCCTAGATCTGGGAGACTGGTATGCTGCACTTGATTTACAGGATGTCTGCTTCCACATGGTAATCCACCCTGGCCAGAGGAAGTTACTGAGTTTCATAGTAGGTCATGACCACTACAAATTCACAGTACTGCCATTCAGCTTGTTGTTTGTACCAAATATGTGACATCTGGAACTGGAATTTGGTGTTTTCTGGACTTATGGACCCTCCTTTAGAACCTTGCCATTGTGCTCTTTTATGCACATATTGCCAAAAGGTAGTATTTTTAGTGGCCACCACCTTGGCCATGAGAGTAGGTTAGCTAAATGCATTAGTCATGGATCCACAGTATAGAGTTTTCTACAAGGATAAGGTTCATCTTAGATTGCACACTAAATTCTTCTCCAAGGTGGTCTCTGGTTCACGTGGAAGTCAATTTACCCACCAGTTTTCTTTCTGAAGCTCCATGTGCCCATGGAATAGAGGAGACACCACAGCCCTTGATGTCACACATTGGATTTTTACGTGGGTAGGATGAAGCCCTTTTAGGCCTCTTCCTCTCATATGCAGAATATCTGAGAGGTCATATAATAACACCTCAATGACTCTCCAAATGGATCTCTGGCTGCATAGCAATAGTTTATATTACTAAGGGATTAACGCCTCCTGATATACTCCTGGCACATTCAACCAGCGGACATTCATCATTGGTTGCATTTCTGGTACATGTCCCTATTTGTAGAGCAGTAATGTGGTCCTCGATCCATACTTTCATCAGACTTTATGCAATGTCTGCTGCCTCAAGGTAAGATGCAAATGTAGTCAAGGTGTTCTGATGAAATGCTGAGCCCCACCTACTGGGGTAACAGCTTGGGAGTCACCTACCATTTAATGGACATATGCAAGCACTTGAAGAAAAAATGGTTACTTACCTTCCTTGACACTGTTGTTCTTTGAGATGTGTTGCATATATCTGTTACACAGCCCATCGTCCTTCCCAACACATCAGAGTCTGCTGTAAGTTTCTACTGCAAAGTAACCGGAGGAGGGTAGGGACATCTCTGCCCTTTATACTCTTGCACACAGCATAAGAAACTTGATTGTGGTCAGGGCTGTTCCTACAGGTACCATTAGGGAAAACTCTCTGGTGCTAATGCATAGAATATCAGGGTTGGAAGGGACCTCAGGAGGTCATCTAGTCCAACCCCCTGCTCAAAGCAGGACCAATCCCCAACTAAATCTTCCAATTTTTTTGTCCCAAATCCCTAATTGGCCCCCTCAAGGATTGAACTCACAACCCTGGGTTTAGCAGGCCAATGCTCAAACCACTAAGCTAACCCTCCCCCCCATTTTCATATGTACAGTGTAAGGGACATATGGAACACAGTTCAAAGAACAACAGTTATGAGAAGGGAACTAAACCATTTTTATGGCAAGCTTGATGCCATGACATCTACACAGAGATTGCTGAAAGGCTTGAAACATGGTGGCAGCAACTGTTGCTGTATGAACATCCATATCCTTTGAGCATCCTCCAGCACTATCTATGACAGTGCACAAGTTATTAACGTTCTTTCTGCTTGATGTCCTGTCAGGAAAGGTTAATACTGAGCTATTTTTAATCTGGGTCTAGAGGCTGCTTGATGGTAATGGCCAGGGACTTACTTTTATCCAGATTAATAACAAAACCACTGTTCTCTGCTTCTTGTCTGATCAGATTGGCCATCAGCTGGAGTCAATCACCAAACTGAGCCAATAAGACAATGTCGCTGGGTGTTTGAGTTCTTGAAGCAGAATGGTAATCAGTTCAATGCCACCCACAGCTGCCTCCTCAAGCTTATCCACCAACCAATCTATCAATCAATGCTGATATTCAGCAATGATGGTAGCAGAATGCAGCCTTGCTGAACTCCCACAGAGATAGGAAACCAAGCTATGTGTCTGCCACCACGTTGAACACAGCTTTAGGTTTCATTATAGAACTCTATAATGACACTCCTCTCAGGGATGCCAAGTCACCTCATCAGATCCCACAAAATTGCTTGATGCACAGAAGTCTATAAAAAGTGCTTTGCATGACTTATTAAATTCAGTCATCTTCTCAAAAATCTGTCTCAAAGTAAAGATCTGGTTGACAATGGAACAACCAGGTCTAAAGCCACACTGATTATTTGGGCCTTCCCTTTGCCATGAATTGTATCATTGATTTGAGACATTAACAGAGATGTGAAGACTTTCCCAAGACTAACAAGAGCACAATACTTCTATAGTTCCTACATCCCAGCCTTATGCCCCTTTTTGAAAAGATGGTCTGGAAGAGTAGTTGACTCCAAGAGTCCATTGACTTCAATAGAACTACACACGTACTTGAAGTTAGTCTTGTGCTTGAGTACCTTGGAAACTGGCCATAGCTAAGGTCACAGGAGAACTATAGTAGAACATTTGTCCAACATTATGAATTTTTGCCCTTTTACTTGTGGAGAAGATGCAGAAATGTGTTTACACGTTGCATCTATTTTTCTATTTCAGAAGACCATCTTCTTAATTATCTACAGCATTCATAGTTGGCTGCTTTGATCCATTTGCCCAGATAAGTCAATTCAACCTTGGCCTTTATTTGTTTCTTTGGTAGGTTCCTGACTTCACTATCTCTTATGTTATAGGTATAAGAGGTCAATAGGACTGAAATCGGAGTGACAGCAGGGCCAACACAAGTACAGTACACTATATATCTGCAAACTACTTTGGTCTGGTCATTTGATTGCATATTACAATGCATAAAGAATGATCTTAAAAGGGACAATCCTTGATTAACTGTCCTATAAAACTGAAGACAGAGAAACACTTCTGCAAACTGGAAAAAAGCTCTTTCATAAGCATGCAATGTGAGGTAAAATCTTTTGTTCAACATTTTCTGTGGTAAAGCCTCCTTTTCTCTATTTTCCTTATTCTCTCTCTTTTAATGTATTGCAATCTCAGTCCTTTCCTTTATTTTTCTTTTACTCTTTCTGGAATTTCAGTTCATTCTATTTGAAGCTGTATATTTCTGGTTCACTATATGCAATGTTTGAAGTTGGGTGCCCAAACTTAGGTTAACTAAAGCCTCATTTGTCAGAGGTTCCAAGTAAGCACACCTCCTGGTGACTTCCCTGGGAACTGTGTGTGATTAGTACTGCTGAACTATCAGACCACTCTTATTCAGGAGCTTAAATGTAATCAATCAATCTTGAACTTTGTGGCCTTTGCCATTACCCAAAGGCATCCATCTTTCTATGAGTTATATCACTCATATATCTAAATTTCCCTCCTGCACAAATCTATTGTTATACCATTGTTTATTACCATAGTTTATTGCCTTGAGCAATACTAAATCTTGAAACTGAAGCTTTAGAAGTTCTGTATACTAAAAGAGTTCCCTTACATTAATTCACTCTTAATTCTTCTCTATTTTTGGTGTAGCTTTCAATAACTGTGTGTACTAGTGCTTAAAAGTTCAGGGGAGAACCATTCTGAGCTGAGGACACCCTACCCTAAACTGGCCCCCACAAAGGAATGTGTATCTACTGAAGATTTCATCCTGGAGTAGAAGGTATTAAAAAATTGAGTTTGCTTGGCAGGTGGTCCGAGTTAACCAGTCAATTAACCCAGCAGGAAGCATATAATGGATCTTGAGAAGGATCTGCTGAGTGATCGTAGAAAACCTACAAAACACAAATATCTGTGATTTGGGTTTGTTTCCTTTTCTTCCCTTACTAGAGTTTAATGATTAAAGAAAAAGCACCTTACCTGGGTGCTGAAACATAGTCACTGTGCCTTATCTTTTCTTCTGTTCTATAAATAAAACAGCAGGGGAGACACTATCATTAAGGAGAGTGAGAGAGACAAAGTGGGACTCACTGATCTCCTGGGACCAACACAGCTACAACCACACTGCAAACATTGAGTGTCAGATGTCTTACTGGACTCAACTACGTGCTCCTTATGAATCTGCCATAGACTTTGGGTAACACACTTGGGCCTTAGGACTTAGGAAGTTGAGGATTATACCTACAACAATTAGTTACTGTATTTTGTTATCTTCACTCACAATCCATGGTAGAGAATGGCTCCTACACTGGAAACAACTTCATCTTTAATGTAGCTTACTACTTTTGCTATTGTCACCATTGGAATTCCACTGGGCTCAAACAAGAGATAGAAAAAAGCTTTGTCATGATTCAAAACTACTTTCTCTTCCTGTAACTGTAGCACAATGGAATGAATTTCAGCATTCTGGAAAATAAACCAGATCACATGGTAGTATCCAAACATTAATTGGTAGTCCTTAAGGCAAGATAACAAAGAATGGAAGAACTCAGTGATTTCTAAGAGCAGGATTTTTTAAGATAACGGCTGAATTCTTACAGATAGATAACTGGTAATATTCACTTTTATTTTAGTTCAGTTACTAATGATTTGTGGATGAAGCAAGGAAGTTTACTTATAAATTAGAAATGGACCAGAGAAAAAGTTCCATTTTAAAATATCAACACTTAAACCACCACAAAGGTATTGTTAATCCACATGAGGCAGTGAAATATGTGAGACTTGAGAATTAAAAATATTGAATTAAAAGACTTTTAGGCTGGCATTAAAATATAATGTAAGTGTTTTCAAATAAGAGTATGAGCATAACTGCAGGTATATAAAGAGAAAAAGAAAAAGAGTTGTCGGGTAGTTAGTACAGGTAATGAAAATCAGGATTTGAAAGTTTGTCAATTTTTCATAAATATCTGAGGTTTGAGGGCCAGATTTCATTCATGGTGTGTTCCAAAATGGTCACAGTAAACAGAGGATCTGACCCTCAAGTATTAATGATAACTAAAGTAACATGGAACTTAATCAGAGATGCTCAAAATGAAGGTACCAGGTTTGCAATAGTTCTTCATTGTTGAAGGAAAAGAACATTGTTTTGTCTTTAAATTGTTTAACCATTTAAAATGGTCCAATTACTACCATAGAAAATTTAAAATAGAATTCCAGTTAGCTGATTAACTCACTGAATTTGAATTATTATTTCATCTAAATAGAAAACATTTTCCCAGCAGACTGCTGCAGTCCAGATACTTTCCTTTTTCAAAAGATGGTGACCTATTCTACCCTTTCAACTGGTACAGTTTGTTCCTTTGGTATAGGTATTCATGACATTACATCAAGTATCAAATCTCATTTCCACAACATGCTCTTCCTTTGGTAGCCTAAATCTGTCTCTTATCTGGTGGTGGTTTGGCAGCAAGAATGAAGGTGTGAATGAATCTACAGCTAAGGAAAACTTTAGTCAGATTCAAAATCTGCAGATCAGCCAGCTTGTGTGACACACAATTGCAATGGGGATAGGTTTGAATTAACAGATGCCAAATTTGCATTTCATTTAACTTTTAGGTATTTTTGGTAGCACATTAATAAAGCTGTCACAATCTTTCTTGCTAAGTGACTTTGGAATTGATGTTGAACTGGTGACACCCAGCATAGTACCTCAGCCCAGACACTTCTGTGGGTTATATTCCACATCGCTGGCTAAAAACTGTAAAATAAACACAATACAGTATGTTCCATTCAGGGAAGCTTTAACAAGTCTTTCTAACAAAGAAATAAGATACACACTACAAATGTTTGGGCTTACTATCTTACTGCAGTATAATAACAAAATTATTCAGAAATTATTCTGAAATCATCACATTTCCTTTCACACTATTTTTTTTATTAGACAAACTTTGGAGTGTTTCTTTACAAACAAAACTCTTCTGTTGGCCACAAATGACTGATATATTTACAGGCAAGAACTTATGAGCCCCAGGATAACAATGATTCAATTTCCTTATCCTTGGGGGGTTTATAAATATCTGCCCTAGCTGCTAATAAATCCTTATGCAGTCTCATCTTTCTGAAGATTTCATATAAAGAGACAGGATGTGATACACAATTCAGCCAGAATGAGAGTATCATTGGCACACACTTTAGATTTTCATTTAATGAATGTTGGTTTAGAGTGGCACTGTGCGATAATTTAAAGTTATACCAATATTGTTAACATTTTGTACAGCTACTTAAAATTGTATTAAGAATAGGGCAAATCTTCATCTGGTGTAAATCAGCATAGCTCCACCAATGGAACTCCATCAGCTGAGGATCTTGCCTATTGTTTTTAAAAGAATCACACATTTCTAACTAGAAAATATTGTTAAAATCTAGGTCTTGGTTCAGTTGAAAGATATTTTAATACCCATACACCCAGTATTCCTCTCACTGAAGGCAATGGGATTTTGCCATTGACTTCAGTGAGTGCAGGAGCAGAAACTACATCTTATGGCATATGTAGCCCTCTGCAACCCTGAGCGATGTAGTTAAGCCGACCTAAATTTGTACTGTACCCTAGCCCTTACTGTCATGTGATTGCTGGTCATCAACTCAAGTCCCCTTTAGGGACAGCAAGTAATTAGCAGTTTGCAATGGTCAGATCTTTGAATTTTACTGAAACATTTACATGAGGGAAAATCTGCCAGATCTGATCCTGTTGCCTCCTGGGTGTGATTTATTAATCATTAACAAAAATAGATCTGAAAATGCCTTGCTAAGTAAAACTGATGTTCTTGCCCCAATCCCTCCTGGAAATAAATCATTTTGTTTGTGCAGCATAAGGATTAATAGACTTCTGCGAGACCATATTAGGTAGGCGCAGTAGTGGGTGTTTTTGTTTGTTTATTTATTTATTTATTTAAAGAAACAACATGACAAAGTGCATGACAGCCCTTATTGTAACTACCAGCCTTACTGCTGGTCAAAATGATTGGTCTCTGAGTCTCAGCACATAATGCATATATTCAAACAAACAAAAAAAAGTTAAGAAGGCTACAAACAGAAATTGACAAAATTTGCTTCAAACTGCTCGGATTCATAGTTTTAAAGAGAAGAGCTGCTGGCCTGGAGGAATAGTTCAGAAGTAGCACAGGAAATAGTTGTGACTTTGCTTTAGATTAGAGATGGAGAATGTCTCAGTGGTCACAAACTCAGTCTCACAGTTGGGAATAAGCTGTCTGTTTCACCACTAATATACAGCAGCAAATCTTATCTACTGAAGCACTGAACAGTTTAGCTGGTAGCTTCTTTAGGAAAATGATGGAAGGGCAGATATGCTAAAAGCGCATTCTTTTAAATTCTGCAGCATAGACTTTGGATTATCTGACTGACCAGCATGTGGAAATACACAAGTCCAAACTGTTGATAGCTGCTATGAATAGATATATACTTAATAGCTTTCTTGGTTGTTCTCCTCCCCCCCCCCCCCCCACTCACCGCTTTGCGTAGCGTCACATTTTTAGCCTAACTTAATGCTGACAGGAAGAGTGAAATATTTCATTCATTCATAGCACCTTCTGCCATTTAGGGAGTATGCCCTCAAAAAGTCAGGTCAGTCTATTACTTTGGAGTCTTCTGGACTCCTCATTGTTTATAGATATTAAAATAGCTATAATAGCTATTGTTCCTTTTTAGTCTTTCTGTGGACAGTAGATCTTCTGAAGTTTTGGAAATCATAGTTTTATATTTTGAGCAATTTTACTATAATAGAAATGTCTATTATTTTGCAATGTATTGCTCTTAATTGTCTACAAAAATCTGCTGCACTAAGAAAATACTTCAAAAGGTAGGAAATAGGGTAATGGGTTTGTAACAAACAGCTTCATGCTTGTGCAAGAGCTCCAAACACCCTGTCAGGTCTAAACATTAAACAGTCACCTCCCTTTTAATAACTGGATTGGTCAAGTAGTGTGTGGTACTAAACATTTAGCAATGGTATATAATTTATAAACTCACTCTTTCAGATAAATATTACATAGACAAAAATAATTGAGGAATCATAATAATTCTTAAGTATCAGAAAAGAAAAATACTTGAATGGTTTCTAAATGCATTGAAGAGAGCACATCAGAGTTTATTTATGCTGTAAATGTTATTTCACAGTTCAATCAGTTACCTTGCTGTGTAATAAAAGACCCTGAAATTAAAATGACCCTTCTTCATGAAATATAACTGTAGGATTCATTTGCTATGAAGCCGCCTTGATTTGATCTTACTCCTACTGAAACGGAAAATGATATCCAACTAATGCATCTGAAGTGGGTTTTAAAACCATCCAAGGCACTCTCATGAAATTAATGACTTCTGCTTTTGGCCTCAATTACATCTTATAATCCCCCAATAGTAGAATTTTCTCCCCTTTTTCTTTCTCCTCTGATTTTATGTATCCTTTTGGTCTTGCTTCAAATCTAAGAGAAATACATACATGAGAGGTATTGTATATTTACAAAACAAAGCACACCTGCCCACATTTGAAAACATAAGTCTTATAATTAATGTTCTTTGCCATGTGTAAGTAGTTAAAGGACAGCTCAGCTTTTTAAATATTAAAGCAGCTAATAGCTTGATCAAGAAAATCAGCTAACAGCAGAGCAGCATAATGACTGCAAAATGTTAATTAAATTTTTCCTTGTAAAAAATTTTCATTTTCAGTCTGACTGAGCCTAGACAACAGAGTGTTATTAGCTGTAAGCTAGATATCTGCTCATTATTGATCCTTGACATTTAGTTTACAAGAACATTTATTTTGTTGCAAAACACTGTATCACTTAAAGAATATTTATAAATAAGTGTTCCTTTTTAATTGCAATAACCACATGGTGTATTTTGTTGCGGAGTAATGTACACAACTAAGCGCTCATTTGGATTTATTCACATTCAAAATTAGTCACCAGTTTCTTCTTTGATCTTTATTGCACAGCTTATCAAACTTGTGGAAGTGTGTGCCAAAAATGTTCCTTTTTAAAAAATGAGGCTGCTTTACAATATTAATAGTATCATTCCATTAACCCACATCTAGATCATTTTCTACCCAGGAAAAAAAGTGTGAGGAATCTCATCATGATTCTGGGACTGATTGTGGTAACATTGTAGCTACTCTCGTTTGCGGTCAAATAGACTTACAAAATACTTCTTGAGCAGGAGTAGGCAATTGCCTTTGAAGGCAATTAAATAATCTCTTACGCATCCCCTTAAAACTTTCTAGTGTGTGCATTCCATTACAAATTATCCATGGTGCTGGTATATAGACATGTTTCTGTTAAATTGATAAACAGAGATGCCCTCTAATTTAGCACCGTGTGCAAAGTTAATAAAAATGATGACTATATGTAATATATATCTCCTACCCCAAAACTGAATTCCTTGTAGTGGGTCCACTTAATGTATATGTCTGGGTTTGGATTATAATGGAAATTCTCCTGTTGTGCACAGTGCCTGGTTGCAATTCATGTTTCCTGACTGAGCCTAATCTGTTCTGAGGTTAGGGTCATCAAGCTTTATTGCCCTGTGTAATTTCAGCACTGGCATCGACCCAGTTATTGTCCAGTGGGTTCACCTCTGCAATTTATCTTTCTTTCTTAGGTTTTCTCCAATTAAGGTGGAGGATCTGTTTTATTAGTCTGCTCTTGGAGAATGATGGAGCATTTGGGTTTCAGACCCCTGTTAAGAAATAGGATTCAGCCAGTGGACCTCTCAGTCAAAGGTTAACTTAAAATTATGATTTTCTGCTGTCATTGACTATATCAGTATGATGAAACACCTTCTCCCATTGTTCGATCCTTATAGGATAACCTCATGTAGTATATGGATGATTAACAGAGGATTCAAGAAGGAAGGAGGCTAGAGAACCGATGGTAGAAACTGCATTCTGAATCTGAATGATTGTTCTTTATCTTAGCCTGTGGATTTAATGAAGACAAGGAAAAGATTCTCTCTCTCCATTATATATTATCTGCTAAAAGCTGAAGAAACGGAAACTGAATTGTCTCTGCTTCAATACAGCATCAGGTTTTAATCTGTTTCATGGATTAGGTCACTCTGATTCAGTTTCGATTGACAACCTCTGTGACAGCAGATGTTATGGAAAGGTGGGGACAAATGCTTCTTAGTGAGGTTATAGAGGAGCTCCGGACCGTCTGGCTGTGATCAGTATACTGGATCCATACTTCTTTTTTTTGATAAACACTTGCGGTAGCACATGTATCTGTTTGGTAGAGATTGTGCGTGCCTTCCTCACCTCTCCCAAACAAGTGATTATTAGGCTCATGCTCAAATAACCATCTTTTGACACTCACAAACTCAATGATTATCATCCTATCTCTAATCATTGTTTCTTTAAAGGTTAAATTATTAAGAAGATTGTTGAGACAGCTCTAGCACCATGCTTAGAGAACCTTGAACTCTGTCAGTTGGATTCAGGCTTGGGTATGGGCACAAAGACTGATCTGATCTCATGGTCAGTAGTCTCCTTTTGTTGATCTTGAAACATCACATGTCCATATTGATTCTTTTAGATTTATGCTGCCAGCTGCCTCTGATACTATTGATCATGTGTTGGTGTTGACACATCTGAAGAATGAGGCAGGGATAGACGTCATTTTGGATTAGTGGCTTCATTATTTTCTTTCAGAAAAAACCCCAGAAGTAGTAGTAAAGGATTGCCCTGTGGAGCTGTCATGTGAAGTGCTGCAAGGTTCCATTCTATCACTCCTCCTCTTAGTTATTTGTGGCATGTGGCACTGCTGAGTAGATAGAGATGCAATGTCATTTATAGATGTTATTCCGCTCTATATATCCATTTCAGTTGACCCAGACAATGTGGCTTTTACCATATCTGACCAAAATTGGTGCTTGTATGAAAGCTAGCTGACTGAAGCTCAGTCCTGAAAACACTGTAGATGATGCTGGTGGGAAAATATCTGGAGGAGATGGTGACAATAATATCTGATCCTTCAAGTGTCCAGTCTACCTTCTCCAAGTTCTATAAGAGGCCTCACTATCCGGCAACATCCCTGCCCCTCTGCTCTCCATTATCGTCGGGATATTTGTTGTTGTATTTCTAGTACCTTACAAGATCAGACTTAGTGTTGAAATCAGTGGGAACTCTTACGAATATTCTCTGTGCCTATATTGTAGTTGCAATCAAGGTTATATTTTTATTCTTTAGTTTGAGTGACTGTAGCTTTTGAAAGAATGACAGCACTGAAACTGAGGGGCAGATCTTTAGCTGAAGTAAATTGTCAGAGTTCCATTGGCTTCAATGGGACTATGACAGTTTCTACCAGCTGAGGATCTTCCCCTGAAATCCTCCATTTCTCGATTGAAGTGTTCCAGCACAGGCAGTGACAGTGCATTTTCTCTTATGTACTTTACCATGTCTCCACTTTGATATCCTATTGGCATGATAATGTTGTGACTTGTGTGGCTAGCCAAAAGTTAAGGGTCTTGCAGATTGTTCCAGCTAGGAGGAGAAACTGATGATGGGGTCAGGTACTTTTGATACAGTCCTGTTTATTTATAAACAATGTACAAAATCATGTACTGAACATAAGCGGAATCAAACAGGAGATTGGCTCTGTGCAAAAGAAAACTAACATCTTTTAATCAGCGCCAGACCCAAAAGCCTTCTTTCAGACCCACAGGCTTTGCTTGTTCAGGCTGCCTGGCATTTGCTTCTGTTTCTTTGCTTAGAGAGATAGGGTGGATGAGGCTCTAATATCTTGCAACCGACATAGCTACACTGCATGCTTCTTTGCTTGTCTTTCACTGTCTTCCTCCTTCTCCCCCCCCTCCCGTATTCAAACAATACACAGTGAAGACATCTGCCCACATAGTTTAAATTCCTAAGTGGCCTAGAAGGGTGTGCCCTTGTTTTGGGAGGAGCCTGTTTTTATTTCATAAGGGATTTTAACTGTTCCTACTATCTTAAATGAAGAGTGGCATTACACCCATCAGCTTCAATGAGGTTTAACCCAACCTATCCCAAAAGGGTAGTTCAGTTGCCATACTCATTCAGGCCTTGGCTTCCCTGCTGAAACTGCCAACACAGCTTCCAGTTTCCATAAGTATTTTTTTCCTTTGTAATGTGGATAGCTTTCCCCTGGGAACTGACACTAAGAGCATCAATGACTCCCTTCACATAGGCCAATGAACATGTATCACTCTCTGATGCTGTCCTGGGTGAATGTACATCAGTGTTCTCTCCTGGATAGAACCATACCTGCTCAAATGTTTATAGTTTGTACGTGTCTCATTCTGTAGTGGTTGGCCTTCAAACATGATAGAGGCCATTTTGCTTGTACTGAGTGCTATTATCAAATCTCCAAGAGAAGGATGCTGTGGATTCTATTTTCCACATCCTACTTCTGCATTTAACCCATGACGAGGGTGTCTGTATACATATGCAGCAGAGAATCATTGCATACTGTACTACTGACCTGGGCTTGGGTTGCCAACCCTCCAGGATTGTCCTGGAGTCTCCAGGACTTAAAGATTAATCTTTACTTAAATATTATGTTGTGATGAAACCTCCAGGAATATGTCCAACCAAAATTGGCAACCCTAACCTGGGCTGGATTCCAAGCAGTGACCTAGAAGTAAAGTGCTTAGTAGCCCATTACCCTTCCCCTGAGCTATACAGTCCAACTCAGTATTGCACTTTAAGACATTAGTCCCATCACTACAAATTAAGCAATTTGCTGCAATCTTCCATGAGAGAGACTAATCTTCTTCCCCTTGGTACTCTGTGGTTCCTCTTCCTCACCCTCATCCTTCGTGTTATCTAGTTTTATAATAATATAATTATTATTTACAAATAGCTTCCAAAACAAATGAGAAACAATCATAACCAACATTATAAAAACAATTTAAGATGCATTTAAAATGATAGGTATAGTAATTTTTAAATAGAAACATTAAATGGTTCTGGACTACAAAGAAAATGATCATTCAGTAGCTCAGTTACTGTAATGTAAGTCTAGTGTGGTAATACTCTGTTAAGTTCTGTGGTATCAAAAGTCAGACAAATGTGGCAAATATTAACAATATCACAAGCAACCAAAAAGCCCCCAAAACAAAAACAAACATGGGGTAGAAATAAAGATAATTTAGTTTTCTTCCTTTTTATGTGGAATGATGCTGCGTATTTATGGGAATGGTATGAATTCAAACAAAACATATTACCTCTGAGTTTCAAAGCTCTTTTTGTGGCTCCTAAGAGCCTGAATACCACTGTGTAAAGAGAAGTGTGCTGCCTGAGTGGAAGTGACTGGTGGCATTGTTTGAATATTGAAGTTAATTATTATGTGTAAGAATATGTTTATGGAATACACTTAATGCTCATCAAACATAACTGTTATGTATTTATTGAATGAAGAAATATTGGGCCAGATTCTCTAATTTAGGACAATAATGTACCATGATTTTTTAAAGTCTATTTTTAAAGTGGATCCCCCACTGACACAAGGATGAAATTTGCTCAAAAATCGATGACACAATAATGGTGCTCAGTTCATACTTAGTCATTTCTTGATCTATAGCTGGGACCTTAGGTGTACAGAGCAGATCATAAAATATTTAGGAAATGGTGAAACAGACCACAGAAAAATGAGAATTGAGAACATTCTTCCTTTTCTAAGAAGCTATTGAACAAGAGTGAGGGACCACATCAGTTGGATGAAGTGGGAGAGAAGAGGAATTTCCCTCCCTTCTTTTGAACAAATTGCTGCTACAAGTTGCGCTTTGGGCTTTTATGAGCATATTCCTTAGGCTTAGCGAAGCCTATTGCATCTATCTCAGTTGCTCATTTTCAGCTCAGGAGAAAAATACATGTAGAGTAATTGTTGTAAGAATAATATTTGTGAGATTTTTTTTGTTTTGTTTTGTTTTTCTCTCAAACTCATTTTTCACAGAGTTATTGTAGAGTTTTCCTGTTTTAGTCCCTGCCTTGCTTTAGATTGCAGACATGTCTTTTATTCCTTTTCACTTTAGTCTTTTCCATGGCAACATACTTAGATATCAGGGGAGGAGAGAAGGAAACGAGAAGGAAGGGAAAATTCACAGGGTTAAAAAAAAAAGATAGAAGTTTATTAGTGAAATACAATACCTTTACCTAGATAAAGATGGGGGGGGGGAGGAATGCTCCCTCAGAGATAATGAGAATAATGATGATAGGGTTTTTTTGGGGGGGTGCTCACCTAGAGGAACCTTTATTCAGTAGTGAATTTATAAGAAGCTATGCAGAAAGGCGTACACATTGCACAGAGATATTATGATTAGCCATTGGTGTTGGTTTATATATTTATTTTGTTTCTGTAAGAGGATGATTATTAAGCAGATACAATAGTGATAGCAGCTCTAACTCCTCTATGGTGATTGCAATATCAAATTGTATAATTTGCAGGAACTTAGAAAAAAACTAATAATTAGTTTGCAGTTACATAACTTGCTGTCAGTGTCTGGTGTATTAGAAAAATTAGCAAAGCAGGGAGTGACTAGAAAGTAACTATTGTAGTAGTAGAAATAACAATTCATTACAGCTGGCAAAGTATTCTTTAATGTTTTACGTGCCACACTTGGAAAGTCATATTCAGTGATTTATTTGCAAACATTAATAAAGATTCGTTCTTTTCCCTTGGGGTGTCCTTGTATGCTTGTGCAGGAAAGAAGATTAGAGAAGATTGCACAGCAGTACAAAAGAATTCCTGCAAAATGCTACTTATACATTTTATCATAATTTTTGACCCATTATATTTAAATAAAGAAAGATTTTTAAAGCTCTTTAGCTACTAAACACACAGGTCCTTTCTTTATTGAAGGGGTGGGCACTTACCCATTGTACTGTCTTTACAGGATGACAGTATTAATTTTAACTTTCAAAGGATGCTGTTTGTCATGGCTCCATTACTAGGACGTTGGGTCTATCATCAATCTAAACCAGGGGTCGGCAACCTTTCAGAAGTGGTGTGCCAAGTCTTCATTCATTCACTCTAATTTAAGGTTTCGCGTGCCAGTAATACATTTTAATGTTTTTAGAAGGTCTCTTTCTATAAGTCTATAATACAACAAATAGTTTAGTTATATATGTAAAGTAAATATGGTTTTTAAAATGTTTAAGAAGCTTCATTTAAAATTAAATTAAAATGCAGAGCCTCCCAGACCGGTGGCCAGGACCCCGGGCAGTGTGAGTGCCACTGAAAATCAGCTCGTGTGCCGCCTTTGGCACAAGTGCCATAGGTTGCGTACCCCTGATCTAAACCAAGAGGTGAATGCTCAGCACTTCCTGAAAATCAAGCCACTTCAATGTGTCTCAAGTTATACACAGAAAAAATTGAGGCCATCAAAATCACTAGTCACTTTAGAAAATTCCAACACTTAATTCTAGTCTCTGAAATCGTGTTTTCATATTTTGGGACTTTGCCACTTAACTCTAAATATCTGTATTGAACTACTTGTTTTGCTCTGTGTATTTAAAATTAGGAGAAAAGAAAAAAAAGAGGTGAACATTCTACATTTCACACTATTTGAAGTTTACTATAAAGGCATGTTGTCATTGTTCTCTTTAAACTGGGTTCTTGTCCTCTGTCTGTGGTCAGTTTCCCATGCATCTTATGACCACAGCCCAACAAGTGATGCACCTTTATATGAGGGCTCCATAGTCCTTTTTTTTTTTTTTTTTTAATAAATCTGAGAATCTCCAAAGAGGTAGAGTCCAGACAACCATTCATTCATTACTTCCTCTTAGAGATTGAAGGTTTAATTTCCTTGGGACGGTCCATTAAATTCTCCATATCCAAATCTAAGATTCAAGTGGTCCAATTAAAATAAAAATGTATTAAGAACAGAGAAGCTGTTCAAGATTAGAAGAAAATAAATGTTCTGCATGTCGTATCTAGTCTGACACTCGGCAAAGCTCATCTAGATAGGTCTCCTTTGGATTTAATTATAGTTGCTAAAAATTTTAAATTTATAGAAAGTCCTTTCTCCCTTCTGAGTGTCATGGCCAAGCAGTGTCTTAGAGGGGCAGTCTCTGGTTTCAGGTGTCTTAAATATCCCCTGTCTCCCTCACATTCCAGTCCTTTATAGTCTGATATTTTTTGATGTTAAAGGATCATTATCAAATCAGCCTTTAAAATATGTTTTTTAAGTGTACCATGCGGGGTGACGGGGACGCAGCGGAGAGGGGAGAATAAGGTCTAACTCACTGTTCTCCATAAAATGGTTATTGTCTCCTATACCATCTAACATCTCCTCTTTTCCCCTGCATGTAAGTCTTTCAAATACCAATTTGATCTTGCATACCGTTTGGGCCTTGTCTATGCTTAGAAAGGGTTTGCCAGTATAGCTATATAATAAATAACTCCTTTACTGATATACGCTTGGCCTCCACTGGGAGGGAGTTATTTTGCATATATTCCTTATATCAAACAAAATAAACTATATCAGCAAAAGGACTCTTTTGCACGTATAACGGTGTCTACACTAGGGCTTTTGCTGGCATAGCCATGTTGGTTAGAGGTATGTAGCTATGCCAGCAAAACTTTTAAGTGGTGACCAGGCTTAAATTAGCCCAAAGGAATCAAGGTGACTGAATCCTGGTTTGCAGGTGAATTATTTCTGGCTGGAGGTGTTCAAATACTGTCTTTAAAGCATCAGTATTTCTATTTTTAGTTGTTTCCTCTTACCTGTGTTTCTACTCTGTCAAGTATGAGTTATTGCAGTGTAATTGTAGCCATGTTGGTCCCAAGAAGAAGAGCTCTGTGTGACTTGAAAGCTTGTCACGCTCACCAACAGAAGTTGGTCCAATAAAAGATATTATCTCACCCACTTTGTCTCTCTAAGTATGAGATATTGACAGATTAAAACCAAATCTGCCCCAAAATGGTTGAATTATTTTTTTAACTGTAAATAAAAGGACAGGGAAATGGGAACTGGTAATGTTAAGTTTCATGTTGGTGTGGGAGTATATTTAATATTTTTTTTTCTTCTAATAAAGACTTTATAATGATTCTTTTTCTTTCTGTTGTTAGATGCATGGTTGTGGTAATCAGCTTCAAATTGAACAACGCCTAATTCTTGTTTTACTGAACTACTGATTCAGTGTTTTCAGGTACATTCAGTGCTGGAATTTCCTAGCTATTTATATGTAAATAGGCAAGTCTTCTGTAATTGGTACTAGAATAGCCCTGCTAGCAACCCAGTAATGTAATCTAAGTTGCGCATTTTTTCTTTGTTATCCATTCATAATGGCATTTGGCGGCAAACAGTCAACATTACTTTTCTGGGCAATAATAGAAAAAGAAGGAAACTTTGTTTTAAGGATTAAATGTAGCTATTTTTCAGTACTGTACAATGTTAGACATGACACAACAACTGAATAGGGAGAAAAAGGTACTATTAGCTTCTAAATGCTAAGAAAAAATATTTGAATTGTTTGTTTCAGACAGAGAGAGGGGAATAGGAAATGGTTGAAAATTGGGATTTAATCAAGTTGAGAGTCAAGGTGTAGCATACCTTACATCAGACAGATTGATAACACATCTTTCATTGAGAGCCTGATTCAATGCCTACTGAAACCAATGGGAAACTTTCCCCTGTCTTCAATGGACTTTGGATCCAGTCCAGATAGAAGATTTCCATGTACTTATTTTGCGGATAAAAATGTTTACATTAAAGGTAGCCTACTCTGACTATAAAGAAGATGATATCTATGACCTTGCCTACACACAAGTTGCACTGATTTAACTAAAATCAGTTTTTAAATATATTTTGTTATTCCAATGGCAAACCCTTCTGTGTACAAACTTAAATTCAGTAACAACTGGTTTATGTCTATTTAGCTTAAAATGCAGTCAATTAGCAAATTGTGGGACATACCTATAGAGTTCTTATGTACCCATATTTAATCATGTGCCTAAATCTGGACCCATAATGGCTCACTTACAGCTAAGAAAAACATTGGGTGATAAGGGCCTGAACTGAATGATGCTTTTAACTGTGTGGGCAGAGAAGAGGTCAGCGTAACAGCGTAGAAGCTTCTAGGACCCATTATAAGAATACAGGGGTCTTCAGATGAGCTACACTGTTCCCAGATGCTAGAAGCATACATAGAGATAGAGGTATTTCTGTTGAGTCACTCTAAATGTATATGCACTTACCTCTCAGGCGATGTCTACACTACGCCCCTTTTAGCGACACAGCTGTGCCGCTACAGCCGTGCCGCTAAAGGGTTGCCAGTGTAGTCGCTTTTTGTTGGCGGGAGAGATCTGTGATTGCTCATAATATCTGAAATAACTTCAATTCACTATTCATAATTGTTTGTCTTTGTTCCAGGGCCTTTTGAGGTGCTTTCACTGGAATTTGAAGCATATTGTTGATGATTAGGCATCTAATTAGTTATATAGGGAGAACAAGGTTTATGTGTATTTATTAAAAGTACATCCTGCTTTTACTTTAATTTTCTTTTAGTTTTTATGGCACATGTACCCATTGCAACACTTGAGCTCCTTCTGTAATTGCCAGGGAGAGGAGCTTCTAATAGTATAGCAGAAGGAATGCAATCGTATTTATATGTAAACAGACTGTGGAACTGACATATGTTTTATTTTGATTAGCTGCCTCATTACTGTTTTCCATGCATTGAGAACATACTTCTATATATTATCAGAAATGCTACAAAAAGAGGAGGATATGCATTTAACTTTACTACAATACAGTAATAATATGAGATTGCTCTTTTAGTGCACAGAAATATACGTATTCAATGGCTTTGAAGATTATATTGCAATTATAAACACAGAAGCAGCTTTAATGACTTGATTGTACTCATACATTTCCTTTCCCTGCTTCATAGTGAAATATTGATGTCTCCTTCACATGTCAAAATTTTTGTCTCACGTCAGAATTCAGACTTTAAGCTATAATCATGCCCCATGTCAAGAACTGAATCATCTATGGAGCTGATCTAAAGGAGACTCCTCAGCCTCTTTTCTACATAGTCACAGCTTTCCAAGGGGATAGTACTCTTTCCAAATCAGTGTGATTCCCAGAGGTAGAATCACAGAGTCTACCCAACCTCTTTCTTGACAATCTGGGTGCATACTGAGCATGCCAAACATGTTAAAGGGAGCAAGTGCCTGCCTGCCTGTCTAATAATCGACCAGGATCAAAATGTTACTGATGTCAAGGAGAAGAGAGGGGACCTATCTGCCCAAAGATCCCATCAGCCTGCCCCCACTTATTGGAGGGAAAAGGAACCAACATTTTAAGCACAAACTTTGCGCACAATAATTTAAAAACTGTAAAGTCTGTATCCTTCCTGCTGGGAGTGCGCCATTCAAGGCCGATACTTGGCTTTTAATACTCGTGTCTTTCACAGTGCCCACAAAAAGTGGGGGGGTGGGAAAAGTCTTAACATTAAATCTTCCTCTTACACCTTGTCTACACTGGTGGTGATGTGTAGGGTATGTGTCGCTACATGCCACAGTGAAAAGCAGGCTATGGCCACGCTCACTGAGGTGTGTATGGGTATCAACACATGGAGGTGAAAGGCAAGGGGGAAAGGCTCTGGTAGCAGGACACTACACTTCTAAAAATAGCAGTGTAGGTAGGGGAGGTACTCTGTGGGCATGTAGAGATCTCTGTAGGGTATATACCCGATGGGTCTGTCTTTTCTTGCCAAAGTAGTGCCTCACCACCTATACTGCTATTTATACCTATGCTAGGGGGTCACGTAGTGTATGTGCGCTACACAACACTGCTAAGTGTCGTGATTATGAGCTCTTCCAGTCAGGAACAGTCCCCATTTTGTGTCAAGCACATTGTCAGTAGTCTGCAAATTAATAACCATTTTAATTCTTCAAGCAGGTACAAGCCTTGACTAATTAACAGGGTTATTTCAGCTTTAGGGTTGATAGTATGATGTCTGGGAACTATGACTCTCAGAAAATAGGGAGTTGGAGACAGGGATTTGCTTTTCATTTTTATTTTGTTTTGGCCTTGTTCAGTGAAAAGATCTTTTCTTTGGATAAGACAGCTTGCTGCACAGCCAATGTATGCGGCCTATAAGGCTTTCACGCCCTAGAAGGCTGTGTGGGGTTGTTGTTTTTTTCCACCAGAGATGTTCCTGAACATTCACTAGATTAAATGACCTTCTTTCAAATGTCCTTTCAGACGATGAATCATGGTGAAGCACTGCCACTTGCCAACCAACATTTAAATGAAAAAAATAAAAATACATGCAAATCAGGTTTGGAAGCATTCAGCTGGGCTTTAAGTCAGAGCCCAGGATTTTAACAAAAGTATTATGTCAGTTATTGGTTTCAGTTCTTCTCTAGTCATATAGCTGCAGAGATTTCTTTCTTTACACTAAATTTTGTCATACAATTATAGTCCAGGACATGCTAACACAGTATTCCATAACAACGTCTATTCAACTTCTGGGAAACTCACTATTAAATAACTTTATTATTTTGTACAAGAGGTTAGGGGTACTTGGAAGGGATTTATTTTTAAAAAGAAAAAGATCATATACTATAGCAATATTCATACAAAAAGAGCGGTTTATTTATGTATCTTTAAAAACTATGTACAATATATGGGTGTGACCTAAGGACCTCTTGATGCCAACTGACAGAAGGAACCAGGGCACATAGGATACAAGGGTCCTCTGAATTCACCAACAGAATGTCATGAAAGGTTTCTAATGAAAGCCTGCATCATACTGGTCAGCATAGTCATTGCAAGATGTATGTCTAGAAAATATGTGAAAAGTTATGTATTGTAGCACAGCGGGAATCACCACTGTGGGGCCTCCTGCTGGTTGTCTCGGGAATTAGCTCACCAGTCGTCAGAGTGCCCTCTTCAGGCCGGTGATCCGCCTTATTGCTGGCCCCCGTGTCCCTCCCAGGACCCCAGTGCCCTGTTCTCTGGGTCTCCCTACCCAGGAGAACCCCCAACCCTCTATCCCCACCTTGCCTCAGTCGTGGGCTACTGCCAGTCACCAACTAGCCCCTGCCCCTGGGGCAGACTGCAGTGTCAGCCACTCATCATAGGCCAGGTTGGGTTTGGACCTGCTGCCTTTGCCTACCCCTGGCCTGCTCTCTGGAACCCCCAGTACCCAAGGGCCCTCTGCTAGGCCGCAGCCTGGGGCTTTCCAGGCTGGAGCCTCCCCAGCTCCTCTGCCTTTCCCCAGCCCTGCTCCACTCAGGTACTCTGCTCAGGTCCCTGCAGCCAGGTCTGTCTCCCTCTACCGCTAGAGAGAGACTCCTGGCTCCCAGCCTTCTATATAGGGCCAGCTGAGGCCCGATTTGGGCGTGGCCCAGGTGCAGCTGCCTCCCCAATCAGCCTATTAGCTGTTTTCCCTGCCACAGCCCTCTCCCAGGGCTGTTTTAAGCCCTTCAGGGCAGAAGCGGGTGACCACCCGGCTACAGTATACATACCAAAAAATATGTTCTCTAGGTCTGTGAGTTGAGGTTACTATCAGGTAATCTAGGTCTGTGAGTTAAGAGGTCACTAAAAGGTAATCCACATACTCCTGGCAGGCAGGGGGGAGAGTCACTTATCTCACTGGCTGGTCATATGTAAATTAAGTATTGTGTCATTTGCAATGAGGGGTGGTCTAGACTGGATATTAGGAAACACTATTTCACTAGGAGGGTGGTGAAGCATTGGAATGGGTTACCTAGGGAGGTGGTTGACTCTGTATCCTTAGAGGTTTTTAAGGCCTGGCTTGACAAAGCCTTGGCTGGGATGATTTAGTTGGTGTTGGTCCTGCTTTGAGCAGGGGATTGGACTAGATGACCTCCTGAGGTCTCTTCCAACCCTAATATTCTATGATTCTATGATGTGTGTGCGTGTGCGCACTGTGTGTGTGTGCTGTGTGTTAAGCAAAGTGGTGATACAGAATTGAATATTACAAGCTGGTGGGTACTAGTCCTTTGGGAATAGCGGATCTAAGAGTTCTGTGGGCATTCAGTGGAACAAGGGCTGAGCACTCCCAAGGGACACTCAGAGGACTCGGAGGTTGGAGTGTGCCTACAGCTACCCTGTACAGAGAGAGTGAGGTCTGCGGAGGCCGGGAAGGCAGTGCTTGTGTTGCCAGAGGCTGGGTTATTTTCAGAGAGCTGATTCACAACAGGCACAGACAAGACTACCTAACACTAAAGTGAGGTGCCTTACAACCCAGGGTACACTGGGAAGTGTCACAATGGGATATATGCTGTTACTGAAAAAATAAAATGAGTAATAAGGGTCCATCTCTTTGGTTTCACTTTTCTTTGCTCTGCCTTTGTAAGGCAGCACAAAGCAACTGGAAATCTACGCTGAAGGGGCAACTTAAGATTTTTCTGTTGTAGAGGAATTGTAGGGTGGCTCAAACCTGCATATCTGGCTCTCTGTCACCCACTTCTCTCCCAGCATAGTGGGTGAATTAGGAGCTGAGGGCACACTGCTCTTGCATCATCTGGGGTCTAAAGTCCCATTAAAAATCAGAGTAGGTTGCTGTTACACCAGAGGCTGGTTTGGTCCATGGCTCCTCCATGTTTGGGGGAGGAGGAAATATGGTTTAGAGCCAGCACTCTCGGTACAGCTAGGGATTGAGCCCAATGTGTTTCATCTTGAGAACTAGCAACTCTTTCTACAAAATATATAGGAATGCTAAAACCATCTTGGACACCACTGAAATGCAGCCACTTCTGGAGTGCAATGTTAATTGATTTTGAAGTGTTTGGGCCTTTAAAAATTCTTTATTAATGCTATCACAATGCTGCAGCAGAATAAGCAAGTTTTATCCCTGTCTTCTGAAGCTTTGAGAGAGGTTATAAATGTGTGTCTGTGTTACATTTTCAATTAATTCTGTTGTCCTCTCTTGATCACTTTGGAAAATATGTTTAAGTGGCTTTGAGGTGATTTATTTAATCTTACTGAGTCGCACACTTAAAAAATATGTCAAGAATTACCCTAAGAGAAGAGCTCTGTGTTCATCATTACTTTGTTGTGACTATGATTTGTAGAGCTAAACAAGTGAAATAGGTTGACATTTCAATAACTGTTCAATGGACCAGAGACTTACTAGTCTGTTTTCAGCATAGTTTGATCAAACATAGATGTGACAAGCATAAAAACAAATTAAATCCTTCACTGGAAACAGTTGTCCATTAATTCATACTCTGATGAAAACTGGTCTTGTAATAATTGTCACTTTAATATACTGAGATTGCCTTATCCTTTCAATTTGTTTTATAATTACTCCAGCTGAATGGGTAACATCAAAGAGTTCATACCTTAAACGTCAATACATAATTTTCTTTTTAAAACTTTTCTGTGTGTGAATTTAGTACTTGTGAAAGGTACAAGATTAAGAGCTCTTGACATTGAAGTCCTCTATTTGCACAACAGTTACTGCATGGGCAATAGCAGTGCAGGATTGCACATGCTGCCTTCCACTCTGCCCCAACCTCGACCTGGAGGTTCACCTTTAAGTACGGAGGATAATTCAGTTTCCATGAGCATTGACCTGCTAGCCTGTCAGTGATACAACAAAAAGTGCCAACAACAGTGGTGATTTTAGAGATGCGGGCATTTGCTGGCAAGGACTGCATTCAGGTCCACCAACTCAGTTCATATGTGCTATCAAACAACCTTTAGATAGTAACAACCATTGGACACTGTTGTACTTGTAATAATAGCCCTTGGAGTCAGTGGATTCTGAACCCCGCCATATTGGGATATAACCTTTTGTAACCCTGATTTGTGTTGTGTAATTGTGGTGAGGAAATGAAGTGACTGGCACTTTCGTGTGTGACACACTGATGATATAAGCTGAATTCTATTGGGGATCCCTTAGCATCTCTAATCTAGAGGCTCTGGGTGAAATCCTGGTCCTGCTAAAGTCAATGGCAATTTTATTGTTGACTTCAGTGGGGCCAGGATTTCACCCTCTATACCTAGAACTGTCTAAAATGTGCAATGTTTCTTTCACCAAATTGTACACAAATTATTTTGCTGTTTCTTTAGTTCACATGATTACTCTCCTTCCTGATCTCTCTACTTCTCTCCCCATCCCATCTTGAGAGGACTTTTATTTGGAAACTCTCTGGTATTCATCTTAATTTTCTGTTCCTTATTCTGGTTTCTCTACCAAAGTGAATACTCAATCCCTCTGTATGTTTTTAAATTTCCCTATTTTTTAAAGGTGAGAACTCACTTCTCACTGAATAATAGAATTTTGTTGCACTTAAAAAAAAAAACCATACTTCCTTATCAGCCATTCAAGAAGCCACAAAATTATGGGAGAACTTTGGAGAATACTGGATACTGACTTCCTGGCAAAGAGATAATTATAAGTTATTAGTATGGTTGGGTCTTTGGCTTAATGCAAGGAAGCCAAGTAACTTTGAGGCACCTCAGATCAGATGGGATCACTGAAAATAAATTCCTGAGTTGCCAGATTGATTTCCCTGCATACCACTGAATGGAGGCATGTCTCTTTCATCTGTGTAGTTCATGTACATTTTCATTTATATTGAAACCATGGCAAGATGATCAAATATGTAAGTCAAAAGAAAACTGCAAAAACTATACTGCAACTTCAGCACTCACACAAGTTATTCTTAACACTAGCAATGGACAGCTAACACTGTGGCCATTTTTGGCTCCTATAAACCCATATTTGTGGTGATTTTGGTAGTTAGATTTCAATAAAGTCACAAATAATTCCAAAATATTTACTTGCCAAGTGGCAGATTGTGAAACCTTTATTACTGTGGTGACAGGTTACTTACACTAGTACTCCCGTTGACCTCAAAGTTGTCACAGTTCAGGGCCACTGCACCTGTATTTCCCCTCAGTGGTCCAGCAAGGTCACCCACTCTCAGGTTTCTATCTTCCCAGCCATTGCCTTTCTGGGTGGAGACACATGTCTCCTTCCCTTCTGACTGCGGTATGTCCAGGTTGCACAGTTCCCTGCCTACTGTGTTATTCTGGGCATGACAGGCTGCCCGAGGATGTCTGCTTGTTTTCTCTTCAGAGACTTAACAGGTGTAATTGACACAATTATGTTACCACACAGCTACTTTATCCTGAACGTAAAAAGAATTGCAGAGAAATATATTAAAAACAATAAAAGAACCTACACAATGCTAATAAGCTTACCAAAGTTACCTCAACCCTAACAGGGATTCTGGCCGGCTAAGTCCTTCACTCCCTCATGCAAGGGGATTCCTGGTGGTTAGAGTTCATCAAAACTTCAGCTCAGAACAAGCATCCAGACTTATGGGGACCTCAGTAGTTCCAGTTCTTCCAACCCTACTATAGGGATTGGGGCCCTCCGTGAATCAGGGGCCCTGTCCGTTTCCTGGATGAGGAAGAAAGCCCTGAGTCAATTTAAAACCTGGCTATTTATCTAAAAAAACCTCTCTTTGTCTGTTGGTCCCTGGAGAATCCACTTTGGACTAGTTTATGTGAACCTCTCCAGGGGAGTGGCTTCAAAGGGCTGATAATGGAGGAAGTACATTATTCTTCCCCCTCCATGCTAGAGAAGGTACGTACAATGTTTCAGTTGCACATACACAAATGTATTTTTAATACAATGGACCACAAATGTATTAACCCTAATTTCATAAACTTTATTGAATTAATTTAATCTTAATTTCATAAGGTTTGTTCAGGGCATTGCAGAATATTGTCAGTCTGTCACAGCTCAGCAATGGAAATAAAGGGGTTGGCAATCTGGTCCCAAGTTATTTGGTTTTAGATACTATTTTTATCAAGTAAAGTTCAAAATGCAGCACAGGAGATCACAGCTACTCTCAGATGTGTTGTGTTTTTCATATTTCTTAATTCCATGTTAATGAAAAAAAGTCAAGGGAGAAATAACATGAATAGCTCAAGAAAAATGGTTACTGAGTTACATTAAATTAGTGTTTCCTCCACAAACAAATTATAATTAGTAATTTAGGGGTCATTTGTGCAATGCGTACCATGTTGGTAAATGCTTAGTCTCATGAATATTCTCCCTGATTTTACTGGTTGACTTGAGTGAGTAAGCACTCACCAACATTAATAAGTGTTGCATACTGTATTATCTTAATAGATTATTGTAAGGTACTACAGCTCGCTCTGGTATCTAGAATATTATTGGTTTATGCAGTAGCTTAATCAATGGAATTCTAAGGGTATCCTGTTATAGTACTATCTAAGGGGGTAAATTATATGAGACTGTCACTTCTTGATCATACATTAATTTTCTACTAGATTATGGTGCCAGCAATATACTTCCATTTCTTAGCATGGGGTCATATCATCACATTTTAACCTACTGATCTGAGAATCTAGCAGATGAGCCACTGTTGGGGGATAAAATAATCTGAACTCTTGCTTTCCAGACTCCAATTTAAATGTGTCTGTTTACCTAGGCATTTATGTTGTGCTTATCAGTATGGTATCTGAGCATCAAAAGCTGTGATGAGAATTTGTGTATCCTGGCACAACCAAAAAAGCATGCTAATCAGTAGTATTATGGTATCTCTCAGGCAGCAGAATGACATTATCTCTCCACATATATATCCCATATAGTTTTGGAGATTTGATCTTTGTACTACTCTAATGCTTCTGGAAGAAGACAGTGAAAATGTGTACTTCGCAGATACTCCTTAAAATGATTATATGCAATTTTTTTAAAGTGCAATTGAATTGATGATTACAACTTATACTTCAAAACAAGTAATGTTTGTAATCTGCATACTATTACTAGGAACATTTTCACTATCATTATAGTTTTTCTAAGGAAATATCTTTGTATTAAAGAACAGACCTGCTGCATTTTGCTCTTCGTTTGTAGACTCTGTTAAAAATAAGTGAAAGAATAGAAATGAAAAAATGATTTAAGCCACAATCAAAAAAGGCCATACATAATGAAATGTTTGTGCTATAGTGAATCTAGCCTTCTTTAAGGATATCTTTACTCTTTCTTTTGCCACTGACGTATATGGGAAATGTTCTGAATATTTATCTGAAGAAACTGTACACATGCTGATACAGTTAAAACCATAGCTGTCCAATTACTGCCCAATTTCAAATCAGCCAGTGGCTAGGTAGGTATAATAGTAGGGATACTGACACTGAGATTTCACTTCTTAATTTCCTATGCAAGTGAGGGAATATTATTTAAAAATAAAAATATTGCCTTGAAGCAGAGCACAAACAAGGTTCAGGGATTCTATTTAATGTCTATTCATAGAATATCAGGGTTGGAAGGGACCTCAGGAGGTCATCTAGTCCAACCCGCTGCTCAAAGCAGGACCAATCCCCAGACAGATTTTTACCCCAGATTCCTAAGTGGCCTTCTCAAGGATTGAACTCACAACCCTGGGTTTAGCAGGCCAATGCTCAAACCACTGAGCTATCCCTCCCCCCCTCAATGCTAGTTATATTGCTATCAAAACCATAGGATTTTTAACTTGCACTCAAGATGCTTTATTTACTCCAAACATATTTTCCATAGTAGATTTATTTATGGAGACATGTTTTTTCTTGATGTACTATTTATAATGTTATCTTAAATTTACTAAATATAGATTTAATTATTAGTATTTTTCTTTCCATGCAGTTTGACACATCTGTATTAGGCTCCTAAAACACAATGGGGGCCAGAGTCATTGAAGCTGGCTGGTACAGGAAGGTATAATTTACATCCCCCTGTAGTAGCATGGTTTCCTTTGCACAAGTGGGGAATTAACCTAAATGAAGGGCAGATGGTGTGGTGATCATCTATATTCTCTTGGGGTTTCCACCAGGCTGGGCATCTGCACTGTGGGTTTCTTAGAAGCTCCTTGAGTACAGATTGTTGAGGGATGTGCATCGTATAGCTACATTGGCCATGTTCTCTAGTAGAAGGCATGTCCTTTAGTAGAAGGAAGATTTCAGCCACAGCCACCTCCCAGGGCAAATCTTCCACTGCTGGGAGCCTAAACAATGGAAGATTACATAGCTGCTAGAAATGAAGCCCAGTATTAGAATTAAATGGTATATAATAGAATTCTAGGATTTTGCGGTTCTGGAATCCCCACCATAGCATGACATTAGGATAATGTAGAAAAACCAGTAATTGT
Organism: Emys orbicularis; assembly: GCF_028017835.1. Classification (NCBI taxonomy): domain Eukaryota; kingdom Metazoa; phylum Chordata; order Testudines; family Emydidae; genus Emys; species Emys orbicularis. The sequence goes on from NC_088683.1 coordinate 54,722,344, forward strand.
CCTACATCTCTGTTTCCAGAAGCAGTAGGATTGGGAGTTGAAGTCCATTTGCAGAATCAATTCTCTCCTTCCCCTTTGGAAGCATTAAAATTGTACAGGTGAAGGCTTTCATTTGCCTGTTTCCAATTCCTCTAGGTAGGCTAATGGTGGGTGGCCCCTTTGAAGACAGCAAGTATTTTTTAAATGACAGACCTCCTAGTCTTTGCCTAGCCTTAATGTACTCTAGAAGACTAATCTCTCTCCCCCTCCCCACTATAAGCTTTATGCTGAGTATATTTCAGGTAAAATCACACTTATCAGAGTATTTGAAATGACTAACAAGAAAAGTCTATAAAATAAATGTTTCCCCATTCAAAATTTGAATAATGTGGAATAATACTATCATTATCTTATTTATTTATTTTGGTAGGGCTAGATTTATTATTTATTTATTTTATGCCAAAGATGGAATAATACTGATACATGAAGCAGATCCAAGATCAGAGTCAGTAAAACAAATATTTACTATCACTTCACTTTTGTGTCCTTGTACAGCTTTGGGTCAGAGAACAGATACAAGAGGAGGTTGAAGCCCACCAGCTACTAGTAGGCTGGCCCAGATCATATGAGAAGTTTCCTTTCATGAAATATGAATCTGATTCTGCACTCATGCAATATTTGGAACTCAGGCAGGACCTTATTTAAAGTAAAATACCTGTTTCCTAAAAGAATCCTGTGCATTGCTAAAAGCACATCAGGGATTTCCCTCTAGCTTATTGTGTGGCCAGAGGAACCCAGACCAAGAAACTTCTCTCTCCCACAGAAATCCCCCATCCCTCATGGGTTTTGCCTCCACCAAACAGCCCATCCCCATCGCTAGCCCCTGGCCCTGCTGCTTCCCCATTCCGACATCCATCCAGGCCGGCCACATGGCTCCTTCCTTGTCCCCCCCTCCCAGACTCCCAGCCCTTGCCTATTCTGCCTCTCTGTCCCCCCCATGAGCCCCGTGATCATCCCCAGTGTCCCCGGCAGCCACCACTTCCTCCCTCCACTGAGCCCTCCCATTTTGCCCCATCACTGCAAGAAAGAAGCTCCCCTTCTTTGCTCACCCGGCAGGCAGCGGCAGGCACAGCGACTCCAGCGAGCTCAGGCAGGCTACTCTTGTCCAGGTACGTACCTGAGCACACCTGTAACGGGGTGGGTGGGACAGGACAGGGACAGCTTCCTTCCCTGCCCCCTCTGGAATGTTTCCCCTCCAGGTGTTCGGGGAGGGGCATGTGACCATTCAATTAAAGAGGCCCTCTGGGCACAATTACCCCCAAGGAAAATTTTGACCAGTTGGATGCAGTTGGATCATTAGAGATCCAGTCTGATACGTTAAGCAATCAATTTGTAAACATCTAGAAGATAATAAGGTGATAAGTAACCGTCAGTATGGATTTGTTAAGAACAGATCATGCCAAACCAACCTGATAGTTTTCTTTGACAGGGTAACAAGCCTCGTGGATGAGGGGAAGTGGTAGACGTGGTATATCTTGACTTTAGTAAAGCTTTTGATGCTGTCTCACATGACCTTCTCATAAACAAACTAGGGAATTGCAACCTAGATGGAGCTACTGTAAGGTGGGTGCATAACTAGTTGCAAAACCATTCTCAGAGAGTAGTGATCAGTGGTTCACTGTCATGCTGGAAGGACATAATGAGTGTGGTCCCGCAGGGATGAGTTCTGGGTCCAGTTCTTTTCAATATCTTCATCAATGATTTAGATAATGGCATAGAGAGTACACTTATAAAGTTTGCGGACGATACCAAGCTGGGAGGGGTTGCAAGTGCTTCGGAGGATAGGATTAAAATTCAAAATGATCTGGACAAACAGGAGAAATGGTGTGAAGTAAATAGAATGAAATTCAATAAGGACAAATGAAAAGTACTACATTTAGGAAGGAACAGTCAGTTGCACACATACAAAATGGGAAATGACTACCTAGGAAGGAGTACTGCGGAAAGGGAACTGGGGGTCATGGTGGACCACAAGCTAAATATGAGTCAACAGTGTAACACTGTTGCAAAAAAAGTGAACATCATTCTGGGATGTATTAGCAGGAGCGTTGTAAGCAAGACATGAGAAGTAATTCTTCAGTTCTACTCCACGCTGATTAGGCCTCAACTGGAGTATTGTGTCCAGTTCTGGGCGCCACATTTCAGGAAGAATGTGGACAAATTGGAGAGAGTCCAGAGAAGAGCGACAGAAATGATTAATGGTCTAGAAAACATGACCTATGAGGGAAGATTTAAAAAATTGGGTTTGTTTAGTCTGGAAAAGAGAAGACTGAGAGGGGACATGATAACAGTTTTCAAGTATGTATGAGGTTGTTACAAGGAGGAGGGAGAAAAATTGTTTTTCTTAACCTTTGAGGATAGGACAAGAAGCAATGGTCTTAAATTGCAGCAAGGGAGGTTTAGGTTGGACATTAGGAAAAACTTCCTAATTGTCAGGGTGGTTAAGCACTGGAATAAATTGCCTAGGAAGGTTGGAGATTTTTAAGAGCAGGTTAGACAAACAGCTGTCAGGAATGGTCTAGATCAGGGATTCTCAAACTGGGGGTCGGGACCCCTCAGGGGGTTGCACGGTTATTTCATGGGAGGTCGCAAGCTGTCAGCCTCCACTCCAAACCCTGCTTTGCATCCAGCATTTATAATGGTGTTAAATATATAAAAAAGTGTTTTTATAAGGGGGTTGCACTCAGAGACTTGTTATGTGAAAGGGGTCACCAGTACAAAAGTTTCAGAATCACTGGTCTAGATAATACTATGTCCTGCCTTGAGTGCAGGGGACTGGATTAGATGGCCTCTTGAGTTTCCTTCCAGTTCTATGATTCTATGATTCTTTGTGTCAATCAACTCCTCCTCCCACTGGAATTGTTTTTCCAGAGAAGTTTCCTGGGTTTTTACAAAAAAGGGTTTTCCCTTTTCAAGAAGCAAACAAACAAAAAAGATATTTTTGTTTTTATATATTTTAAATTACTTTTTAATTCACTGGGCTTTGGAGCAGGCACCCTGTCAGGGCTGGAAGGAAGACTTTTCAATGCAGTGACACTACATTAGGCAGGACTGTGTAAGAAACGGAGCCAACTGGTGCTCTCTCTCAGATGTATCACTCTGTGATTGCCCAGTGAGGATGGACACATTCTGTAATACTGCGCCTCATAGAGGGTACTCAGATACTGTGGTGTTGAGGGTAGTAGAAAAACAGCTGAATAGACAGGAAGAGGGAGGGCTTTTGGACAATGTGGGAAGGGGGACAAGGCACAGACCCTTGACTTCAGGCTTAGCAATTTCTCAGCTTTAAATAATTAATAATTATTAGACCAACATTCCATTTGAATTTGACATCCAGTAATTCTTGTGCTCAATGCTTTATAAATACTGACAAATAAATGTAAATTAAATTAATGGAGATATCCTATCTCCTAGAACTGGAAGGGACCTTGAAAGGTCATCGAGTCCAGCCCCCTGCCTTCACTAGCAGGACCAAGTACTGATTTTTGCCTCAGATCCCTAAGTGGCCCCCTCAAGGATTGAACTCACAACCCTGGGTTTAGCAGGCCAATGCTCAAACCACTGAGCTATCCCTCCCTCAAAGCATCATATTATTTTACCAAGCTTGTCAGCTGTTCATTAGTTACACCGATTGTTCCTAATTATAGTTTACATAGTCTTGTAGATGTAAAGCATATAAGAAGGAATTGCCTGGAATGCATATAGAATTCATGAAGACATTCTTTGAGTTTGTGGTGTTCTTTTTGTTATCTGACTTTCTAGGCCTTTAAAGTGATTGCTGCTTTTTTATTATTTATTTGTATTACCATAGTGCCTAGGGAGCTCTACGCATGGACCAGGGCATCATGGACAGGGCTAGGCTCTGTACAAACACAAAACAAAAAGATGGTCCCTATCCCAAAAAGCTTGCATCTAAGTATAAGACAAAAGACAGCAGATGGAGACAGACAGACAGGGGAGTGACAAGAAAACAATGAGATAATATTGGCCAGCCTGATAGGCAGTGGTCTCAGGACACCAGCAGCCTAGCCATTGTCAAGTGTTTTGTAGACTTCACAGCAAGAGAGGAATTTGAAGGACAACAGTTTGTGGAGAGATTCTCCCATGTCTGAGAGACAACCTGGGATAAAGCATGAAACTGCTTGTTAGAAAATTTAACAATTGGGTGATGGAGGCTGGCATCATGAGCCGATCAGAAATGGAAGTCAACATCTTGATGGTGAACGAGTGATGATAGGTAGAATGGGGATTGGCTGTGAAGGGCCTTGAAAGTGAAGACATGTAGCTTATGTTTGAGGTAAAAGAGAAGGGGGAGCCAGTCAAGATGCAAAGAGAGGGATGACATGGTAAAAGCGACGGGCTAGGAAAATAATCTTTGCTGTAGCATTCTGATTGAATATCAGTGGGGCAAGGTTGCATTTGTCAAGGCCAGAGAAAAAGATATTGCTGTAACTGAGCTGTGAGATGCTGAGAGCCTGGAGGAGATTTTTAGCTGTGTGGATGGATAGGAAAGGCTGTATCTTAGAGATGTTATGGAGAAAGAATCTGTAAGATAGCCTGGATGTGAGGATCTAGAGAAAGGTCCAAGTGGAAGATGACATCCAGGTTACAGGCCTGGATGTGAAAGGCTGGTAATGTTGTACACAGTGACCAAGACAAGGTGAGGGGAGGGCTTGGGAGGAAAGACAGAGTTCAGTTTTTTTGCATGTTAAGCTTGAGTTGATGGTTTGACATCTAAAAGGAAATTCAGAGAGACATGCTGAGACTTTACTTTTCCACATAGAGATGATAGTTGAATTTGTGTTTGCTGATGAGATTACCCAGAGATAAGGTGTGGAGGGGGAAGAGGAGAGGATCAAGGGCAGAGCCCTGTGGAACCTCCACAGAAAATTGGAGAGGGGGTGAGAAGGCTCCCTTGAAGGATGTGCTGAAGGAGAGATTAGAAAAGTAGGAGAACTAGGAGAGGACAGAGTCATGGAAGCCAAAGGAGATCAAAATTTCAAGAAGATCATGGTCGACTATGTCAAAGGCATCTGACAGGTCAAGAAGGATGAGGATGGAGTGCTGGTTCTGAGCTTTAATGATCTCTTCCTAGCCAGACACGTTGGCAAGAGCAGTTTAAGTGGAGTGCAAGGGGAGGAAGCTGGATTAGTGAGGATCTAAAATGGAATTCGAGGAGGAGCGCTCCAGATATTGATTGCAGACAGCATGTTCAATGAGTTTTAGAGATGAAAAGGAGAAAGGAGCTGGGGTAGTGTAGCTGGAGAGGCATGTGGAGTCAGGGTTATTTTTTAAGATGAGAGAGACTCAAACACATTTGTATTGTGAGGTGAAAGAGCCAGAGGACAGCAAGAGTTTAAGAAGCAGAGTAAGAAAGAGGATGACAGTGGGCAAAAGGGACCTCAGAAGATGAGCTGGGATGGGGTCACTCTGGCAAATGAAGAGGGTGGAGAAGGAGAGCAGGTAAGAAACTTCTGCATCTGTGAAGAAAGAGTTGTAGGGAGGGGAAAGGGGAAGGCAAAGTAAGCTAAAGAAAAGGGGAATGTCAGTGATGTTCTGTCAGTTTTCTATTGAAAGAAATTGTTGAGACCCTCTGCAGATAGAAGTAAGTGGAGGCAGGAAAATGAGAGGGTTTGAAGAGTGAGTCAAAGGTGATGAAAACGCTGCTGGGATTGTGGGGGCATGAGATTCAGTTAAGGTGGAGAAGTAGAGTTTAGTTAGGAAGTTGGTAGAACTGTATGAGGAGACAATGAATTTGTAGTAGTAGAAGTCAGCCTGATCGTTGGATTTCCTCCCGAGATGCTCCGCAGCATGAGAGCAGGAGCGGAGGAAGCAGATGGTGGGGGTGAACAGGGATAGGAATTGGCAGGATGGACATGGCAATGGATATAGGAGCAAAAAAGTTAAGGTGGAAGAGAATGAAGCATGGAGAAAATCAACCACCTTATCAATGGAGGAAAAGGAAGATAGGGCAGGAAGGAAAGTGCTTATGGAGGGGAAGTCATGGAAAGGACAAGTGACAGGGCATGAGAGAGGGGATTGATGGACAGCGCTACCAGAGACCATGTGACTGATGGTCAGAGAGCAGGAACTGAGTAACAGAGAGATCAAAGAGAGCAGTGCTTGTGAAGACCAAGTCAAGTGAATGGACACTGAATTGGAGAGTTAAACTACTGCTGCAGATTGAATGAAGAGGTGAGGAAAGGAACAGTTAACAGGTTGGATGGATCATCAACATGGGAGTTGAAGTCACTGACGATGAGAGTGGGAGATTATGAGAAGAGAAAGGGAGAACCAGGCTCCAAAATCAGAGAGGAAGGCTGATGAGAAGGAGTTGGGTGGATGGTAGATGACAGTAATGTAGAGTGGGAGAAGACAGAAGTCAGATGCAGAACTGCTCAAAAGAGGGGAAAGAGTGGGAAGAGGGAGAAGGGATGGTTTGGAAGTACTAGGAGTGTGAGAGCAGAAGCCCATCACCCCTCCCCTCTCCCCAACATGGTCTGAGTGTAAGAAAAGGGAGTTGATCCCTTCATCTGACACTGTAAAGGCAGTGTCAGATGAAGGGATCCACTCTCTGTAAGAGCCAGGAGCTGCAGAGGGAGAGAGAGATGAAGAGCTTATGGATGGCTGTAACCTTTTTAGAGATGGAGCGGGTGTCCCAGAGACAGCAAGAGAAGAAGAGGATGGAAGGAGGGAGGTTTGGAATGGAGGCTTTAGAGGGGCAGAGTAGTGGTAGGAGCAGGTGTTAGAGTAGCGAGGGCCAGGCTGGGGCAGATGTCATCAGAAGCAAAGAGGAGGATATGGATATGGAACCTCGATTTGTGTTGGAGAAGAGGAGGAACAGGAGTAGGCAGAGGTTCTGGGAACTCCAGAGTTGTGAATGTACCCGGTTAGGGAATATGGAGCCAGTGGGGAAAGGAAGGGGGAAGGATGGATGCTATGATCCAGAAAAGGGGTGTGGTGAGAGCCATTTGTAACTGGGTGTGTTGTCTGTTATTTACCAAGAAAACTGTAGATGTTTAGTAGTTTCCAGGAAGCAGTGATATTTCATATTGCCGTACGTGATTGAACATAATAACATGAGGTATGAAAAACATGTAAATTGAGAGTTATGCATTGATAGGTTTTAATTATATCAAGCCGTTCCACTGCCCCACAAAGACACTGGAAATGCATTTAAACATTTGGTTTATTGTGAGCTATGGAAATAAGATGTTGTTGCTAAAGATAACTTGTTATTTTGAATCAAATGCTTACCATGTCTGGGCAAATTCATTATACTGTTGAATCCTTTTTGATGATCTGTTCTGCATTTAAATTTGTGGACTTAATCTAAGGGCTTGTCTACATTGAAAACATTGACATAATTATGGCTCTCAGGTGTGTTTCAAAAATCCACACCCCTGCAAGATGTAGTTATGCCAACCTAACCCCTCCCTTCCCCCGCCCCCCATGTAGACTGTGCTAGGCTGACATAAGAATTCTTCAGTCAATCTAGCTACTGCCTCTCAGGGAGGTGGGTTAACTATAGCAACAGGACAAACCCTTTCATTGCAGTAGTGTCTACACCGAAGCGCTATAGCAGCACAGTTGCAGCGGTGCCACTGTAACATTTTAAGTGTAGACATACCCTAAGGCAAGCCTAATAGTTATTTTTCTGGTTGGATGCTCTTAAGTACCAGTGTCAGTTGTGTTTCTTCTTTTTTTATACTCTTTCTCAATACATTTGTAAGGGCCTGGTCCAAAGCACATTGGAATCCATGGGAGTATTTCTATTGACTTCAGTGGGCTCTGGATCAGGCCCTAAATGTAGAAGACTAACAAATTTTTATGTCAAAATATTTGAGAATGATGCCATATTCTCAAGTTGCTATAAGAGGCCCATCCATCTGTTTTTAGTGCACATAATGAAAAATATGTTGTAAACAGTGCATGGTGGGGAAGATATCTCCTCCCTCATAATCTTTGTTGGAAATCTAAACAGAACTGTTTAACTCAATGTAGAACATCAGAATTCAGCCATAGGTATGAAATGATGCTACTTCCATTGAATTATATAAATAAATTATAAGACAAAGCAAAGATTTGCAAGTCATAACATTCTAAGACTTATGAACACCAATGGCTTTATATAAACGATACTAAACAATAATTTTTAAAAGGCTCAGATTGTCTTGGATTTTACCCATGTAGAGAGCTGGAAACGGCTGTGGGTTTTGACTCAGGGATTGTTCCCTCCAGGTGGGGGGATTGCCTTTCCCCCAACAGTGGACTGTAAATAGGATTCAAAAGCCTGTGGCTCTCCTGAGATCTCTTGAAAGTACAGGCCATCTACATAAATGCTCTGTGCTTTTTGCACTGTTTCCTTCTCCCTCCTGTTGAGCCCCCATAATGGAATGGCTTTGGCAGACGATTGATCATCCGCTCTGAAAGCCTGCAAAGAAACCTCAGATTCCAGAAGAGGAGAGCTTTAATTTGATCTGCCAGTGGCTACCTTTTAAAAACTTGACAGTTACAGTTTAGTAAAATTAACTTTACTGTAGCATTGACCGCATTCATGAATGCAGAGATGCCAACTCTCCCAAATTTTCTGTAATCTTCCCAATTTTTACATGTAATTATGAAATTCAGGCTTAAAGCTACTAATTTTGTGTGTGTGTGTGTGTGTGAGAGAGAGAGAGAGAGAGAGAGAGAGAGAGAGAATCACTACCACTTGGGACCATTGAACACAGCAAATGGCTTTGCCATGGTCGGGGGTGTTCACCACCACTACCCCTATGGGCATGTGCACAGACATGTGATCTGGCTTCTCCTCCCCCAAACTCCTGCAGACTGCTCAGTGAAGGTGTGATAGGAAGCAAGCTGCAGCAATTTTGAATAGGTTGGGGCACTGCTAGATTTACCGCACAAGCAACAAGCTGCATGTTGAGTTCTACTGCCTTGTGTGGACTCTGGTGGGCTACATTAACAGAGCTGTGCCAACAGGGTCCACCCAGGGCATTAGAGCACAAGCACAACACACAGCCTACGGCGTGGGCAGTGAATCCAACAGTGCCCCAAGCCCCACTGACAATCACTGCAGCTTGCCTCCTATCAGAAACCTCACTACACAGTCTGCGTGGGAGGAGAAGCTGGATAGAAGAGGGAGAAGAGGAGGAGGATCATCCTGGGAAGGTCCAGGCCTGGGGCTGGCCAAGATAGTTAAGGGCCCTAAGAGGTATAGGAGGGCAGGTTTGATGGGACTGATCCTCCCTTTCTCCCTGTCTGGGGGTGAGGGGTGTAATGGGGTAACCCAGGGGGTCCAGGTCCCCTTGGAAATAGACAGGAAGGGGAGCGGAGGTGGGAGAAGCCCCTGGGAAGATCCAGGGAAAGAGAGCCGTCTAAGCAACATCCCTATTTTTTGTCAAAAACATCCCTAAAATCTCAGAGCAAGGTTGACATATCTGTGAATGTGAAATAATGTGGAATTCTGCATTTACAGTGATGCAAATAACACTAAAATTGTCAAGCTCTGAAATGCAACGGATGAGGTAAGTGATGCAGAGGGGATTAAATGGAGTGGGCAAAAAGGGCGGGAAAAGCGTTGTCTGGCCCTATTTACTCCACTGTAGATCTGACATATCTGAGCCCCTTGAAGTGGAGCAGATGAACTGGTCTACCCAATTTAAATAAGGTGAATTTGGACATAGGGATTAAATATGATTAAGATAAAATAAATGGTCAGACTGTAGACATGGTAACGGAAAGGAATGAAAATAAAATGCCAAGGAGCCATTGTAGACAGTCACAAAACCCATTTATTGAATCAATAACCAAATGAATTAACAGAAATCTATTTAATCCTGCAATCTGCTCCATGTAGCAGTCAACATGTTATTCAGTAAAGTTTAGAAACAAAAAGCCATTATAAATAATTATATTTTACACATTTAAACTGTCCTTATCAAAGGAATGCTTCCAAAGAGTACTGTGGCTAAGGGAGCAAGATCTGTAATTTGTGAGCTATGTGTATTTCAAGTACTGGGTACCCAGTAGTTCCATGATCCTAAAATCATTAAATCTCCAATCCCATACCAGAATCAAAATACGTAAATAGGGCATTGCTGAAATAATGTGATTTATTGCTTAAGATAATGACTATTACACACAACAGACAATAGTATCTAACATTTAAGAGCTTTATTAACCATGAAAATAGTTTACCAAGTAAGCATGACTGGAAGAAATGAATGGCATGTAGGAAAGCAAGGTTTTTTTGAAAAAAAGAACACAGTGACACATCACAAAAAAACGAAGGTCTCCCGTTTCCACTGATTCTATTGTTAAATATCCTTTTCAAAGCACATGTTGTTATATTAAACAAAATGTCCTTTGTTACTTTGAACAGCTCAGTGTTACAGGGATGAATTGTCTGATTTTTCTACTTAATCGTTTTGTGTTTTTTTAAATGACAAATGCTAATATTTGATAGAAGCTTTTCAATATATATAAAGCCCCCACTTACAAAGATGTATTGATCGCTCACTAAAGGATGTGCTTTCCGCAATATCTGGGTCCAATAATGACTCACAACAAGGGCCAGAAGAGTTCAAAACCTTGAGATTTAATCTATGTACTAACCAGATACTGCAAGGGCCAGAAAGTTCCATCTTTTGTAAATACAGGCTTCCTATTTCTCCTTAGCCCACCTGCATCCCACAGAGCATCCTGCTGTGGCTAAGGATCTGTCTTCATTTTCACGCGAATTGCTTTGTCCCATGTTTTACTAACTTCTTCCTATTGCTGACAACATTTGTCAGGGCTGGAATTTTGGAGAATATTGGGGGGTGTCTTGCGTGTAACTGACTTATTGACAATTGTTAGCAGTGGGAATAAATTCAGGAAAATATATCAAGCTAAAAGTTGTGAGTCTGACTTTTCTTTCCTTTTCTCTTCTCCAATCTTGGACTCATTCTGTCCAGGCTCATGCAATTCTCTCACTTGTTTTTTGACTAATAGATTCCCTGGTTTTATTATTCTCCCTTTTTTTCCTGGTCTGTCTTAGTTTGATAAACACTGTTTCATTTCATGTCATTCTTTATCTCTTTGGTATTTGCCCGCATTCTCTGTTGTCCGCTCTGTGTTCCCTCCTGTATTATATTGTCTCTTTTCCCTTCCTCTCTGTCTGTCTGTCAGGGTATTTATACTGTGCTTATCTATATCTAATTCTTCAAAGGGTTTAGTGCTCACATCAATTGATGGGTTTATGATGGTCATGAGAGCTGATGGAGCTGAGCACCTACCAGGAATATGTGCTCTGACCCCTTGTTTTCCCCTGTATTGTCTCTCAGTGATCATCTCATCCATCTCTTTTTGTCTCTCTCCTATTTATCACAGTCCCCATTAAATTCCTGTTGAACATCCATTGTTCATCCTCTCCCTCTGCCCCTTTGAAGTCCAGCCTCCTTTCTCTCCCCTTATTTCGGTTCACTCTTCAGCTTGGTCTTCAGGGCTACACTGGGTGGTTTTTACAGAGAGAAAATAAATGCACAGTAGTTATCTCTCTGCAAAATCCTTTTACAAGTGTCTTGGTGCTTGTTGTGTTTACCATGAGGTAGTTAGGCAAGGCCAGCAGTTTGCCCCCCTGCCTGGAGTTGATCTTGCCTAGTTTATTTTATATAAAAACTACAGTGCCTCATCTCTGCTAGGGATTTACAGAGGGATAGCTCACGTTAGTTATCCCACAGTAAAAACACATCTCCCCTTTTTTTTTTGGTCAGTGAAGCCAAGCCCTTACACTTTCTCCACCTTTTCAACTTGGGACTGCCATGAAGGGGAGAACCTGGTGCAATCTTTCCCTGCCCCTTTATGTGCCAGTAGCCTACAGCTAAGTCATTCATACAGTCATTTCCCGAGGCCTGCTCTTGTGACCAGAGCCTCCACTGGCAAATCAGGGGAGGAGCATGGTCAATTGCACACAGGCCATTGGTGGTTGAGAGGAAACATGGAGAAACCCTAGTTTTATTTTTTGTTATTGCTTAATATTATTTTATTTATTGTTATATATATTCCATAGGTGCCCATCAATATAATAGGTGCTGTTCCATGCATTTAGAAATACAACAATTTTGTTCAAGATTACAAACCATTTCTGACCTTTTCCCCCTCTAATTTTGGTAGAATTACCAAAGTTTTAATAAAAACAGTTAACTTTAAAACAAGAAATTCTAGTGACTGTTTTTAAACTTAAGTTTGAGTCCGAGCTCAGTGGATCGCCAAACTTAACGAGTCACAAAAAATAAAAGAATGCGAGAGACTGGCTCTGACAATTGTGATGCTTTTTCTTCCATCCGCATAGATGGCGAAAGGTGCAGTCCTACTGGAAAGTAACAATGTATTTTACACTTTTCTGTTCCGAGGACTTGCGCATCACCTATACAACTTGTACTTTCTCAGGGGGCATCCAAAGGGTGTATGTCCTACTGTAATTTTACTAAGAACAGGTGAGCTTTTCAGTAAAACCCAGGATGTGATTAAACAAATGCAGTTATTGAAATACCTGCACATTTGAATTATTCACGGTGAGAGTAGGTTAGCAGAATTAACTGCTTTACTATTGTTATTTCAGTGGTGGCTTTTTGCTCATATCAATTTAATCGCATAATTATTTAGACAGTGAACTAGTTTTTGCCTTGTGACTTAAGGAAATAACTCTTTGTCCTCACTATGCAGTTGTTCAATGATTTTTTTTTTTTACTTGTATTGAAAATCCACAGTATACAAACTATTTATTAAGGGGTGTGGTTTGCCAAGTATAGCATAATTGGGTTTGATGCAGTGCATTTTGTATATTAATTAATAATAGTACACAGAGTCCTTTACATGAATGTAAAATAACTATCCAAGGTTAGGTTAAAGCTCAAGTAGCTACAAGTTTCTTATAATCATCTTTCATACTATATTTCCTTTGTGATGTAATGAATATTCACCAAGGGAATGATAATTTTAACGGAGTGATTTGTAGCTGGATGTTAGCCAAATTACTTTGACTCCGGGGACTGAATACAAGTGACATACAAGGACAACACTAATATATTCACTGTGAAGTTGGCAATCTGAATAAATATTAAAAGTAGTATTATGCCTGAATATATTCTTAATCATAACTGTCTTGATATTGGCTGAGAATTTGGTTACGTTTGGATGAACTATTCATCTGAACAAATGCTTGAGTGATCTTATTAAAGCTGCCTAATGAAACTGCTGTACACTATGAAATTCTTGCCAAGATATTTGGGAATACAGTTAACTAAGATAAAGGTGTAACAGTGGAAGTTACTTTCATAGAAGAAAAATATTTGTGTTGTTTAGATTACATTCTTAACGGCATTGCTGTTTCATTGTGACATTTTGTTGGATGATAATTAAATATCTAGTCTTTGGCATTCTTAAAAGGGATAGTGAATGAATAATAATTCTCATGCACATTACTAATAACAGTTCTGTGGTGTAGAAGAATGTTAAAACCAGGTATCCCATAGCATATAGGTATATTCTCATTTTGTTGCCTTGGAATCTATATTCACTCACCTGTGGAGTGTTAAAATAGATCCCTGAGAGTTCAAAAACCTTTCCTGTCTACTGAAGAGGCAGTAGTTTCTGCATGGTTAAGGTTGTCTTCATTTCTCTTTAAAGAGCTCTATTTCAGCACTCTTATACCTTTTGTTTTATACTAGGTTTGTCTTGAAAATTGCTTTAAAATCTCTGAAGACAAAGGCAAATGTTCTAACATGAAAAATATCTTGTGACTTCCAACTTACCCAGATGGTTAAATCTCCACAAAAGCTCATGAACTAGCTACATTTAAGAAAATGGTTTATAGTTAAGTGAAGCTGTTCACAATTTTGTGTTGTAGATAGTTTGAGCCTAATCCCAGTCCCATGTATTTCAAGTGGGAATTATAGGCCCAATCTTGTTGCAGTTTGTGTCAGTGGAAATTTTCCTACTATTTATTTCAGCAGGGGTGTGTGTGTGTGTGTTGGAGCATGTTGTCTTTATTGACTGGGTGAGGTTTTCTATAAAAGACAGTGAACAAAGATCTTGTTTTTTGGCTCAAATGGTACAATCCTATTTGTTTGGAGCCAACGAGCCACAGTTCCAGCCTAGCTTCTGTAGCTATGCATTGATTAGAAAGGTAATAGTCTCTCCATAGTTAAGGTTGCTACTACATGCCCACTATCAGGCTTATTTTGATCCCCTTGTAATTAAAAAAATCTTTATGCATTCATATTTTTAATTTTGCATCATTGACAAGTAGAACATTTTCTGGAGATTTTAAATACATTTTGTAGTCTATCTGATACCTAAAAAAGGCTCCATTTTGAACATTTTGTCAAGTGTCTAGTGTCTTTGTGGTCCTCTATCTGCCCTATAGAATCTCATTATACTTCAAAATTGGAAAAAGGTTGATTTTTGACATCAGTATATGTACGAGGTAGTTTCCAAGAAAAGGGATATTAAAATGACAATTACCATTATTTGAAAGCTAGGCATTCTGTGTTAATAACAGGATCATTCAATTATGTAGTTGATGGAGGAAAAAATGAGCATGGCAACAGAGATATTTTCAACATTGTCCTCTAAATGGACTGATTCAAGCAACATGGGTTCCACCATTTTCCTTTAGATAACATTCCACACTCTCACTTTTAAGATGATTTGTTGTTATAGAGTTTAATATTTTTATATTATAAATGCCTTTTTAATGTAACCTATTTATATTTAAATAAGAAATAGTCCCTTATGCCTAACTCCAGTTACAATTAAGTTTGGGTAACTCTTGCATGACAGTTGATATCTCTTCTTAGCCAAACAGTTAATCACATTGTTGTAGTTTGGGATCCCAAAAGAAATGGTGCAAGAAATAGTAGTAGTAAGTGGCATCTGGGGGAAATCATGACTGGATGACATGGTTGAGAGGTAATAATGTTTAGTAGGTCTAGTAGCATAGACAAAAGCAGCCTTAGATAACATTTTTTTTGTCAGAAGTTAATGAAAGTAGAGAGAAACTTTTCCCCTGCTTTGCATGTATTTATTTTACAAAGAATGTTAATTAGAAATTATGGGCCAGATTCTCTGCCTCCCTGAGTTTTTGCTCGATGCAGCAGAGAGGGGGCTGTAAGGGAGCTGCTTGTGGCCCCTTGATTTTCTGCCCAGCTCCACCCTCAGGGTTGCTGTAACTTGCACTAGGTGACAGCATTCTCCAAGGGATGGTCTGTCAGCTGAGGATACTTGGAGCATTCTGCTCTCCCTCCCCAACATTGGTTGACATGCCTCCTGTACTGGGGCAGTGGGGGGGATGGCATAGGAGTTCTGGCTAATCTCTAGTTCTGTGCCTGCTGAGGACCCACTAACGCAAGGAGATTCCTAGCAGAGGAAATGAAGGTAGATTCTGTGCTGCCAAATCTGTGCAACAGGGACAGAGCAGGGCAGAGAATCTGACCTGTATACATATAGAAAGAGCTCTCCCCAATCCTGCAGATCAGTGAACCTACTAACATGGATGAAGTCAAGTACATCCTTAAATGCTTTGCTGGATCAGAGCTGGAGTTCACAGCACCTTGCAGACTACAGCACAAATTGTAAAATGTGTGTGAATAGTACATACATCATCATTGTGACAGGTAAATAACATAATATACAAATAATGGGGAATTGAATAGGTCTCAATAATTCCCCATTTGGATGAAACCTTCTATCTTAATTACTTGTATTATTTTTAATTCTAAAATTAAATTTCACTGTTTTAATTGCATGGATAATTGGGTCTTCAAGGATTCTGTTATGAAAGTATAGAATAATATCCTTTATTTTATAGAAACTCAAGAGCAGTATGGTCTTTCAACTGCTTGTTGTAAAATGCAGAATGTGTTTGTACAGTAAAATATTGTACATTGTGAATACATGTCAAATCTGTTTATCCTTTTCTTCTACAAGAATGGACTAATAGCAAGTAAAATTTTACTTGTGAAAATCCACTTAGTGCTGTCTGGGTGCCTTGCAGACAGTATTCTGTAGCTTATTTAAATCATGTAAAGTTGCCACAATGGCAATTTGCACTCACTTTGTCTCTCTTTGAGATGTTTAGTCGTTTCACTGTCCCGCAAGGCCAAAATAGTATAGGAACATTAAAGAGGAACATTGCCAGAGTCTTAAGTCTTCATCGGCTTGACCTACATCTTGATGTTTATTGTTTTCCCATTTTGCTGTTGTCATTGGGCTTGAAAATCCTTTGTCAGTTCATTTTTACTGGCAAGTCAGGTTAGTAATTATAATAATAGTACACTTCTCCTCTTCCTCTGTTACCAGGGGAGAACAATGCTTTTATTAAAGTGACTGTTAAAAATGTATGCAGTTCTTCCTGTATGTCCTCAAAACAAACATACTGAATTTAACGTGTTTAACAATTTCATCTGGTGCATGCTCATTCTCAATAGTCAAGGTGAGAAGTATTACCTCAGTGTTCATGAAAAAGGGCTCCCAGGTATTTTGTAGTCATGTGAGAAAGGTGAGGGGAGCCTCCATCTGTACAAGAACTGTACAGTTTTGAAGCATAAACATCTTTTGATACAGTAGTGAGATATGTCAGCTTTATGGGGTTGGCCAAGTGGATGGTCATGTAACTCAGGTGGCAGAGCTTGAGAGGAGTGAAAAAAATATGAGATGGAGTACACTGTCCTTCATACTGCATTCAATTCTTCTTCTGATGAACCTTCACCACCAGGGTGGAGCTTCCTGCTGTCCCAGTAGAGAGACTGGAATTCAAATAGACTCATCCCTCCACACTGTTTAATACTCTTTTTTTTTGTTTGTTTAGAATATTGTTTGTCTATAATATTTTAACAAACAAAAAACGTGGGTTTGTTAGCCAAAAAACTTGGCTAACTTGGGTTTGTTTAGAATATTCTTAACTCAAATGCCACAATAAACAGCATGAAAAATGAAAAATGAAAAATGAAAAATGAGTTTTTTTATTAAAGATTACACACTTCTGCAATTAAGGGAAGAGAAAGCCCTGAGCCCACATCTCTATCAAGTTAAGGAAAACAAGATTTGACATTCCTGATATCTGTGCAGTAAAAGGCAAGCAGAAATAAACTCTTACTGGGAAAAAGTAAGAGTCTCTAAGGGTTTCTTTATATGTATTATAGAGAAGCAAAAAAGGGCACTCCCACCTTGGTCCCTAATGAGATTACCTTTAAGTTAATGAAGCAAAGTAGCTGAAAAGTAGTTGGGTAGATAGTTGGGTTGGTATTCTGGGGCAGATGGTTGTCCTTCATTTAAGGTCTACACTGACTGTGGTGAGCAAAGAGGCATTGAGCTAGTGGGGAGCAAGGACCATTTTCTTTCCCTTGCTGTTACTTATCATTGTTACTGTGCCCTACTACTAAAAAATAAATACATGATCATATGAATACTTTGATCTACAATGTGATCCTTATTTTTCCTTGTCTACACTAAAAAAGTTGCCCTGTTTTAGCTCCATTGATTTTAAAGTGATCTACTTAAACTGGTTTCATCCCTGCTTAAATCAGTTTAACTTGCTTTGGCAATTTATGAACGCTAAATAGTATTAAACTGGTTTAAGTATATCTACATTAGGAGATTGCATTTGTTTAATGTAATTGATTTATAGCTGAGAGATAGTTGGTACACCAACGATCACAAAAGATTCAGGTTGCGTCCAGTCCCAAGAGACCAATCACTTACCCCAAGTCAATTTGTGCCTCAGAGCTCCCACCAAAAACAATGCTTGTAGCCAATCCTACAGTAAACTAAACTAAGGATTTATTAATTAGGAAAAGAAATGAGAGAGTTATTTACAGATTAAAGCAGGCAACATATATACACAAATGAGTTATGTACAGTCTGTGGTTACAAAAGGTGATTGAGTAGCAGTAATCTGTCAGCACTGGATGTCTTGTAGAGTCCAAACAGCAAAGAGTTGAAAAATTTTCAAGTCAGCTATTATTTCCTTCTTTCAGAATTCAAGCTGATGGGAGGACCTTTCTTGAATGTAGCACCCTCATGGGTGTGTGAGGGCCATTAACTCAGTCTTTGTATTGTGATGTTCCACACTGGCCCATTTAGTTTTGATAGTCCATCTTGTGGGGCAGGAGAACTACTCCTGCCTGGGTTCACAAGTTCAGAGCAAGCATTTTTACAGTTATAAAGCAAAACTTACCTGTTACGGTAGAGCAGAGGTCCCCAAACTGTGAGGTGTGCCCCCCTAGTGGGGCACAGAGGAACCTTTGGGGGAGCACAGTGGGGCCCAGACCAGCTCCCATGGGGGTTGGGGAGGGAGCACCCAGCCTCCCTGCCTCCAGCTCTGCTCTGGTCCTGCTTGCAGCCACGTCCCCGGCTCCCAGCCCCAAGCCTGGCCCCGTCCCCAGCCTCGGCTTTGCTCACAGCCTGGGGCCGAGGCTAGGGGTGGGGGTGGGACCGGGAGCAGAGCCACATCTGGCTGCGGGCCCGGCTGCCAGCCCCCACTGCAGCCCAACTGCGGTTCCACTCCTGTCCCCAGCCTCGCCCCCTGGCCGTGGTTCTGTCCCTGCTCCCGGCCCCAGAACCACCCCCAGCTTCGGCCCAGCCTCAGCCCCTTTGCCCCTATCTGCATCCCCTCCTGAGCTGCATCCCTGCTCCCAGCCCTTGCTGAGGGGTAGGGTGAGGGGGGGCACAACCCTCAAGATTTTGGCCTTAGAGCATGGGATACAGACATTAACAGTAAGATTAATGCATGTGTAACCCATGTGCCTAATAGGAAGATATCTCTTTAAGAGATCTATTGGGTGCTGGGTAGGAATAAATTATGTCTGGATCATTGTTGCTAGGCAGATGCACAATTAGCTGTCCACATTCAGAAATTTCTGGAATTTGGTGTGGTAGTTTTGTGCATGGTCATTAGGTTCCCTGTTGCTGGACTCAGACTACATGAGGGCAGCTGCTTTGCCAAAGTTCTGCACGTGTGGCCTGGGAGAAGCTGAGCCCTAAGAGCAGAAAACCAGGCTGTTTTCTCTAATTCTGAAGCATTTTGCAGCAAGTTAGTGATATTGTTAATCCTCCAATAAGGAAGCCCTGACAGTTAATTATAGAAAGGGGAAATTAGAATGGAAAAATATATTTTTTATTTTAATTCTATACTCTGAATGTTGTTTGATTTTAGCCAAACTGTTTTAAATTGTCTCAACTATTCACCAACTTTTTTTTTTACTGAAATGTGATAATGGGGAAAGAGTCATTTATTTTCCTATTCTCAATTTTGTGTTTTCTTGTAACATTTTTTTTAAATATATATATAATTAACTGAGTGGTTCGTTAATTGGTTAGCTGACTAGCTGAGTAATTTTTATGTTTCTTTATCATAAGATTTTATAATGTTGGTACTTAAGAATTAAGTTAATTTCTTTTGTTCTTTTGGATTTGATTGTGGGGAGGTTGACCCTGTGCAATCCTTGCTGAAAATCCAGTGACTGAATTCTGGGTCTCCAGGTGCTTTTCTATGGGAGTTGGGTTTTTTAGGCACTGGAGAAAGGCAATGAAGTAAACTCTAGTTTATACATACAGCAATCTGAGCTGGCCTGGTTTCCAGCTATGAATTTATCGGAGCTCAATGATGCCTATCGACTTGGCAAGAGCTGATATCTGATCTACCAGAATCACAATCACAATCACAAACCTATATTCTGGGTTAGTGAGCAACAAGGCTTCTAGCTGTTAGAAAGTTAACAAGTGAGAAAAGCCTGAACCTAAGTCCTGAGTCCGAACACCCTTGAACTTTGGGGAAGCTCAGATCCAGATCTGAATCCAAAGTTTTCTGAATCCAAATCCAGATGCAGACTTGGGGTATATCTACACTTAGAGCTGGAGGTGTAATTCCCAGCTCGAGGCAACATACCTGCACTAGCTGTGATTGAGCTAGCGTGCTGTAAGTAGTATAGTCACTTTGGTGTGAAGAACTAGCCGCACCAAGTGCAATTTTGTCTGAGATTCTAGGCATGTCTCTGGGCAGCTAGACTCTGCCACTGCTCTTACCACTGCAGGTACACTTTTACTTTTAGCATACTAGCTCAATCAGAGCTTGTGCAGGTATGTCTCCTCAACCTGGAAGTTACATCTGCAGCTCCAAGTGTAGACATACTTTTTGTGGCTCATCTCTGCTCGGAAGATGAACCCTCTTTTAAGTCTATAAAGTTTAAATAGTCTCATTTTACTTTGTGATTAAGCCAGTTAAAGAGCTGTAAAACCACTGGGAAATCTTTCTCTTTTTTGTAAATATCTACTTTTTATTCTTACCCCAGAATTCTCCAACCAATTAAGATACAGCTATGATTTGATATGAATAGTCAGTTGCATATTTCTGGTAACTGTGTTGCATTAGGATATCAAATTTGTTCTCTCAGAGCATGCTATTTGGCCTTTGGCCTGGCCTTATTGGTTTACTGCTAACACATGTGTGGGGTTCTTTTGGTATGACATGTCACGTCAAACCCTAATAATAAAAAGCAAACTAATGACAACTGAAACAGACACTTTATGTAATCGGCCTTGCACAATACAATCATTTCACAACATGATAATGCGGATAGTAACAGTTGTCACCAATGGAGTTTCTTTTGTTTGCTAGCACATTGCATTTAGAGTAGTTTATTGTGGCTTGCAGAGGTATGGAGACATCTGCACAATAAAAATAAATTGATAGGATGGATGGGTTCTTGTTGCAGAAAATAGCATTCCATCCAGCAAGTAGAAAGCTGAAGCTCTGCTACCCTTTCTTGTTTGAATGAGTCTCTTTTCTGAACCATCTGAGGGGAAAATGGGAAAGTGATGTCAGTGCTCAGGAAGGGATGAGGCTAATTCTGTTTAAGTAAAGAGAGAGGAAGGAAAGTGATGTGTATTTAAAAGGCATGAGAATTATATGAAAGCAAGGCCGGTGAAGTCTAATTCTGCTATCAACTGATTCTGCTGCCAATAGTCAAGTTATAAGGAGACCATCAGCCTATATACAAACCTATGTCTGTAGGAATTGGTTAACAGTTTGTTTAGGAAAGGCGGTGCTTTCTTTACTCAGTGTGTTTTGTTCAGTAACTGCACACTGAGAAATAAATTAAATGTGTGTAACATGCTAAACATCAAAATATTATTCTGGTCCCTCCTTCAAGTGGCCACATTGTCTTCAGCATGGTGAAAACGTATTTCTTTTATAATAACTTTAATTTCCTGGTATTGGGGCACTTTAAATTATAATTTAAACAAATTTACAAATGATAATACAGTTTGACCTTAGTAAGAACCCAGGAATTACCATCCCATATCTGTAGACTGGACTCTGAAAGCATCCAGTACTAGATGCCTTTCAAGGCAATGTTTCTCAGCTAGTGGTTTGTGACCCTCAAGGGGGGTTTATGGAAGGCAATCAGGAGGTCATGAGATTTTGAGAATTTACTATAATACAATAACTCCTCACTTAACGTTGTAGTATTGTTCTTGAAAAATGCGACTTTAAGCGAAACGATGTTAAGCGAATACAATTTCCCCATAAGAATTAATGTAAATAGGGGGGGGTTAGGTTCCAGGGAAATTTTTTTCACCAGACAAAAAACTATATATTATATAGATATACATACAGTATACGTTTTAAACAAACAATTTAATACTGTTCACAGCTATGATGATTGTGAAGCTTGGTTGAGGTGGTGAAGTTAGAGGATGGAAGAGGGTGGGATATTTCCCAGGGAATGCCTTACTGCTAAATGATGAACTAGCACTCGGCTGAGCCCTGAAGGATTAACACATTGTTGTTAATATAGCCTCTCACACAAGGCAGTACGAACAGGAGGGAGGGGATACAGCATAGCAGAGAGAGACAGACACACACCTTGTGTGTGGGAGAGAGAGAGAGAGAAAGAGATGCTCACTGCCCCTTTAAGTAAGCTGACCCACTCTTAAGTGCATTGTCTTTTTAAGTGGATCAGGAACTTGAGACAGCAGCTGTGGCCCCAAGCTCTCTATGTCTCTCTCCGTCCATGTCCCCTCCCTGCTCTATATAGAGAAAGGGGTAAGCAGCTCCAAGGCAGAGGGCAGGAGCTGCACATGGCAGTGGGGAGAGGGACAGCTGAACTGCCGGCAATGGATAGCCTGCTGGGCGGCTGCAGCACAGGGAACTTAGGGGAGCGGGGAGCTGATTGATAGGGGGGCTGCGGGTCCACCCTGGTTCCAAGCCCCCACCAGCTAGCTGCAACAGGCTGCTCTTCCTGCAAGCAATGGACAAAGCAGGCAGCTGCCAAACGATGTTAGAAGGGAGCATTGCACAACTTTAAACGAGCATGTTCCCTAATTGATCAGCAACTTAACAACGAAACAATGTTAACCGGGACAACTTTAAGTGAGGAGTTACTGTACTAAAATACAGTAAAAAAAGCAAAGAAAATAAAATTTCCCAAATAACTTCAAGGTGACCAAAACCTTTCAAGGTTTGTGAAGTCAAATGTAGTAGTTGTAGTTTCAGTAGTATAGTAGAACCTCAGAGTAACGATTACCAGAGTTCGAAGTGACCAGTCAACCACACATCTCATTTGGAACAGGAAGTATGCAATCAGGCAGCAGAAGAGACAAAAAAAAAAAAGCAAATACTGTACAGTAGTGTGTTAAACATAAACTACTAAGTAAATAAAGGGAAATCAGCATTTTTCTTCTGCATAGTAAAGTTTCAAAGCTGTATTAAGTCAATGTTTATTTGTAAACTTTTGGAAGAACAACCATAACGTTTTGTTCACAGTTACGAACATTTCAGAGTTATGAACAACCTCCATTCCCGAGGTGTTCGTAACTCTGAGGTTCTACTGTATTAGCAGCAGCTCTGCTTTTTTTATATCCATGCAGGAAACCGTCTCCTGCTCTCTTGTCCCCCAACTCTCCTCACACCTTTACTCTTGCAGGTCAGGTGTTCTCTGTTAACCTCTTGACTGTCTTGCATACACTATTATGGAAATTTAAATAGTTTTCACTGACGTATTTTTTTAAATCTTACTTTTATGGTAAATGTAAGGGGGGTCACAAAATATTTGACCTTGAATAACAGGTTGACAACCTGAAAAAGTTGAGAAACACTGCTTTAAAGGAATGTGAAAGAAATTCCATAATCAACAAGTGTATAATAACCTGGACAGAGAGGAAGGTTCTGCCTACCCTCTGTCAGAGGGGTGGCTTGTCATGTTATATACGCCTTTATACATTTTTATTTGATTTTATGTAGCTTCAGTTTCATTTTTGTAGGAAAAAAAGAAACAATAACAAACCTCATATCCACCCCGACATTATACATATGTTGTTTAAATAATTAAACAAACAAAAAATATTGTTTTATTTCAGTTTGGGATGGGGGATTGGGTGTCACCCTTTTACGCCTCATCGAGGTGATGGGCAAAACTGAGGTTATCAGCTGGGTGGAAACCTTGCTATAGGTTGAGTTAAAATACCATTGAGATTGATAGGTGTGAACTCGCCCTTCAATTAACATAACTGTAAGGATTAGGGTCCACTGAAGACAAAAGGAGTATGTGAACCCTCCCAGGAGCTTTTGCTGAGTATTGTTTTGGGGAGGTGTGTGGTGGGGGAGGCAGAAAGATAACAACAACAAAAAAACAAGCCTGAAAAAGACTGAGGGAAAGAGAGACAGATAGAAGGGGCAGCTGAAATAACGGTGGCTGACTCTGGAAGAAACCTGGGAAGAGTTTTTTTGGGTTGGGGTACAGGCTGAAAAGAGTACTCTTGGTGCTGTGAGCAAAAGAAGCTACATCCTGCTATTTGATTCCTTTGCATTCCAAGACACAGGACATTCTTTGCAAACAAACAAAACTGTATCAAAGAAATACTGGACTACCCCCAATTTCTACTCCCAGCATGCACAGGGCCCCAAAATTAGACTAGCCTCTCATGTCAAAAAGGTGTGAAAAGATGGAAGTTCATTCACAATGTTCATTTAGTTCTTGGACTCTTCTAAAACTGTCAGCATGGGTGCCAAATAGTGTTATGCATTTATTTATTTTTATAATGTGGATACCTATCCACTAAGAGCTAGGCTGAAGCCATCTACTCATTTTGCTGGGCCACAGAACAGCCATCAGATGGCAACAGCTTTTAGTCACTCCATCTTGGACTGGATTCAAACCAGTGACCTGAATAGCATGCTCTGATTACAGTGGTCCTATCTGGTGCAGGCTGTTCTTTGAAACGGTTGACCTTTATTCCATTTTGCATCCTTGTCTTCAGCTTGAGATTCAAACAGATATGGAAACCCATTATTTTATGGTAGCGACCACAATGAAGAAGACTTTTGCTTAAATGATGCAGTATTAGCTCTGTAAAACATAGGAATTGCATAAAACACAAAAGAGCCAAGGTTTTGAAACAGAGACTTAAATCAGTTGTAGGTGTTCCAATGCTTGCACAATTAAAGTGTAAACTAATCCTCACTGGAGTTTAAAAAATCTTTGAAAAATATCTTGTATTTCCCCCCTTAATTGGAGACAATTTATAATGTTCTATAATGAGGTCTTTTAACTATTCTCTTTATGTGCAATTCCTCGTACCTATTCCGTGAAAGACAAGTATAAAAGTTAAAAGAAAACATTTTATTATTCCAGAGAGTGAATGTATTTGTCTCAACTAACCAAACTCGGAGATAGCAGGTGTTGGCCTTCTGTAATGCTTATCTCCAAGGGATGGAGAGAAGGAAAGTTGGGAGAGATGTATGTCAGTGTCACACTTGATAGGAGTGACTTGGAACATTTCTTTGTGTGATCGGGTGCAGGGGCATTCGCTGCTTTCTGGAATGCAGTGGATTAACTCCAGTTTCCCTTAGCAGGGAAGGTGCTATGGGGAAGGTTTGGAGTTCAGGAAGGGCTTTTGGAGAGAAAAAGAATGAGGAGAATGCTTTGTAGCACTCATTCTCTTCCCAGGCTCTGGGTTGCAGGCGGGAGATTTTCTTGGGTTACTTTTGGCTCATAGCAGAGCAAGAGCTCTGCCATGGTTAAGGTTAAGGTCAGGTTTTTGTTTAAACCTCTACTTTTTTAAATCCTCTAAAGTCTAAAGGGGTTCTCCGATTGCCTTCAAATTTGCTGTGCCTTGTGGAGGAATGGTGTTTTCTTTAGTGGTCTAAATTTTGGACCATTTGACCTAGGGGTTTCTAACATGCAGCCCCCAAAGCCCCTCTCCCCCAACATTTTTTAAAGTTGAGAGATTCTGACAACCTTTGCTTATGCTCCAATACATCTGTTAGTCTTAAGGTGCCACAGGACTCTCTGTTGCTTTTTACAGATCCAGACTAACACGGCTACCCCTCTGATACTTGACAACCTTTGTTTCATCACATATAGCAGTGTTTCCCAAACTTGGGACGCTGCTTGTGTAGGGAAAGCCCCTGGCGGGCCGGGCTGGTTTGTTTACCTGCTGCGTCCCAGGTCCGGCCGACTGCGGCTCCCACTGGCTGCAGTTCGCTGCTCCAGGCCAATGGGAGCTGCTGGAAGCAGCGGCCAGCACGTCCCTCAGCCCACGCTGCTTCCAGCAGCTCCCTTTGGCCTGGAGTAGCGATCCACAGCCAGTGGTAGCCGTGATCGGCCGGACCTGGGACGCGGCAGGTAAACAAACTGGCTTGGCCCGCCAGGGGCTTTCCCTACACAAGCGACGTCCCAAGTTTGGGAAACACTGACATATAGAGCTCAAACCAGCACTCAGATCATCACACCAGGGTGTCCAACACTCAAGGGTTACCCCAGCAGAGTGCATGGCACCCACCAGTCCTTTGGGGAAAATAAAATAAAAACTGTACTTTAAAAAGTTTCTCTAGTTTAGCGCATCTCAAGCCTCCCCTACTAACAGAGGTGCTAAAAGCATTACACTGAGCCATTTTCATCTGTATTAATCTCCCTGGGGGTATTGGCTTTCAGCTGAGAATATCTCATTGAGATGAATGGGCTGCTTAACACCTCTCTGGGCCTGCAACTTTGAAGTTTGAAACCCAGCCTGGGCAGAAATCTGAAAATGAGCTGTGAAAATTTGGGGAAAATCTGCCACTTTCAGGGTGGCTTTTTGAAAATGTAATCTGCATATATTGGAATATTCAGAAGGCACTGAAACTTTTTTTGACAAAAAAATTACACATGCAAATGTTCACTGGGAAGGGAGGGGTGATTGAGGTGAAAGAGTAAGAAATAATGGAAGAGGGGTTTGGGCCTGCAGTGAGGGATGGAGGCATTATGGGGATATAAATGGGAATGGGCGGTAGGGGAAGGAAGAAGGGTTGGGGGCTGAGGTCAGAGGAAGGGATAGGGATTAGTGAGCATGGGAGGAGAAGATGGGAGGAGTTTTAGAATATGAGGGATAGCAGAAGAAGTTGCAAGGCAAGGGGTGTGGGGATATGTCAGCCCTGAATTCTCCCCTCCTGGGTGTCTGCTGGGATCTAGGGGAGCCCTACCCCTACCTGTGTTTATGCAAATATCCCTGCCTAGTGTGTGTTTAGGACTCTTGGGGACCTTGCTCCTTTTGGGTCTCTGAGCCCCATTCCCGGCAAGGTGAGATCTTGGGTGGGGGGAAATGAAGGTAATGTACGTTTAAACATCTGTATTCCTGAAATGAATAGTAATGATATACATAGCTTGGAAGAATTCAATTTTTATTTTTTTATAATTTTGATAATCTCAGTGTTTATTGGTAAGCATTTATTTACATTTTTTATTGATTTACATTTTCACAGTTGCACAACATTATGGGTTTTAAGCATTTTTTAATTTTTTAAAATCTATTTAAATGTTTACAATTGCAGGAAATTATGGGGGGGGTGTCAGACAGTAATTACAGTAGAAGTGAGCTTCAAAATGTGCAAGCTCGGTAACTGTTAAAACACAAATTGTCAACATCATGTCAAAATATACAAATTAAATAGCCTTACATCAAACTCCAATAAGTTCTCAAGCAGCATTTTTCTTACTTTGCCTAGCTGTAAATTTCCATTATTATAGATGGAAATGTTTGTGTGTGTGTGTGTGTACAGTGAAATCAATTATCATCAACATTAACTGATATAAATCAAATCCTTCTAAGCCTACATAAACATCCCCCCTGTGTGTGTGTGTGTGTGTGTGTGTGTGTGTGAGAGAGAGAGAGAGAGAGAGAGGTGGGAGCAGACCAGTTTGGAAGAGGGGTGGACTGGGTGGTCCTGAAGCATGCTCGGGGAAGCCTGGCTGAAGCAAGGATAGGAGTCCCATAGAGGTCGGTAGAAGGAGTGAGGGGCCCTGCTCAGGCTACATAACCAAAGTAGCATATGGCCCTCTAATAAGCTGCTGCCAGTGATATGTGTACACAGCAACACAGGGTGGGAGACAGCAAGGAGCAACTTCTTACGTGTTAATGGCTTCTACGGTGCCAACTTAGAATATGTCTACACTGCAAAATAAGCCCCGTGGCAGCAAGTCTCATAGCCCAGGTCAGTGTGGTGTTTAGATGCTGCTTGTATTATTAGAACTGGGAACACTGGCTGTTGGGAGTCTGAAAGGACAGGAAGGAGGGGGGGAGGAGTTGAGGAGGCTGAGTGAGAGTTACAGAGGGTGCAGCTGCAGCTTGGTAAAGAGGTTTCCACTGTAAAAATAAAGTCCTGGTGAAGCTTGTTAGTACCTTGCCTGGTTGATACAACTGTCAGCTAACTTGGGTTTCTGTGACAGGGCTCAAAATAGCAGTGTAGATGTTCCCACTCAGGATGGAATCCGAACTCTGAAGCCCAGTGAGAGGGGAGGGTCTCAGAGCCAGAAGAGTACCATTGAACCAGAAGAGTGTAGTCATTATTTCAAAACTGCTGCATGCTGTTTGAAAACACTGCTGTATACATTTTATAATCTCTGTGCACAAAAATCACAAGTACATATTCAGAATGGAAAGAAGAGTGCTATTGAGCAAGCTCAGGTGAAAATGTTAGAGCTTTCCAAACTACTTCTTAAATTCATTGTGCAATAGGAACCAAAGTCAGAAAGATTTGTACGCTTTGCCACCATCTTCCCCTTGATTTTTCACCCTCACCAAAATCTCCTTCGTACTCCTAGGGGTTGGACTTTCTTCTCTCTTGAATTGTTTTTTGCAATGTCTCTCAGCAAACTGTCATCGAAGACATTTTCTTCTCCTTGGTTGTTCTGATACATTCGGTAGGTCTGCAAATACAGGAGAATTGTGCATCCTGTATTTGCAACATTCATGAGAAGAATGCAGAATACTGTGAGTTCCATGCTTCTATCCGAGATGGCAGAAAAGTTCTGTGTGGGTGTAATGAGGAGCTGGAGCTACCATCAGCCATCTACATAGCAGTGATTGAGGACTTGCTCCCAATGGAGCCACGCCAACAGAGTGCGGTAGGAAGTAGCTCAGAGGTACTAGACTTCGGTCAGGTTCTGCTGCTGTGAAGTGAGGCAGTGGAGTTCGGTTTTCCCACTCCTGGTGGAGTAGGGTGGGCCCAGGTCCCCCTACCCCACCCACTTCGCCACCAACCCCACAGCTGGGGATTGGGCACATGCTCACCTTAGGCCTTCAGGCCTGCAGACTGTTGGTTGCTGTCTGCCCTAGCCAGGAGGCTTTGGGCTCAAGACTGCTCCTTGCTTTGCCCCCTCCCCCCCCAGAGCTTGAGCACAGGCATGTACTTGGTGTGTTTCATCCCCCCTTCCTGACACTTGCCCCTTCTGTGGCATAAGGGAGACCCTGCCGCACATCTATCTTGAGTGCGCCAGGCTACAGTCCCTTTTCCAACTCCTCCGGAACCTTCTTCTTAGGTGTCCCTTTCTGGCTCCCTTCTTTTGACCCTGTAACCCTCACTCCTGTCCCTGTTTAATCATCAGTTGTCACCCAGAATTGCATGTGCTCTGGGTCTGGTAACTCCTCCCCTTAGGCTGGGGGGAGGGGACTTTAGCTGTGGATGGGCTTGCGCCCGCCCATCCCTGAATTCCAATACATGCCCCATCCAGAGGGCCAGAGCTATAGACTGCTAATTGACTGTTGTTTGCTGCCTGATAGAGTAAGGCAGAGTGGTATACCTCTGAGCCTGAGAGTGTGGGTAACTACAGTGGGTTTGTGGGATCTAAAAAAAAGGAATGAAAATTATGGGATGTGGATGACATTATTGGATGAAAAAAGATGCATGCTGGGAACATGACTCTTACCTCTCAGAGATACGGAAAATTTTGCAATGTGTTGTGGGTGAGTCATTTCTGCCACCCAATACATTGCAAAATTTCCCAAAAGGCATTGCACCAGATGATGGCATGTGGCTCAGTGGGATACCTACCTGTGGTGCATCACATTTTGCATCAACACCAGCGCTCCTCATGAGTACACGATGCAAACAGCCAGGTACGCACATACCCAAGCAATATACAAATGTTGGTGGCAATACACCAGCATAACTTGTGTCGACCAAAGTTTGTAGGGTAGACATGGCCTGACTCTATGTAGTTTTGCAATTCAGATCCCTTTTGAATATGTGCTTCTAATTAAAATATGAAATCTTTAATTCTAGAATCCCAAAGGCAACGTTGCCATGAATGCCTTAACTGAGTTACTCTTAGCATGCTTCTTATTGATACTCTGTGTTAGGAAATCTCATTGCATGTATTGACTGTCAACACATTTCAAAGTCTCTGTCAGTACTGTCCAAAGCATGAAGAATAACACATAACATGTATTTGAGAGATACAGTAGCAGATGTAATATAAGTTGTCCAAAGTCACATTAATCCTAAAATATACCCTCCATTTCCAATTCCTAAAATATTATTCCACTAATGCTCAACTATAAGAGTACTCTCCCCATGCTTAAAAAAATAGATTTGCATTCTTCTGAGTGAGTCTCTAAGTATCACTTGTTCATTCAGCATTCAGGATTGTTTTGGGGGTTTTTTTTGCCAACACTTGGCCAGTCTTTTATAGCCTATAAGATTACCTGTTTTTCGTTCAAAGAGCTTTTTAAAAAAATCTAAAAGAATTAAACTTTTTATCACAGTCATTTTGTTAAAAGTGACAGTTAAGAGGAGCATAAACTGTTTACCATTTTGTGAAATTGTAGAAGTTGGCTGTAAGTTCAGGCATTAAGTCTGGGAAGAACAATATGGATATGAAGATGATGGATATATAATTTGAGGAACTTTGATTTGAGTTTTCATTTTACATTACAGCTGTAAATGATTCTTTCATCTGCTCCTATGTTCAATGTAGACAATAAATAAGTGAGGTCATTCTTAGTGTTCTCCACATGGAAATAAAACATGGTGCATGTGGACAAATGCCACATGGGTGATATTTTGGAGTTTCTAGTGGATGATAAATGGGCACAGGATTTTCAAAAAAGGTAGCTGGAAACATTTTGGGTGCACTCTTTTATGATATACTTTTCAGTCAAACTATCTGTGCAATAGATCTTTGAAATATGTATTATTTTGTGCACATAGAAAATTATGCACCTCCGGGGTGCATGCATGTGGTTCTCTAAAACATAGTAATTGTTATCTTAGATGTTTATTATACAGCTTCTCCCAGATGATCCCAAAGTGCATTACAAAGTACAGGAATCCCATCACCACTTGAGTCATCTCTGCAACAGAGGGTGCTACCAGGCAGACTGCAATATCCACTCACAAATATTTATATTTAATTAACCGAGAAAAAGTATCTGTAATTTTATCTATTTTTCTTGTTAGTACCATTAGTTGCTGTATTTCTGTTTCCTTGAGCTTCTTTTCTGTTTTTTGTAGGGAAAAATAATCTAGTTATCTAGATGTGAGAAGGTAGGCTAAAATATTTTTTGCTTACATATGAGTCCTATAAAGCACCTAGAGAGAACAGCACAAGATATCCTGATATTTCTATAGAATCTTCAAAGATCTGTTTGGATCTGCTCAAATGACCAAAGTCTTTTAGGGCAGTTTTTATACAGAGCTCCCACTGATGTCAGTGAGAGTTCTGGACACAAAACAAGTGAAGAATATTGCAATTAGTATCAAATAGAGCCAAAGGCTGCATGACCTTCTGACACAGAAGGTCAGTTTCTGGCTAAAAATACCATATCAAAAAGTACTTCTTACTGTATTTCTCATTGGTGTTCTTTGCTGGGCAATCATACACAGGTCATAGTCCATACTATTAGAGTCATGTCATTCACAGTAGCCAATATGTGGTTAGTTCAGACTCACTTGATCTGCAGGATGGACAGCCAAAGCTCATTTTATACTTTTCCCCAAATGCTGCTAGTTAGACTAAAAGCTGTTTACAGAAAAAAAATTAGGTTAGCTTCTTTTTATTGAAACAGCTTTTAGATGCTGGCAGCTAAATACTAAATATCTCCACCCCGTCTATGTATTGCTTATTAGAATATTTCAAAGCTTTGCACATGGTAGTTTGCCCATTGATATAAATGTATAGTAACTTTCACAATTACTGTTTTAAAAATGTTTGGCCACTTTGCGGGGATTTACATTTTCTATTTTATTATTACAATATCATGTTGTCAAAGCTATAAATATGGTACCATTATCTCCAGCTCCTTTTAGAACTGTTATAACTCCTTAGCGTTGTGTACAAGGTTTAAGTGAATAGAACATTATACAACTTCAGAAATACCAGGTTTCGGTTTTGTTTATTTGTGTTTTGCATATAAACCAAATATATAGCTCTTTATGATGGCTTCATACGTGATTGTTCTTCTATAGCAATAAAAAGGCTGACTTTAAGAAATACAATTTGCCATTACTTTTGTCTTTACCTTTTGATAGCTGGAAAATAATTGGCTTTCATTTTCCTAAGACATAAACACTGAAAAAGCATCTATTGTGTACACCAAACTATTTTTATAAGAATCATCATAACAAGGGTAAAACTCCTATTGACCTCAAAAGAGCTGTTCTTAATGAGTTTTTCAGTGGATTTACATTGACATAATGCCACTACTCTTAAAACAATTTATTTTTTATTTTTTCTGGCAGTCTGAGCATCTTATTTTGTGTGACATCCTGGAATTCTAGTAATGAGAGTTGCAAAGGAGCAGCTGGTTATCTTTTCCATCTCCCAGCCAATGTAGTAGTATTCACTACAGTATGCTTTCGGGTTAAAACCCTAGCCCCATGGAAGTCAATAGGAGTTTTGTCATTGACTTCAATGAGGTGAGGATTTTGCCTTCAGTATTTTGTCCAGTTTAGTTTTATATGTCTTGGACAATGGGGCTCCCACTTTCATGGGAGGCTATTCCATGAGCTAGTGGAGTTTGCGATTACAAAACTGTGCTTGTTACCCAATTACACCATTGTAAAATGTATCTTGCTCCTTAGCGCGTATCCTTTTCAAATACTTAAAGAAGGCTTCCATGTCCCTCTTCAGGGTCTGATCCTGCATTCTGCTCAGTGCAATACCCTGTGAGCGGTGCAGGACCCCTCTCTTCTGTGGAAGTAAGATTAGAATGCTGAATACCTCAGAAGATCAGACCTATAGTCTTCATTTTACCAAGTAGCACACATTTATATTAGTCTTTCCTTTACTCCACCATTGCAATTCTATTTGCTTGTTGTTGTCTTCCTTGGATTCTCTCGCCTAGGGATAGTTACACTTGGAGTAAGTCCCCTCTCTGGATGCTGTGGGTGTAAACTAAAAGATAGTTTGCCTTAATGTAGTACTCTTTAACAGGGCTAAGTTAATGTGAACTATACAGGGGAATTACAATGCAACATATTAGTGCACACTGCAGTTCACACCCCCATAGTCCAGACTGCCAGGCCGCATAGACTCATTAGTGCTCAACTCCTTTTTGAAAATCGGACTTAGGCTCCTAAATCACTTAGACATTTCTGAAAAATCTATCATATACACAGATTTGCTACCAATTATTTGTTCAATAATTTGTGGGGATGTTTAGACAGAGAACCTTCTTGAAACCTTGTCGAAAAGAACGGATGTTTGGAAACTATTCATGGTGGTTGTACTAAACCACTATGGATAGTTTAGGTCACACCTTTCTATAGGAAGCGGGACACTTTGAATCCTAGCTGAACCCATGCTCTAGAAGCATGAAAACACAGAAATGTACATTTTCAGTGTATAAAATACTTTAAAAATAAGTATAGCTAGCTTACAATTATTACATAGAAAACTCATATTACAACTTAGAAACTTTCCATGAGTATTTTATTACTGTTCCTTTCCAGAGGCTTTGATTGTGTACTCTGCAACCTTTTGTAACAGAACGAAGTCACTGTGTTTATGTTATAGCATAAAGTGTTTTGGGAGCTATATTAAAACTAGTTTAGTTCACACATAAAAGCCTAAGCAACGGGATAATGTGACAGTCAGTCAATAGTTTACTTTAGCATAACAAGCATAAGAAGTCCAGATGCCCTGGTCTCCGATTAGCTTGCTTAATATTAGTTTGGCTTAGAATTCAGCAGATAAGTAATTCTAAGTGCACTCTCCAAAGCAAAGGTAGAGGTGATGAAATGTTTCAACTCTTTAGGAAAAGGTGGAAGTGAGGTGAAATGGCAAGGGTAAAACAGCAAATAATTAATTGAGTCTCTTTGTTAACAGGGAGGAGGTCAAGTACACATAACCACAGCAGTTACTTAGTTTGCATTCTAAACAGCTGAGTCATTTAATTTCAGAGTGATTAGACTGGAGGGCTGGGAACTAATTAAAATGAGATTTTAATTCAGAAGAGTAGTTATATTTGCAAGTTAATATAGTACTTCCAGGTTTTCAGATTGACTAGTCACATTGTTTTGCAGTCTACCCATTAATTTTATTGCACTGAAGCATTTTAATTAGAGCCTTCAATTTTCTTTTTTTGTTTTTCTTACTACTGCACTTGAGCCAGTTGGCTGAAATCTGAAAATGAGAGCTCATCTTCAATTGAGCCTGTGTTTGACTTTGCCTTTCAGATTTTCAGAACTACATATAGGATACACAATTTTGATTGCTAGGTCCACTTTAAAAAAAAAGGGGGGGGGGAAATACCAAGATGGCTTTGCTCGATTCATGATAGAAAATACCCATTTTGTTTCCATACAAGATAGTTGCTGCACTCCTTTTGTGGAGTTGGCTACTGGTAGAGACACAAATAATCTGGAAAGACCTTCCACCACCAGTCAGAGGTGACAAAAATCTTCCATCTGTGCCATCTCAGCTACTGGTGAGACTGCATCTATGTAACAAGTCAAGGATATGCCAAAGATATCTGAATCAGTCGTAGAGTACCCAGATCCTCTCATTCTTCCTTTTCTATTCCACACTTTGGGAACCATTTGTCCCAGATTTGTTAACACATGGCAAACCATTCCTTCAGACTGCTGAGACTTGGGAATAATCATATTGAGGCACTCTCTTCAGTTTCAGAAATCCCTCTCGCAGGAAACTGCTGCATCTATCTGTCTAAGGTACTTACGTGGCCCCATTACTGCAGTATTTGAGCTCCTCACAATCTTTAGTGTATTTATTCTCCCAACAGCTCATATTACAAATGGGAAATTCAGGCACAGAGATTAGTGACTTGCCCAAGATCATGTAGGCAGTGTGTAATGGAGCAGGGAATTACACCCTAACTCCTGGACCATCCTTCCTCTTTGCAAGAAAAGGTCTTGGCTCTGTTGAAAATGGGAGTCATATAGACAGTGGTAGAGTTTACCTCAGAGAAAGGCTTTTATGCCCAAAATGAATAGTTGCTTGCATTCTATTCTGGACCTCCACTAATTGAACAAAATCAAACTTCACAGGGTTTTTCCTGTGGAGCTTATTCTGCATTCTCAACCTTCAGGACTGGTTTTGGGCCTTCCTCTTTTGAAAAGCTTATTTCCATGTCTCATTAAGGCAAAAGCACAGGAAATACTTCAGGTTCATTATTGGCAAGTTCAAGACAGTATCCTGATGGTTTTGGGGTATTAACCAAGTATTTGGCAGTTGTAAAATCAAAATCCATAATCTGTATCTGGATGACTGGTTCAAAAGAATTCATTCTTAAGGGGGAGTAGCTCACCCCGGCAGGATACTCGCTCCCTCTTCAAATTGCTTGGTCTGATAATAAACAAAAATATACACATTGGTCCAGCTCTCAGGTTTTTCTAACCTTTCTGGAGGCATCCTTGATTAAACAAGGGCCCTAGTTTACCGACCCCAGATTGGGTTCTGAGATCTCATCCAGGCACTGGACCTAGAAAAATTCAGACTAGAAGTCCCAATGAGATTTAATTTGCAAGTATTAGGCCTAATGTTGCCCAGCACCTTTGTTGCTTGCTTTACAAGACTATAGATCAACCTTTGCTAATGCAGGTAAATCTGCATACAGATTGTACATGTTAGTATTTCCCCACAGCAGTACAAAGACTCTTTATGGTGGTGGACACTGCCAGAAAATGTCCTGAAGGGGATGCCTTTCTCTGAGCCCATTCCTCAGATAAGGATAGACATGGATGCCTTAACCTGTGCTCTTCATCTCTCACACTTTCATGAGCATGGCCTATATATGCAAATTTTCCAAATAAAAATTCTACAGTCTAGGTTAGGGAACATATTTAGAATCTTTAATTGTTCATGTTCTTTGGAAGCTTCAGCAGTCAACGCTTCACAGTATTTGGAGCAGAGTGATCCTTTCTGCATTGCACCTGGCAGATATTAAAAAACACCAGGGCTGATTCCTCATCCCATTTCACCAAGGAAGTCACTTGTAGTTAGTATCCTACCGAGGGGGTGCTATTTGTCACAAAGGAGGAGAAAAAGGGATTATTTATCAATAGCAATTCTTGTTTTCTGAATTAATTATGTCCAAAGAGAGATATTGACCTCCTCCCTCCCACTCTGTTTCAATCCCCAAGTCTAAACAGGACTTCTGGAAGGAGAGGGGAACTAAGGGACTGTTAGAGTGCATGTACATCAAAAGTCTGTAGGTCTTGAGGAATTGTATGCACCTCTTAACTGCCAATTGCTGCTTTAAAAGATTTCATGGCTATTTGGCTTGGCACATGACTCCTACAGTGGAGCTTTGTACAGGCAATTAATTTGGATGGTTATTATTTATTATGATTTGTATTACAGTAGCACTTAGAATCTCCAGTCATAGGGACCCATTGTTCTAGTTGCTGTACAAACATTAAAAAAACAAAACAAAATACCCAGTACCTGTCCCAGAGGGCTAGCTTGCGATCTAGCATTATTGCAAGATTTTGCTTTTCAAGAGAGAGGTTTGAATATGAAATGCTAACAGAACATTGAGTCATGGAATTAAAATCAATAATTACTGTATGCCATTACAAATATAGTTTTCCTAGTATTAATTAGATTACTGCAAACATATTTTCCACTGGAGATACAGTGCTAATCAAGCATTGCTGAAGTTTACACTCAACCAACTGGCACAACTCCAGCCTTAAAGTGTAATGAGACTAAGTTTCCAAGATGGATGAAAAATAGTGGATATTCAGCATATGGTTCATTTAATCAGCTTTCATTACAACTGAAGTCTGCTTCTTCAAGCTTAGCCTACAAGGAATCCAAGACCAATTGAAGAATGTTTTGAGTTACTCTTACTTTCTGTTCATATTGCCAATATTATGGATGGTTACTTGGCAGACTTTTTATTAGGAAAATTTGCATATATGTCACACTTATGAAAGGGTGAGAGACAAGGTGCACTGGTTAAGCCAGAAATTGAGGCAAATGCTCTCTTCCCCCTGCTCCAGGGCCGCCGAGAGCGGGTTCGGGCCCCGGTGAAAAATTTTTTTCAGGCCCCCCAGCAAGGGCGGACCGGCTAAACAGGGCCGACGAGAGGGGGGGGGGGGGGGAGCAAGATGTGTGATGTATTTTAGTTTTTTTAAGGTTAATTTTCTAACTGTGAATTTAGTGCTAATGCGAAGTGGATGGATTCACTTTAGTCATTCTAGAGAACAGGTGTAGCATGGGCACTGCCTCAGTCCTGAGCTGTAGAAATCACTTTTAAGGGTGTGAAGTCAGTGCATTTACATGATCTTTCAATTCTTGACCCCTCTGCTGAGAGTGCCAACGAGATGGGAACTAATGATGATCTGATGATAGCTTTGTGATGTGATCACACACTTCCCATGAACAGATCTGGAACTACTGTTTACTGTTTTTGTGGTGTCCACTAATGAGGACACTAGGATTTGAACTAGGTTCTCTTGGCATTTCCTGTTTCACAGGGATAGATAGATACGTAAGAAAATTTGTTGCATTAATCACTCTTTTGCCTAGCTCCCCAACTTTTTAAAATCTGCGTCATGTAACACGATTATTCATTTCACATCCAAGTTTTTACCATGATACAAGTTACATTTTCTTCAGAAAATAGGTGTTTTTCCTATAATGATGGCCAGGAAAAGAGGACAACACCAAATGGGGTATTTCTCAAAAGAACATATTAGAAAATACATAGTATAACATAGGGTCCAATTCTGTAGCAGTTCTTTTAGCTCTTAAATAGGTATTCCATGCACCACATGGCTCATAGCAAATATCATAATAGATTTATTACCAGGCAGGCCATAGGCAATAAATGTACAATGATGCTATTAGAATGGTCACTCTCCTATGGCATCACCACTAGAATTTAAAGATGCAGTGGAAACTTCTTGGGAGAGGAACAGTGGGGTAAATCAAGCTCAAAGTATTCTTAAAAGCATAGTGTCCTTTTATGAAAGATGGTTTTAATGTAACTGTTCTGTCTGTTTTGATTTTCTTTGTGTAAATAATAGTCAGTTAAGTCACTGGCTGGCATAAATCCCATCTGGTATAATCTGAAAATAAACCGTGCTGTTTAAACATTCTCAGAGTATATAAGATATATGAAGATCACACATGCAGACACACAGCATCTGTGATCTTCAGGTACCTCTCAACATGAAGTTTAAATATCTCTTCTAGGACCTATTCTATATATGATCAGTTGACATCACCAATCAAAAGAAAGCATAATCCCCGCAAATAAAAAGCTTACCAGGGTAATGTAACATATTAAACAAGTACTGGTTATCATGAAATGCAGTCTAGTTCTATTTAAATTGCATTACATGATTCTTGATGGTGGGTTAATAGTGTAAAACTATCCTCTCTTTGTTCCATACATGCACCTATAAACCCTGGGTGCTCTTTGAAGTAGTTTATGATGCACCAGTAATTTAAATGGGCTCTGCTGGCATTCATGACTAATTTCTTTATTCTTTTAGTAGCAGATACAGTACTAATGTATGTTGAAAAACATAATTGCTTTTGGCTTGTCCACTGCCTTTGAGCATTAAACATTCTATATGACCGTTATCCAGGATCTGTGGGTTACTTTTTATTCTTATAAAAGGCTGCACACTCAGCAGGCTATGATCTCGCATGGTTTTGGAGATATGTGTTCCTATATTCCTTTAGAGAGTGAAAAATTAAACAACTGCCTTCCTTCATTTAGTCTGCTGGGACCTTGGGATAGACCGTAATAAGCACTGTCTATGGAGAAGCTTGTCGCAACATTAGTTCCATGTTCTTATACAACTATAGACAACTATTGGGAAGAAGTTACTAAGATGAATCAAAGAATGAAGGGAAGAGTAGAATCTGAAATAATATAAGCAAAAATGCCATGGAAGTTTAATGATAATTGTAAATGAATGTATGAGATCCATTGTTTGAAATTGTGCTAAGTGAATTCAGTGTAAATAGTCTAGATGGGAGGATGAGGCAATTGCCAACCCAACCCCCTGCTACAGTATAAGCAAAGGCCTAGAGCCTTCAGGAACCCTGCAGCCTGAGAGCAGACATTCTAGCTGGGTTCTGCAGCTGCTCAGCTCCTCTTCTGTCTCTTCCTTCTCCTCTACAATTCTCATCCTGTAGATAGCTTCTCTAACACATTCCCCATACTCACCCCCTCTCAGCTTGTCTGCAGGATGAGGTTGTCTGCCTGGGAACATAAAGCACTACTGCTCCTTAGCTTGCTCCTCATGCTCTGAAATGGGTGTAGTAGGTTGGGGAGGATTCTTCCGCAGCTGTTGCTCTGAACTTCCTTCCTCTTTCCTTCAAGAGAGTCCCAGCATGGGGTGTAAGGGAAGATAATAGCTAGCAAACAGGAGCGGCTAATAGGGGAGTTTTTCGAGGGAGTTTACAGGGGGAATGTGAGGGGGCTAGATACACTTAACATTCCTTAAACTTCTTTAAACTTAAAGCCACAAACACCCCCTGATAAAAACAAAAGAACAGCAAAGGAATGAGCTTCAGGAGTTAAAAGATAATGCAGGCAGAAGTCCAGCAACGAGTGGGGGCTACCCAGTTTATTGCACCCAATGCAGCGTGTATGACTACCTGCCTTATGGGCAGGTGGCCTATGTGTGCATTCGGTGCAAGGAGCTCCTGGCCCTCAGAGACCATGTACGGGCTTTGGAGACCAGAGTGGCTGAACTGGAGGAGCTAAGGGAGACAGAGAGGTAGATGGATGAGACTTTCCAGGACACAGTAGAATGGTCCCACCCCTGATCTGACAGCCTCTGTGCTGTTGGGGAGGATGAAAGTCTCAGGGAAGGAGAACATCCAATTGGAGCAGAGGGAAAAGATCCCATAGTTGGGATCCTCCTTCCAGATGATATTGTGATATCCTCTCGCACTGAGGATACGTCTCCGGGTGGGGAGGGAACTCCAGTTATTAGGAAGAGACAGGTACTAGTAATGGCCATGTTGATTATTAGAAACACAGATAGCTGGGTTTGCGATGACCAGGAGAACCGTGTGGTAACTTGCCTGCCTGGTGCGAAGGTTGCGGATCTCTCGAGACATCTAGATAGACTTATGTATAGTGCTGGGGAGGAGCCGGTGGTCGTGGTACATGTAGGTACCAGTGACATAGGGAAGGATAAGAGAGAGGCCCTGGAAGTCAAATTTAGACTGCTAGGTAAGAGATTGAAGTCCAGGTCCTCTGTGGTAGCATTCTCTGAAATGCTTCCAGTTCCACACGCAGGGCCAGTTAGACAGGCAGAACTGCAGGGTCTCAATGCATGGAGTAGACGGTGTAAGGAGGATGGGTTTAGATTTATTAGGATCTGGGGGAACTTTTGGGAAAGGGGGAGCCTATACAGGAAGGATGGGCTCCACCTAAACCAAAATGGAACCAGATTGCTGGCACTTAAAATTAAAAAAGTCATACAGTAGTTTTTAAACTAAGGGCTGGGGGGAAGCCAAGAGGTGCAGAGGAGCATGTGGTTTGGACAGAGACATCCCTTCCTATGTCCTAGTAAGGAGGAAGGATGGAGGATGATAAAATACAGGTAGGATCTGATGAGAAACAGTCAAATGAAAAAAAGTCCCATTCAATTACATAATGTAATGGCAGACAGCTAAAAAGTGACAAAGTTTTAAAGTGCTTATATAAGAATGATAGAAGTCTAAATAATAAGATGGGTGAACTAGAGTGCCTCGTATTAAATGAGGATATTGATATAATAGGCATTATAGAAACT
Organism: Emys orbicularis; assembly: GCF_028017835.1. Lineage (NCBI taxonomy): Eukaryota > Metazoa > Chordata > Testudines > Emydidae > Emys > Emys orbicularis. The sequence goes on from NC_088683.1 coordinate 54,762,920, forward strand.
TGGTGGAATGGGGATAATCAATGGGACATAGTAATACCAGGGTACAAAATATATCGGAAGGACAGAACAGGTTGTGCTGGAGGGGAAGTGGCACTATATGTGAAAGAAAGCGTAGAATCAAAGGAAGTAAAAATTTCAAATGACCCAAACTGTACCATAGAATCTCTATGGAAAGTAATTCCATGCTCTAATAATAAGAATCTAGCAGTAAGGATATAGTACCGACCACCTGACCAGGATGGTGATAGTGACTGTGAAATGCTCAGGGAGATTAGAGAGGCTATAAAAATAAAAAAACCACAATAATAATGGGGGATTTCAACTATCTCCATATTGACTGGGTACATGTCACCTCAGGATGGGATGCAGAGATAAAGTTTCTTGACACCTTAAATGACTGCTTCTTGGAGCAGTTACTCCTGGAACCCTCAAGAGGAGAGGCAATTCTTGATTTAGTCCCAAGTGGAGCACAAGATCTGGTCCAAGAGGTGAATATAGCTGGACCGCTTGGTAATAGTGACCATAAGGTGTCATTAAAGGAGGTTTTGGAACAAATTGATAAACTAAACAGTAATAAGTCACCAGGACCAGATGGTGTTCACCCAAGAGTTCTGAAGGAACTCAAATGTGAAATTGAAGAACTACTAACTAGTCTGTAACCTATCATTTAAATCAGCTTCTGTACTAAATGACTGGAAGATAGCTAATGTGATGCCAGTTTTTAAAAAGGGCTCAAGAGGTCATCCCAGCAATTACAGGCCGGTAAGCCTGACTTCAGTACCAGGCAAACTGGTTGAAACGATAGTGAAGAACAAAATTGTCAGACACATTGATGAACATAATTTGTTGGAGAAGAGTCTGTAAGGGAAATCATGCCTCACCAATCTACTAGAATTCTTTGAGGGGGGGTCAACAAGCATATGGGCAAGGGGGGATCCAGTGAATATAGTGTACTTAGATTTTCAGAAAGCCTTTGAACAAGGTTCTTCACCAAAGGATCTTAAGCAAAGTAAGCTGTCATGTGATAACAGGGAAGGTCCTCTTATGGATTGGTAACTGGTAACAGATAGGAAACAAACGGTAGGAATAAATGATCAGTTTTCAGAATGGAGAGAGGTAAATAGTGGTTAAATAGTGGTCTGTACTGGGCCCAGTCCTATTCAACATATTCATAAATCATCTGGAAAAAGGGGTAAACAGTGAGGAGGCAAAATTTGCAGATGATACAAAACTACTCAAGATAATTAAGTCCCAGGCAGACTGCGAAGAGCTACAAAAGTATCTCTCAAAACCTGGTGACTGGGCAACAAAATGGCAGATGAAATTCTATGTTGATAAATGCAAAGTAATGCACATTGGAAAACATAATCCCAATTGTACATATAAAATGATGGGGTCTAAATTAACTGTTACCACACAAGAAAGAGATCTTAGAGTCATTGTGGATAGTTCTCTGAAAACATCCACTCAATGTGCAGCGGCAGTCAAAAAAGCGAACAGAATGTTGGGAATCATTAAGAAAGAGATAGTTAATAAGACAGAAAATATCAGATTGCTTCTATAAATCCATGGTATGCCCACATCTTGAATACTGTGTGCAGATCTGGTTGCTCCATCTCAAATAAGATACACCTCTATCCCGATATAACGCTGTCCTCGGGAGCCAAAAAATCGTACCGCGTTATAGGGGAAACTGCTTTATATCGAACTTGCTTTGATCCGCTGGAGCGCGCAGTTCTGCGCCCCCCCCCCGGAGCGCTGCTTTACCGCATTATATCCGAATTCGTGTTATATCGGGTCACGTTATATCGGGGTAGAGGTGTATACTGGAATTGGAAAAGGTTCAGAAAAGGTCAACAAAAATGATTGGGGTATGGAACGGCTGCCACATGAGGAGAGATTAATAAGACTGGGACTTTTCAGCTTGGAAAAGAGATGACTAAGGGGGGATATGATAGAGGTTTATAAAATCATGACTTGTGTGGAGAAAGTAAATAAGGAAGGGTTATTTACTCCTTCTCATAACACAAGAACTAGGGGTCACCGAATGAAACTATAGGCAACAGATTTAAAACAAACAAAAGGAAGTATTTTTTCACACAATGCACAGTCAACCTTGCCAGAGGACATTGTGAAGGCCACGGCTATAACAGGGTGAAAAAAAGAACTAGATAAGTTCATGGAGGATAGGTCCATCAATGGCTATTAGCCAGGATGGACAGGGATGGTGTCCCTAGCCTCTGTTTGCCAGAAGCTGGGAATGGGCGACAGGGAATGGATCACATGATGATTACCTGTTTTGTTCATTCCTTCTGGGGTACCTGGCATTGGCCACTGTCAGAAGACAGGCTACTGGGCTAGATGGACCTTTGATCTGACCCAGTATGGCCTTTCATATGTTCTTATGCTTTTATAAAGACCTCCATTGGAGTGACCTGACTGAGATATATCCCCATTAAGGAGGAAAGGGGAGAAGACACTCTTTTTCTTCCCCTGTGTTGAGAATATCCACTCTCATCCAGGAGATAAGAGGAGAAATATCCCATTTCCCTTCCAGAGCCAATGATGTTGAGTGCTCCCGAGCCAAAAGGTTAAGTGAGACACCCCATACCAAGGGGAAATGGCCCTGAAAGCAGGAGCTTCCCAGCAAGTGAGGGACTTCTAAGCAGAGGTGATAAGAGTGCCTTGAGAGAGAAACAGTAGCGGTACGGCAATTGGTGGTGTGTGTCATATGGAATAGTGGGTGTGTGGTGGGAGTATATGGAGGGACAGATGGAGGGTGTGTCAATGTGTGAAGGTGAAATGAGTGAGAGTGCTGCTGAACTGATCTTGTGAATGGATTTATGGATCTCTGTGGGTGTTTTAGTGAGTGACAGGTGTGGGTAGGTAGTGGAAAAGGAGGCAGACCTCTCAGAAGGCTCATGGGAGCAGATACCTTGCTATGCTCCTGGTTCCTGACCCCAGTCCTGCTCCTGATACCTAGCTCTGTTCTTAGTCCCCGCTCCACTCCTGACTTTTTGCACTGCTTTTGTTCCAATAATCCTACTTAGGCTGGCTCATGTGGCTCTGACCCAATATGGCTCTTCAACCTCAACTCTGACCTGATCCTACAGTGGAATACTGGAATGAACTTTTCCTTCTAATTATGATCCTCTAGACTTAGACCATGTTCTTGAATCCCTGGTCTTGACCTGTGCCCCTGAATTGTGGTCCTGACAGAGTACACTTCTACTCCGATATAACGCGACCTGATATAACACGAATTTGGATATAATGCGGTAAAGCAGTGCTCTGCGGGGGCGGGGCTGCGCACTCCGGCGGATCAAAGCAAGTTCGATATAACGCGGTTTCACCTATAACGCGGTAAGATTTTTTGGCTCCCGAGGACAGCGTTATATCGAGGTAGAGGTGTACCTCATTTAAAGAGGATTTGGTTAGCAGCAAGTTATTCTCAGATTTGGTGACTTTTGGGGTCCACTGCATGGCTTACCTATTTTCCTACAGTTTTCATCAGGAGAGGAATTGGGAGATGGAATGGAATTGGGTCTAGGTTAAAATGGTTTTCAGGAGGTTTGTTTTTCTAATGGGTCATTGATATGCTTCCTACTACTGCTTCTGCTTTAAATGTTTTTGTAATATTCCTGTACAGTTTGATAGGCACTCAACTTCATAACAAGGGGAAATGAGTGTGTGTGTGTGTGTGTGTGTGTGTGTGTTGAGGAAAATGCCAATCTGTCTTTTTGAAAGGACACTATTGAATCTGGCTGGAGCAGAGACATTCAGCTTGGTCTGTGAAATGCAATCTCTGAATTTGAATGTTAAGACTTTGAGAGACAGCTACTAGTCCTCATTATTGTTCTTTATCTCTTCAGTACACCATTTACTAAAGAAAACAGTGTACACACCATTGGGTTTGGATATAGGTAACTGGAGAAAACTGGTTTCGATAGTGGAGGCTGTGGCACTGAATTAGGGGAGCATGAGAAGGCAGTTGAGTGAGCGAGGGACTTGCTCATCTCTCTCTCTGAAAACAGTATCAGGGCCTGACTCTCACAAGGATGTCAGAGCAGGGACTTGCTCTTTAGACATGTAAGATCTTTCCTTTTTCTCTGTAATTAAGTTGAAAAGGCTTTGTCTACTGTAACTTAGGAGAAGTGCAAATCTAGCTATGTTAAGCAAACAGTTTCTTTTGTTGTTAATCCATTTATCCATTTTTTAATAAATCCCATTTTAAGATTACTGTTGTATGGACAACTTCACACAGATATTCGTAAAGGGAAGAAAACTCTGTAACTTGTAAGGAGAGGTGCCAAAGGGTAAAGAGTTTCTGGAACCTATTCCCCTTGGTCAGTCTCTGTACGGGGTCTGTATGAAGCTGTCCTTCCCAGAGAGTGGTGTTGCCATTAGGGTGTGGTGGGTGAACACAAAGGGAGAGACTGAAGGACCAAGTAGGAGATGAGAGTTGGTGGAGGGTGTTGGTCACAGGCATGCTGAACAGAATATATTTAAATAAACGTGTGAAGGAGTTGCCTATCTCACAGCTAGAGAGAGAAGAGTGAATAATAATTACAAAACTTTTGCACTAAATAATTATTTGTAAACAATGTTTTTTCTCACTTTTTGACCAGATCTGAAGCCAGAGACTGGCTAAAATATTCAGTAACATTCAATAAGAAAGATTCTGAAACCAGAAATTGCCTACATATTTTCTCTTTATATGTCTTCCATAGCCAGTTAAGGTTCCTATCCTTCATTGAGCAACTTTCAGGTGAACCTTTGCAATTACACTAACCTCAGTGGAAAACTGTGACCTTAGAATATTCTCTCTCATCTATGGTCTATTATATTTTATCTTTAGCCAACTGAAAATCCCTTGTTTAGCAGTAACTATATTTTTTGCATCCTGTTAAGTCCAGTTCTCATTTGTCTTACATTTGTTTTTGCCATTTAAATGAATTCTAATCAAAATATGAATATAATACTTATTTTATATTACTATATCTTTTCTAGTTTAAGATGTTACAAAACATTCATGATTTATAATAGTGATGTATAAGGGTTTCTTGAAAGCCTCTTTGATGAATCAGTTTTTTTAATGTGTCCTTACTGGCAGAAAAGTGACCACTTTGAGAATGAATGTTCTGACCTCTGATTTAGAATGATGTTTATTCAAGGTCATTACAATTATTGCTGAGTGGGTGCAAATTAACACAGAGGTCAGTAATTACATTACAAAATGTACATGCTAATCAAACAGAAATGCTTGTGAGGGGAATTCAAAAGAACCTTTAAAAGTAATGTGTGAGATAGAATTTTGAAAGGGCAGACTTAAAATTTGATGGCTGTTTTTATTCAGTCTTTAGCAAACACACACTTTAGCATATACATTATGTATTACTATTTCCCATTGGTTAAAATACACTTTACAGGAGTACAAGTTCATACTTAGCCTAAATGAATAAGAGATGAAATAAATTACCTGTGAAATTTTACTGAACTGCTTTAATTTACAGTAACTCTAATGGATAAAAGTAAGAGCTCTTCTCTTAGGCCTGATCCCAAGTGAGCCGTGGCACATAGAGATATGCTAGTGATGGTAGCAGTGACAAGTACTGTTGGTGCACCCACTACTAGAACCACATGGGCATCTAAAACTTGGTGGGTTCCTCCCAAGAATGACATGCAAAGGGGTCAGTAAAACCATCTCTATTCTCAGAATGGTAGAGATAAATTTAAGAGATAAGTTGAGTTAGCTTGAAGGAAGGGTACTTCAAAGAAGAGTCACATTAAATGACTTAATACAGTAAATGACTAATAATGACTAAATTATCACATTTGAAATTATGGCCTCACCGGGTTCGAACTGCCATGGCCACATATTGCTCTGGAAGAAACATCCTTTGATCATAGGAATCCTTCCCACATAGGGATTATAAATTCTTTATCTGTGCTGCGCAGATGTCTCTCTGCTTTGATCCCTTTCTTTCTGAGACTCTGGACTGGGCCCCTCAGCAATTTGGTCTCTCTTATGCAGACTGGGACTGTGGATTTGAATCTGCATCAGTCCCTAAGCTGATATTTCCTTCCTTGGGCTTGTCTTCACTATATGAAGTATAGTATTATTGTTCCTGTTAACTTGATCCCTGCCTCCAAACAAAATTCCATCATGTGTATGGAGGTAGTAGTAACATGAGTTAGCACGACCAAGGGTATAGGGCAGACCTAATTTGACCTGTTGGGTTTGTAGGGTTGCAGATAAGTACTGTAACACAACAGTCTTGGGGCACCAGTTCTCCAGTGTCTCCCATAATCATCCAAGCCCTTTCTTGCCTGTTTCCTAACCATAAGTAAGGCTAAGATTTTGTCATGGTTATTTTTAGTAAAAGTCACGACATGTTCGGGCAATAAACAAAAATTCACAGAAGCCGTGATCTGTCTGTGACTTTTGCTGCTGCGACTCAATAGTTTCCCCTGCCACCATGATGGCTGGGAGCTGTGGGGTTCCCCCTTTGCCCGTGGCAGCTGGAAGCTGCAGGGGGCCCCCCCTCCACCCACGGTGGCTGGGAGCTGCAGGGTGAACATATTTCCCAAAGAGAAAATGGGACACCCCCAGCCACTCACCCGAGGTGCCCCCCTCCCCACCTCTCCACCCAAGGCTGTCGCTCATTGCTGGAACCCTGAGGAGGGCCCCCTCAGGAGTCTGTCACCTGTTGCTAGAACCTTGCAAGGGGCCCCTGTTGCTTGTCGCTGCTATCACCTGTCACTGGAACCCTACAGGGCCCAGCTGGCTGACAGTTCCAGAGTCCTGCAGCCCCTGGGGCTGAAGCAGAGAATGTCACGGAGGTCTCCGAAAGTCACAGATTCCGTGACTTCCATGACCTCCGTGACATAAAAATACACCTCTACCTCGATATAATGCTGTCCTCGGGAGCCAAAAAATCTTACTGTGTTATAGGTGAAACCGCATTATATCGAACTTGCTTTGATCTGCCGGAGTGTGCAGCCCTGCCTCCCCGGAGCACTGCTTTACCGCGTTATATCTGAATTCGTGTTATATCGGGTCGCATTATATCGGGGTAGAGATGTAACCTTAATCGTAAGTCATCTACCACTGCAAATAAGCCTCCTTAGTGTTCTGTCCCCCTAGTTTCATGTGGCATCCAGTATATGTGACTGAGCTCATCTCTGGTGAGTTTCCCATCCAAACTCATCTTAGCTTTGCCTTTGAAGAATGTGCCCTAAGAAGAAGACATAATTGCAGCATGCTGCCAGCTGGCCAGAGGCTGACACCAAGACACTGGTGGATTTCTGGAGTGAGGCTAGCAGGGCCTAGGGGATGTCAGGAGCAGGAACTGTGATGCAAAGCTCTGTAATGACATTTCTAACAAGCTGGCTAAGCTAGGAGTCTAAAGTACAGAATCTCAGTCAGTGCCAGGAGAAAATCAAAAGCATGGGCTACCTGATGGCCTTTCTTTAAAGCAAACAAATGAAAACCTATATTAAGAGAACATGGAAAAATAATATTGTTTGTGCAGTTAAGTATTTCCAAGTCAAAAACTGGGGAAGTCTGAGTATATCACAAAAAGATACATGATGCGCACATGTGAGGTTATAGAAATGTTTTTAATATTATACTGCATATTTAAGTAGTAGTATGATTGTATATCTTAATGTATATGCAGAAGGGTGTAGAATTCAGGTTGTAGATGCAGGCTTATCTGATTATTGAATGCTTAAGTGTGCAACTGTATCACACTCAACATAGTGTTGTATGAGAAAAAATTTTCAGCTAACACTTGGTACATTAGGACACTTTGTATAAAGCTGAAACTTTTAGAAAATTCTACCTGTTTTTCTAAACTCCTTCTTTGTTTGCCTATGCAAGATTTGCCTCAATTAGTATGATAAATATTAATCTCATTTTGAGTTTTTTCAAAATGAATGAATGACATGAATATTTAAATACACTATACTATTAAAGTTTGATGGAAAATTCAGGTTTAAATGTATGAATTTATTTGCAAAGGTTCCCACATCATCAATAATGGGACATTCTAATTTCATCAGTGTCAAGTGTCTTCCCCATTTCTTCTGCTATAAAAAGAGTGTTGATTATCTTAGACTTTGCATTCAGCTGATATTTTAGCCCCAGTTTTTCATGATAGTTTGAAATAAGAATGGTAGCTGTGGCTTCACGTTAGCTGGAACGTCATGATTGATGCCATATCAGGGAGAACATGGAATCCCATAATGACTTTAATAGTGCCTATTTCTTTGTTGAATTTCTTTTCATTTTCTTAAAACAACAGGCACATTACTGACTGTGTAACCTTATCCCTTTCCCAGGTCTCCTAAAAACCCTGAACAGAAGATCATTAAACGAGTGATTGCTCTTGAAGGAGACATTGTCAAGTAAGTATTTTGAGCCTTAATCTGACTTCTTATAGGAACACTGTGGCTTTTCAGTAAATTTTGAATGAGTATCTTAGATGGCAACTTTCTAATATTTTTTTGCTATATATTCTTAACAGGGATGTCAGTGTCAATCTTTTTTAATGAGATAAGAAATGTTACACAAAGGTAACCTTATGAAGATTATGCAGGTGCAAATCCGGCTCACCGTCTACAGTATTTGATTCCCCCATTGCAAATTTATGCCAGGCAATTGCAAAGGAATTTTTATACATGAGCACAGTCTTTCTGGTAGGTCTGATAATATTTATACAGTAGTTGGCAGGTATAAAGTTCACACACTGAATATAATAGTTCACACAGGTATCTATCCTCATTGCAAGGTTTTTGGGGGAATATACAGCACTCTTACAGCAAAACACTGTATCAGGAGGGTTTATAGAAGAATTGAGCTCTGAAGAGCTCATAGAAGAATCAGGAGAAGAAAACACTGTATCAGGAGGGTTTATATAAGAATAGAGCTCTGTTTCTAGGTTTTGGGTGTCCTGGGAACTAGGCCTTTCTAGGACTAAGAAAAATTAAAGATCAAGCTTATGAGATGATGCCTAAAAGTGTGTGCATTTCCCACACATTTTTAAACCCTCAATAATGATAATGCTCTGCTCTTATGTAACACTTTTCATCAGTAGTTCTCCAAGTGCTTTGCAGAGGAAGTCAGTATTGTCCCTGCTTTGCTCAGAGATCAAAGGCTGTAGTGTTCTCAGTCCGTTACAAGCACTTCTTTTGCATAGAGTTGGCTCTCCTTACCTGGCTGTATGGCTCCCCTACCCCAGCCAAAAGGTCACTCTTCTACTGTGTGCTGCAATTGGCATTTGGAGTTCTACCTCTAGAGTGGCCAGCACAGCTGAAACTGCTAAGTGCATGCTGGTTAATCAGCTGTTCTTCTGTTTCCTCTTCACCTGTATCTCTTACTGCTGTTGTTGCCCATTCAACACACTCACCTGTCTTTCCACTCCCCCCCCCCAACAAAAACCAAACCAAGCAAAAATTTAAAAAATAAAACAACAAAGGCACTCACAAAATCCTGTTACTTATTCTTAAATCTGGTGGGCCTATTGTTTAATATGGCTCTGGAGGAGACTGGCTATCAACAGGTTTGATTTCAGACCGGTCATGATTTCATAGACCTAAATGGAGAAAGTAAATAGGGAAGTGTTGCTTACTCCTTCTCATAACACAAGAACTAGAAGTCACCAAATGAAATTAATAGGCAGCAGGTTTAAAACAAACAAAAGGAAGTATTTCTTCACACAACACACAGTCAACCTATGAAACTCTTTGCTAGAAGATGTTGTGAAGGCAAAGACTATATCACGGTTTAAAAAAGAATTAAATTAATTCTTGAAGATAGGTCCATCAAGTGGCTATTGGCCAGGATGGACAGGGATGGTGTCCCTAGCCTCTGATTGCCAGAAGCTGGAAATGGGCAAGAGGGGATGGTTCACTTGATGATTGCCTGTTCTGTTCATTCCCTCTGAAGCACTTGGCATTGGCTACTGTCAGAAGACAGGATACTGGGCTAGATGGACTTTTGGTCTGACCCAGTATGGCCGTTCGTATGTTCTTATTTATTTGAACCTTAAGCCCACTTGGCCATTGACGCACCCACTTTGTCACAAGGGCCGCAATGACTCGCAACAGATCTATGGGTATGGTAAATGTATGCATTTGCAACCGGACAAATTCTGTGCTGGCATTAATTCCATTAACTTCAGTGAAGTTAATGCCAGCAGAGAACTTTGTTCAATATATTTAGAATTTCAGAGAGACCCTTAAGTACACTGATAGTTATTTTTATTATTGCTACAGTTAGCTCAGTGTACTGGTCTTCTAAATATATAATAGATAATAAAGGGTAAATTTCCAAAGGGCTGAAGCCCAACACCCCTTTGTATAGATGCAGTTATTGACACAAATCTAAGTATTCGTACCTCTGTCTTCTTGATTAGCATGTACAATGTTGTTACTCCTTCTGGCACCAGCTTTGCCCCTATGCAAAGCATTCACAGATGCATGAGGACTTGCAAACTGGCTTCTCATTGGAGGAGAAATCTAGACTGTCAGCCCAAAACCAATGTCCAGTTCCCAGGGAACAACTTGCTTCAAGAATTGATTCTACTTTGAGACCAAGGTAGACAGCAAAGCCTGATGCTGCTCATATAGCTCACTCTCCGGGGGACCATTGCCTATACTCAAACCTTGCATAACAAAAAGTTACAAAATTAACAACAACATAATATGTCTTCCCAAATCTGAACGTTTGCTTACATGCCCAAAACCTATAATACTTGGAAGGCTATGTGAAACAGCAGCACTGAGTGACATCTTCTATAGAAATCTGTCTTCACACAATGGCTTCTTTCTGTGCCATTTGGCAATATATTTGCCTAAGTGTTGAAGCTAAAAGGGAAAGATTAACAACCAGTTTAGTGGTCCCTCATTCATTTCCATAGGAATGTAGTTGAAAATGGATAGGAAAATAAATCAATTCCAAATGATCCTACTTATTATTTTATAATATTAACATTTTACAATGGGGTTCTAGAGTACATTTGGGGGGGGCGGGGGAGGAGAGAGTTTCAAAAACATCTAAGGAAATTAGTCATCCAATTCCCATGATGATAAATATATACAAACCTCAAGTGCCTTCCAATATTGAATGGTTCTTGAACTATTTTGGTTAATTTCTGGTTAGAACCATCCTCAGAAAAATACTTACATTTTATAACTTACCTATACACATTTTGTACCATTGGAACAGAACTTTGAAAAATTTACAACATTTTCCCTTTAACTGTTGAGACTAGAAATACATACAGAATATAAATACAGGTTTATATAAGTGACAATTTTCCCCCTAAAATTTGAGTTCTTTTATTGATTATTTTCTGTTATGGTATTAAAAGGAGATATGTGACTAAAACAGGTAAACCAACAGCAATTCTCAGCAAATTTGGTAACCTAAGATATGTGACAAAAACACAATCAGACATTTTCCTTTCCAGTTGATGAATTTGAAGACAAGTATTTTTCAGAAGCAAAATAAAGTTAGTATTGTATCAACCCAATATACTATGTTTATATATTCATTAATATGTTGTATCAAATTATCTGGCCAGCATGAAATGATATTATGAGTTAAACTAAACATAAATTGGAATATGCACAAAATATATTCATGAGAACTAAATTCATCCTCTGCTTAGTTCGTTGAATAATTGCAATGAAAATGTTTGGAAGTCTCAAGCACTTCAGGTAACAGAAAAATTACCCCTACTGTACCTAGGAAGAATTTTGCTGCTCTTCAGATTTACCTGTACTTTGAACCATCTTTTAAAGTAGTTTATAGGAGGTATGGTAGAGGTGCTGTCCACAGTTGCTTAGAAAACTTGCTTTTGAAAATTAATTGGTCATACACTCTTTTGGTAGGGACAAAACTTGTTATTGTCCTAGAGGTCTAGTGTGCAAGCTGCTCCACTCCTAATTCCAGGGCTTGGAAACAGATGGTTTGTGCCCAGATGCCACACTGGCACTTTCATTGTTTCCCACTCCTGTCACTTCACTGATTAATCAGTGCTGATCCATGTGCTGAAGGACAGTTGTTCCCTCAACACATGGAACTACCCAGTGCTCCCTCTCCTTTTCTTCTTGAAATCACAGCACTGGAGTTGTGCCAGCAAAGAGTATGCTACAGAATGGCAGCTCCTGCCTTCTCCACTCCTCACTCAGCCTGAGGGGTGGAGATCCCCCAGGCCTTAGGGTGCATGTACATATCAGTTGTGAGGAGACCTGTGTGTGGTATATCAATTGTTGAGGGGTCTTTGGGCGGTAAGTCAATTGTGGGATGTGGGGGAGGAGGCTGTGTTTGTATTAATTGTGTGTGGTGTTGTAATATCAGTTGAGGAGGCTTGTGTGAGTGTGTATATTGATTAACAGAGGGTCCTGTGGCACCTTTGAGACTAACAGAAGTATTGGGAGCATAAGCTTTCGTGGGTCTTGCATCTGAAGAAGTGAGGTTCTTACCCACGAAAGCTTATGCTCCCAATACTTCTGTTAGTCTCAAAGGTGCCACAGGACCCTCTGTTGCTTTTTACAGATTCAGACTAACACGGCTACCCCTCTGATACTTGTATATTGATTGTGGCTGGAAGTCTGTGTGAGGGCGTGTGTGTGGATTTATGTGGAGCTTTGGGTATGAGGAGGGTCTGTAGTGTGTGTGCAGTCTGTCAAACGTGAGCAGTTTTGTAACAGGTATGTGTGAGTGTGTGTCTGGTTCTGCATGTGGCCAGTATCAGTTGTAGTGAGGAACTGCATGGTGTGGGGATCTTGTCTGCATCAATTGCTTATTGGTGAGGGCAGAAATAATGTTGGGAGACAGAATTAAATGGTTTGTATTGTAGGAAGTGTCAGAAAAAAATTGGTGTTGGATGACTGAATCAATTGGTTTGTTATTTCAGTAATGGCAGTGATAAGAGAGGCTTTGTCAGGGATTGGAACTAGTGGGAGATTAGCAATCAGTGCTTCACCAGGTGGATGATGGGCAAGGAGTTCTTAGCAAAATATGGACTGTAGCACCGCTCTCCCAAACTGAGCATGATGCTAAGTCCAAAGAGTAATGCCTGGTGAAAGTGTGCACTGAATTCCACGCTGCTACTTTGGACACTTTCACCAAGGGAACATGCCTAAGGCAGGACACTGATGTTGCAGTGGCTCTCACGGCATGGATTTTAAACCAGGAAGTACTGGTTTCCTAGCTAAGATGTAACAATGTTCTATACATCTCCTAATCCAGTATGAAAGTCTGTTTGGTAATGGGAATCTCTCCTCATATGCTCTGAATAACCTGTTAGATTTTCTAAAGGACTTGGTCTATTCTGTGGAAAAACAGAGCACTTTATTTGCATCTAGGGTATTGATGACATGCTTCCTTTGGTGAGAGTGAGAGCTCTGCATTGAGATAGGTGGAAATCTAAGACCACAGTAGGCATGAAGCTGAGATGGTGACTTGTCCTTTTGGACCACAGACAGAATAGAGTTACCTTGAAGTACTAAGCTCATGCACCCTTCTAGCAGACATAATCACGATTGGAAGTTCACTTTAATCAATTTCCCACAAGTGGGAAGGCCCTGTAAGAAGAAAGAGGTTATTTACCAGTAACTGTTCACGCTACTCACTCACCTTCCCAGGACCCTGTGATTTCAGAGAAGGAACTGAGATGGTTGGGAGGTGGACTTTCTCACAGAGAGTAAGGCAATTATTTCACCCTTGTGCACTCCCCAGCAGACACGACTTTTCAAAGCCGTTCCGCAGCTTGACAACAAAGCCGCCATATCCCACGAATGTGAAGGTGCAGAGTGATTTTCAAGGAAGAACAGCTACTGTTAAGTCCCGCCCAGCTTTTTTCCTCTTTTTATAAGTATCAGACCCCCTGCCTAAATTTCCCATCGTGTAATAATCTCTGGAACTGAACAAATAGCGGTCCCAATTAGAGGTGAGCAAAATTTTTCTACCAGAACATTTTTTGGAGAAAAATGTAGATTCAGGTCAACCAAAACATTTTGTGAATTCATGTTGAATTCACTGAATTGTTTCAGTTGAAAAGGACCCTTAAAAATAGCTATTGAAAAAATCTAAACTTTTGTTTACACTTTTTAAAAACAAAAAATTTCAAGAATTTGATTCAAAATAACTTTGTTTTAAAGTTTTCTTCAATTTGACTTTTAAATTTTTTTTAATGATTTAAAAGCTCAGAATTGAAACAAAACATTTAGTTTGGGTGAATTGAAATATTTTGTTCAACACAAAATGTTTTTTTTAAATTCACCAAAAAAAAAAATTCAATACAATTTTTCCCGATTGCCTGCAAATTGAAAAAAATCAATTATATGCACTGCTCTAATCCCAACTTACCCTTAATGAAGGGTATCACTGCTGCATATTGTAATAATGGGGAGTGCAAGATTTAATGTCGTTTTAGTGTTAACATGGGAAAGGGAAATAGCAAACTCAGAATAATGCTGTGAGAAATGTTACACACACAACAGAAATGATGAAAAATGCTTAGCTGAGGTCTTAAATCACACTGTTATCAGATACAACAAATACAACATACGGTAATACAAATTGACATAAATACTGGATTATGTTACCAGTGTAAAGAAATACAGCATCCTGCTTCTTTTAAATATGATATTATCTAAAAAGCTATCAGCCTTTAAAATAACTGTCATGGAACAGCAACGTATTTGTATCTAGCTTGTTCTGAATAGATTATACAAAAGTATGTTGACCTATCTTTCAGAATATGTTGTCATAAATGCTGTGTATTTCATGCCATTAACCAAAACAAGTGTAGCTAGCTTTTTATTATGTCTTGTCTTGAGTACTGCAGACAATGAAAGTAATATTTAGACAAAGCCATTACTTCTATAGAAAAGGTTTCTTTACAGTTTTTTTTATATTAATTTGTTATGACCTCTGCTACATAAAAAGGCTAGTTTTGCTTTCTTCATGTGTAAAAGCAAAGAGTAAATATAAAATAATAAATTCACACTCTTTAAAATATACAGGGTTCAGTTGTAATTTTGGCAGACCACAACAGAGGAAAGACCAGCACTGGGACCACTGGGACTTTGTTTTGTAGATTTTCCATTTTGTAGTCAAAAATAATAGACTACACATTTTTTCATTCTTTAAAACCTGCTGTTAGGGACTGAAAATACTGCGAACTCAGTGAATAAAAAATCCTGGCATTTCACTTCTGAGACCTTGGTTCCAGTCTAGCTGGCAGTCCCAATGAAGTGAGTTAGGTGGTGTCTTTTAAATTCCCAGCATACTGTAGTCCACATCACCAGCCCGTCACAGACAATTTGACTTTCAGCAGTTAGCAGCAATTCTTCGTTGGGAGATTTCAAAGAACAGGCAGAAAATCACCTTTCAGCCCTAGAGAGATGTTATAGGTCAACACTAATAGCATTGCTGGACAGTGTGAAAATCTCACACAGCACACATCCCGTAGACGAGACTTTATTTGTCTTCCATGAATTCACTCTGTAGGAAGGAAATCATTAAAAAAAAAAAATACCACTGTAGACTATTTAAATGATAATTCTTCCAAGAGAGGGGCTACGTTACAAAAAGTCGATATTATCTAATTTATTAAAAATAAGTGCTGGTATTAGAAAACACATTGAATCACTAGAAATTAAACATTTTAAAACCAATTTATCTTACATGTGCTATTGAAGATACAAAAATCTATAATAATCTATCACAGATGGTTGAGTCATGCTATGTACAGTCCCAGAAATAATGAAGTTTTATGAGAAGAAAAACTGTACCAAAATTGGGTTTTTACTAGTAAAACTTAAAACGATGGCTATTTAATAACCTACTGTACTGCTTTTTTATGGCCATTGCCATAATCTGATGTTATGAGTCTACTTGTCTTAGACCATAGTTTGATATTTAGCTCTAGTGATAGACTGGAAATGGACCCTCTGCCCCCACCCCCACCCCAGGAATGCTATATTAAAAACAAACAAACTTGTGTCCAGGGTTATCATTAGATTATTAGAGGTCAAGTTTCAGAATCATGAATATTTCAACCTGAGATCAATGCATTTTTCAAGTGTTTCTTGCTGTTGCTTCTCCCTTTATCTATCTATCTTCAAACTAAGTGCAAATAAGAGAAGCTTTGGGTGGTTGTATGAGAAGTGACTGCGTCTCTTAGAGATTGTATCTCTAGCACTAATTATGGGGTGGGAGAGGCAGATGGTAGTACCACCTATTAAGGTTGCTTGACACCTCCTATTATAAGCCATATGTGCTGAAATTTTACATGCTGGGTATCTGCATACTCAGGGCTGGATTTTCCCTTCAATTGCAGAACTGTGCTGCTATGGGCTGAGCTGGGTCCAGGCACCTGAAGAGTACAAAGATTGTCTCTCCTGTGCTCTCAGTGACCTCCCTACTGGCATCAGGCATCATAGAGGAGGAAGCTCCCTGATTTGAATTCAGAGGTGACAAGATGTGGACCTACTGGAGGGGGTGGGGAAGTAGATTGGGACAAAGCTTGTGGTGAGAGTGAGACTGTGACTGGAGGTTGGTGGAGGAAAGAGGGAAGCTGGGAGTTATGGTGGGGGGAGACTGGGACTGGGTGTGCAAGGGGGACTGGGAGCTAGGGAAGGATATGAGGGGGACTGAGACTGGAAGAAGAGCCACTAGGTGAGACTGGGACGGCTAGGTGAGAAGAATGAGACTGGGACAAGGAATCAGGAACGAGGAAGAGATAGGACTGGGACAAAGAGAGGATGGAGGCTATGGGACAGAATAGTCTGAGTCCACTAGAACACACTCCCCTCTAGAGCCTAGAATAAAACCCAAGAATGCTGAGTCTCACCTTTCCTTCTATCAGCAAATATCTGTGAAACCCACTGGTTGATTGGGCACTTAATTTGCATATCTCAAGAAGCTGACCAAATGCTTTACTAAGGCTACTCAGAAATCAAGCAAGTACACAGCCAATATTCATAACTTCGAACACAAAAATGACACATGCATACAAATAGGATGAATAGATTCAGTAGATCATAACCTTTACATAGATATGTTACATGGCATATGTAGCATAAAACATATTCTAGTTATGTCATATATACATTCATAAGCATATTTCCATAAAGCCTTATGGGGTGCAACGTCACAATGTGATTGCTTTGCATTTGATTTTTGTAAACCTCTCCTCATATGGAATGTGTAGGCTTGGCTTCTAGTAAAACATCCTCTTGTTTGTGAAATGAGAATGTTTGAGATAGAAACCACTGAGAGACAATAAACATGAAACCCCAACAACACTATTTTTACAGAGTTGCTATTCAGAGTAGAACTAGGAGCGCAAACAAAGAACAAATATAAAGTTTCTATGAAAGAGAGAACACAAAGTGACTGACTCGGTAGCATTCTGTATCAGCACTGAAACTCAAATGGCATCTGCCTCACAGTTGATCCTGCAACAAGGAGAGAGAGAGACGTTTACATTTAAAGAAGCAGTTCACTGAACTCAATGACAGCATCTCTTTTAAGATTACAAAGTTATGAACTGTGGTCTACAAAAATAATTCTAATCTACTATTGTCATTAATGATGATGGGGGAGAAAACTTTTTAAAAGATATGTAGTCTTTTAGGCGTAGCATTCCTTTATATGGAAATCATATGGCTAAAGCACTGCACAGTTCTTTGCACAGTATACACCAATATGTGGATGCAGTAATGACATAATTCTTTCTCTTCAAACATTTTTCTCAAATATTCAATAAAATATTGTTAGCAATAATGGTGTATAGTACCACACTGCCAATGTGTTAGTAAATATTGCATGGAATCTGGAGAAAGATATTGCAGTTAATTTTAAAAAAATCCATAAGCTCATATTTCCCTGTCAGAAACTACCAAAGGACAAGAACACCACAAAGTGTGATTCAGGAGGCGAGGGGGCAAAAAAGTGGCTTTGGCCACCCCGACTCTGGCTGTACTAGGGGCTAGTGCAATCCCTGCTGTAAATTACAGCCGCCCTGGGGCATACAACTTACAGCAGTTTCCCTACAGCTACTCATGGGTTGCCGTGCGGAACAGAATAGCTGTATCACAGGGCACTGTGGTTCTCTTTTCTGGTGTGGTGTGGCAGGGCAGGGACCAGAATCTGTGCCAAAAAGCATATAATTGATTTCTTGTTGGGAAGTTGGGGGGGGAGGGAAATACCAGTTGCACCTGGTCTGGTGTTGGTTTTCAGACACATTAACCATTTTTGGTGTAGTGCTTTCTTTGTTAGAGGGTCAGACAGGTAAAGAAGTTTTGTCATGATCTCTTTGAGAAAACCTGGGCATGCAATCATTTGTAGAGCTTTTGCTTTCCAAAAAACATCTTTAATTTTCAATGAAAGTTGATGTAGTGCCAAGATGTCAGGGTTTAGAAACAACACATGAGACTAATAATCTCAGTGGGAGGCTCAAAAAGCTTGTCTTTATGGAAAAAAAAAAGATAAGTAAAAAAAAAAAAGATACAAAAAAGATAAGTAGCAAGTCAGTAAAATGCATGAACATTTGAAAACTAGTTATTTAATCATTAATAACCATATTAATCTACTTGTTTTCATTTCACAACTTATATTATTTCATTTATTATAATCTCTGCAACAGACAAACATTTTCAAGCCTAGGTGCCTAAAGCTAGACTTCAATAGCCTTATTTAGGCACCTAAATAAAAGATGGCCTGGTTTTTTGGAAGTTCTGGGTGTTTCCTTTATCTAAGAATTGCCAATTGAAATGGGGTGGGGGGATTATCACAAATATTGCAGTGACTGTATTAATGGTCAAAGTTGTCACCATTTATTATTATTACAGTAGTGCTTAGACCCCTCAGCCAAGATCAGGGTTCCGTTGTGCCGTGCACTGTATAGGTACAGAGTAAGCCACGGCCCTGAAAAGCTTAGAGTCTAAAGACTCAAACCTGTGAACACTCAGACATATGCTTAACTTTAAGCACATGAACAGTCCCATTGAAGTCAATGGGGCTCTATGTGAGCACAGAAGGTTTACCTGCATGAATTTAATTGCAGCATCTAAATAGAAAAGAAAGACAAAGCATAGGAGAAAGGAAATAGAAGTAGTTTGACAGATGGAGAGCTCAAGTACAGAGAGATTATGTCACTTGCCTGAGGTCATACAGAAAGTCTGTGGCACAGCTATTAGTTGAACCCAGATCTCTTGCTTCCTTATCCCAGTGCATTAATCACAAAACCATTCATTCTCCTTAAAGTTGATAAATGCAAGTTTTAGGGTACTGTCTGTACCTGATTGGAGACAAGCTTGAAATTCTGGGATTTAGTTGTGTTTAAGGCCTGCTCCTGCTCCCAATGTATCCAAGGCAAAACTCCCATTAACTCGAATGGTGCAGGTTCAGGCCTTTGGTATTTTTACAAATCAAAGGGAACAAAATGAGCACTATACATAAGTAAATCCTCCTGCTTGTTACTCCTTTTTGGACAGCAATAATGCTCCTTCTGCACTTTTTCTCACTTGACGCTTTATAGAGTGTAGGCATCTGAAGCTCTAATGGCAGCATAGCTCCTAAAGGGGTCCTACTGCCAGGTGGATGATGGGCCAGGAGAGCAGCACAGAAGGGCAGATTCTGCAACAGCTTATTCTGGAAACTACAGGTTCTTCTTCAAGGAGTGTCTCTGTGGGTGCGCCACTTTAGGTGACTAAAAAACCCACTTCAGATGCATGGAGTGAAAATTACAGATGCAGGCATTATTATACTGACACATGAAGATAAGGGAGTTACCTTACAAGTGGAGAACCAGTGCTGACGGCCAATTCAATCAGGGTGGATGTAGTCCACTCCCAATAATTGATGAGGAGGTGTCAATACCAGGAGAGGGAACTAACTATGATCAAGGACAGAACTATAAATATTTGCTCAGACAATGTCACTTGCATGTTTTATATAAACCAGCAAGGGGGTAGGGCATGGTCACACTCCCTATGTATGAAAGTCATGCTACTATTGAATTGGTGCATCAGTCACAACATCGATATCTCAGCCTTCAACCTACCAGGAGGCCAAAACACCGCTGCAGATGCACTAAGCAGAAAAATTTCCCAAGACCATGAATGGAAAATAAACACCGAAGTACTATAGAGCATATTCAAACAGTGGGGTTTCCCAACTATAGACCTTTTTGCAATGACCCAAAACACCAAGTGCCCACACTTCTGCTCCATAGCGAGATCGGGACACCGTTCCCTGGGCGATGCTTTTCTCATCAAATGGGATGGACCCCTAATGTACGCCTTCCTTTCGACCCCTCTTCTATCGTGGGTCATACACAAGATCATCCGATGAAGTGGGTATTCACCCACGAAAGCTCATGCTTCAGTACATCTGTTAGTCTATAAGGTGCCACAGGACTCTTTGCTGCTTTTACAAGATCAGAACAGACAACTCCAGAGTCATTTTGATAGCCACCATGTGGCCCTGGCAAATGTGGTTTCCTTACCTCCTAAAGATCCCCATGTGCCCACCAAGCACTCTTCCTCTTCTACCTCATCTCCTCTCTCAGGATGTGGGCCAGGTCCACCACTCAAACCTGACAAGACTCCACCTCAAGGAGTGGCTACTCCGTGGCTCTGAGAAATCAAAATGACCTATACAGAGGAAGTAAGGGGCATTCTTTTAAACAGTTGCAGACCATCTATGCAACATACATACCTGCACAAATGGAGGTGATTCAATACATGGTGCAAAAATAGACAAATCATGGTGGTTTCCTCTCCTCTACCATTGTTACTGGACTCTATATTGGAACTTAAGAAATCGGGCCTCTCCAGGAGCTCGGTCAGTATATACCTCACTGCTATCACAGCATTCCATCACAAGGTGGATGAGTTCTCAATATTCGATCACACAATCACCAAGTGTTTTCTCAGGGACCTTTGTAACATTAACCCCAAAATATGAGCCTCTACTCCATCATGGGACCTCAATCTGGTGTTACAAGGTCTTATTGAACCCTCATTTGAACCATTAGCGATGTGTTCACTACTCCACCTTTTGATGAAGGTGGCCTTACTCATCACCAGCACATCCACTGGGTGTGAGAACTGGGAGCCCTCATTGCACAACCCCCCATACACAACATGCTTCAAAAACAAAGTTACCTTAAGACCACATCCCAATTTCTTACCTAAAGTTGCCTCCTCATTCCATCTGAATCAGCCCATTCATCTCCCATTGTTCTTTCAGATTCCCAATGGAATAAACGAGAAGCAGCACTCCACACCCTAGATGTCCGAAGGGCGTTAGTCTTTTACATCGAGAGAACAAAGACTTTCAGAAAGTCACCAAAATTATTCCTTTTGATCATGGAACGATCAAAGAAGATGCCATATCTAAACAGAGGCTGTTTTAATGGATCTCTGGCTTCATTCACTTTTGTTATCACCAACAATAGTTACAACCCCACCAGGGACCCGCACACACTCCACTGGATCACTATCTGCTTCGATAGCCTTCTTTAACAATGTCCCCATTTTGTACATCTGCAAAGCAGCAATCTGGGCGTCAACTCATACATTCACACAACATTATGCCATAGAGCAGCATTCATCATCAGATGCTTTATTCAGGCTTACAGTTTTATCATCCATCACGACTGCAACTCTGAAGCCCCTCCCTTCCACTGAGAGGTACTGCTCTACAGTTGCCTAAAGTGGAGCACCCACAGGGACACTCCTCGAAGAAGAAGAGAAGGTTACTCACCCTGTGCAGTAACTGAAGTTCTTCGAGATGGTTGTCCCTGTGAGTGCTCCACTATCCTCCCTCCTCCCCTCTACTTCGGAGTTTTCACACTAGATACTTTGTGGTAGAGAAGGAACCACGGGGTGCGGGGAAGGGTTGGTTGCACGGCACTATGTAACTGCCTGAGGTGGCTCGAGACGGGGACAGCGCACATGCAACTCAACCAGGCAATGCTACTATTACAAGTGGAGGGGCGTGCAGTCACCTAAAGTGGAGCACCCACAGGGACAAACATCTCAAAGAACCTCAGTTACTGCACCGGGTGAATAACCTTCTCATTGTCCTCTGCTTTGGATTTGCAATCCACAACCTCTTTTGACTCTCTGAGTCCCTCTGTTTTCCATGATGGGAAAATTAAGCAAAAATTCCACAAGTTCAAACTCAAAGGGTCACATTCTCAGCTGGTATAAACCAACATAGTTTATGACACCAGAGTTTTGCCAATTTATTCCAATACTGTTATGCTGAGTTTTTATCCTCTTGCAAGATTTTCCTTGGGAAAGTAGGATGTTGCCTATGGTACACCACAAAAAGTCAACTGCTTTAAAGATTTTATTCAGTTATATTTAAAAAATTTTTCCATTATGTAAATACTTGAAAAGGGGGAATATAAAATTATATACAGACTGACAGTGGTTTTGCTACCTTTTTTTTTTAAATACAGTGGAAAGGTATTGAAATTCCCTATTTGTTGTTTTTGTCTCATTAAAATTACACTTTGTCAAGCCTATTTAGTACAGGCGCATACATTACAGCATTGTTTGTGATATGTAAACAATAATTACCCATGTTTTAATTTTTAAACTTTGAAGTGATTGTGTTTGCTGTTATGTAAAACTGGCAAATATATGTTGGGAGAAATATTAATTGTAAATTGTTCATTACAAAAACTGCCTCTATAGTTTTGCACAGCAAAGTGATATTGAAATGAGGTCTGAATGGTTCTCACTAGCAGAACTAATAAGGTTTTGAAATTGATCACCCTACTGGTTATGAGATTCAAATGAGAATAGGAGTGAAAATGACTGTTATCTTTTTTCATTATTATGGAACTGACTATTGTTGACAGTTTCAGTGAAGTAAATTGTGTGATGAAACTGCAGAATATTTGGGGTATGTCGGGTAGCAAGCCTTGAAGTTGGGTCTTCTAAATCTGTATATTAAGGAGCCAAAAATATTTTCTGCTTTGGTATACTCAGTTGGTACTGATTGCACAAATAATTTGTGCTCACGAGCACTATGCTACAAGCTTTTAAATATGCAACCTGAAATTTATGATGATAAATTCTGTGTACAATATTTCTGGAACTTCAGGTATCTCCAAGGTAGCATTTCTAGGGAATAGGTTTCAATTTTACACACACACACACACACACACACACACACACACACACACACACACACACACACACACACACACACACCCACCTGTTTAATCCTTTATCATGAAGAGAAGCAAGTGATATATGCTGAAATAGATTTTAATAGGATTTACTATAATTGAAAATCAAAGCCTAGTGACCTACTATTAGAGATAGAAGTCTAACAAGTGATAAGTCTATAAAGGGAATGGAATATAATAATGGATGAGGAAATCAATGAACAATTTAGAAATAGGTATATACTAAAAAGAAAGGTGACCTTGAATGGACTTTACGGGATAGCCTTGGGGATTGAACAAATTAATCAGAGCTCCAATGCCAATGCAACTTTCTGGGCAAATAAAAATAAAACTGCCTAGATAGAACATGATGGAGATGGACTTGAACTTATAATTAGAAGTAGCAATGCTGTGTGCAGTCTATGGTATTACAAACCATTTCTTGTCATGTTTCCAATATAATATACATAGGGTGTGATCATGTTTAAAAGGAAGATTTAGGGGTTCTAGCAATAAAAATCATTCTGTTTCTAAAGCTTATGTAGTTAAAAGTTTAATCATACAGGTTTGCAAGAAAGGGGAATAGACACTAAGTTCATAAACCAGACAGATATGCTTTGTAAATGAAGAAGAAAGCTAATTAAGCCAAGCATAGTGGCATAGTATTAATTTTTAAAAGCACTTTCTAGCATATTTGTAGTAAATCTTGCTACAGCTGCTGCATATTTCCTAAGAAGCTATCCTACAGTTTAAGTTTAGCATCTTTGCTGCCAAGGTTTCTTAGCCAGGTAAGAAAATTATATTATTAGGCACTATGCTAATATTTATTTCAGCACATGGAAATGTATCTAGGTACCAGACTATTTTTCATTCCAATAAACTGGATTCAGCAAAAACTAATTCTTTTCTCTTTGAGAGGAGCCAGAGGTTAGTATGGGGCATTTGCTCCTCTATCCTAAGAGCTGTGTCATGTGGGATACTATAGGGCTACACTTTTCAACATGTATGTAAGACAGTTAAGGGAGTTAGTGAAGGACTGCATTTCCTTCTATATGGCCATTACACCCAGCACAACATCTCTGTTTTATCAGACCTGGATAGTGAAATTGATAGGGCTTTCCAGCATTTAGGTGAAGTTGGAGCTTGTCTGAAAGCTGCCTGATTAAAGTAGAACCTGGTTAAGATAGATGTACTGTTTGTAAACTGGGAGAAACAACTGGTAGAGATAAAATCTGCTTTTTTATGCAGAAAGTTTTCCTACAATTGGTTCTCAGGTTCATAGTTTAGGGGTCTTACTAGATCCTTAACTGCTTCAATAGTCCAGACGCAGCATTAGCAGTGGCCAGAGTTTATGCTTCATCATTGCGTGGCCAGGAGTTTGCAACTTTCTGACCCTTACTTTTACTACTTCCATCATCATTCTGCCTGAGGCTACAGGTGAAGCCCATTCAGATACATTAGCTGGTGCAGACTGTAGTGGATCATTTAAACAGCAGGGCTTCTCGCAAGACTGAATTGGCTTTTATTTCACTTGGAGGGGCAATTCAAGATATATTTTGAGTGATAAAGCCCTTTAAAATTTTGATCCTCTGTATCTTAGTTACCAACTCTTTCATGTTATACCCCTGTGTTTGAGATCAACTTGAGTTTAAAGTCCCTGGACATGTTAGTGTTGAGGCAAAATGTTCTCATTGAAGGGTTATCAAATTTGGCATTTAGTTTGCTTCCTTGCTGCTATGGAAGCTGGGCCTGTTGAAATTCAGAGCACATTGCAAGGCTTTCCTGAATCTAGGGGGGGGTCTCAAGATGGTCAAAAATGACTGGAGATTTTGGGTGCCCATATTCTGAGACACTTTATAGAGTCCTCTTTATGGTGTTGCACAGAAGATTTTGAAAACTTGAAAATCTTGGTTTATTTTGACAGTCAGTATGTTTCTGAATGAAATAATTAAATTACATGTGCACCTAGAGCTCAGGATAGGTAGATCTACATTAATCAACATAAATAAATAACCATACAAATCTGTGGCTACTGTGTTTTTGAAGACTGCATAGGGCTCAGTAAGCCACAAAACATAACCTCCATGCTTAGCTAGTTTATACAGCTGGCGTGAAGAAGGCCATCAAATAGAAGTAACCAGCCTTTAGAAGTGGATTGATGAAGTAGAAGGCTCTTGCTTTCTTACATTTTCTTTGTTAACACCCTTATGACTGCAGTGACTGTTATAGGCTTGGGTTGTAACTCATTGATGGAGAATGGGAGAGTTCATATTGCAGTGAGCATCAGTTTTGTTTTGTTTTTGTTTTATCCTACTAGAGTGCTGGAAGGGGAAAAGAAAGAAAAACCCACCAAAGATCCTTATGTGCTTACATTTTTGAATCAATGACCCTTTAAAAATCTTACTTGGTGTTCTGACATCTCTATTTGTGGCATCATCATAAGGGTGATGCATATAGGTAATATGTTTGCTTCTACTGCTTCTAGAGTTCTAGTGTTACATACTGGAAGATGTTAACATATAAAAATGGCTTGTCAAGGTATGCTTAGAGCTATTTTACAGCAGTGGGTGGAAATCATACTGTATCTGATGAAAGCCTTCCATACTTATCCTGAGAATCCTCCATGGCTAGGGCATCAAGAATGGTCATGCTAGTAATGATGGGAAAAGACTTATGGGCTGTTCTCAGGGCATTTCATCCTGTTTTCACCAAACCTTTGATCGCTATATGTTGCAGTTGGGCTGAATAAGGACAGTCAGAGGCTACACATGGGGGACATGTGACCTCTGTGCCCTCCCATTTGCTGCTTGGCTTCTACTGAGCATGCTCACATGGACTGAACATGCTCAGTCTGCTGAAGCTGCTGCCCTCACTGTGCACCCCCACTATCGGCAGGCATGGTTTCCTCTCTGAGGACAGTCACTCTGCTCTGGAGAAGAGATTGGATAGAATTGCTGATGTGGTAATCTATAATCATCTACAGCGGGAGAAAAGGCTTATATTTCTGCTAATTTAGTTTTATTTATTTCTTCATATAAATTGTCCCTTGTCAGTCACATGGCATAGGAGATACATAGGTGCATTAAGTTATTGTCATGCTTGTAGTTTCCCTATACATTTCTTTCCCTTTGCACCATGTTGAAATATTGTACTTGGTCCTAAGAAATGGAGAACAATGAAAGATTATGGAATCATCCAAACAGTGTGAAAATGTATATATGCAAGAAAAACTTACACTTTCACTCTTTAAAACTTTTGTAAGTTAGGCCTGCATGCAACAAAAGTGATATGTATAACTGAATCTTGATTCATTTCAATTATTCACCTTTTAAAATCCACCTTGTTTCTTACTTTGCAGTGAACAGAAGCTTTCTGCCCAAGTATATTTATAAAGCATAAATTAAGCATATAATATATGCTTAAATGCATTGCTTCTAATTACAAGGACTTCAAAATATCCATTGCTCATTGAAGACAAATTCTGATATTCTGTTTAGATTAAACAAAGCAGATTGGAGTAATAGACTTCATGTCTTTCAAAACAACCAAAAATTGCTAAGAAGATGTTCTGGAGTACTTGTTGTTCCCCATCTGACGGTCTCAGTGGCTAGCAATAAATGCACATTTGAAAACAAATTACATTGAACAACTTAAATTGTTTTGTGTGTAGTCTTGTTGTTCTTGAATTATTCTATTATGCTACTACGATACTATCATCAACAGGACATCGCTGAAAATGGGATTTGTGTCCCAGTGGGTTCCTGGAAAGAACAGAATGTTCCACTGATACTGAAGATGAGACTCCTCCAGCAATTGTCCCTGAAATTCAGATAAATTTAACATAGTTACTCTATTTTTGGTTTTGATTTCAATTTAAAGTATTATCACTGATAAATATTAGTGTTACTCACTATGGTAGTTATTTCTTCTGCCATACTGAATAAATCTTGGCAATGGTATAGTTTTTGCTTCCTTATTATGATAAATATTTTGACTTTATCTTTGAGGTTATCTTTATCATTTTTATTGCATTTCTAACACTATTAAAATAAAGGGCCATATCCTCAGCTAGTACAAATTGACATATTTCCATTGATCTCGGTTTGGGCTAGCTGTTTATGCTTTGCCTCCAAGAAATGACAAGCCTGAACACATTTTCTAGCCAATAAGATTTAATCAGAATTAACGCACTAATTAGCAGGCAATAATAAATAGCTTAGTAGAGATTTGCGGAATATAATATACTTGCAAATGAGAACATTTACACAGCTCCAATACATGAAAGATCACATATGTAATGTGACAGTTCTGCCCTTCTCCACAGGGAGAACAAAGCAGTCATTTCCCTAATCTGCCAGTCATACTTTGACTTATGGCCCACCCAGTTTACAGGATGACAACTTCATATTTACCAATCATCAATCTCCGCACTACATGCAGACTTCAAAATTGACTTTCTTTAGAGACTTCACTAATAACTCAAACACATGGGCTACCTCTTCAGTAGCCAGACTGAATGTTCCTTGCCATATGTAACAGCCTGTCCCAATCTTACATTCTGGATGGACACCAGTTGTTGTTAGTGGACCCAACCACTGGATCCCACATGGTTCTAAGTCCCTGGGTCTGGATAGTGACTAGAGCTGTGTTAAAATATTACAAGTTTTGATTTTTTTGGTTGAATTTATATTTTATTTTGAAATTTCCTACAATTTTATTTAATTAAAAACAGTTAAGTACTCAAAATGTAAACAAAATCTTTGTTTGACCCGAAATGATTTCAGAATTGCCAGAAGACCCCCGCTCCCCCCCCAAATGCATTGTTTGTGCGGCTCGAGTAGTGACAGATCACAGTTGCTAGCTCTAGGTCTGTCAGTCATACTGACTGGTGCAGATACTGTGTCTGACACCCTTCTTGGGCAGTGGGACCCTGCAATCCAGCCACCTAGCATCCCAAACCAGTCCCCATCCCTCCAGAGCTCCTAATTGCTTAGAAAGGTTCCCTCAGAGTTCCACCTCACCATGGGGTGCCCTTAGCTTTTCAGTTAATGCCTTTAGGGATAATGTGGTAGGCAAGCAAGGAAGAGAGGCTTAGCAAAGGACTTTTTTAACCACAGCACTTTAATCTTAAACAGCACTAGAGAATTACAGATCTTTGAAAAATAAGAGTCCTGAACTTTCCCCCAATAGTCTGATCTCACCCCTCCTGTGAGCCCTGAGTTTGTTCACTACCAATAGGCTAGGCAGCCCTTCTTATCTTCTCTCTCTTGGGCCAGGTTTCCTTATGTGGCAGTGAATAGTCTCCCTTTGCAAAGAGCACCCCTCCTTTAAATAATGTCTCTGACCTCTTCCAGGTGTCCAGGGTGAGAAACTCCTGTCCCTTTCTCCAGACAGGCTTCTGTGTAGAGAGTTCACTGCTCTTGTGGATGGGCCAGTAGCTGAGAGACAGTCTAGATTTCTCTATGCCAGCTGCTCAGATATATTAATTTATTTATTTAACATGTTGTTATGATAGTGCTTAAGGACCAGTCAAAAGTGGGGTCCCATTGTACTAGGTATTATACAAACACAAAGTAGCAGACTTGACTTGAAGAGCTTACAATCTGCATAGCCATTCAATTACATGTTATGCTTCTACTACAAAATTGATGCTCTTATCCACAATGGAGGCTGCATACACCAGTGGTTCTCAACCAGGGGTACATGTACCCCTGGGGGTACTCAAAGGTCTTCCAGGAGGTACATCAACTCATCTAGATATTTCCCTAGTTTTACAACAGTCTACGTAAAAAGCGCTAGCGAAGTCAGTACAAACTAAAATTTCATAGACAGTGATTTGTCTTTACTACTCTGTATACTATACACTGAAATGTAAGTACCATATTTATATTCCAATTGATTTATTTTATAATTATATGGTAAAAGTGAGAAAGTAATTCATTTTTTGGTAATAGTGCGCTGTGACACTTTTGTATTTTTATGTCTGATTTTGTAAGTTTTTAACTGAAGTGAAAACTTGGGGTACACAAGACAGATCAGACTCTTGAAAGGGGTACAGTAATCTGGAAAGGTTGAGAGCCACTGGCATACACCATGAAGGTCATACTCCAAAATGAATGTTACAGCACAGAGTGGAGCATCTGAAAAGAAATGGCATTCACAAAAGCAGATGGAGTTCACAATCTGACACAGGCATGTTTCCAATCTCTCACAGCCACAACCTGCTGGCATACCAAAAATGGCCTGATCTAGTTCTGGATGTCTAAAATAAAAATGCCAACCCCAGTTTCTGACCAGACCACTATTGAAGAGGGGGTTTTTAATGCAACAATGTTTCCTTTTTATCTTTAAAATTAAGTCAGCCTCAGATGAGTTGCCAGATCAGTCTCTTCAAGATGTAATATCAAAATGTGTTAGTACCTCATGACTTGTCACAGCAAATTGAATGTCAGTTCAGGTTAATTCCAACACATCCAAAGCACACCATGTCAAAACACATTGACCAACATTTTGCCAATGCCCAGCTCTGAACCATGCCTACAACCACAGCCCATCAGGCTTTCAAGGGCAAGAAGGGGAATTGTGCACCTAAAAATTAAAGAAAACACAAATAGGTATAAACACAACTACTGTAAACTACAGCTATGTTGCGCCATCTAATTTGCCATAAAGTGTATGAGAAATCCTGATAAAAGACCAAATAGCCTATGGGAACCAATAAGACTTAATGATCAAAGAGCTCTGTTTTGTGAGAATACCCCAACTTCAGTTTTTGACACAACCACGCTGATTTTCACGTTATTTTTTTTCATTTACTCCCCCCCCTTTTTTTTTTAAATTTAATAAGGGCTCTCCTCTCCGCTACAGTAACAAGCACTCTAAACTGCAAGGTTATGAAGGAAAATAAGCTGCCTAGTATTGTGCAGGACAGAGTTTCCCCATGCACTTCAGCAGAGAAATAACTGACCCTGTACCTTTTTGGTCAGTTTTTACTCTGCTAACGTCTAACTTTTTCTAACTATCTAAATCCTGTGCCATGATAGTGTGCTGCAAAGAATCCCCTGCAGAAGTAGGAGTCAGTTTGCTTACATTCAGGGCACGAAAGAAGGCCAATGACAAGATATTTCTTAAAAAAAAAAAAAAGATCTCACACCCATTCATGCAAATATTATCCAGGGATGCTCCAAACCAATTAAGTCAATGGGAATTTTTCCATTGACTTCAGTGAGCTTTGGATCAGGTCCTTACACAACAGCAAGCTCAAGAGGTTCTAAGAGATGGGTTGAGGCATATCATTGTGGATTACCATAGTCGTGGCCAGAACTTCCACGTGGCATCAAGCCAAGATATCTCAGCATAACATCGGAAATCTGACATTCCTGCACAAAAAATTATAGGCCAGTTAGCTATAACTCTCTCAATCATTTCAGAAATACAGGAATTTAGTTATCACTGACATTTCCTTCTCAACGCCCCATGCCAGTCCTTGCATCTTGTCATCCTGGAAATGGGAGGACACAGCAGCAATGCCATTGTTAATACCTGGAATGTTCCTTAGAGTGAAAAATATATTGAGTCCCATACAATGCAAAACAAATTCCCTAATAATTTAATTAGCAAGGGAGACTTAGATGATTGATTGTGTATTATATAGAAGACAGACAAATTACCAGGCTAGAATGAAATGCATCTGTTCATTGATTCCCTCTCATCCACCCCTCTATAGCCATTGCACCAAAGATTTGAAAAATATCTAGGAACATGTCTCTTACTGTGGCTGCTTCCATCCAAGAAGGCCAGCACACACAATACCATGATCCTTGTAAAAATATATCAACACCCAAATTGCCATCTGTGTCAGATTATATCTGTGAGTGTGAACCCCACTCTGAGCTCCATAATAAAATCCCTTATTTATTTAGGAATTTCTCCTAACCCAGTAAATCATCGTGTATTACTTTGAGACACTTTGATGAAGTGATGAAGGAATCACATGCTTGCCATTACAGAGACCAACTAAGAACAAAGAGCCCTAGCAGGAGCCACCACCCTCCATACAAAACGAAGATGTTTCAAGAGCAATTGCTAGTGTCACAGGGTGACGCCCTTTGCTTTCCGATCACCTCTGAAGTTTTGCAGCTGTAAAACTTTTTCCCTAGGGAGTCCAAATTCACCATCCCAAAATCAGTTTAAATCCCTACGAAAGTTAATATTTGAGAAGGGCTTTCCAATGTCTCAACAGATAAAGGCCGTAATCTGACTATTAATGACCAAAATAAGGCCATCATATGCTGGCAATCATATGAATTATTACTGCATGCAGATAAAAAGTTGTCTACATTATGAGTTACTCAGATCAGACTAGATTTCTTTACTAAAGCCCATTCCAAAGAAACTTAAATCTTTCAAAACTGTTCATTAAACAGCAACACCCTACAGGCAAAGCTTTGTTAAAATAAAAGTTTTCTTGAAATTGAAAATCCAGTAAATCAGAGTTCATGATGGACTGGTAACAAGCAAAGCGTACATTTTACATCAGTTTTGCCATTGATGCTCAAACTATTTAAAAAATCGAGAGACGTATATCTAGTAAAACAGACTGCTACTAGGGGAAGTCCTTGACCAATTCTCCTTTTGGGTAGAAACAGGGCTGACACCAAACATAGACAATTTTAGCTCTGAAAGAATTTTAGGAAGTTATGGGCTAACAACACTGGGCCTAGATTCCACTTTATGTGGGACCATAACTGAGCAGTAAATTACATGTGCAAAATGAATACATTCCCAAACAGATGTTACACTTCTACACTCATTTTCTGAACATTCAAAGATACCTTTCTAGTCTCCAGATTGCCTATTTCCTCATTGACATACACAGAGCCTCTTCCTTCTAATTTGCACTATTAGCTAAATTTATCTTCTGTGTAATTCAGTTGCCTCTATTTGAAACTTTAGCCTAGATGTCAGAATAAGTTTCAAAGTATCTAGGATTTGATTCAATGGCTATTAGCCAGGATGGGCATGGATGGTGTCCCTAGCCTCTGTTTGCCAGAAGTTGGGAATGGGCGACAGGGCATGGATCACTTGATGATTACCTGTTCTGTTCATTCCCTCTGGGGCACCTGTCATTGGCCACTGTCGGAAGACAGGATACTAGGCAAGAGAGACCTTTGGTCTGACCCAGTATGGCCGTTCTTATGTTGATTGAATTACTGGAGTTTCCATTTTCTTCAGTGTGGTACAATACTGTTTCATTTTAAAAAAATGATTTATTTCAAATCCAAGGAAACTAATAGCGACACAATACATATTTACATAAGTAGAAAGTAATTGTGTAAACAAGTGGGCAAGATTGCTTTCTGTGCTGAAATGATGACTTGCCAATGACAAGTGAGAATATAATATGTTGTCTTCTGCAGCATCAATTCCACAACACAAAATCATTCATATAAACTATATCCAAACATTTTCTGTTGCAATTAAAAATTATGTCAATGTTTTTGTATGCAGTATCAGTCCCAGGATATCAGACAAGAAGATCTCCATGTGAGCTCGAAAGCTTGTTTCTGTCACCAAAAGTTGGTCCAATAAAAGATATTACCTCACCCGCTTCATCAATGTTTTTGACATTTTATGTTTAGATTTCTTATTTGATATTAAGGAGTTATTTAAGTTAAGCGCCAATGTGGACACAAGAGCAAATGGATATAAATTGGCCATCAACACGTTTAGGTTTGAAATTAGACAAAGGTTTCTAATCATAAGAGGAGTGAAGTTCTGGAACAGCCAACTAAAGGGAGCAGTGGGGGCAAAAAACTTAACTAACTTCAAGACTGAGCTTGATAAGTTTATGCAGGGGATGGTATGATGAAACTACCTACAATGGCATGTAGCTGATCTGAGACTGCTAGCAGCAAATATCTCCAATGGCTGGTGATGGAACACTAAATGGGGAGGGCTCCGAATTACTATAGTGAATTCTTTCCCAGGTATCTGGCTGGTGGGTCTTGCCCACATGCTCAAGATCTAACTGATCACCATATTTGGGATTGGGAAAGAATTTTCCCCTAGGTCAGATTGGCAGAGACCCTAGTGTAAATGGTAGATTCCCTATAACTTGAAGTTTTTAAATCATGATTTGAGGACTTCAGTAACTCAGAGGTTATGGGTCTATTGTAGGAATGGGTGGGCGAGGTTCTATGGCCTGCAATGTGAAGGAGGTCAAACTAGATGATCATGATGGTCCCTTCGGACCTTATAGTCTATGAGTCTATGCCATCCTAGCAACAGTATAGGCCCATTACTAAATGGAGGCGGTTAAAATTGTTAACAATGATGCAGAAAAAGGCAGAGGTGTTCAATACACCTTTCTGTTCTGTATTTGGAAAGAAACAGGATGATGTGCTTGTATCACATGAGGATGATGATGATGTACCGTCCCGTCCATTAGTGAACAAAGATGATGGTAAACAACATCTACTATGGATAGATATTTTAAAATCAGCAGGCTGGATAACTTGCACCTAAGAGGCCTTAAAGAGCTGGGTGAGGAGATCTCTGTCCTGCTGATCATAATGCATCTTGGAATAATGGGGATAATGTGGGGCATACAGGAAGAGTGCTAATGTTGTGCCAGTATCTAGAAAGAGCAAACAGGATGACCCAGGTAATGATAGGTCAGTTAGCCTAACCTCAATCTCAGGCAAAATATTGGATAAATTGGTATGAGATTCAATTTAAGGATGGGAATATAATTAATGCCAGTCAGCGTGGTATTATGGTTGGTAAAAGAATAGATAATAGACTTTTGTAAAGTATTTGACTCAGTACCTCATGACATTCTGATTAAAAAATGAGCACTATGAATATCAATAAAGCGCATGTGAAATGTATTCAGAGCTAACTAACTGACATATCTCAAAAAGTAGTCATCAGTGAGGAATCATCATTGGCGGAGGGTGTTTCTAGTGGGGTCCTGCAGAGGTTGGGGGTAGGCGCAGCACTATTGAACATTTTCATCAATGATCTGGAAATTATTATAAAATCACGGTTGATAAAATTTGCAGATGACACAAATGGTGGCGAGGTAAATAATGACTACAGAGCAGTCTGGCTCACTTGATCTATTCAAACAAACTGTGCTTTAATATAGCCAAAGACAAAGTTATACATCTAGGAACAAGGAATGTAGGCCAAACCTGCAGAATGGGGGACTGAATCCTGGGAAGCAGTGACTCTGAGAAGGATTTAGGGGTCATAGCGAGCAAGCAACTCAGCAGGGCCATTCCAGCACTCCCAGATCATAGGGCCATTAAGAAGCCTCAGCCATGTCCCTTTTCCTTGGTCATGCCTCAGACAGCAAGGATCAGGAAGGAAGTTAGTTTAGGAAGTGCTAAGACAACACAGAGATGCTCCTAGGCAGGGAGAATCCTCTTGTGTGGTTGGACCCTTTAGCTTCAGGGTTGCTGTGCACCAATGGAGTACCAAAAAGCAGCCATATTTTCATAGGGAGTAATATGCCAATTTTAATCTACCAGAAAAGGCCAGTGTGATGGTGGTGTTGAAATGTCAATATTTGCAATCTAGATTTGAATGATGCTTAAATCCAATTACTGGAATAAAAAAAATTCCCGACATCACTGGTGTCACAAAATGAGATGTAAAAGATGCTTCTACTGTTCCTGGTTGCTTGGATTATTTATTCTCAATAATCAGGACTAAGTATCAAATAGTTGAGATGACCATTTGAGAATGTAGATTGTTGGTATGCTCAAAGGATTTGCTAGGAGGGGCCACTTCCTTTTAAATGAAGTGTAAAAGTTTTTGTTGATTTTGTCATATGGCTCCTCCTCTTCTCACATCACTTTTAGATTTTGAAAGTCCACTGAAAAGTTGGGACAAGTTCAAAATCTTCCACTACTACAAAATGTGTGCTTGTGCTTTGGGGGAGGTGATTGAAGTGTTTTTTAGTGTCTTGATGAAAACTGACAAGAAGCATTAAAAACCTTATTAGATCAGCAAATCTTTTTACTCTTTCTAATGCATTTCTGCCCGAGTCTCATTTATACTAAGACATTAGAGCTGAGCACTTTTGCACAAACAAATTATTTTAGGGGTTTGTGTTTTGTTTTAAAGAACTATTTTATTCTATTTTTACAAAATTTTCTTATAAGCAGTGTAACTTTTGATTCATAGCTGTACTGAAACTGCTTTCTCCCTGTGATGGGGTAGTCCACCATCAGAGGCAGTAATGCCTAGTGGTCAGCCTACGCCACCACCTGGCATGGCCTTTAAAGGGTTTGAAAGGTCCAGTAGAAAGCTAAATAGAAATCTAAGGGGAATAGGGATAGGGAACAAGCAGACCAGGGAACTAATCGTGCTTGGAGAGGGAATCTTGTTATTGTACCTTAAGGGCCTAGGGCCAGGAGCCTTGGAGAGAGGTTGGAGCAAGGCTTCCCTCTCACCCAACCAATTGGGAAGGAATTGGGAGAAGGGGAACAGCATAAAGGCTGCCTCCTCCATCATAGCAGGACTAACACCAAAAGGAGAAGCCTGGCCTGCTGAACCCTCTAGATTGGAAGGCTAATTGTGAAGGGTATTCAGCTGAGGAGAGCTGGCAAAGGCCTTGCAGCTGACTAACCTAAGACAAGAGATATAACCCTAGCTCCCAAAAGAGAACTGAGGGAGAACTCCTGCTTGAAGGAGGGTAATATTGACTACTCTAAGGCAGAGACGCTGTCTGCGGTATAGCTCCTGTCCTAGAGAGAAGGCTCAGGGGGAACTTCTTTTTAAAGGTGAGAGATACTGACTGTCTTAAGGCAAGGGGTAGAGAAAACTACTAGCTGTACAATCCAGCTGTGAGACTGGCTTTTAGGAAATACCTCTGTAGCTGACCCAGAAGCTGTGAGAAGCCATAACATCAAGGTGGGGGCAGCAGAATCTGCAGATCTGGTGAAGATGCTAGTGAGCAAGATAAGGTAGGCGTAGTCCAGGGAAAGTGACAAAGGGATTGAAGGAATTGTACTTAGCCACTTGAACAGGGTCCATGGGCTGGAACCCAGAGGAGAGGGTGGACCTGAGTTCCCGTAAAAGAGGCACATGACTGAGAGAACCCCTGTAACACTGTACCCAGACTCTAGCTGGGACTCTGGAGGTGAAAGTTGTGATTTCACTCCCCATTGCAGGAGAAATGTGAATAAAATATTTATTTGAACCAAAAATGCAAATATCTCCAACTTCAAGCCAGTCTCTTCTCATGGTTACTGTTGTACTCTCAACTAGGGAACATAATTCTGGAATATGCTTTTTCTATTCCTGGTAGTCTGAATTCATATCCCTTATTGTGCATTGTTTATTTCCTCCTTAGGGTTGTTATATTTTGAAGTTCTCCTACTGGAATACTTAAAAAAATCAAGATTACTTTCATAGGGGGAGAATATACTTTATTCCGATTCTGTTAAAAAAATTTTGAGAGCAGTCATTTTATTCTAAATGATCAGAAAACCATGTTCATTTCAGTTTAGTTGCATTGAAACGGAGGCAGTGCTAACTGCAGTTCTCCAAAGCTGTTTTTCTAACTTAGCTTCATTTCAATTCATTTTTTAAAAGAGAATAAAAGATATTGGCTTAGATCCTTAGCTAGTGTACATTGGCAGAGCTCCATTGAAAGATACTTCTAAACAAATGATATGTTTGAGAGTTTTTTCCTCCTCATTTTAATGGTAAGGCACCAGATAAAGAGAAGATAAAGATCTTCATTTTTAAAATGTGTCTGTTCCTGTTGCTTATTCCTCACCGGAACTTTTAATTGGAGCCTTCCTGTATCCAATCCCTATATGTGGAATTCCTTCTCACTTAGAGACTGATCCAAGACCCCTATGAAACAATGTGGCTTGCTATCCCCCCTTTTCATGCTCACAACCTACTAGGGCAATTGGTTGGCTCTCTCCCCATTCCACTCTGACTGGCCACCCCCCTACAGAGATTATCTCAGAAAACACAGGGTGAAATCCTGCCCCTGTTGATGTCTATGGGAGTTTTGCCACTGACTTCAATGGAGTCAGGATTTTACCTTTTGTGTTTTGGGGCTTGTACTACTGAAAATAGGTTATATTATATAAATGAACAAGTATACACTATTCAGTATCTGTGGAAATAAATCTGCTGCGCCTGTTCTATCTGTGTATATGATTGGAAAACCTGACATATATTTCTACAGCCTACTCAAATAAAGGATGCAGATATCATTTCTGAGCTCTATTTTGGAAGGGCCTCTGGAGATTTGTCACAATATGGGTCATCTCCACTCCACAGTATTACGTCTGATGGGCAATATGTCAGTAGCAGACGCAATAACAAATATGTTTTTCTCTCGAGTCTTGATGGCATACTGTGATTTATATAGATATTCTAAAATAGTATTTTCAAGATTTTGATCTATGTGCTGAATGCATCACTGTACAAGATATAATTAATGTAGTTGTAAATAATCCTTAGCTAGTCTTCACACCTTCTCTTTGCTGTGGTCACTTGCTTCAAGAAAGCGCAGAGCGCTAATCTTGAAAACCCTATAGCAAGTATGTGACTGCATTAGCAGCTCATCATTGGTGTAATATTCAAGTACAGTAGGTTTTACATTTTTCCTTATTTTATTACTATGGAACTTCACTATAATAAATTAAACTGCAGGGCTTTAGAGGTTTTAGCCTGGAGGAAGTTTATATTGAGTAACTTAATTTATGTTTAATCATCATCATTTAGTACTTTATTCTGCTGGGATCCACATTGTGTTGCACTGAAAGATGAAATACTCTTTGTATTTCAGGGGCTAGTAATAGCATCTGCCTGAAACTGCTGCTCCATCAGGACACCATAGTTTTCCTGGAAGTGTTAGGTCAGATATGAATGTCTAAAGCGCCTTAGTCTGTGGTAATCAGTGGGGCAATATTTGACCTGAAAGATTTTCGTCCCATACATCTGTTATCCATATGTCTTGTCCACAACTAGCTTATCAAGATCTCACTAGATGGATGTGGTATGTTGCATACATAGTGTCAGAATAATCAATGTAAATGAGCTTCCTCAGATGTGGGGTCAAAGGGAGCTGCCTGCCCTGCCTGTTATTCTACATATTGTTTAACTAAATCAAAGGTCAAGATACAAAATCATGCACTCAGTAATATCAAATGGATTTGACACACATGCTGGCAGAGTTTTTGTCAATAAACTGACGAATGGATTACATTGACATTTTCCTCCTTCCATGGCATTTAAATAATGGATGCTCTTTTTATGTAATACGTAAGCTAAGTGCAGCATAACACAAATGAGTTAATACATGGTTTTAAAAAGAATGTATTTAGGACACCAGGTATGAGAGAATACAGTGCAAAGGAAAGTGATAATATTAAAAAAGTAAGAGCATATTATGGCGTGCAGCAGGCCTTTCCATTTAAAACAAAACAAAACCAAAAACTCAGCGTGACATGTCTTTCACTTTATTGATCTATGCTGCAGCTTGGGTGACATATCACAGCTAATAAGCCAGTTTGTGATGTTCTGCTTATTTAATTGAGAAACAGGACATATGTCATAAAATGTTGCAAACTTAAGTGCAAAATATTACAATATACTGTATATTGGTCGTATGCTATATATGTTTTTTGGGGGCAGGGGTGGCTCTAGCTTTTTTGCCGCCCCAAGCACGGCAGGCAGGCTGCCTTCGGCAGCATGTCTGCAGGAGGTCCCCGGTCCCGCGGCTTCGGCGTACCCCCTGCCGAACTGCCGCCAAAGCTGTGGTACCAGCGGACCTCCCGCAGGCATGCCGCCGAAGGCAGCCTGACTGCCGCCCTTGCAGGGACCAGCAGGCCGCTCCCCGCGGCTTGCCGCCCCAGGCACGCGCTTGGAGCGCTGGTGCCTGGAGCCGCCACTGTTTTGGGGTATACATGTGCTTATAACAAATAAGACATGGGAAATGGGGACAGAGATTACATAGATCTTACTTTTTTGACATGCATATGTTGGGACGCCTGTAGTTTTTGGCAAAAAATTACTATTTTCAAATAAAGATGAAAGCAGTTACTTACTAATCTTGTCTATTGTATGCTGTGCCCTGAAAAGAAATGGCTAAGGAGTTGGTTCTGGATTAAACAGACAGTATGACACTTCTGGTGAATAAAACAAAATGCATGGATACCTATATTTGGTTGTGCTATGATTATGGGTAAAATATTGACCCTGTTTGCCATATATCTGGTTATGAAAATCCCACTTCAAGGCAAGTCTGCACCCACAACTCTGCTAAAACAAGCAGAGCAATGGACGATACTGGGAATCAGAGTGTTAGAGATGAAACTAGGTCATTTAGGCCATCCACCTCCAATGCAGAAATGTTACCTAAGATACATTTTCTACTGATTTGTCTAGTTGAGTTTTCTAGTCCTTAGTGATGGGGCTTCCATCACTTCCCTAGGAAGAATTGCATAATGTAATAAATCTTCCCATCGGGAAGCTTTTTCGAGATCTGACTAGATGATCCCAGTGGTCCCTTTTGGCTTTATAATCTGTGTATTCTATTCAGCCTAAATTTTCACTTAATTTTGTCATATTATTTTTTCTAATGTACACATTTTTGTTATTATTTATTATTACACCCTTCTTATGCAGGTGGAAACTAATCTCTTCCATCCCTCTCTGTCACTTGCTGCTTCTATCTGCTTTGTGATGTTAAGATTGACTGTCCCGCCTTCCCTGCTAAAAGTTCTTCATAAAGTTTCTTTTGGGCATCCTTTTTTTTTTTTCATGCCAGTTGGTTTCCAC
Organism: Emys orbicularis; assembly: GCF_028017835.1. Taxonomy (NCBI): domain Eukaryota; kingdom Metazoa; phylum Chordata; order Testudines; family Emydidae; genus Emys; species Emys orbicularis. Next base: position 54,802,954 of record NC_088683.1, read on the forward strand.
TTGACAGCTTCATGTGGGAGTCTGTGTGTTGGCATGTAGAGTACGTGCCCCAACACTTCCTTCTAATTCTAGTGGAGACAAGAGGCTGGTTAGTGAGTTCTCTGATCTGTTACTTGGTGATAGTCTTTCCAACAAATGCCCAGGCACTTACTTTCAAAGGCTTAATAGATCTCCAGCTATATGTAAGCACTGAAATTACATTTGACTTGAAAATTATGTTCTATTGTGGTGCTGTATATCTTTGATTCCCATACATTGTTGAGTTTACTGAGTGATGTGGATATCTTTATTTTTCATGTCACTTCTTTTTTTTAAGATTTCCATTGGCCGGTATGGGACTGGGAGTCAGTTGTCTGGGGAGGGGAAACACTGAGATTGGATGAGGACCTGGGAGGAGGGAAGGAGACTGGGATTGGCTGTACAAGGCACTAAGAACAATTGAGGAGAGCTAGAGTGTGGGGGGATGGGACGGGAGGGGTCTGAGATGTAACTGAAGTATACAGCAAGAACTAGGGCTGTCTGGGCAAAGAGACTGGGACAAGGACACAGGGATGCAGGAAACTTGGACAAGAACTGGTGAGACTGAGATTGGATGAGGAGCCCAAGGAGGGAGACTGGGACTAGGAGCCAGTGGCAGCGGGAGAGAGACATTGGACAAAGAGTCAAGAGGTGATGTGATTGGGTGGACTAGGCCCATAGGCCCCCTACTAGAGGCCTCAGGGTCTTGCCACACCTATCCCAGGAAAGCAGCAATGGAGCCAAGTCCTCCAAGTGGCCTAGAGCGACTGTTCAGGAAAGCAGCCACTCAGAGGGTTGCAGGCTAGTATAAAAGGAGCTGCAGTGTAGACCAGAGTCAGTTCCTTGCTGGAGCCAGGGGAGTGAAGCTGGTATTCCTGGCTGGCCAAAGGGAACTGCAGCACCACGGACAGCTCAGTGCTGGTAGGGCTTGGGGGAGCAAGAAAGGGCTCCTAGCTGGCTACTGGGTCTGAAAATAGAAGAGCCCTGAAGTAAGGATGAAGCATTGGTGAAGGCTGGGGCTATGGGGAAGTGGCCCAGGGAACTGAAAGCAGTTTAGTTAAAGGGGCATGGCATCATGTGGCTGCTATTTTTAGAGTGCCTGGGCTGGGACCTGGAGTATCGGGCAGGCCTGGGTCCTCCCTTTCCCTGATATGCCACTGGGGAATTATCTCACAATTGGACAGCGAGAAACTGCTAGAAGGGGTCACCATAAACGGAGAGAAGTACAGACCCATCCAACCAGAATGGGGTGCTTGTGAGAGGTGGGTGCCATGCTGTTACTGGGGGGAAACTCTAATTGGGTAAAGAGACTAGGACTAGTTGCGGGGGGGAGAAGGAGAGACTGGGAGTCTGAATGGGGTGAGTAAAAGGCTTGGACTGGGATCAGAAGCCTGAGGAATGGAGACTGGAACTGAGTAGGCAAGGAAAATGGAACTGAGACAACAAGCTGGGGTGGGAAGAAACAGGACTGTAAAGGGGTCAGTTTGCGGAGGATGTGGCAGAAGGGGTCAAGTTTGGGAGGAATAGGCAAGAGTGTGATCACTAGAAACATTTTCTGTTCAACTGTTACATGATGACGACATTAAGAATTAATTTGAACTAGTTTCTGTTGAGAATGAGACTTACTTAAGCAAAATTGGGCATTTGTAGTTTGGTTTTGACAAATGTTTTATTCCAACATTTTGGGTTGGCATATAGTCATCTGGTTTACAAATATTCAATCTACAGTATGTAGCAACAGAAGGATTAAAGCCCCGGACTTCTCTCTGTGGTACTTATGTGCATTTCATTGTCATGAAACATGAAAAGGCCATGTAGAGCTCAATTTTTTCAAAAGTGCCTAAGTGACTTAGGTGCACTGAGATTTCTAATATATACCTGTACAACTGAAAAAAATGAATGAACAAGGACAATGTGCTTTAGTCCTTTAAAAAAAATTATTTTCCTGTACCATGACCAATTCCCCATAAAGTTCTGATCAACCTGTAGTAAAAAGTGTAATAAGTTGTCAGTGTTGTCTGCAGTAGTGAATAAGCACTTAAGGGCATGCTGGTTGAAGACAAGACACAGAACTTTAATTAATTGCATGAGTGTTCAGCTCAGTTTGAGTTTGCTCTATGTCCTGGAAATATCTACTTCATATTGGCATGCTCAGATGCTTAACACATTTATAGAGGGCTAGATGTTTGAAGGTATTTAGACACCTAAAGATGTCTAAATACAATCAGAGTAGGTGCTTAAACACCTGTAGAAATCTGTCCTATAGTCTCCTATACTAGTAGCATTATATTAGCAAATGGATGCCTATCCTTACAATGACATTTTAAATTGTTTTCAATAGGCAAAAACTTGTGATCCGGCCACTCTGTGTTCCTCCCTATAAAGGGCACATTTTGTTCCACTTTTTTATCATTTAAAAACACAGAGCAGAGAATGTGACTTACTCCTGAGGATAAATTAATTCAAAAGCTTGTCCCACTCCTCCCCATCAGTGGTTTTACTAGGCTTAATAAGCTATGAGATCCCTTAGGCTTCATAAGATGAGCAGTTGGATGAATTAAGCAATGTCAGATTAAAAATGCAACCTTGATGTATAATAGGCTTAGTTGACTTTGATTTAATGGCTATAAAAGGGTCTTCTTGGAGTCTATAATGGACTCGGTCTAATGGACTAGTGGTTCTGAAAAAGCCAATACATGATTTTCTGTACAAAATGGAGACTGTAGGGCATAAATCTGAGGGCTACAAGCCAAACTTGAACTCAAGGCTCAAATCCTAGTAGGAAAATTCTAATTTATATATAAATTAATGTCATGATTATCTCATGATTTTTGAATGCTTGGGGTTGGCAATTCTGATGCTGGCAGCTATGGGGAGAGCTCTCATACAGACCTCAGCTGCAGTCCACTGATTCAAACTTCTTATCTATTCCAACAGTACTTAGCTCAACCCCCTCCTCCCCCCACAATACATATGTGGCAGCGTGCAGCTACTGTTAGAAGCCCAAGCACCTAGCATTGGCCACTGTCAGATGACAGGATACTGTACTGGGCTGGATGGACCTTTGGTCTGACCCAGTATGGCTGTTCTTATGTTCACCTGTGCCCAGTAGAATCATGATTCAACCCAACCATGATCACATTTTTTGGAATAGTTTGTTCTCATGAATGTTTGGGGCAGAGATTTATGGATAAAATCATTCATGCACAGATCATCATGTTCCTGATTTGCTTGTGAACGGGTGTGATCACTCGAAGATCTTTCTTAGCCATCTTATATATATTGGCCTTGTGTTAGAGCAGAGCAGTGTGCCTATGATGCTAAAACAATCTTCTGAGCGATCACTCAGTCAGAAGAGCAGGGAGGAAGAAATAGGGCAGCAGAATCAGAAAGGTTTCTGGCCTTCAGATGCTTGTTCCAGCGTTAGAATACAGAGCCAAGGTGCCTGCAGTGTGGTTGTACCTTTAGGTGTGGGTCAGAATGGAAATCAGTGCCTGGGAACAACCATGATTCTCTATACAGTACAAGGTTACGTAGACAATCCCATGGTCATGTGGTCACCTGCTAGCTCTAAGTCTGAGAAGAGGCATCGACTTTGCCACCATCACCAGGGAAAAATGGTTGGAAGAGGCCAGCAAGCAGTATTGCTAGTCACAGAGAGGCTGCTCAGCAACACCCACAGCAGTTACTGTAGTCGATGGGACAAAAGAGAATGGAATATAAAATCTATTATACAGCCAATACATTTGGCCTCTCTTTCTTCAGGAGGAAGGATCCCAGCTGTTCTAAAATCTTCAGTCCATGAACATAAGCATGTCTTCTTTATGCATGAGCATAAAAGACAAAATGTAAAGTGTTTGAACATTTCCTAGGCCTACTTATCTCTTGCTCTGCCTCTCTCCTTAGAGATGCAATAAACCAGTTATTTTGTCAGGCCCCGTCCCTGTTTTATAAATATTAGGTCATCCAATCAGGGACCATAACATAAGAACGGCCATACTAGCTCAGACCAATGGACCATCTACCCCAGTCTCTGATGGTGGCCAGTACCAGAGCTTCATGGGGAAGTGTACAAAACAGGGCAATTTGGAGAGATTCACCCATCTTCCCTTCCTGGGTTCTGGCAGTCAAGTTTAGGGTTGCCTAGAGCATGGGGTTACATTCCTGATCAACTTGGCTAATAGCCATTAATGGACCTATCCTCCATGAAATTACCGAAGTCTTTTTTGAACCCAGTTATATTTTTGGCCATCAAAACATCTTATGGCAATGAACTCCATAGGTTAATTGTGGAAACCAAGCCATGTGATTTTTAGATGACCAGTCACACAGTTGAAATAGTAAAGTCCAAATATTGACTGCTCAGAGGTATTTCGCCCCATGCAGAGGACCAGTACAAGGCCTATACATTTTTGTGTTATTACCTAATAATAATACTTACACATGAAACAATGAATGTCAGAGGGAAGAAGGTAGAGTTCCTGGGAACAGACTGAAGGGAGCTGCATGCTCAGACTGTAGCACTGGGCTTCATTTAGATGGAGCCACTGGAAAAATCTGCTCATATTGCCCTGGACTCTGTTGAAGAGGGGAGGAGGGAAAGCTCTGCTTGATGATAATCACAATAATACATAGCAGTGTATATAGGAAAAAGACACTCTGCACGTTGAACTGAATGCCTAACTGAACATGCAGTTCCATCCTGTCCCTTTGTTCAGTAACCTCTCTCTTTTGTGCTATGTTAATGGCTTCTGATAGTTCTGTGCTTCCCACAAATCTCACCCCTTCTTTCATATAAACAATAGCCTTTAAAACAAAAAACAAGTAGCAAGGAAAATACCTATATTTTTAAAAAAATAATTGCTTTCCTAATGCTGGACAATGAAAATTAATTAAAATAAAATATGAAATTTTTCCTTTAGACATAATAATTATGTAATGTTAGCCTCTGAAGCATATGAAGAGAAAAAATAACTTGTTGCATGAATTCTCCATTTAATTTTTTTCCCATCTGTTTTACTAATCTTCATTCCAGGGTTATCACCATGGTAGAATATCATTATTAGAATGACACTTTACCCTGCAGTAACTTTTTATTTAATATGTTGTTTTGCTGCTGGCTTTTTTTTTTTCTCTCATTTGTCTCTGAGTTTCAAAAATCCAATCTATCCTTTGGTAATGTGATGTGTGGGAAATGGAGAACAAAGCACTACAAACACAGTGCTTTTAAATAAATTGTAATTAATTACATGTGCAAATACATTGACTAAGTTTGGGTTTGCAATTAGATAACTAATTATGTTGAAAATGGCATTGCATGCTTAAACAGATGCCTGTACCTCTGATCCATCCAGTTCTTTCTAGTTTGTTGTTTAAGTATGCAATCATTTCTTTGCTATTAGGTGCCACCTGTTCAGGCAGCCCATCAAATACATTCATCCCCACTTCTGTGCAGTATTAGTACAGCACTTCTAAAAATGACTTTATTCCTGGGGGAATTCTGTGCCACTGCACATGCACAAATTTGTGTCCCCCGCAGATTTCTTTGTTTCCCCACAAAAAAATGACTTTCTGATGGGGAAGCAAAGGGAAGCCACAAAAGCCATCATGCGACCCACCCCAGAAGTATGTTTCGGGTGCCCAGGACAACCAGCCAAGAGGCAAATCACTGTGGAGTGGAGCGGGACTGGGGAAGACACAGCTGGTGGCTCCTACCCTTTGCTGGGCTCAGCTGCTACTCCTGGCTGGGCTGGGGAGGATGGGACTTCCTCTTCTCCTTCACGGCATCCGTGGCCAGGTCATACCCACCCCCAGATTTCTCCCCCGGCTATAGGAAACTCTGCAAACTTCCCCCTCCCTTCAGTGCTTCCTGCACCCGTCGCTCCTCAGCTGCAGGGGAAGGGATCGCTGCTGCCCTATCTGTCCAACTTGCATGCATCCAGACCCCCTCATACGCAGACCCTCCCACTGTGCCTCACCCTCCCCCACACCCAAAGGCCCCCCCCCACTCCTGGACCACCCTGAGGAGCCATCAGCAACTGGATCCCCACCCTACGGAGCCCCAACCAGCTGCACCTGGATCCCAACCCCACTAAATCCCACTCACCCAGCATCTGGACTCCCCCACACCCCCCTGATGAGCTCTATCCCCCCCACACTCAGCCCCCCTCCCCCGCTGAGCACCAACCACATTTACCTGGACCCCCCTGCAGACTCCCATTACCATTGCACCCAGAACCCCCCAACAAGCCCCTGTGCATCCAGATCCCTCCCCCCCACAGAACTCTTAACCCACACCTGGATCCCCCCACACTAAGCCCCTCCACACACAGATCCTGCCTTGCTGAGCCTGCCTGCCCACACCTGGTGCACCTGGCATGGAGGGCAGGGCTCTGGGGTGTTCCTGGGGCAGGCCCGGTCCTTGCGCTGTGTCAGAGTTGGATGCAGCCTCACCACTGAGTCTGTGTCCTGGGGTGGAGGGGAAGCTGCACAGTGATCTCCCACCTCTGTGCAGCCAGTGGCCTGTGCTCCCCAATGCCAGGCTGGAGCCTCCACATTTATTTGACAAATACAATTTGCAGAATTTTGCAGAATTTTTAATTTTTTGGCACAGAATGCCCTCAAAAGTAATCCTTGTACCTCTCCTCATTGTAAACTTTAGACTTTCAACCCTAGCCCCTGTTTTAAGATCCAGCAAATGTCATTTTCCAGTAAAAGGGGATCAGCTGCTGCCCTACCCTTCCATTCTACAAATCCCAATCTTTTCCTGAACTACTATTTCATAAACTTGTTCAATTTTTAAAAATCCCGTTTATACTTCTCTCCCATAAGTGAAGACCTATATTTCTCCACGAATACTGATCATGACATCACCCACTGGAGAGATGGCATCGGCAAGTTATTTGCTGATTTGTCCCCCTGTGGTGGACTGATCTTCTGGTGATGGTAGAGTAGAAGCTCGGTGGCAAACTGCACTCTGTTGTTGGAACAGCTGACACCTGTGCTAGATTGAAGAACTTGTTAAGGCAAAGTTTGATGTAGAATGCTTGTTTACTAAAGTCCTGGTAAATGTGATTCAAAATAATAAGTACTAATTAGATAGCTAATCCTTTGACTGGCTTCCAAACACAGATTAATATCACCTTGCTTTCTTCCACATAAAAGGGGGCTGCTGGGAGCCAACCCATTACTTAAAATTTTAGTGGCTATTTTGAGAAACGATTTTTATTAAAATGCGTAAATATACACCTAAAATTATTTTTACAGACTAGAAGATTCTTCGCTTATTTTAAAAAGCAGAGAGATTTCACTGAACATTGTGGACTTTCTGTAAGTTCCCTCGTGAACCTCATTGGCGTTAACAGGATTGGTGTACATGAATCCGAGGGCAGTATTTTTACTATAAATTTGGAGAATTATGAAACATGAGATACTAATATCTTCTATATAAATAAGCACATGGGTATTTTTAAAATATAACTTTGTCTTTCTCTGCTCATATATAATCCTGGAATAGCTAAAACTTTATTAGATATGACATATAGTACTATATATGTGACCCAGAAATTTCACTGAATAGGTTACCTAGTTGCAGGTGCTTTCTGAATTTTTTTTTTAAATGTATTAGTTAGTAAAATATAACATCAAAATACATTAAAATTTGAAAGCAATAAAGGGGATTAGCATAGCATGCACACATGTTGGTTAAAACCAATTGCTGTCTTTTTGCTTGTATTAAAATGCAACTAATATGTAACTTTTCTTTACTCTATATTAATTATTTCAGTTGCTTTGAAATACAGTCCTGGAGCCTTAAAATGCCTGTACTGCATATGTCTTTGCAGGACCTGGACCATCGAATATAGTTCTTTCATTTGCTAATGTACAACATGAGGAAAAGCAGCAAAGAGTCCTGTGGCACCTTATAGACTAACAGATGTATAGGAGCATGAGCTTTTCGTGGGTGAATACCCACTTCTTCAGATGCACCCACGAAAGCTCATGCTCCTATACGTCTGTTAATCTATAAGGTGCCACAGGACTCTTTGCTGCTTTTACAGGTCCAGACTAACACGGCTACCCCTTTGATACTTGACAACATGAGGAAATTAACTTCACAAATTAAATTGGTTGAATCTTAACAACAATTCAGAGTGTTATTCTTTTGAAAACAGTATCTAATGAGGCTTTGAACCACTCCGAGATGCTGGATTTATTGCTGGTTTTATATCACTTCCTCTATCCAAAACTCCACCCAAGTAAGACACTAGGGATGACATGTGAGGCTAACTGAATTTCTGTGCTGTGGTTTATGTCATTGTTCCTTATTTGAAGGCCTTTTGGTATCAAGTTCTCTTTTTTGCATGTGCAGATTTTTTTATTTTTTTTTAAAGAGTATTTTGAAACAATCACTGTTTGGGTCTTAGGGCATGTGTACACTACAAAATTAAGTTGACTTAAGGTAAGTCGACATCCAGCCACCACAGTAATTAAGTCAGTTGTGTGTGTTCACACCGTGCTCATTGTGTCGGTGGAGTGCGTCCTCACTAGCAGCACTTGCATCAATGCACAGAGCAGTGCACCGTGGGTAGCTATCCCACAGTGCAACTAGCCACAGGCGGTTTTGGGAAGGGCTTGCAACGCCTCATGGGACCAAAACATTTTGTTGCTGGGGGGCATGGGAACATGGCTTTGGCCTCCCATGATGCAGTTTCCTCCATCCCTACCCTTGATATCAAGGGCAAACAGCCCATACTTTCTCGCGCCTTTCCTCGAAAGCCTGGTTTAGCCACGCATACGCCATAGCTCGAGAAGCATGACTCTGCTCAGCTGTGCACTCTTGTTGTGAGCATTACAAGCATCTCGCACCTTATCCTGCAGCATTTCCAGAGTAGAGACAGGAGCCGCCATACAGAACATTGCGATGTCCTGCAAGCAGCCCTGCTGCAAGCCAGAGAACAAAACAATTCTCAGTTGCTGCTGGCAGTCATGCAGCAGCTGAACATGTTGAATTGCTGTTTTTAGTCTCGGGAAACAAGCACCGACTGGTGGGATCACATCGTTATGCAGCTATGGGATGACGAGCAGTGGCTGCAGAACTTTCAAATGCGAAAGGCCACTTTCCAGGAACTTTGTGCGGAGCTTTCCCCTGCACTGAAACTCAGCAACACTAAAATGAGACCTACTTCTTCACTGTCAGACTGAGTACTAGTCAGTGGGGAATCAATTCGAAGTTGGAGCTGTTGTGATCCGAGGGTGCAGGGCCATGAATTGTTTTCTGCTAAGAAGGGTAGTGACTCTGGGTAATGTGCAGGATATAGTGGATGATTTTGCCATGATGGGGTTCTCTAACTGTGGTGGGGCAATAAATGACGTGCATATCCCTATCTTGGCACCAGACCACCTAGCCAAAGAGTACATAAACTGTAAGGGATAATTTTCAATGGTGTTGCAAGCGCTAGTGGATCATAGGGGGCGTTTCACTGATCAACATGGGATGGTCAGGAAAGGTGTATAATGTGTGCATCATTAGGAACACAGGTCTGTTCAGAAAGCTGCAATTGGAGACTTTCTTCCCAGATCGCAAAATAACCATTGATTATGTTGAAATGCCAATAGTGATCTTAGGAGACCCCATCTACCCCTTGCTCCCATGGCTCATGAAGCCGCACAGTGGACAGCAGTAAGGAGCGGTTCAACAATAGGCTGAGGAAGTGCAGAATGATGGTGGAATGGGCCTTTGGATGTTTAAAGGGTTGCTGATGCAGTTTACTTACTCAGTGAAAGCAATATCCCCATTATTATCACTGCATGCTGTGTGCTCCATAATATCTGTGAGGCAAAGGGAGAGAAGTTTCTGCAGGGCGGGGTGTGGAGGCAGATAGGTTGGCAGCTAATTTTGATCAGCCAGATACCAGGTCAATAGGAAGAGCCCAGCAAGGAGCTCTGCGTCTCCGGGAGGCTTTGAAAACCTGTTCAGTAATGAGCCACAGCAATGTGCACCACTTATCTGTGTTGTGCCTTCCCGTACCATCCCCTCCATTGCATCAGTTTCCCTCAAACCCCACCACCCTCCCCATGATTGGAATATATAAAGAGTATTTCATTCTCAAAACATTGACGGAAGGGACCTGGTAGTGTAGATGCAGGCATTATTAGGTCGATGTAAGGCAGCTTCCGTCAACCTACACTTGTACTGTAGACTAGGCCTTAGTCATAGAATCATAGAGCTGGATTATGTCCAGAGAAACCCACAGGAATGAGCCAGGAAATTCTGAGTTTGTCTTTCTGGAGTTTTCAGGGAACCTTCCCATCAGATGGAATGGGTAGGAACAAATTTGCAGAGAACAGGGCTTGCTAAACCCACCGGTTCTAAGGATCCACAGGTCATGGAAGCTCCAGTTCTCTGGTGTAGAGGGATAGCCTCTCTGTGCATTTCTTGTGGGTCCTTCTCCCACTAACAACACTATTCTACGTGAAGTGTAGAGGTGGCTAGGTGGCTTGGAACAGCAACGTTAACTCTTGATCAGATACTGCACTTGTTCAAATATTTGTGGATCACATAAGGAAATTACTGTAGAGAACACTGGTCCCAATCTTCACCCTCTCCCACCACCCAAAACTAGAGATGCATAACATTAGTCATCTAGCTTATCCCCCTACCAGTGCAGGACTGTTATGATAATTTTTCATTTAGTTTATTCATTGACTATTTCATACCTATATTCCATAAAATAAAAATGTGAACTCCATCAAATAAAGTGATCCATATTAAAATACCTTTACTAAGTTTAAAACTTAACTTATTAGGGAATATGCTACTGTCTACACAATGACAAATCAGCCTGAAAACTGATTAGGTGCTTAGAAAATACAGTAGATTAGCATTCCTAAATAAAATTGCATCTGTAGAGGCTAAAGAGAAGTAGAGAATCTGCATGACCCTTTCTTGTTTTAGCACTTCATTGTCATCTTTCAACAGATTGTCTCTCTTGCGCTAGAGTGATTTCTACATTCAGTTTTGAGATGTGTCAAAATAGTTTTTTCCTTGTGGCCTGCTTTGGGTTGTCAAGCCTGTTTGTTATTTCAAGATGTAGGAGTCACATTACTAAGTGGATGTAAATATGTGGTGAAAGCTGCAAACATTGTCAGCCTGAAAAAATGATAGGAGAGAAGGGAGAACAACCAAAGGCATAACTGAATCAATCCTCTTCCTCCCTAAGAGAACAGGGTGGGTACTGTTATAGCAATATATTTTTTTCTCTTAAAACAAATTTTTGTTGATATGAGTTTGAAACATGCATACAGTTGAGTACATAGATCATCTTATTTCAGGAATGGCACCAAAGAGGATACAATAAAAGGAATTCTCTATTCTATAGAACTGTATTTAGCCAAGTATTCCAATTTTTTAAAACTTCACCCTATAAACCAGTTCTTCATTGGCTGTACATTGTGAAACTTCCGAAACTCCAAATAGCTGCCTTGTATGAAAAAGACACTTAAATCCAATTTCTTACATCCACTGTGGTCTGCTAAAATTGATTAACACCTCTGGAACATGGCATATCACAATATCCTTATTTCAGAGTAGCAGCCGTGTTAGTCTGTATCCTCAAAAATAACAGGAGTACTTGTGGCACCTTAGAGACTAACAAATTTATTAGAGCATAAGCTTTCGTGGGCTACAACCCACTTCTTCGGATGCATCCGAAGAAGTGGGTTGTAGCCCACGAAAGCTTATGCTCTAATAAATTTGTTAGTCTCTAAGGTGCCACAAGTACTCCTGTTATTTTTGAATATCCTTATTAGGCACCGAAAACCATGTTCTATTAGTCAGGGAGATGCTCCAGAGTAGTTAAAAATGTGTTAGTGGATGCCAGGAAGAGAAAAATCAGTCCTAAAATCAAGAACAATTTTGCTCACATATATACAAATATGTAAATTCTATACTACAAAACGCTGCTGTTATTTACTTTGTATTCCAATACAGAAAACACATTCAATCTCTTTTGCTGCACTACCTGAACTGTTTGGATGAAGACTATAATGTATTTTTTAATATTTGTGATAGTTTACATTTTTTGGGAAATGCGATCCACTATACTTTAATTGTTAGTTAATTCTCTCTTGCCCCCAAATTAAGACTTCATCCAATTATATTTTCCTATATTTTAGAAACTTTGGGGAGTTTTACACTCAGCAAACATTTGCCTCCTTCCTCTCCCCTCACTTACTTAAAGTTGGCCCTGTTGATAGGTGATTTTTAGTATTTTCATTCATAAAATTTTCTGCTTGACACCCACCTTTTCAATTATCCATTTCAACCTTTGCTAGAAAAGGTAAATGCATTTTGTGAAGTGAAAGTCATTATACTGTCATGGGTTGTCCTCTAAAGGACCCACATTTATTTTGGCTTTATCAATGCATCTCTCATGGTTGACCAGCTTAGTATTCATTAGGTAGCTTCTGTTTGGAGGTTACTAAACCTGTTCTAGATTTTACTGGTGTTCAAGCTAATCTGCTCAATTATCTTTGTGTGTTTTTTGACTCTCTCTGACTTCCACTTCTAAATTACTGATTTGGAAGCTTTGAAAATGATCCATTGATTGTAAGGAGCTGAATTAATCTCTGTAGAAGTCAATTATATAATTTTTTTTTCTTGCCTTCTATTATTTAAGCAAAATCTCCCAGTTTAATTTTGGAAAATAGTGCAGTAACTTAACAAGTCCTGGTGTCATGTCACTAGTCTGTGCTACAGTGCAGGTCTTCAGAGAAAGCCACCAGTCTGTTCTCCCATCCCACTGCCTCTAGAGAAGGCAAGATAAAATGAGATGCAGTTAGTGGACCACTCTTCCATTCCCTCTGGTAACAATAAGATGATAGCAACTTCCTCCTATAATTTCCCACTCAGAAAAGAGAAGGATCCCTCTACTTTACAACCCTCACATTCCCTCTTGTCTCACTTCAGCATAAAATACTTTTTTTTTAACACTAAGCATCTTGTTGAACTGAAGTAAATTAAAATGAAAAAGTTTTTTGATTTATCTTCTCATTAAATGTGCAGGTGTGACTAATGATAGAAAGTACTGCTGCGTTTCACGGTTTCATGTTATCTGGAGTTATTGACTACTGAAAAGTGCTGGCCTGGCAGCCTTGGAGAATAAAGTTGTACTAAACTTACACAGAACAGATGCTATACAGGTAGCACAGGCTCCCTATCTCTTAAGCTCCACTGAACATGACAGATTTTGCTTTGAAGGCTTGTAGCAATCAATAGCCCCCACCACTCTGCCCCTTGCTCTTTTCCTTTCCCTCACAAGTGATGTTGATGTACATTCACGGAGGCTCAGGTGTTTGCCCCTATTAAATACTCCAGTCTCTCTCTCTCTCGCACACGCCCTAACAGTTTTAAACAAGAAAAAGTGTCAAAACAGTTATCTGTATGATCTTCAGTTCTGTCCGGCATAGACTAGTCTTTTTATAAGGATAGGGCATAATATAAGGAATGTCTGTGTAATCAGGCCTTTACATGATTATTTTGGCAGATCCTACAGTTTATTAATTTAAACTGAATGAAGTTACTAATTGAGACTTTTATTTTGTCTTACCTACTGCTATGGCACCCCAACCCCTTGATAATGGATGTTCTGTAGCATCAAGGCAATGTGGCCTGATGAATAGGGTACCATTGGATTAGGAGTCAGGCTTCTGTGCATAGTTTTGCCATTGACTTGCTATGTGATAGTGAGCAAAGCACTTCATTTCTCTATGCATCTGTTTTCCCCCTTGTGTCCCTTGTCTGTCTTCCTTATGGATTGTAAGCTCTTTGAGATAGGACTGCTCTCTCATAGTATAAAAAGGTTAAACTAATCATAATGGAATCTAATCGGGCTGAGGCTGATGTCTCTTCAAGTAAGATGTTATTACTAGTTAACTTTAACAGTAATAAAGGCGTTCTATGTAATATTTTAGGGCGATTGTTTACTTGAAGCTCTACAAAGATTTAAAAAATTGAGTTAGATAACGATGGTCTGAATCAAATGTTCAGCAACAAGAAAAGATTCAGTCAGGATCAGTCTTCCCAGTCCTTAACTAGTGCTACTAGGCATATTAACAAGGTAAAGAAGGAAATGAATCTCAGCAAATACTGACCTAATCCACACACAAATTCTGATTTCAAATTTTGATTAAATAATCAAGGACCGCACTGTAATAAAATGTGAATATCCCAACATCAAATGTGAATATTCCAACATATATTTCAGACCTCTCAAACATATATTATTAACCTCTCAGTCAGATGTAACAAAACCTTCTGGCAGATCCAGTGTGATGATATCTGAGAGAGCTAATCATGTACTGTACAAACCAGGGATGTTTGTGCAATGTGACAAGATGAAGTGGATTGAAACGCCATAAATTGCATGAGTTGAAAGATTCATCTGCAGCTGAGCAGCACTAGTTATCTCCCAACTTTCTCAGACAAAATACAAATGTAGAACAGGTCATTAGTTTGATAAACCTTGGACTGAGACAGATGTTTCCAATATTACAGCAACCTTTAGTGATGTGCAGTAGGTACCAGTTTGAAGTAGCTGCAGTGTCTCTACTAGATATAAAAGACAAATTCACCCGTTGCCACTGTTTGGAAATAGAAACAATTAATCAGTGTGCGCCATATGTTTGGATGAAATGAATGGAAAACATAACATGGCAAGTGTACATATGTTTATGCAATAGTTATATTTTCAGACTCTAGTCCATACCATACATAGACATGAATAAATGGACATGCTTTTGGTACCTATTTTTAAAGTATGGTACTTTTGAGTATATACTTTTTTTTTTTTTACAATAGTAAAATGCCAAATCACGCCAGTATTGCTAGCTTCTGTGTCCATATGGCAAAGGGCATAATTAAACTTTCCCTTTAATGTCCTTTCAGTCACAGTCAAAAACAGAGTGCTATCATGATGATAGACTTGGAAAAACTGTACAATAATTGCTAGACAACTACCTAACAAAATAATCTCAGTGTTCTGCTGATATAATTTACAGTGGTGACCCCAGAAAAGCATAGCCCCATTAGAAACTGAAGATCCAGATATTAGGACCTGCATTTTCCCTTCCAGTCTGTTTTCCTATTTCAGACACAGCATGCATATAATTATATATCTAGTGAAAGCCATATCTTGGACCCTTAAAAATAATCATGTCTGTGCAGATGAACTGTGACACTCAATTGTATGTATATTCATTCTACTGTGTCAGAATAGTAAAACCTGGTGAAGGTAAGCAGTATTTTGTTTAAATATTCTCATATTAAAAAAATCTCATATAGTAGAGTAAGTCCTTATTTATTCCTTAGTGTGCTGGCCTTGAAATGTTTTATACAACACTTGCATGTAATCAGAAGAACTACTATCATGTGGACCTTTCATTTCAGACAGTTGTCACAAAAAGTGACATGCACGAAAGTTCAGGCAGTTGAAGGAGTCTTTCGTCCCCAGTGTGGGAATAAACACTTTGTATGTGGACAGGTTTCAAAGGGGTAGCCATGCTAGTCTGTATCAGCAAAAAACAATGAGGAGTCCTGGTGGCACCTTAGAGACTAACACATTTATTTGGGCATAAGCTTTCGTGGGCTAAAACCCACTTCAGCAGATGCATGGAGTGAAAAATACAGTGAGCTCATATAAATATAAATATACAGCTCATGAAAAGATGAGAGTTGCCTTACCAAGTGGGGGGTCAATGCTAACGAGACCAATTCAATTAGGGTGGCCCATTCCCAACAATTGACAAGAAGGTGTGAGTATCAACAGAGGGAAAATTACTGTTTATAGTGACCCAGCCACTCCCAGTCTTTATTCAGGAGTAATTTGATGGTGTCAAGTTTGTAAACTAATTCCAGCTCTGCAATTTCTCATTGAAGTCTGTTTTTGAAGTTTTTTTTTTTTTTTTTTGAAGAATGGCCACTTTTAAGTCTGTTATTGAGTGTCCAGGGAGATTGAAGTGCTCTCCTAGTGGTTTTTGAATGTTACAATTCTTGATGTCATATTTGTGTCCATTTATTCTTTTGCGTAGAGACTGTCCAGTTCGGCTAATGTACGTGGAGAGGGGCATTACTGGGACATGATGGCATATATCACATTGGTAGGTGTGCAGCTGAATGAGCCCCTGATGGTGTGGCTGATATGGTTAGGTCCAATGATGGTGTCCCTTGAATAGATATGCAGACAGAGTTGGCAATGGGGTTTGTTGCAGGGATTGGTTCCTGGGTTAGTGTTTCTGTTGTGTGGTGTGTAATTGCTGGTGAGTATTTGCTTCAGGTTGGGGGGCTGTCTGTAAGTGAGGACTGGCCAGTCTCCCAAGGTCTGTGAGAGTGAGGGATTGTCCTTCAGGATAGGTTGTAGATCCTTGATGATGCGCTGGAGAGGTTTTAGTTGGGGGCTGTAGGTGATGGCTAGTGGCATTCTGTTACTTTCTTTGTTGGGCCTGTCCTGTAGTAGGTGACTTCTGGGTACCCTTCTAGCTCTGTCAATCTGTTTCTTCACTTCCCCAGGTGGGTATTGTAGTTTTAAGAATGCTTGATAGAGATCCTGTAGGTGTTTGTCTCTGTCTGAGGAATTGGAGCAAATACAGTTTATCTTAGGGCTTGGCTGTAGACAAACACCTACAGGATCTCTATCAAGAGTTCTTAAAACTACAATACCCAAGGGTGCAAGCTCTGGGCTGGGGGGTGGGTCCGAGGAGTTCGGAGTGTGGGAGGGGGCTCAGGGCTGGGGCAGGGGTTAGGATATGGGGGAGCTCGGGGTGTGGTCTCTGGGAGGGAGTTTGGGTGCAGGAGCAGGCTCAGGGCTGGGGTAGAGGGTTGGGGTGCAGGAGGGGGTGAGGGGTGCGGGCTCTGGCTGGGTGGCGCTTATCTTGGGCGGCTCCCAGAAGCAACCGGCATGTCCGGCTCCTAGGCTCAGGGGCATCCAGTCGGTTCTGGGTGCTGCCCCTGCCTGCAGGTACTGCCCCCCCCCCCCAGAGGGACGTGCTAGTCACTTCTGGGACCCGCGCAGAGCCAGGGCAGGTAGAGAGCCTGCCTTAGCCCTGCTGTGTCTCCGACCGGACTTTTAGCACCCTATTAAAATCTGCTGGATTGCTTTCAATAGCCACTGAGAGATTGAGACCGATTCCCAGAGACTCCAGGCCAATCTGGGGGGGTTGGCAACCCTAACTATCAGGTTGCACAAAGTTTGCACAGGTTGCACAAAAATTAGCTATTAGTGTGGAATTTATGCCTCAGTTAATTACAAGCCTTTCACTGTTTCAAAAGGATTGATTATACCAAAAACATTGTACTACATGAAAATGACAGTCCCTGGTTAAGCTAGTGTTTTTTTCTGAAAAATCATTAGGGGTTGTTTAAAAGTTATTCTGGTTTATTTACTATTGCCTTATAGTAGTGCTGTAAAAGATAGCCCTTGCCCTGCACTCCAAGCTCCCATTCCTGCAATTTGTCGCATGTGGTCATTGCAGGATTGAAACCTAAAGAGACAAGACAGATGATTGGTAGGAGAACAGAATTTTTATGATCCTTAGTTTACATATGGGAAAATGAGGCACAGAAAGATGACGTGACTTGTTCCATGTTACACACGAAGAGTGTGGGAGAGCCAGGAATTGAACCTAGCATTCAAACAGTCCAGTCTATTACCTTAATTCCAAGACTGTTCTTCCTTGTTTGCCATATACGTTCTGGAAATTTTAAAAAGCCCAGAAATGCACTATTTTTACACCCATTTTCTCTGACCATGATATTATGGCATATGTAGTATATGACACTAAGAGTACAGCTGCCCTGTACACTCCTTTCAGCGGGGTGTAGAGTACATGCACTGCACACATTATCATGAGTATAATGAGTGGGAGAGTGGAGTAAAGATACTCTTGAACCCTGTGAGTATGTACTTTACAGGGTTTTCTCCTCGCCCCAGCACTGCTACCCTGCATACACTATTTCTAGCAGTGTAGTGTCCTTCTGTCTCTCCATTACTGGAGTCTTCCCCTGCCACAGGGAAAGACTCCAGCAGCAGGAAAAGATTTCTGCTGCACGGAGCTACTGGAGCCTTTCCCTGCCACACAGAAAGACTCCAGCAATAGGGAAAAGCTCTAGCTGGGGGAGGCAGTAGGGCAAGGTTTGGTTTCTCTCCACAGCTGAGCCTTTCCCCACTGCCTCCCCCCTGCCAGATTCTTTCACTGACACGTGTAGCTACACACCACAGTGTGAATTCAGTCCGCTTTTCACTGTGACATGTAGCTACACGTCCCCTACATGCCACCACAAGAGGTATGCAGTGTAGACTTAGCCATACAGTTTGTCTACACTGCAGCTGGGAGTAAGTCTCCCAGCCTGGGTAGACAGACTTCTGATAGCAGGGCTCAAGCTAGCATGCTAAAATAGCAATATGGACATTCCGGTTTGGGCTCTTAACCGAAGGGGATTGGATGGGCTTGAGAGCCTGAGCTTCTCCCTGAGTCAGAATGTCTACATTGCTATTTGTAGCATGCCAACTCAAGCCCAGGCTGGGAGAATCGCCCCCAACTTCAGTGTAGCCATACTGCTATAGTCCTTAATTTGCAAAGGTGCTGAGTTGTTGGTGGCTGACTCTTCTGGAAATCAGGTACATAGTACTTAATTTTAAAGAAGATCTCATTCATAGGCATGTAAAATCTACCCCAGTAATTAAGTATCTTAAAAAAAAATCATATTGATGTAAATGTCTGAGTCCCTCACAATCTGAATTTATCCTCATAACACTCTTGGAGTTAGGGAAGTTACTTGCCCAAGGTAAGTAAGGCTTGTCTACACTACCGCTTAATGACAGGTTTCAGAGTAGCAGCCGTGTTAGTCTGTATCCGCAAAAAGAACAGGAGTACTTGTGGCACCTTAGAGACTAACAAATTTATTAGAGCATAAGCTTTCGTGGGCTACAACCCACTTCTTCGGATGCATATAGAGTGAAACATATATTGAGGAGATATATATACACACCCATACAGAGAGCATGAACAGGTGGGAGTTGTCTTACGACTTGTCGTAAGACAAGATATATATATCTCCTCAATATATGTTTCACTCTATATGCATCCGAAGAAGTGGGTTGTAGCCCACGAAAGCTTATGCTCTAATAAATTTGTTAGTCTCTAAGGTGCCACAAGTACTCCTGTTCTTACTACCGCTTAAGTCGATGTAAATTACATTGTTCAGGGGTGTGAAAAACCCACCCCTCCGAGTGACATAAGTTACATCTACTTTGCTTCAGTCTTCACGGCTGAGGATGTTAGGGAGATTCCCAAACCTGAGCTGGCTTTTGTAGGTGACAAATCTGAGGAACTGTCACAGATTGAAGTATCACTAGAGGAGGTTTTGGAATTAATTGATAAACTCAACATTAACAAGTCACCGGGACCAGATGGCATTCACCCAAGAGTTCTGAAAGAACTCAAATGTGAAGTTGCGGAACTATTAACTAAGGTTTGTAACCTGTCCTTTAAATCGGCTTCGGTACCCAATGACTGGAAGTTAGCTAATGTAACGCCAATATTTAAAAAGGGCTCTAGGGGTGATCCCGGCAATTACAGACCGGTAAGTCTAACGTCGGTACCGGGCAAATTAGTTGAAACAATAGTAAAGAACAAAATTGTCAGACACATAGAAAAACATAAACTCTTGAGCAATAGTCAACATGGTTTCTGTAAAGGGAAATCGTGTCTTACTAATCTATTAGAGTTCTTTGAAGGGGTCAGCAAACATGTGGACAAGGGGGATCCGGTGGACATAGTGTACTTAGATTTCCAGAAAGCCTTTGACAAGGTCCCTCACCAAAGGCTCTTACGTAAATTAAGCTGTCATAGGATAAAAGGGAAGGTCCTTTCATGGATTGAGAACTGGTAAAAGGACAGGGAACAAAGGGTAGGAATTAATGGTAAATTCTCAGAATGGAGAGGGGTAACTAGTGGTGTTCCCCAAGGGTCAGTCCTAGGACCAATCCTATTCAATTTATTCATAAATGATCTGGAGAAAGGGGTAAACAGTGAGGTGGCAAAGTTTGCAGATGATACTAAACTACTCAAGATAGTTAAGACCAAAGCAGATTGTGAAGAACTTCAAAAAGATCTCACAAAACTAAGTGATTGGGCAGCAAAATGGCAAATGAAATTTAATGTGGATAAATGTAAAGTAATGCACATTGGAAAAAATAACCCCAACTGTACATACAACATGATGGGGGCTAATTTAGCTACAACGAGTCAGGAAAAAGATCTTGGCGTCATCGTGGATAGTTCTCTAAAGATGTCCACGCAGTGTGCAGAGGCGGTCAAAAAAGCAAACAGGATGTTAGGAATCATTAAAAAGGGGATAGAGAATAAGACTGAGAATATATTATTGCCCTTATATAAATCCATGGTACGCCCACATCTCGAATACTGTGTACAGATGTGGTCTCCTCACCTCAAAAAAGATATTCTAGCACTAGAAAAGGTTCAGAAAAGAGCAACTAAAACGATTAAGGGTTTAGAGAGGGTCCCATATGAGGAAAGATTAAAGAGGCTAGGACTCTTCAGTTTGGAAAAGAGAAGACTAAGGGGGGACATGATAGAGGTATATAAAATCATGAGTGATGTTGAGAAAGTGGATAAGGAAAAGTTATTTACTTATTCCCATAATACAAGAACTAGGGGTCACCAAATGAAATTAATAGGCAGCAGGTTTAAAACAAATAAAAGGAAGTTCTTCTTCACGCAGCGCACAGTCAACTTGTGGAACTCCTTACCTGAGGAGGTTGTGAAGGCTAGGACTATAACAATGTTTAAAAGGGGACTGGATAAATTCATGGTGGCTAAGTCCATAAATGGCTATTAGCCAGGATGGGTAAGAATGGTGTCCCTAGCCTCTGTTCGTCAGAGGATGGAGATGGATGGCAGGAGAGAGATCACTTGATCATTGCCTGTTAGGTTCACTCCCTCTGGGGCACCTGGCATTGGCCACTGTCGGTAGACAGATACTGGGCTAGATGGACCTTTGGTCTGACCCAGTACGGCCTTTCTTATGTTCTTATGTTCTTAAAGCTGTGTCTGCACCGTGCTATGTCATTGGGAGATGCTCTCCCGCGGATATAGATTCTGCCTCTCATTGAGGTGGAATAATTATGTCGACGGGAGAGCGCTCTCCTGTCAGCATAGCCCGTCTTTACCAGACGAGCTACAGCAGCACAGCTGCATTGGTGCAGCTGTGCTGATGTAGCATATAATGTAGACTAGCCCATATAGGAAGTCTTTGAAAGAGCAGGGAATCAAACCCCAGGCTAGTGTCCTAACCACAGGACCATTCTGGGAGTTGATGGTTTCCTAAACCAACCGCCAGCTGTAAAAATATTGTGCGTGTAATCCAGAAAAAATGTGGGTGCCTTTATCCAGAAAGGCAAGATGGGACTCAGGGAAGAATAGCACAGTGCCACCCCGCAACTGCTGAGGATCCCTTACTTTTCTTCATGCCCAGGGCTCATGTAGTTTGCGCTGCCAATGGAAGCCCCATCATGAAACACTTTTGCTGGGGAAAATGCCAACATTTGAAAATTCACCCTCAATTTGAAAAGCTCTGGAGACACACCAGCTGCCCTGATTATAACATTTTGTTTGGTTTTGTATTGTTAGGGGATTACAGATCGTTAAACTGAATGAAGGGAAAGTGGCCAAAGATTGGTGGTTTGGGCAATTTTGTTGCCTCAGAATAAAAAGCTCTTGTCAATAAATCTGAAATGCCACAGAAGGTTTTCTTTTCTGTTTGTTACTCGGTGTAAAACAGGTGTAAGTGAGAGCAGACTCAGCAATTGGTGGATTTATCTAAGTGACTGCACTTGGCACAGAAACATGGGGTGAAATCCTGGCCCCACTGAAGTCAATAGCAAAACTCCCATTGACTTCAACCAGGGTGGGATTTCACCCCTGGAGAGTAATCTACCTCTTGTGTAGAGATGGTCCAGGGGACTTTGGTGTATAAGAGAGATGTATTGGGGGGAGAAACATTAATGGATCATATCTGAGAATTTATGCACACAAATCAGGACATGTAATGTTATAGTTCCCATAGCAACCATAACTGTATCACATTACATGTTTCTATTAGAGCATCAGGTTTTAGCAGCATGTAGTGTAATGTGCAAGGAAAGGAGCTGTAGTATCCATGGGATCCATAATTTTGAATTTCTTGATATCCCTACTTTTAAATTCTTAACTTTAATGTTTTTTATGATGGCCTTTGGGACATGGATAAAAGTGAAAGAAGCTATCTGGTGTTTGGGAAATACCCTGTTTTGTGGTGTGGACAAACTGTCCACCAGCAGCTAGACTCAGACCACCAACTATTTTCAGCAAACTGTGCTCAAATGGTAACAAACTTCCCATTGATCTGGAGTGGATCTGAACGACTCATTTAGAGGTGAATGCTTTCATGTATCATTAGCTATCCTCTGAGCCACCCAGCCTTAAAGTTATTTTACTGTTTCCAGATGTAAGCTCTTTGGGACATAGACATTGTCTTCATTTTATGTTTCTACAGTGCTTAACACACTTAGGGCACTACTGGAAATAAGGAATAATAATATCCATTGGAACGTGTCTCTCTGACCTCATGATCTTGTTGGCGTCTCTCCATTTTTACTTCCTTTCATAATTTCTCTACTAAAATTCTAGAAGAATTTGGGTGCATCATACAGGTGCCTAATATTAGGCAGCCAAGTTTGAAAATTTGTCCTATCTTCAGATTTTCTGTTGTACTACGTGTTAGCATGATTAGTATCCAAATGTTTTGCTGCTGATTCCTTTGTGAGCTGCTGTCGGCATGCAGGACATGAGAGTAATCAAAAAGAAATCCTGGTCAGGCTCTTCCCCTCCCGGATCAGTCAACAGACAAGCTGCTGCTGGCTGGGTACTCTCCCCACTTCTAGCCTGAAACTGGAGAAGGGGTAGAGGGGAGGGGAAACTGAGACTGCCTAATGGCTTCCGTCTCTGGCTGGTGAGGGGAATGGAAAAGAAAAACTCCTCTCTGACAGGCACTTGGAGTGAGAGGAAAAATTTCCACTGACTTTAGGCTCCCTGAATCCAAGAGGTATTGATTGTATGAAGTAGCTGCGGCAACAAAATGGTCTATATAATGACTCCCCATGCTGGCCTTATCTTCCCACAGAATCCCTCCCCTTTTAAACTTATGCCTGGAGTGTGGCATGAGAACTCGCCTTCCTTTTTTTAGAGTCATGACTAAATACTAGCTACCTCTGTCACTTTTACTTGCTATTCTGAAGGTAGCTGTTGGTCCTAGGGAAATCAGCTCCCCAAATCCATCTGGTCTGTTTCTTAAGTGGGATGGGTGACTTGTATGTCCACAACCTCCTCTTTCCACTCCCCCCCCCCATTCCTGTGGCAGCCAAACTCAGCTGCCTCCTGGGTTCCATTACCAGGGCCGGTGCAACCACTAGGCGGACTAGGCGGCCGTCTAGGGTGCCAAGTGGTTGGGGGCGCCAAAAAGCGGTGCCCCAAATATTTTTTTTAAACAGCGGAGCACCACGCTGCCGCTGCTCCCCGCCTCCCGGCTCCAGAGGGGCTGCCCGCGACGCGGCCAGTCCCTCCCCCCAGGGAAGCAGCTGGTGGCAGAGCGGGGAAGGGAAGGGAAGGGTCTAGCGCTAGCAGCTGCGCCTTCTTCCCTGCGCCGCGGATCGAGCCGGGCTCTCCGCCACCCCCTGGGCTCTCAGCGGCAGCAGGCTCGGGCACGGGGGGGCTGGCTGCCTGTGCCGCCGCTGAAAGCCCCCGGGGGCAGCGGAGAGCCCGGCTCGGCTTGCGGCGCAGGGAAGAAGGCGCAGCTGCGCTCTGCTCTTTGGGCGGAGAAGCTGGGTGTCTACTGCACCTGCAAGGTACCTAGCCGGGCCGCAGGGAGCCACACAGGCCCGCGGAGCACCGGGGGGTGGGTAGGTCCAGTCCCTGGCCTGGGGAATGGTGTATGTGGGAGCAACCCAGGCACCCCTCCCACAGCCAGCGCCACCCCCTCCAACACCCACCGACCAGCTACCTTCTCCCCTGTGCACCCCCCACCCCAACAACCCACCCTGTCCTGCCACTTTTGCCTCTGGGTAACCTCCACCCAGCAACCCTCCCCCACCCCAGCCACGGTCACCTTCACCCCTGCATCAACCTTGGGACTCCCCCCCCCACTTACCATCTCCCTTCTGCCCACTCCTCCCTTGTGCAAACCCCTCCGTGCCATCTTCACCCCCCTGCAACAACCCTGGGCACAGACCCCCCCCCCCGCCTGCCAGCCTCTTGCAACAACCCCCTCCTGCCCACTTCTCCCTTGTGCCACTCCCTCCCTGCCACTGCACCACCTGCAACGAGCCCCTTTTGCCTCTGTGCAATCTCTTCCCTGCCACTACACCCCCGCCCCCTACACCTCTTGGCCAGCCCCACCCCCTGCAACAATCCCATGCACCCCCCTCTCTGCCACCTTCACCCCCTGGAAGAGCCCCCATACAACCCCGCTCTTTGCAGCCCCCCCCCCGTGCCCCCTACATTTTGTGAACATCTGGGCCCCTGGGGGGAACTTGGCCGTAGGAAGGTGGGGGCTGGACATTGGAGGGAGGGGCGCAAGGTGGAAGATTCGCGTAGGGTGCAAAATATCCTTGCACTGGCCCTGTCCATTACTGCTACTAAATCTTTTAAACTGTACTCTGAGACTGACATGCTTCTGGATATTTGGAAAGCCACAAGAAAACTAAAGGCAGGTAGGATATAGGATTATATTTGTTCTCAAGTTATCTGGATATTATCAACATCTGGATGTTGTGGCACTTTTCCATTCTTATTGATGCTCCATCTACAAAGTGTCACAGTCACTTGCTACTAAGGAGGTGTAGGACAGGAGCGATAGCTAATCTAAAGCTGGAAAGTCCACATTGCAGTATTTTTCCCCTTGCTGATCTCTTTTATCTGTCTTCCTCCTGTTTCTGTACTTTTTCTTTTGTGCTACAGTACTGTTGCTGAATGCTAATGATCAAAATTATGCTATAGTCCCAGAAAGTTTTCCTGAAACAATAGATTTTTGGTGTGGGACATTCAGCTGAAATTGTTTAGAGTATCATCATTAGATGCATTGTTTAGCAATTGTGTGGGAGTATATTCGGGCCTCAGCCGGTCAGTTATTACAATAACCCTACATGCAGGAGCGGCGCCAGGGTTTTTGGCGCCCTAGGCGAGGGTCCTTCCGCGCTCCCGGTCGTCGTCGGCAATTCTGCGGCGGGGGGTCCTTCCGCGCTCCCGGTCTTCGGGGCACTTCGGTGGCGGGTCCCGGAGCGAGTGAAGGACCCGCCGCAGAACTGCCGCCGAAGACCCGGAGCGCGGAAGGACCCCCGCCGCCGAATTGCCGCCCCCCCAAATCCTGGCGCCCTAGGTGACCGCCTAGGTCGCCTAAATGGAAGTGCCGGCCCTGCCTACATGTCTGCCCCACACCAATAATCTTTTTGTTTTTTCTTTTCAAGCTGCTTAGCAATGGTGCACATTTCCCTTCCTTCTCATCCCCACTGGAACTGCTTGCATATGTTTTCTTTATGCATTTTTTGTCATGGTTTCCATCATTTTGTACTCAGTCTTTTTTACTTTGCCACCTTCACAAACACTGCTTCCTTTAACTCTCAAGGAGCCCCTATTGCTTCCTAGTGTTCTGTGGCCACAGAAATGCCCAGAGAGTTGGGGATTACAGATCCACCTGCTAATTCTCTGTCTTCCAGCTGCTGGTACGTGTACTGAGGTGCCACTAATCAGGGCCTTATTAGTAATATTTATTTATTATTATCTACTAGGTTTGCAAGGAGAGTAGCAGGCACAACAGAGAGCCATGTAGACAAAGGGACTTTGAGGAGTGGCTGACTAGTGGATATGTATTTTAGAAGGTGCATCTGTGCTGGCCAATATATGGGAGTAGCTGTAGCTGTGAAGAATGGAGGAGTCTTTTACTGGACGTTTAAAGGTGAATGAGACCCAGCCTGTGAAGAGAGAGAAGGGCTCAGCTATGGACCTTGTTGAGGAGAGATGCTCTATGCAAGGGGCTGATCTATAAGATGTTCCTGATATTTCATTAAAATGGCATGTCCATACCAAGATTACAATGGTGTTGTACAAAGTAAACTGAAGAGGCTATCAAAATTCATTGGAAGAGGTGCTTCCTCCCTCCAGAAAGTCTTTTGGAGGTGCTGCTGCAAAACACAAAGGCTAGCATGGAACAGATAGACAATGAGTTGGTGGATGAGGAAGCATAAAAGGTCTGATAACATGGGAAGGAGAAAGGGAAGGTATGTGAAGGGTAACAAACAGGAAACAGATGGGACCATGAGAAAAATGAGCCATAACATTTCACAAATGCCTCACAGGGAAATGGCCGTTCAGTTGTTGTGGAATTCTTCAAGTTTCGCTATCAGGTCGCCAGCAGCACATCACTGCTAGTATTGGTTAACTTAAAAGTTACTGTGAGTTGGCAGTGCAAATGGTATAGGCAGAGCCATCACTTCCTTCCTCTTCCTCTATAAGCCACTCTCATTGATGCTTGTGACTTGTTCTGTCACTACCACAGCATTACTGCAAATATCTCTTTAGCTAATTTGTCTTTTCAGTGGTGACATTATGTTCACTTTAGGCACTACTGTTGCCTTTCGTTGTCTTTCTTTAATGCAGTGGCAGATTAGCCACTGGGCCAACGGGGCCTGTGCCCAGGGGCCCTGGCCAATTGGGAGCCCCCAGAAAGCTGGGCTCCCCCACACCCCTGCTCCTTCAGGGGAGCGGGGTTGGGGCGCAGGGGCTTGCCCTGCTCTTCCCACCCAGCTGGAGGTCCTGCCGGGGGGCAGGGCAAACCCCCACACCCCGACCCTGCTCCCCGGCAGGAGTTTTGCCCTGCCCCCCGGCAGGAGTGCCTGGAGGGATGGGGGGGACTGCAGGCAGAAGGGATAGGAAGGGGCCTGCTACTTGACCAGGGCCCCACAAAACCATAATCTGCCTCTGCTTTAATACAGTAGTTCATACTGACTCATCAGCCTAGAAGAAGCATAGCAGAGTGAAATGGATGTGTACTGGGGCAGGAGATCATAAACTGCTGCTATCAGATTTTAATTTCTTCTGTAAAGATGATAGCATGAGTATCCTTCCCTCAAATGCACTGTAACTGATTCATCAAATTTGGGGGAGGGTGGGGATGGTTGATTTTTTTTTTCTTTCTTTTCTGCTATCTAGTTTTATTTCCCATCCGGTTTTCCACCTGCTTTCTCCCATAAGACAACAGAATGACTTTTATATATAATTTGTCATACTCAGTGATCCTGCATCAAAGAGTTTTAAGAACTGTACATGTGCAATCTTCTCGAGCAAACTTTCTCAAGAAATCACTAAACAATGTTCTTCTGACACTCACACAACATGATTTCTAAAGATTCTCCAATATGACAGGGAACGCTAATGATTATGGGCTAGATTGTTTTCCCTCCCTTAAGTAGCTGAGCAGCAGGGGCAGGATTGCAGTCCTGGGGCTCAGGGAATGCAAGGACTACTGCTGAGATGCTTCTGTCCTGGAGCAACTCAGCTTAAAGGAGGGTTGGAGCTATGTCTCCCTCTGCCACATGCTGGTCAGCAGAACTGGTAAGCTGTGCAAGGGGAGTAGGGAAATATGCTGCACCTCCAAAAAAGGGTTTTAAGATGTCCAAATGTATTCTGGGGGCAGGGGAGCGTGCCTTTCTCTGAAGGCAGTGACTGGTCAAAACTGAACATGGGGTTGCTCAGTGTTCTGAGGCAGTACAGAGATTCCTCTTTCTTAGATGCTTGGCTGGTGTGTGTTGCTCACATCCTAGGGGTCAAACTGATAACCAGATTGAATCAGGAAGGAGTTTTCTCCCAAGTTAGACTGGCAAGATTTCTTGGGATTGTTTCACTTTCTTCTGCAGCATGGGGCATGGATCACCTGCTGGGATCATCTGGGCATCTTTTACCTAATCAATTTCCTGCTGTTTCAGGGCCCTTGGGCATTAATAGCACCTCTCTGCTGTTCTTGGCCTGTAGCACACACAGTTTAATCTCCTGAGGGCTGAAATGCTTTATTCTAATCCACGTTATTAGGCTCAATACAGGGTTAACTGGGGGAAATTAATGGCCTGCAATATGCAGGCTGGCAGACTAGATGGTCTAGTGGTCCCTTCTGGCCTTAAACTCTGTGCACCTGTAACCCACACACAGGGGCGGCAGGTTTGTATAATTTTTGGTGGTGCCCAGAACGGGTCCAAGTCCGACCCCCCCACACACCTGACTTGTAAGCTGATTTTTTTTTTAAATGTAAAAATGGACAGGAAACAGTAAGCATTTAATAGTTTCCCTATATTGCACAATGTGGGGGGAGGAGGGCTCTGGCTGGGGATGAGGGCTCTGGGGAGGGGCTGGGGATGAGGGGTTTGCGGTGTGGGAGGGGGCTCAGGGCTAGAACAGAGGGTTGGGATGTGGGGGTGAGGGCTGCGGGATGGGGACGGGGATGAGGGGTTCAGGTGGGGGCTCTGGGCTGGGGCAGAGGGTTGGGGTGTGGGGGGATAAGGGCTCTGGCTGGGGGTGAGGGCTCTGGGGTGTGGTTGGGGATGAGGGGTTCATGGTGCAGGAGGGGGCTCAGGGCTGGGGCAGAGGGTAGGTGTGTGGGGGGGTGAGGGCACTGGGGTGGGGTTGGGGATGAGGGGTTTGCGGTGTGGGAGGGGGCTCAGGGGTAGGCCAAAGGGTTGGGGTACGGAGGTGAGGGCTGTGGGATGAGGGGTTCAGGAGGGGCTCAGGGTTGGGGCAGAGGGTTGGTATGCGGGGCGGGGGTGAGGACTCTGGCTGGGGGTGCGGGCTCTGGAGTGGGGCCGGGGCTGAGGAGTTTGGGGTGCAGGCAGGCTGCCCTGGGGCTGGGGCCAGAGAGGACTCCCCCCCCCCCCCCAGCAGCACACTCATCCTGCACCGCTGTCACTGCACATGATCCTAGGGCCCCTCTCAGGTTCAGGGGGTTACACTTCTCCGGAGCAAGAAATCCTCATTCAAAAACAAGAGGGACCAACTATCAACAAACTTTCCCCCCCCCCTCAACTCTGGAGAGAGATTATGGGGGAGAGAGACTTCACGCTGCACCCCGGGAGAAGCCCTGAAAGGAGCTGCTCACTTGCAGGAGGTGCAGCGAGAAGTCCTGCTGGCCATGGGGCAGCTGGAGGCTACATTGCACCAAGAGAGACAGAGGGGAAAGAAGCTGGCTCAGTGAGAGGAGGGAGGAGGAGAAGCGGTGAAGTTGTTTGTGGCGAAGAGATAGGAAAACAGCCCGAGTTTCTCCCCCCAAAGTGGAGATGGGGAGGAGGAAGCATTGGAGGGGGGAGGCTCAGAGTGCCCTGGCTACAGCCACAATGAAGGGAAACCAGCAAAAGAAAAGCAGAGGAGAGGAAGGGAAAGAAAAAGCCCAAAGCAGGCTGAGCAGCTACCTGGGGCTCCCTGAGCTGCTGCGGTCACTCACTCACTCCTCTGAACCTCCACCCAAACGCCTCAGCTGCTCCCTTTTGTAGCCACCAGCGGCCGCCGAGGGATTGCAGCGCAGAGCGGCAGGGTAGCCACCCGTTACCTAGGGTACAGGCAGGGACACTCCGGGGAGGTGTGCAGAGCAGCAGGCGAGGCTGGGGGAGAGACCCGGCCTCGAACATTGATGGAGCTGGGCCCCCGTGCCCTGAATATTGCTGGAGCACGGGCACCATGGGCCCATATAAGTCACTGCCCCTGCCCACACACCTCCTGTTCCTCTCTTGTTGCACTGAGACCACTTAGAGATTAAGGAGTCTGCTACAGCCTTAGCTAAGAGCCATGTGGCTTTTAGCTCATGCAGTAGAGCCTCATGCACTGAGCTTCCGAGGTTTGATCCCACCTGCCAACAACTGGGGTCTGTCAGTGTTATACATTTGTAATGGTCC
The DNA here is from genome assembly GCF_028017835.1 of Emys orbicularis. Taxonomy (NCBI): domain Eukaryota; kingdom Metazoa; phylum Chordata; order Testudines; family Emydidae; genus Emys; species Emys orbicularis. Next base: position 54,833,013 of record NC_088683.1, read on the forward strand.
CCCTCATAGCCCAACTAGGGAGCGCTAACTGCTCCCCGTGAAGTAGGGCCAGGGGCGGCTCCAGGCACAAGCGTGTGCAGGGGGCGGCGTGCCGGTCGCCGTGAGGGCAGCAGTCAGGCAGCCTTTGGCGGCATGCCTGTGGGAGGTCCGCCGGTCCCGCAGCTTCGGCGGCAATTCAGCGGCAGGTCCGCCGAAGGCGCGGGCCCGGCAGACCTCCCGCAGAAATGCTGCCGAATCCGTGCCGCCGAAGGCTGCCTGACTGCCATGCTTGGGGAGGCAAAAAACATAGAGCCGCCCCTGAGTAGGGCCACTCTGCATTCTCCCTAATGCAGGAATACGTCTACATGCCACAAACCCTGTGTGAGTAACATTGTGGTTACGAATGGGTCCACACCACTAAGTGCAGATCGGAGTCTAAACAACCAGTTTGGAAGCAGTCCAAGGCGAGATTTGGATTGAGCTCATCTCTAGTTTAGATTCAGAACATGTGGTGCAAAAAGCTGCATTTTAATCTTGACTTGCACCTCTTCTTGCACTGTGATGCACATATTACTCTTAAAACCCAGTCTTACACGCGTTACTCATATGAATAAGGACTTGCCAAATTGGGCCCATAGAAATAAGGTGGTTTTTTTTTTTTTTTTTTTTTCCTTCACAGGAACTGCTCATGGCAAAACTGTTGAAACACTTTTTTGAACTCCAAAGTACAAATGTGAACAGGTGGGATTGGTGATACAGTTGTAGATTATTAGAACAAGGTGTAAAAATTGGTTTCTTTTGATCTATTAAGGTAATCGTTATTGCTATAAAAAGCGAGGAAATGCATGTTTAAAGCTGTCACTATAAAAGGATGCCGCATAAGCACTAAAATAGGGAAAGGGTAGTCTTGTGGTTAAGGTACTGGATTAGCACTCAAGACATCTGAGTTAAATTCCCAGATCTATCTACGTGATTGTAAAATGGGGATAATAGTGGTTCCTTATTCCCATTCTCTTGTGTGTTTTGTCTGTTTGGACTGTAAACTCTTCTGGGCAGGGACCCTCCCTTGGTATGTATATGCTGAATAGAGCATCTAGCACCATGAAGCCCTGATTTTTTTTAGTGACGCTAGGTAGTTCTGTAAAATAATTATTAATAATAAAATATTTGCTATTGTGTTTATTGCAATAAGTGGTGACTGAGAAGATCAGAGTTGAAGACGTGACATCATCAAAACCATAAATACAGCATCGAAGTTCCAATGGGAAAGTGGGGCTGCAAATACAAAACTTACTGTGTGCACATCACTAAGGGCTAAATCGTCCCACTGTATGCAAAGGCCTAGTATACAGGTCTTGTGCCAGAGTTCCCTATGAGGGTTGCGGGAAGTTGGAATTTCCTTCTCGATGCTGCTGCAAACTTTTTTCCCTGGCAGCTACTGCACAAGGATCTGTGGGAAAGGATGTCTTCAATCCTTTGGGTCTCAGGTCATCCAATTGCCCTCTGATCCTTTTGGAACTGGCAGTGTGGCTGCCTTGTGTCATGCTTCTTTTGGTTCCCTTGCTGCGGTTGTTCATTATTTGCTTTTTCAGTGTGGCTGGAGCAATGGAGGTGAAGTTAATGGAAGGTGCAGCATCAATTGACAGTGCAATCTGCTGTGTAATTTATGGAATGTTGTTATAAAACATGCTGCTGTAGTGACCCTGGGCTCCTCTGCCATACAAGACACTGAGTAATAAAGCCCCCCCCCCCCCCCCCCCCCGCAGTGCTGTGTTTGTTTTAGCCTCTTAATAACAGGGGAGGGGAATACAGAAGGCACTCCTGGGCCCTTCTCTACCTAATGTCCAGGTATATGTTTCTCATTCATTAAATTTACAGCAAGTAAAGCCCAAAAGAAACAAATATTCCAGAATACCCAGCATATCTATTTAACCCCTACTGGTCCCAGCTATCTCCCTTCAGTAGATACATAACTAACATATTTCCTTTTCAGTGACCACCTTGGGATGGGATGCTTTTGGCACAGCTGGGCTCTTCCTCTGAGGACTAATAAAGCCACTTTATTACAAGTGAGAGTAACTCATCCCTAATTCACTCTCTTCTGTCTGGCATATACATATAACCTGTATTTTTAAATGTGCTGTTGTCATGAAAGGTCTGAGGTTACGTGTCAGGGATTATGCTGCATCTTTTTTCTCTACATGCTCCCCAGCCTCAGGTTTGCATGAGTAGCTTTCAGCCTCCACTGCCCTGCACAGGAGAGGGGAGAGAAGTGATTTAAAGATCATAGTTTTCAATAAGTTCAGGGTCATAACCAGTTAGTGGGGTTTTCCCCACTAAATTATATTTTTTAATCTCCTAGCTAGACTTATGATTTCAATTTGGGGTGAAATAGATTTTTTTTCTGTGGCTGATAAATAGGAAACATGTCTGTTTCTCTGTCTATTAGAATTAAGGCTCTTTTTTACTCTAGCTTGCCTGTCATCATGGTATCTTGTTGTATTGCTTCTTCTGATCATGCTAATAGCAGTATAGCCACTTCATTCCAGAAAGACCACATGCTGGATGTCTCAGCTCATATATAAAGGTCTCTCAAATTACTTTTCTATTTTAATATAACTAGAACAGCTGCAACTGTGTCTTTGTGAAAATATTCATACTGGGGTAAAGGATCCAGTATGAAACCATTTTAAGCTGATTGTATCATTTTTGTGATATGTTTCTCTGTTCTGTCTTGATTCTTTTCTGCTTTTGTTGATAATTATAGCAAGAGTTCAAGATCAATGTACAAGACTCTAGGCAAGATTACACCAAACCAAATCAGAAATACGTCCATTGAAACACTTTATAGTTCCAAAAGAGGAAATGTAAGAATTCTTCCATCCCCTTTGTTCTACAGAATTTTCTCAGAAGAATAAGCACCAAATAAAAAGCTCAATAGGGGCATGCTCCTGTTCCCATTCAAGTCAATGGGAGTTGTGCCATTGATCTCAATGGACACAGGATTGGGTGTTCTGTTGGTATTAAAGTAAAGATGTTCAAAGTAGTCTGAAAATTCCATATTGAATGAACACTTGCTTGGTTTAGTAACATTAAACCAGAAAAACCACACTGAGAGAGGGAAATAGGCTAGCGTAATGAGAGATCAGCTCACTCAATACTGTGAGGTTACTGGACGCAGAGGCAATATTTTTGAGGATAATGCCCTTTCCTTTTATAGTTGATTTTAGATGACTTCTTTGAGGATCTCCAGTTTGAAGTTTTCACTACTTTTCAGGGTTTTGCAGTTACCAAAGCAATATGGAATCCCAGTATTGAGTTCTGGAAAAAAGAAAACCTCCATTAATGCCTGACCCTAAGAATACAGATCTGCTTTTTAAAGAGTTTTTTTAGGCTCAACAAAGCACTCTTTATTATTGTCCAACACTGGATTGCCCACAGGTGAACTCATTCAGGAAAATGTTTAAAGATGGAATCAAATGACAAACAGTATTCTACTCTGCGAAGTATCAGGATAGCCCTAGGTAAATTTTTTCCACTTATGAAGTGCCCCCACATTGCTGTAGGTTCTAAGGTCAAAACTGTACAACTATAACAATGTTCAGCAAATCATAGAATCATAGAATATCAGGGTTGGAAGGGACCTCAGGAGGTCATCTAGTCCAACCCCCTGCTCAAAGCAGGACCAATCCCCAGACAGATTTTTACCCCAGTTCCCTAAATGGCCCCCTCAAGGATTGAACTCACAACCCTGGGTTTAGCAGGCCAATGCTCAAACCACTGAGCTATCCAGAGACAAGGAAGGTGATGTAATATCTTGTATTGGGACAACTACTGTTGGTGAAAGCGACAAGCTTTTGAGCTACACAGAGCTCTTCTTTGGGTCTGAAGTAGCTCCATGTAGCTCGAAAGCTTGTCTATTTCACCAACAGCAGTTGGTCCAATAAAAGATATTATCTTACCCTTCTTGTCTCTAGTATCCTATGACCAACATGGCTGCTACAACATGCAAACAGTAAAGATTGGTCTGTGTTTGACAGGATAAATTTCAAACAAAATACTCAGGAATACCTGCAGTTCCTGCTGCTATAGGCTTGGTTGATGGAAAATAATCAAATGGGATTCAAGATGAGTTATTTTCCATCAGATATTCTGTAGATACCCATATTTGCCCTTAAATTGAAACACTAATGGATATCTTAGTTTACCCTTCCAGGGAAAGGGCTTGTTTGATACTAATAACATTTACCTTAAATGATAAAAGTACATTTAAATAGTGAAACCTTCTGGAAAATAATCTAGATTCAATCATTTAAAATACATTAAAGGATAACTCACTTAAGATACACCTTTCATTGTAATCTATTGTACCTTTTTTTTTTTTTAATACAGGAGCTATAGGAGACATAGATCACCAGTTGTCCTGAGTGCCCTTACTTGTCCTGAGATTGCTTTTATAGACAGATGCTATAAAAGTGGGAGACTTGAATTTTACTGTCTTCCCTGGTGGGGGGAACCATAACAAATAAACCAAGACACACAAATTTAAGTTTATGGTACTTTGAAATATAGAAACAGAGAGAGGCTTTCTTCCTGTTCATTTCAATCTGGATTATAGAATGAGTGGTAGGTGGTGGGGGGGAGGAGAAGAACTTGAAAATGTTGCTCCAAATGTTTAGACAGTTGGCTGGAAATTAAAACCAGCTGTTGTGTACTATGTTTTCTCTGTTTTTTGCTTGTACTAAGTGTCAGGCATGAAGATACCAACATCATTTAATTAATGAGTTTAATTAGTATTGTAAAGAAATCATGGAATTAGACACCTGTGACTTCAGTTGTCCAAAAATGTTTAGACTCCTCTTCCTGAAATGTAAAAATAACTTTATTGGGATTTTTTTAGTCTTTCCATTCAGTAATTTTGTGTGTCATCTATTAGAAATCATTACCGAGGTCTCTTTGCAACACTGTATATTAGACTTGAGCAACGTGGCATACCAGTTTTGCTGGAACTGGGGTGCTGCTGCACCCGCTGGCTTGACCTAGTAATAACAAACACCAAATACATAGTTTCCATCATCAGCACCCCCACTATAAAAATTGTTCCAGTACACTGTGGCAGATTCTCACTTCAGACAAAATTGCTAAGGCTATGTCTAGACTACAATCTTAAGTCAACATATGTTAGGTCGATTTACAACCACCATATTACTTACTGAGGTGTCTGATGTTCACACTACTCTCCTTCTGCCTGTGGTGCACGTCCTCACTAGGAGTGCTTCCACCGACTGAAGAGGGGCAGTGTGGGGGTCTGGGCTGTCAGCTCCGTGGAGCTCCCCACTGGAAGCCCAGCTGCCCACTGGAGCTGTGAAATTGACAAATATAACAGCCAACAGCCATGGAAGGAAATCAGAGTCTACACAGACACTAGATCACCCTAACTACACTGACATAAGCCCTACATCTCCTGTCAGCATAGCAGGGGATTTACATTGGCGGGAGGAGTGTTTCAGTGTGTACACCTCCACTGTTTTGCCGACGAAACCTGACTTTTGTCGACAAAACTGTGTAGTGAAGAGAAGGCCTAAATGTTTAGTTTCACATCTTTTTCTCTTGTCCAAATTTGACTTGCTTGATCTTCAGGCATATCCAAATTTTGGATAGATTTTAATAATCTATCTTCAGTGGAGCCATTAATACACACTATACAACTAGACTGAATAATGTGAGTATCAGAATTAGCCAAATTTCATCCATAATTATTATCTAAAATTTTGCTCAGCTTTTCAATATGATCCAACACCCCCAATGGCATGGCCATGGCAGAAGTTCCCTATATTTCTAGCGAACAGGAGAACTCTTTTTGCTGTTTCAAGTGTTCTTTGTTATAGGTTTTATTAAGAATTGCTTTCTTTAAAATGCCCTCCAATTTCTTTGTGTTGTAGTCACAGAAGGTGTCTAAGTCACTAAACACTTAGGCCTTGTCTACACTACGAGAGTACTTCGATTTTAGTTAATTCGACTATGTGGAATCGATATTACTAAGTCGAACGTGTGTGTCCACACTAAGGACAGTAATTCGACTTTGTGAGACTTTGTGAGTCCACACTAACGGGGCAAGCGTCGACATTGGAAGCGGTGCACTGTGGGCAGCTATCCCACAGTTCCCGCAGTCCCCCCTGCCCATTGGAATTCTGGGTCGAGCCCCAAATGCCTTCTGGGTAAAAAAATGTGTCGAGGGTGCTTTTGGGCGCCTGTCGTCATCCGTCCGTCACTCAAGCCCTCCCTCCCTCCCTCCCTCCCTGAAAGCGCCGGCGGGAAATAATTTCGCGCGCTTTTCTGATTACTGACAGCGCGGACGCCACAGCAGTGCGAGCATGGATCCCGCTGCGACCATCGCTGCAGTTGTGGCAGTTCTCAACGCCTCGCAGCTTCTCCTCCACCTGTACCAGAGGCAGCTGCAGATCAATCATGAGAGGAGGCTACGGCACTACCGTGACAGCATGAAGTCGGACACTAGCTCCGACCTCTCTGAGAACATGAGACCCAGCGCCCAGGACATCTCGCTGTCACTGGGTCTTGTTGATACTGTTGAACGGCGATTCTGGGCCCGTGAAACCAGCACGGAATGGTGGGACCGCATAGTGCTGCAGGTCTGGGATGAATCCCAGTGGCTGCGCAACTTTCGCATGCGGAAGGGGACTTTCCTCGAACTGTGTGAGTTGCTGTCCCCTGCCCTGAAGCGAAAGGACACCCGGATGCGGGCAGCCCTGACTGTCCAGAAGCGAGTGGCCATAGCCCTCTGGAAGCTCGCAACGCCAGACAGCTACCGGTCCGTCGCTAACCAGTTTGGCGTGGGCAAGTCTACCGTGGGGGTTGCTGTTATGCAAGTAGCCAGGGCAATCGTCAAGCTACTGCTATCTAAGGTAGTGACCCTGGGAAACGTTGAGCTCATCAGAGATGGCTTTGCCGAGATGGGATTCCCAAACTGCGGTGGGGCTATAGATGGGACTCACATCCCTATCCTGGGACCGGACCACCAGGCCAGCCAGTACATAAACAGAAAGGGATACTTTTCCATGGTGCTGCAAGCACTGGTGGACCATCGGGGACGTTTTACCAATATCTACGTTGGATGGCCTGGCAAGGTTCATGACGCTAGGGTGTTCAGGAACTCTGGTCTGTGTAGACGGCTGCAGGAAGGTCTTTACTTCCCGGACCACAAAGTAACTGTTGGGGATGTGGAGATGCCTACAGTCATCCTCGGGGACCCTGCATACCCGCTAATGCCCTGGCTCATGAAGCCCTACACTGGCGCACTGGACTCAGGGAAAGAACTATTCAACTACCGGCTCAGCAAGTGCAGAATGGTGGTGGAGTGTGCTTTTGGCCGTCTCAAGGGCAGATGGAGAAGCCTACTCACTCGCTGTGATCTCAGCGAGACCAATATCCCCATTGTGATAGCTGCTTGCTGTGTGCTCCACAATTTGTGTGAGAGCAAGGGGGAGACCTATATGTCAGGGTGGGAGGTTGAGGCAAATAGCCTGGCTTCTGATTACGTCCAGCCAGACAGCAGGGCGATTAGAAGATCACAGCGGGACGCACTGTGCATCAGGGAGGCTTTGAAAGCCAGGTTCCTGACTGAACAGGGTCTCCAGTGACTTTTTACTTTGTGGACACAGATGCTGAACCTGCCCCCGTTTCTTTACCCAGTTACTGTTGACTATCCTTCCAAGTTACATACCCCCTTCCCCACCTTCCCAACAAATAAAATCTGTTCTGTTCTGTTAATGAACAAGGTTCTCTTTTTTACTGTTTTCGCGGGAATGTTTTAAACCGGGGACGCAGACTGTGGCGGGGGGCGGGCTTACTGTTTTGATGCAAATGATGCTTCTAAAGTCCGGGAATGACAGGCTCCGCAGTGCTGCATTGGTTGTTTCAACGCAGCCTGCCAGCAGTCCTGGGCGGGACTGGATGTATGTGTCGGCCAAGTGACTTTCTGGCAGGGGGCGGAGGGTAACAGATCCCCTGCTGCGTGGCTCTGTGATCCAGGATAAGGACCGCGGCATAGGATCTCTAACTGCCCTCCCCCGACACAAAGTCACAGATCAACCCCCTCGCACCCCAGAACAAGAAAACCGCCTCCCAGACTGACCAGGGTAACTGGTGACTGTGCTGTGTATGTGTCCTGATGCTGGACCTGCCCCCGCCTCTGTAGCCTGCTACAGGTGACTGTCCTGTCCAAGTAACAAACCCCTTCCCCCCCTTCAGACAGAATCCCCTCCAAAAGACACTCTCGGAAACAGTACTTAACAGAAACAGATGTTTTATTACGAACCGCACATGAAAAGGGGGGGGGGGAAGGAAACTTGGACATGGGCTAGTGTGAGATGGGTAGGAAAGGACTTTTCAAAGTTTGGAACGAGAGCCTTCCATTGCTGCAGCAGTGTGCAGTGGCCGACTGACAGTTTTAACGGCCCTTGCCGCCCCTCCTTCTTTGTACTTTTGGTGAGGGGGGTGTGGGACTTGGTGGCGGGGGAGGGCGGTTAGAGATAGACAGCAGCAGTGCTCTGTCCTCCTGCCTCCGGTCTTGCAGAACATCCACTAGGCGCCGGAGCGTCTCCGTTTGCTCCCTCATTAGTCCAAGCAGGGTTTGAGTAGCCTGCTGGTCCTCCTGGCGCCACCTCTCCTCCCGTTCCATGACTGCTCTGTGCATTTGTGACAAGTTCTCCCTCCACTGTGTCGTCTGGGCTGCCTGCTCTCGTGAGCACTCCATAAGTTCATAAAACATGTCTTCACGAGTTTTTCTCTTCCTTCTTCTAATCTGCGCTAGCCTCTGGGAGTGTGATGCCAGGCTGGGTTGGGAGACAGTCGCAGATGTGTCTGTGGGAATGGGAAAAAGGGAGTAAATTCCTGAGACAGATAAATGAAGTTGCTAACAAAGAGCATAGTCTTTCTCTGTGAACAACACCATGCACTGCACCTTTCACATGCGCACTCAGGACAAGGTCGAATTTTCGGCCCTCGCCTTATGTGTCTGGGGTCCTGCAGTTGCGATCAGAGAAGCGTTGCAGGACACCTCTACTTCTGCTGCGGGAAAACATGGTAAGCCGTAGACTTGTGGCAGCTTAAACATGTAATAGTAGCACTGGGCTCCTTTCGCACTGAATGCAAGGCCACTCTCTGCTGGCAGCAATCAGGGAAGCATGAGCTCTGCCCCTGTCCCACCACCTCGCGGCTGTCCCCGGGAAAGATCCCTGTATGCTGCCCCTCTGCCGCCTCCACCGCGTGGCTGTAAAGCAGTCCAAATACTAACATTCCCCTCCCTAATTTAAAGCAGGGCGTCATGTGTGACATAACCCTCATGAGGATCTCGGAGACCGAGAGGGGAAGGATGCTGCGTGAATGCATGCAGAGGCCTGGGCCATATGCCGCCATGCTGTGCCGCGCACTGATCCCCGACTACCTCATGGACTCATGGCGTGGGAACGTGTGCTACCACGGGGGACCAAACAAGATTGCCCTGCCGTTGAACCTCGTGCGCATGCTGGAGCGGTACCTCCAGGAGAGCTATGCGGAGCTATCCCAGGAGGACTGTCTGTCCATTCCCGGGCACATTGACCGCCTTTTCCTTTAAGTTGAGCATAACGGACTACAGAGTGGAGGGGCCGTGTTGTGGACTAATCATGAATATCCGGACAGTACTTGATTTTCTATACATAGTTAGTAGTAAAAAGTTTACTAAGCCAACTAAATCATGAACAACAAATTACTGATATAGTTATTATTCCTGTTTTGTTATAAATAAAAGTTTCTATGTTTAACTGAGTGACTGAAAAGCCCATTCTTAACAATATAAATATTCCACTTATGTTAAAATGAAATGTTTAGATGTTTAAAGCACTCACTGCTTGATCCTTCCCCTGATTCGGTGTCCGGGGTAAGGGCTGTGGACGGTTGGTAGGGGATCTCGGTAAGGGTGATGAAGAGCTCCTGGCTGTCGTTGAAATCAGCGGTGCAAGCGCTGTCGACTGCCTCGTCCTCCTCATCTCCTTCCTCATCTTCCCCGTCACCTAACATTTCCGAGGAGGAACCGGCCGTGGACAATATCCCATCCTCGGAGTCCACGGTCACTGGTGGGGTAGTGGTGGCGGCCGCACCTAGGATGGAATGCAGTGCCTCGTAGAAACGTGATGTGTGGGGCTGGGATCCGGAGCGTCGGTTTGCCTCTTTGGTTTTTTGGTAGCCTTGTCTCAGCTCCTTGATTTTCACGCGGCACTGCGTTGCATCCCGGCTGTATCCTCTCTCTGCCATGGCTTTAGAGATCTTCTCATAGATCTTTGCATTCCTTCTTTTGGAGCGCAGCTCTGAAAGCACGGACTCATCGCCCCACACAGCGATGAGATCCAAGACCTCCCGATCAGTCCATGCTGGGGCCCTCTTTCTATTAGATTGCACGGCCAACTCTGCTGGAGAGCTCTGCATCGTTGCTAGTGCTGTTGAGCTCTCCACGCTGTCCAAACAGAAAATGAGATTCAAACTGGCCAGACAGGAAAAGGAATTCAAATTTTCCCGGGGCTTTTCCTGTGTGGCTGGTCAGAGCATCCGAGCTCTAAGTGCTGTCAAGAGCGTCAACAGAGTGGTGCACTGTGGGATAGCTCCCGGAGCTATTACCGTCGATTTCCATCCACACCTAGCCTAATTCGATATTGCCATTTCGAATTTAGCGCTACTCCTCTCGTTTTCGAGGATTACAGAAGTCGAATTTAAAAGAGCTCTATTTCGAACTAAGTAGCTTCCTGGTGTGGACGGGTGCAGGGTTAATTCGATGTAACGGCGCTAAATTCGATATAAGCTCCTAGTGTAGACCAGGCCTTATTGTTTGTTTGTTTGTTCAAGCATATTTGTATGTGCCTTAATGTTCCCTCTTTTAAAAAAAGTTATTCCCAAACTTCCACCCCAATGGATGATTTTTGATGCTAGTGGCAATCAATGAACAGCTCATCACCACCCTTAGACCAGAGACTCAACGCTGAACTACTACACAATTCTATTATGCTTAATCGTAACAGTCATTCACAGTTTTTTTAGGACTTCTTTCCTTCACCATATTCTAAATATTCTGTTTGAATAGACCTTGCTCATTTGTGTTTCTCCAGATTATAAGCTTTTGTTTCCAAATATTTTACTTTCACAAGTTGTCATGAAGCAAACTTTGATCACAGTGCCTTCTTTTCCATTCAAACTCATTCTTTATCTCTGCTCATATCAACAGTACCTTCTTCACAGGGTTTTGTGAGGCTCAATTCCTTAAAGTTTGCAAACTGCATTCTACAGCCAGCCTATATTAGATCTGACTCCTATTTGCTCTTAACTGCTCCAGGAGCTTAGATACCTTGGCCTAGATTCTATTTAAGTTGTAATTCTCTTCCTTCCCACCCTCTTCTCAGAGTTTGCCTGTATATTTCTATGGTGACAAAGGTCGAGTCTCGGTGATCACTTTACAATTCCAGTTAAACTGCCAATTAATTGATGTTGATTTAGTACATCACGCTTTGTACAAGTCCATAATACCAATAATTATAAAATACCACAGTATTGTTTTTATCTGATATTTAAAGTCTGCAGAGTTTTGGGGGCAACTGTACATGAGCATAAAAATTAACCTTTATTTTCCTGAATGCTACTGGAGCCTATTCATCTAATGTCCTTCTGTCCTGAGACAGAAAGATATCCTTCTTTTGAAACTAGACTATGACCTCTTCTGACAGAATATAACTGTATAGAGTGATTATTCATTACTAATGGCTGATTTGTGACCTGTAGGTGCTACCCTTCGTTGGAGAGGGAGATTTTCTGAGGCATAAATGGGAATTTGACACCTAACAGCCATATCTCTCTTATAATGCTCTCAAGGGCTCCAGTGGATAGGAGCAGTAGGGGAGTACATCTGCTGCTATGCACTATCCTCTTTCAAGCCACCAAGCTCCATTGACTTAAGTGAAGCTTACAGCCTTTTTACTTCAGCAAAAATGGTGGCTGAGTGTATGCTAATTTGAAGGCACTGTATGAGTAATTTCAAAGTTACTTTTGTAAATATAGTTTATTGATTATGTGGCTGCAGATGTAAAGCTTAGCAATTTTAAAAAAATACCAAAAAGGAATTAGGAGCACAAGTCTCATTGCCTCACAATATGATTTGTACACAGAAGTCCTTTAGCCGCTTTTGAAAACCTCCCTGATACTTTCACATGAAAATGCTGCCAAAAGGCCTTAAGTACCAGTAAAGTGTCAATCTTTAATTCATTGAAGTGAAAGTATCCAGAATATATCCTTAACTTTCCTTTTGAAAGAATGATGATATGTAAAATTGATATTGAGTTAAATTTAATCTGTACTAGAGATAATCAGACTTCCGAGTATTCACAGGCTTACATGGGATTAGCACCTGATGGTTTGAATGGTTATTTGAACCACTTGTTTGAATCTGTAAAGCTAGACTTATTCTGCAGTGTGATCTGTGCACACAGACCTTATTCCTTTGGACAAAAAACAAGGTTTTCTCTAAGATTCCTAGTATTTCCTTTAAGGTCAGAAATACCATATGAACATCCTTTGTCATTGTACTTCTGCACTTCCATTTCTGGTCCCAGGCCCAAGTGTTCTGAGGCCCGGGCTGTTCTGAGGAGAGTCAAAACCAACTAAAAAGTGTCAATTTATTTGTGAACAAGTTCAGTAAAACATCTCAGGAAAGCTTAGTGCAAAGCTTCATATTGGTCCTCGTTTTGTTCACATTTGCCAGACTTTTATCAGTTTCACGCTCATACCAAGATGTCCACACCCTAAAATGCTCTCTTCTTTTAACTTTCCACCAATTATTCAAAATCTTCTTTCTCAATTGAAAGTGGTAGTTGACCAGTCCAGTCATCGAGAGTTAAATCGTTGTTATAGTTCTCATGTGATTTGAGATAAAGAAATTCAGATATTTATGAGTTTAAAAAAAAACCCCTCAGTTAAGGCCTACATCAGTAAAGAAGCATTTTAATTCATGTAATTATGCAGAAAGTCATGCAAATATTTTTCATAACAGTTTCTAAATTACTTATTTTGAAAGTTCTGTATCTTAAATATGAAAAGAGAGCTTTCAAGCAGAAGTAAGACATCTTCTGTCCTTTTTGTTTCTACAATTCAATTTGAGAGAGAAGGAAGAATACAAAATACGTTAGGGCTGTTAATGTAGAAAGGGTACCCACTTTCCCCCTCTCATTAATAAAAGTACTCTTGAAAGTACTTATTATATTTCTTAATGTTCTTAATGTTCTACATTTTTCTATACATTGCTTAAAGCAGACTGAGTTTGAGACTTTAAAAATTAATGTTAAGTTATAAAGAAGGTATAACAAGTAGCTTCCATGTCAGGAGTGGTATCAAATAGATGTGTATGTAGAGAATTCTCTCTTGCATTTGGAACTATGCATACATACTTTCAGTTACTTACTTTTAACAGACACCTGATCCACTAGAATCTGATTGTAAATGGAACAGCTATTCACCATTTTGAACTCTTACAAGGTTTTTTTTTTTAAAAAGAGACATTGTGCTATTTGATATGATAAGACTTCATGTTAATATTTGGTGAATCTAAGATGTGTTCAGCTTTGTGGGTTTTTTTATTAACATATAAGCCTTTCTAATTCTTTTATAAGTGGAGAGGAGTCTCCATCCATGGATCCTGGTGTGAAGAGGGATGTATGGCTTCCATATTATGCTCCCCTCTTCTCACCTGCAATGCCAAAACCCTTCTAAGTGGATTCAAACTCCACAGGAAGGGGGAGGGCATTTCAGATCTGCACATCAGTGGTGAAAAATCCATCCAAAACCATGGGGGCAGACTGTATAAGGTATATTCTATGCTGCTTTCAGTTGTTAGCTTCTGAATTATCCCCAAGAGGCGTGCATGCTTTAGAAACACCTCTTTCAGCACCTAGCAGCACTGTGTCTTCAGAAGCTATAGGGAGCCAGTGACATAGCTGACCTCAGCATTGTTGGTAAGGCCAGTGGGGGGAAAAAATTGTTCACTGCATCCCACACATCAGATTCCTGCACATCCCATGTGTAAAGAGCTGGATCAAGGATTTGGAGGTAAGGTTAGTGAGATGATTCATTAACATATGCCCCAGACTAAACTTTCCCATGGTGGTGATTTTATTTTGTGTTACCATAGCACTTAGGAGCCCCAGTCATGGACCAGGACCCCATTGTGCTAAGCACTGTACAAACACAGAACAAAAAGATGTTCCTTATTCCAAGGGAGTTACGATCTAATTATAGACAAGAGATAACAGAGGGGAAAACTTGAACATAAGAATGGCCTAAATGGGTCAGACCAATGGTCCATCTAACCCAGTGTTCTGTCTTCCGACAATGCCAGAACAGAACAGGGCAATCATGTTAATCTGTGTATCTGATAATTCTTACTATAGTTCAACCAATTTGCTTGGTAATGAAGTTAAGATTACTGGCCTATAATTGCCAGGATTGCCCCTGGAGCCTCTTCAAATAATTGGTGTAGCATTAGCGATCCTCCAGTCATCTGGTACAGAAGCTGATGTAAGTGATAGGTTACATACCGCAGTTCTACAATTTCATATTTGAGTTCTGTCAGAGCTCTTGAGTGAATACCATCTGGTCTTTGGGAATTACTACTGTTTAATTTATAAATTTGTTCCAAAACTTCCTCTATTGACACCTCAATCTGGGAAAGTTCCTCAATTTGTCACCTAAAAAGAATAACTCTGGTGTAGGTTTCTTCCCCTTACTCTTGCGGCAGTAGTGTAGCAGAGCTGTTTGTTCTGAGGTCTGTGCATAGTGGTCAACATTTTAAAAATACTTTTGTAAGGGTAATTTACCCAAATAAGCTGAGGGTCTGTGCACTGCTATTATCTCAGCTATTATAAGATTCAGTCTGCATTTTGGTGAATTTTAGTACATTCATAGCTCTTTAACCACTTACTCATCATGAGATAGGTAAGTACAAGTATTAGGGTGACCAGATGTCCCGATTTTATAGGGACAGTCCCGATTTTGGTTTTTTTTTTCATACATAGGCTCCTATTACATAGGCTTCCACCCCCGTCCCGATTTTTCACATTTGCTGTCTGGTCACCCTAACAAGTATCCTTATTACAGACATGGGGAATGAAGTCAGACAGACATGACAAGGCCACAGAGAAAGTTGGTGTCAGAGTTTAATTAGTATGCCTAAGTCTCACAGTTTCAGCCATTTGTTTAGTGCACTTGACCATAGTGCCTCTCCTGTTACTGAGCTGTCTTGTCCCTCTCCTCAAAATGTGCAACCAGAAGTCACATTGACTGCTCAGCAGTGTAGCCATCTCTGTTTCTGGCATTCATCTGTGTGGTGCCTAGTGGTGGCCCAAGTGCCATCAGCAGAAGCCAGGTAGAGCTTTCCACCAAGCTGTGAATTGACTTGGGTTCCTTCTGAAAAATCAAGATCTGTGGCCATCATTTTCACAGATTCCAAACACTAACACTGAGCACTGTAACGGGGATCATGAATATGTGATCTTTATTAAAAATCTGTGACTAACTGTAACAATGCTGGTTCTGGTGGGACCCAACTGAGAGTGCCCATTCAGGACAAATTGCTTAAAGCAGGGCAGTTACCGCCCAAGGCTGGGGTTTCTATGCACACCAAGGCAAACCAAACTAGCCAAACAGAGAAGACTTCGGTTTTACCGCACTGGCTAACCATAAGTCATACAAGCAATTCCCCTAGACACTCCAGTTTCCCAGTATCACCACAAGTGCCACTCATTATGGGGACAAATGGTTATGAAAACCAATAGACCACTAAAAGAAAAAAGGTTCTCTCGATGAGTCAATTGTATAGCTGATGGTCCTTAATGGGCCATCAAGCAGGCTAGGCAGTGATGATGCCAAATTGTCTGGGGTGTCACCCAGCAGCATAGCACAAGTTTGAAATACAGACAGTATAGAGCCAATATTCATAACTTCAACTACAAAAGTGATACACACATACAGATAGCAGTGATACACAACCAGCAAGCCATAACCTTGTCTTAGACACCTTATTTGACCCCCTTTATAAAAGATTTGGCGCCACTACAGGCCCTGGGTTGCAACAATGATGTATATCAATCAGTTCATGTCAATAACATCACACTAACTTTGAATGCAAAGAATCTGTTTCTGTCTGTTACACTGAAAGCTCTTTTCACAAAGGAATGTGCTAGAAACTCCCCTTACAAAAAAACTCCCTGCAATTTTCTTCTCTCTGTCTCTCTTTAGGCCCCCTTAAATCATGGAGGCTTCTGTGGATATAGACATTGTGGGCTGCAGAGGGCAGCTCTGGCAAGGGGGCCGAGCAGCAATGCAAGGGGGCCGAGCAGCAATGCAAAGGCCAGGTTGCTGTCTGAGGCTGACCTTTCTTTTCCTCCATATTGGCCGAGTTGAGGGACTGAACCATCTGCATGTGGTGGGGAAGAAACTTCATCCTCCAAATGGAAGAATTAGAAGAAAATTGAGTTTTGATTCTCCTGCATAGGAGATGATGGGGGCCCTCTCTTCTGTTAGTTCAATCTGTTTGTCATATCAAAATTCATTCAGTATAAAAACCAGAACTCCTCTATACTTTTGAATGTACTGTCAAAATAACTTAGCAGGGTCAAGAGCTTTTACAATAATTTCTGAACATGCTAGGTGAGAGGGCAGAAAAGTGTCCAGGCAGCATTGTCAAGAAAAAAGCCTAGATGAATATAAACAAAACATTAGTACTAAGAGGAATAGCCTAGGGCATCATATAAGACTTGCAAATTCTGCAGAATAAATTTGAATGGTTGGGAGAATTTAAAATCTATAAAGTTGTAATATTAAACAGATTCTGGGCCAACTCTGCTCTTAGGTAATTGGATTGCATGAGTGTAAATAACAGCAGAATCTGAACCATTACTATAATAAAGAGGAATAGGAGGATTCTGTAATCAACTATTGGAAAGCATTTCTGCAGGAGGTTGTTGGGTCAAATACTGCTTTCACTTATTCTGGTGTATATCTGGACTATTTACTTCAGCTCAGATGACTTCAGTGGAGTTCCTTCAGACTTTATACCAGTGTACATGAGTAGAATTTTGCCCAATATATTTTGATTTTAAGAGTAGATCAAATGTAAAAACTGAATATGGATATTTAAACTCTTGACTAATACAGTTAGCAGTAGTGTCGGTTTTTGTTTTTTGTTCCTATTTATCCTTTTGTTGTACATTTGCAAAATCTCCAATCGAGTAACACCATTAGGATTTACTATTTTTCTTTAGTAACCCCATAATATCTAGTAAATATTTTTATGCTGGTAAAATTATCTGGATAGTGATAATGAATTCACCAGATGGCAACTGTGGTAGCTAACCATTCGCAATATTGTACTGTAGTGCTAAACTGAAAATAATAAATCTAGCATGTTCATTCCTAATGTGAATCGGTACTGAACTAGTATGATCAGTGGTGCTTTTCATCAATAAATAGCAAGAAGAATGATTTTCATAATCATAACTGGAAAGATGGGTATGGCATTGTCAATGAAGTAATAAAGATTTGCAAGTGAAAGAATAAGCATAGTAGAGAGATGACTTATATTGTGTTCTATTTTTCTTTTGCTGAATCTGCAGGCACATTAGCCATTTAAATTAGCTGATTTTAAAGGTGAATTGCTGCTATTTTTCTACAGAAAATTACTGTCTTTAAAAACGATATTTTTAAATTATAGAGAATTATAGTTCTTTTGAGTAGGGAATGTGCACGTCAGTAGAATACGATAACTTCAATATCTCAAATAGCAGTGACAGATTCATGTATAAATATGTGTAGAAATACTTGTTTTAACATACTCCATTCACATCTTTAGATTGCATAATATAGTGCATATCATTCA
The DNA here is from genome assembly GCF_028017835.1 of Emys orbicularis. Taxonomy (NCBI): domain Eukaryota; kingdom Metazoa; phylum Chordata; order Testudines; family Emydidae; genus Emys; species Emys orbicularis. The sequence continues at coordinate 54,850,957 of NC_088683.1, forward strand.
ATATTAACATATTGCACATTATATATAAACAGCAGCTTTAATATGGTCTTACACCCATTTTAAATGGAAGCATGCAGTAGTGTTAGATACATGTAACAATTACTCTGCATTGAAAGGAATATGGGTCTGACATAAGCATTCCACAATGTTACCGAAATATCAGGTCCACCTAGCTGAGAGCCAATAACAGCCAGACAGGGATAAGGAGGAGTTGCTTTATTCTGCAGAAGAAAGGAGAGCCTTGCACCTTGGTACAAAGACTCTGTCTTACACACATTTTACAGATTCTTTATACACATTCAGACCAAGGTCCTTGCAGTGTTAACACTTGATTGGTGGTTGTCAGACCCGTGCTTTTGCTATCTGGTCAGTGAAAACCAGCTTGGGACCAGCTCCAACTACCTTAAGGCCTTGAAGGGAAAACAGTTGAAAAGTTCAGGCTACTGTGTACTTGAAGTGTCTGCTTCCCCCTAATGGCCGCTGGTTGACATAAAGGCTGCTCTGTTAAGGGGGGGGGGGTCACTAGTAACTTTCACAACAATACCCCATTAGTATTGGTCTCGTAGCATCAGTCTAACGAATCTGGAAATAAAGGGTCAAATTCTGCCTTCAACTGTGCCATTGTAAATCCAAATCAGCAGAGCTTCTCCTGTACCATTTGCATGTAGTAACCAATTTTGCTTTTTTCTAACAAAGGGTTGAGGGAGTATTAGAGTGGAGGAGACTCATACAGTGAGAAGGATATCTGTGTTGGGAAGGATAGAAAGACATACAGTGAAAAGGAGGTAGTTCTAAGAAGTGGGGAAACAGTATAAAAGGGATGGTGTAGGAGAGGCAAGAATGACAGTGTTGGAGGAGTGGTGGCATTGGAAGGGGCGGGCTGGTTCTGGGGGCTTCAACAGTGACCAAATTTCTAATGCTAGCAGTTGAACTCTTGGGCCAACAGAGCAGAAGAAGCTCTACTTCCCGGAAGAAGAGTACTGAGAGCATAGGCCTGCTACATTCCCCCTGTTCATGCAAGCAGAGCTGTGGGGGAAAAGTGAGATTCCCTGTGCATTGAGTGTGCTGTATATGACAGGCCAACTGACTTGAAAGTGGTTTCAGCTGGAATGCAATTGAAGGAGTCAGAAAGAAGGGAGGAAGGTGTCATGGAAAGTAACTGAAAGATGAATAAAGATGGAGAGAAGTCAATTCTTTAAAATACAGCTCCTCCTGGCTCTGTTGGTTGCTGTAACTCATCTGATTCCAGTAATTATAAAATAACCAGTAGTGGCTTTAGCTTCTACAGCTAGTCGTTAGATAAATTGTAGAGTGCGTGGCTGAGAACTAGGGGACCCAGTTTACAGTTCCACAGCCAATTAAGGAAATGTATGGTGGTTTTGTTCTCAACATCTTGATTTTGTGCTAATGAGTGCTCAAAACTTTTGTTTTTACTCTCCCCCTTTTTTGTTTTTTTTTTAATACCCTTTTGACTACTCTAGCCCTCTTGTGCCCAAGGAGATTGCTCTGTTCTACTTCGGTCAGGCCATCCAACCTATGGATCTAAGGCTTTGATCTCAGCACACCAATGGCCTAATTTGTTGTCAAGTTTTGCAGGCATCAAAGGAGGATAATGAGTTCGTCTTGCAGATGTTTCTGCTGAGCCCCTCCAAAGCATGAGGGACAACATGGGAGAAAGCTCGTAAGTCCTTGTTTGAAAATTTAACAAGCAGGCTTTGTGGGGCCAATCAGAGGTGGGAGTTGACCATTCAATAATGAATGAGACATGATAGGTAGGATGGGGATAGACCATGAAGGCAAGTAGGTCATGTTTAATACAATAGACAAGATGAGCCAGTGGAGGGATGCAAAGAGAAGGAGTGACATGGTCAAAGTGATGGGCTAGGAGAATGATCTTTGCAACAGCATTCTGAATGGATCTGAGCAGAGCAAGATTGCATTTGTAAGACTTGAGATTATAAGAGTTTGGACAAGAGGTCTAGCTGTATGGATGGATAGGAAAAGCCGTATTTTGATATGTTTTAAAAGACTTAGACATAGCCTGGATATGAGGACCTAGAGACAGGTTGGAGTTGAAGATGATACCCAGGTTATGGGCCTGAATGACAGGCAATATGGTCGTGATGTCTACTCTGGCTGAGAGAGAAGGTAGTGGGGTGAGATTAGGAGGAAGATTCAGAGCCCTGTTGAGCTTGACATCTACAAGGAGATGTCAGAGAGACTGAGATCTTAGGATAGAAGAAAAGATAATTTAGAGTAGAGAAAGTTATTCCTAAAAATACTGGCAAAATGAACATAGAGCTACCAGAAGAAAGCCTGAAGTGATAGATATTAAAGCCTTGAAGATATTAAAGTTGGAATCTTTGTACAAAAGGTCCATTTATGGGCATTACCAAAAAATGTTCACATGACTGATTAGTAGCAGTCTGAGAGTGATCTGAAGATAGTGACTGATCTTTGAATGTAGAAAGAATCATGAGACAGAGCAAAGATTTTATATCCTTATTAGAATAAAAAATAAAATCGGAAAAAAGTTAAACATAACTGATGATTTTGAATATTGAGTAATATAATTACACTATACATGTGCAGTTGTGCATGAAATAGTAGGTGATGATAATGGATCTCTAGTAAAACACTAGACCTCCCAACCCCACCAAATCCACTCTTTCAGTTACAAAAAAAAAAAAATGTTTTGTAATGTAAATCCAATAGCACTGAATTCCTTTTAGTATTAATACAATGTTGGCAATAAAACAATTTGTTAGCCACTGAGATTGCCCTATAAAAATGAGTTAATGAAACACAAAATACATTTCTTCAGATTTCAGAAACAAATGGTATGGTGTAATTTTAGGTATGCTTTTACATGAAAAGTGAAATTGTTCAACAAACACTTAAATGTTAGTCTTTCCTTTGACTTTAATTGGAACTGCATTCTGTCCAAAAGCACCAAAATATTGTCTTATACATAATAGACTATTCAGAGTTTGATGGGTCTTGACACAAGACTTACAAGACCAGAAGACAAAAGATGCAGGAAAATCTGAAATTGTGTAGAGAGAGACAAAAGAGCAATCAAAATGGTGACACGGTTTTTATGGAAAAATATCATGTTGGGCCAATATTATATTGGCATAAGATGAAGAAATTCCAGTAAGTCAATGGACTTGCAACTGTGTAGGCCAAAAATACATTGGTCCAATTGATTCTAGGAAAGGTTAAATAATCCATTAACAGTCAACTGTTATAGGAAGGATCGTTGAAACTTTTTACTATTTTATAAGGGCAGCTATAGAGCTTCATTGTAAGCATGGAGAAAGGTTGAGGATACTAAGTTTACCTAATTTTATCGATAAGTGGATAGCTGTTTCTGCAGGAGATCCCTCTCGCTGCATATTAGCAGAATATGAATTATTCTTTTAACATGAGGAATACCTTATTTTAGTCATTTGATGGGATTTGCACAGAGACAGACAGACAGCAAAGGCTTATTGCCCCCACCCCCTCAGTTGAATGTTTTTGTGAAATGTTAAAATGTTTGTCTGAATTTTGCTCAGTAATGTATAGTGGGGGGAGGGATAGCTCAGTGGTTTGAGCATTGGTCTGCTAAACCTAGGGTTGTGAGTTCAATCCTTAGGGGGTTACTTAGGGGGAATCAGTACTTGGTCCTGCTAGTGAAGGCAGGGGGCTGGACTCAATGACCTTTCAGGGTCCCTTCCAGTTCTATAAGATAGGTATATCTCCATATATTTTTATACTGGCACTAGAAAAGGTCCAGAGAAGGGCAACTAAAATGATTAGGGGTTTGGAGAGGGTCCCATATGAGGAGAGATTAAAGAGGCTAGGACTTTTCAGCTTGGAAAAGAGGAGACTAAGGGGGGATATGATAGAGATTATGAGTGATGTAGAGAAAGTAGATAAGGAAAAGTTATTTATTTATTCCCATAATACAAGAACTAGGGGTCACCAAATGAAATTAATAGGCAGCAGGTTTAAAACAAATAAAAGGAAGTTCTTCTTCACACAGCGCACAGTCAACTTGTGGAACTCCTTACCTGAGGAGGTTGTGAAGGCTAGGACTATAACAGCGTTTAAAAGAGAACTGGATAAATTCATGGAGGTTAAGTCCATTAATGGCTATTAGCCACAGTGGGTAAGGAATGGTGTCCCTAGACTCTGTTTGTCAGAAGGTGGAGATGGATGGCAGGAGAGAGATCACTTGATCATTACCTGTTAGGTTCACTCCCTCTGGGGCACCTGGCATTGACCACTGTCGGTAGACAGGATAGGTGGACAGCATAATTTGTTGGAGACACTGAGGTGATGAGGAAGCCCAGATCAATTCTGGTCCCTCCCCATAGCAGTGATCACTTTTTCTATCGTTGTCCTTAATTGTAGACCATATTATCCTCCCCTTGCTCCTCTGACTTTTTTTTCTTTGCCATCTCCTTCTCTGTTAATATAAAGAAGTGAATACAGGAGCACTGAGCAACTGTGAATCTGAGCTATGTGCAATCTCTTTAGGCAGGATACCTGACATTCTTCATGTTTTACATCATTTTGCCATTATTAATGAAAGTGGCAAATAGTCTCATGTAATCTTAACGCATTAGATCAATAGCATATGCAAAAGAGCTTTCGTAGAAAGGTGTTTAACATTCTGGAGTGCATTAGTCCACTTGATATTTAGAAGGAAAAAATATTATTTTTGGAAGAAAAAAACTTCTCAGAAATCATTTTGTTGGCAAAATGTTTTTTATGGAGAATGGGAACAATAAAATTTTAAATATGGTTGGGAGTTGGCTGGAAATCCTGTATTTCCACTTACTCTAGAGGCAATGCTTTCATCTTAATGTTATGACAACAATACAATATAACTGGAATTAAAACAAAACATATTAGTTGTAGTCCATGAGACTATGGACTTTTAACTGTAGAGACTGGCTTTTATTAGTAAAATTGACATAATAAACAATAAAACATAATGCATGTTACAATCTATTGCTCTGTTTGACTTCTGATTCAGCTTTAAGTTGAATATTTTTTCCAGCTAACTTGTCTTCAGGAAAATAATAAATTTATTCTGTTTGTTCTGGAGTAACTCTATGGTGGTTCAGTGACATAGGTAACTATTTACGAGGAAGCAGATGAGATCACCTAAACTCATTTTCATTTTAGTATCTTCAGGATGTTAAGACAAATGTCTAAAAGTGACAGAGCAGTGCTTTAGTCACCACCATACACAGCTACAACACTCAGAAACGAATGTGACATGATTGAATAGGCCTGTTTTCATTTTGTGTTTATATGTGCTTATGTCCTTCAATTCTTTTCTAACCATTTAACAATGAACAGCTTATGTATGTTATGCTTTCGTATAAATTGCTTAAACATATGTTGGATTAAATCCTGGCACCATAATGACAAAACACCCCTTGGCTTTGATTTCTATGCTGCCAGGATTTCACCCACTGTTTCTAAGATGAGATTTTGCTTAGCTTACAGTTTTTAGCATTGTAAGCTGGTGGGTTGATCAATCAGCTGTGGAAGGTGAAATCATGGTCCAGACAACTGCATTTCCTTTACTCAGAGCTATTCTTGATTATTGATAGAGCTGACCAGAGGTAACCATTCCAAACTCGCAGCAACTTTTGAAGGTTCAGACTTTGGTTTATTTCATTCCACTATGAAACAAAAACATTCCAATGGTAGAATGTCTGTTTTTTGGACCAAAACCTGAGCTTTTCTGTTTGGAAAGGGAGTTATGTGCATGTGGGACTGGCCTGGGATATGGGACATCCAGGTTCAAGTCCTTGCCCTGCCTGATTCAGAGCACAGTTTTTTTTTCATCCAAGATCACTCTGATTCAGGTGGACCAGGGATGTGAGCATAGGTCTCTTACATCCCAAACCAGTGCTCTAACCATCAGTCTATAGAGTGTGGCAGATTTAATACAGTACCTTGCTCGATTCATGTGAACTAATTTTATTTTTTATTTAATTGATGGTGACTAAAACCCTGACTGAATTTGCAGAGATTTGCTAGATCTTGGTTACAAGAGCTTAGAGGAGGGGCTTTTGCAGTCTTGGGAATGGAAACCCCAAAGTCTCAGTTGCATTCTGTCGGTGGAATAGGTGCATATTATTGACTCGGGAATAGTTTATGTAACGCTTTAAGGGCACGGGCAGCAACACTCTAGAGCCCAAAGCCAGATGTTTGATCTTTCAAGCCCACCTCATCCTTAGAGATTGCATGTTTTCTCTTGCGCTTAATTCTCAAGTGCTTAATTAAGTTAGCATAAACGTGAAGTTATTTAAAATTTCTCTTTACTATCCAACTTTATTCTCAGTAGACTGAGTGCATCCACACTAACAGCTCTTGCATCGACACAGAGAGCAGTGCACTGTGGCAGCTATCCCACTGTGAAACTGGCCGCAGGGTGCTTTGGGAAGGGTTTGCAATGCCTCAGGGGCAGGTACAGCATCACATGATGCAGGTTTCTCAACCTCATCATTCCAGGGCCATCCTAGTAGATTGTCAGCCGCTTTTTCAACTGAAGTGTGTGACGGGAGGGAGAGGAGGGTGGTGTGTCTGGGGCAGGGGAGACAGCAGGCTGACTGACCTATCCTGAGGCAGCAGGAGGAGGACAGGGGACCCCCCTCCCCCACATCAGCCCCCGGCTCTGCTCAGCACAGCAGTCTCTCCTGAAGCAGTCCGCTCTACCTGCCTGCCTGTGGGTCAGTGATTCCCTCCGAGTTCTCCCACAGCCTCCTTAGCTGCCAGGAGCAGCATCCTGAGCAGCTCCGTGAGCTCTCCCTGCTGAGGAACATCAAGGTAGCACAGCAGTATCCTGTCCCCACCCCCAGTGTTCCTAGTGCAGGCAGAACAGGAGCATTCCACGTTAATGATTTGCTCTTTGTTCCCCAAAGGGAGCAGCAGGCTGAGCTGTCAGACACCAGACAGGTCCCTGAGCTTTGAAAGGGGAGGGGTGCATGCCTGCAAGACAGCAGAGATCAAAAGGTGAGCAGAGTGGTCATTGCAGGCATTGTGGGATACTGGTGGAAGCCAGCTATGTCGACAAAACAAACAGCAGCGTCTACACTGTTGCGCTGTCGCTTTAACTTTGCCGCAAAAAGCTTTATGCCGCTCGTTGAGGTGGTTTTATTTTGTCAGCAAAACAGCAGAGTTTTGCTGCCAAAAGTAGCTTTGTAGTATGTATGCCTCCCCTGTTTTGTTGGCAAAAGACAACTTTTGCCAATAAAACTTTGTAGTGTAGACAAGGCCTCGGGGTGAATCAGCAGGAAATGAAACAATGGCAAAGAAAAAGGAACTATCACAGAGAATGTCAAGGGTTCTTGGGGAAACAATGGGGGAAGTTATTGATTGGAGAATACAGTGAGGCTGGTTTGATTTGCACCAGCAGCCTGTGGCCCCAACAAGCTGTTACAGTGACCAGAGATTGCTGGGGCACTCTGGCTATGCTTGCTTTTCTGTAGCTATGCTCCGCACCTAATGTAGGGAAGAAGGTGTATGACTGACCATAGCAGCTCTGCGCCACCCAAGTACTTCCCTTACCTGACCACAGGAGGATTTGCCCTGAAAATACATTATAGATTGCCTTTGTTACAGAGGGGTTTGCATCTGTTCATTATCGACTGCAGTGGCTCTCAACCTTTCCAAATTACTGTGCCCCTTTCAGAAGTCTGGTTTGTCTTGCACACTCCCAATTTTCACCTCTCTTAAACTACTTGCTTACAAAATCGGACATAAAAATACAAAAGTGTCACAGCACGCTATTACTGAAAAATGGCTTAATTTCTTATTTTTACCATATAATTATAAACTAAATCCATTGGAATATAAATATTGTACTTCCATTTCAGTGTCTAGTATATAGAGCAGTATACACAAGTCACTGTCCGTAAGAAATTTAAATTTGCATTGACTTTGCTAGTGCTTTTGATGTAGCCTGTTCAGGAATGATTTATTGATTTGTTGCACAGTAATTCTAGATGAGCTGATGTACCCCTTGGAAGACCTCTGTGTATTCCTAGGGGTACATGTACCCCTGGTTGAGAACCACTTATCTACTGCGTATACAGAGGGACTTATTCATGCAGTGTCTGTCCCCTGATGACACCCAAAGGTACAGAGACTGTGAAGGCTTTCTGATTTCTCAAGGTCACATCAAACTGAAGGTAATCATTCCGCATCTAATTTATCTCAGCCAAGTCTCTTTCTCTGGCACTCACAGCTAGCCCTAAAAAAGCAGATTCCTCTTGCTTTGTGGGCAGGTGGTTAGAATACCATACAGAGCTCATTTTTGACTGTCAAGATTGAAATTACTTCTCAGCCAAGGGATAGGTATAAGAGCATCTGTTAACTATTAAATCATCTGAGAGAGGGGAAAACATTATGCTGGATTAGAAATGTATCCTTGATTTGCAGTGATTCCATAATAATTTCTTAAACAAATTAATTTCAAAAATATTCTGTGATGCTAAAAATTACCAAGACTTCTGTAGATCCACTGATCCTAAATAGGATTAGTGTCTTCAACATAACAAGTTATATATATATTTTTATATTTACATGTCTTAGAAAAGGTGAGGCTAAAATCTTGAAAACTGTAATTGTGAGAGGTTTGATATGTGGGCAGTAGTAGCATATGTTTCCACTATAGATCTGCCAGAGATCTGAATCTCTCCCTTATCTCATCTATTCCTGCACTAAAAACTTACATCACCGTACCTATGTCCTATACCCTTGAGACATAGCTATACCAACCTAACCCCTGCTGTAGACAGCACTAAGTCAATGGAAGAAATTATTTTATTGACCTAGCTACCATGTCGCAGAGAGGTGGATTAACTACAGCAACGGGAGAATCCCTCCTGTTCCTGTAGTGAGAGTCTATGCTGAAGCACTGCAGCAGTGGTTCTCAACCCCAGGACACTTGTGGCCCAATCAGCACACAGCTGTGGCCCATGTGACATCTTCAGGGCCATACAGGTAGTATATATATTGTGTAGGTGCAGCCCACATAACATAGAGAGAGCCGCATATGCAGCCCACAGTGGTAAATAGGTTGAAAACCACTGCACTATGGTGACGCAGCTGCAGCCCTGCTGCTATAGCATTTGAAGTATAGACATGGCCTTATATGGCTCCCATTACATCTCTAAGTACCTCCATCTTAGCATCTGAGCACAGTAGTATCTGCATTCTATGTTATTCCCATGTTGTGTCTCTGAGATGGACTGAGATGTTGGAAAAATAAATTCTTTCTTTACTCCTATTTCAAGATGTAAGGTTTCAGAAATTAAGGGTATTGTTTGTAAAGAGTGATGTTCTTACAATAAGTCTAATTGTAACCCCAAGAATGACTTAATTACTAAGTTAACAAATATTGAGTTAGTAATTATTTAAGCTAGTTGTATTCCTAAGAATTCACTGAGACATAATATAAACTTTCAGTTAAATGCTTTGTATCTGAGCGCTCACAAAGCGGTGAAGATTTCAGGGAAATGTGGACAATTGTAGCAATATTAATTCTGCAAATAATGTAAGTGTCTGGTCCTCTTCCTTAGTTAAGAAGTCAGAATGAAAGCTCATTCAATGGACCTTTTGTAATACAAGTCAGAGAGAGAGGACAAAAAAAAAATTACTACTAAATATAATAGTCCTCAAGTGCTTTATATCTTAATTACTTGAGGTTTTTTTTTTTTTTTTTTGAGAGACAGAGCTATTGCTATACAGCCTTCCATTTTTTAGAGTCAGTTACTATCATAATTATCCACTTTTTATTTGTATGGCATTGAATGTAGAAACTGCATTGCACTTTCCTGCAGAAGTTTGCTGGAAAAATGTGCTTGACTCTGCACCCTCTTTTTCTGCTTGTAAATGCTGTTGTAAGTTAGTGACTCTGCCTAGGGTGATTATATGAAAAGACAAATGGGGAATTGTTTTCTTTCACTATATCTGCCCAAAATGCTTAGCTAGTGAAATGTATGAATGATGTTTTGATGTACTTGGAGAGAGAGCCTCATCAACAATCTAATACAAGTGATCTCCTCACTGTTACTTAATACCAAAGGGGTATTTAATTTCCATGAAGTTCAGATGAGAAAGCAGCACAGTCAACAATGAATTGACTAATTTTAATTGTGGGAAATGTGCTAGACTTAAGGAGATGGTGGTGGTGATGCAGGGGAGAGAGGGGAAAATATGCCTACAATTCGTTTTTGCTCTTCTTAATAAATCTGAAATCCTTCTTCAAAAAAGTAATTAAAAACTGACAGCTGTCATTAACTAAATGTGGCTTTCTGAACTCTGTAGCCCAGCTTGCTTGCAGGAATGATTTATTGATTTGTTGCACAGTAATTCAACAATGAAATTATATTGAAAATTAAAAACAGCATTAAGTAATAGATGATACAGTTTACACTAGCATGAGTTTACTGTTATAACTTTCTATTAATGCACATAATGAAAGGTACAAATAAACTTTATTCCAAATTTTGGTTTTGCAAACAGTCAAAACCACTTGGGAGGTTAAAAAAGGAACATTACAACAAGACCGAGGTTTGCCCTGTCTATCAATAGAAACAGAAGACTGTTTCAGTAAACATTGGGGAGGGAGAAGTCCTTTTGAATCCTTTCACTAAGGCAGCATCTTCAGGAGCGAGGTGATCCATGAAAAATTGGATCCTGTTTCCTGTGAAGTCAGCTAGCTTGGCAGCAGACTGAAACTTTGGCAGCAGGGTTGGAGGTAACCTACCTTATTAGATAGGAAAGTAACTATTAAGTGTAGACTCAGGTTCACATTTTATTATTTTATTTAGTATTGTAAACATTTGCTTCCACCGCACTCTTGTTTCTAGTTAATTCTGTATTCTTTCTTAAACCAACTTTTTGTTTTATGATAAGTGCTCACAAGTGCTGTGTGTTATACAGGAGTGGTGGTTTAAGGTAAAACTAGTAAACTGAGGTACACTGCTCCTTTGGGGGCAGAGGATTTGGGAGTTCTGTGAGTAGCCAATGTCAGGAACTGGATATCACGGAGGAATGATTTAAGACTGGGGTACGCCTATTGTTAACCTTCCAGGCAAAGATAGGGCTGGAATAGTCCAGAGGAGAGTGCTTAAGTGGCTGAAAGGCTGGTGATGTTAGGGAGTTGACACCCAGCCAGGCACAGGCAAGATTCCCTCATGCTGGAGGCAGGGAGTAACAAGGGGACCTCAGTCCTGGGTACCCCAAGAACCGTGACATCATTATCCTCATTTATTTTTTTGTTTTTTGCTTCTCAATGTGAGAATTTTGCAGATTATTTCCTTTTAATGACTACAATATCCATAATCCTCTTACATACAGTAGCAAAGATTTTTTTTTCTGGCTTATTTTAGGAGCAGAAATACTTATGCACTGAATATTGTTGGAAGTAAAAAGAAAGACCAACTATAACTCCTATAATCTTTAACAGCTTCCTTAGGTGCCAACTCCGTGGGTGCTCTGGGGCTGGATCACCCATGGGGAAAATATGGTGGGTGCTGAGCACCCACTGGCTGTCCCCCATCAGCACTTCCCCCTCCCTCCCTGCGCTTCCTGTCCACCACAATCAGCTGTTTTGCGGTGTGCAGGAGGGGGGAAGAGCGAGGATGCTATTTAACATAAAATCATAAAAAACATAAAGTTTGCAGATGACACCCAAATTGGGGGAGTGGTAAATAATGAAGAGGGCAGGTCACTCATTCAGAGAGACCTGAATCACTTGGTAAACTGGGCACAAGCAAACAATATGTGTTTTAATATGGCAAAATGTATAATCTTAGGAACAAAGAATGTAGGTTATACTTAAGGATGAAAGACTCTATGCTGGAAAGCAGTGAATTTGAAAAAGATTTGGGGGTTGTGGTGGATAATCAGCTGAACGTGAGCTTCCAGTGTGATACAGGAGCCAAAACGCCTAATGTGATCCTTGGATGCATAAATGGGAATCTTGAGGAGTAGAGAGGTTATTTTACCTTTGTATTTGGCACTGGTATGACCACTACTGAAATACTGTATCCAGTTCTGGTGCCCATAATTCAGAAAGAGAAGAGCCCGAGGATGATTAAAGGATTATAAAACATGCCTTATAGCAATAGACTGAAGGAGCTCAATCTGTTAAGTTTAACAAAGAGGTTAAGGGCTGACTTGATTATAGTCTGTAAGTAACTACATGGGGAACAAATATTTAATAATGGGCTCTTCAATGTAGCAGAAAAAAGTATACTATGATCCAATAGCTGGAAGTTGAAGCTAGACAAATTGAGACTGGAAATATGGGTTATCTAGGGAGGTGGTGGAATCTCCTTCCTTAGAGGTTTTTAAGGTCAGGCTTGACAATGCCCTGGCTGGGATGATTTAGTTGGGAATTGGTCCTGCTTTGAGCAGGGGGTTGGACTAGATGACCTCCTGAGGTCCCTTCCAACCCTGATATTCTATGATTCTAAATAGTGTAAATTTTTAACTGAGAGAGTATCCACAATGGCCCCTTCTGACCTGGAATCTATGAACTACGAATCAAGTCTCTGAGTGCCATTTGCCACTCCCCCCCCCCCAAGTATTTGCGTGAAGTTTTCCTTCCATTCTGGTGACACTCCCTCTCTCTCATGAAGATAATTTGGGGAAATATAGGAGGAAGAATAGGAAGGAAATAAAGAGGAGCACTTCTGTAAAAGTGAGCTGCACTGGAAGATGTCCTTGATTAGAGGATGTTGCTCTGACTGGAGCTGGGAAAATATTGAACAGTATGATTTGTTGCTTCATGCTCTTTTGTGTTCTTTCTATGAATGTATGAATGATCACATTTTATTAGGAAAAAAATTCATATAGGAGTTAGTATGATCTGGCCCAGAATTTGGGCTACAATGACATCAAGAATAATAGTATCTTTGCCTTGTTCATTACTTTCGGTACCTCATTCACTACATACTCACCGGCCTACATATTGAATGAAGCAGAGTGTGTGGCAATCATAATATGTGATTATATAATTAATGACCATATTGCACTGCATACAGACAAGAGAGTAGAGTTAAAATATTACTACAGGCTTTATCAAGTCCCTAAGCTCTCCAGGTAAAAATCACTCATGTGCAGAGGGCCAGCCCAAAATCTATAGAATACTTTAGTCTACTTCAAAACAGAATTTAAGTAGGACTTAAGTGATCTCCTAAGTCTGTGGAATAGAAAATAGATGTTAAATAATTTTGACAAGTGGACAACTTCTCTGGGCTTACATTTTGAAATTATGCATTAAAACATGTTCTTGTGTAGTATTTTATAAATGTATTATTGAAACAGAGCAGGGGAGCTGCTCAAGGCATTTAACTTATTTCCTAAGAGAATTCTTAATAGCATGAAAACATCTCTGTTGTTGTCTCAAATACGTTTTGATAAGTACAACCTTATAGCTTTGAGGAAGTTTAGCTGTGTCACATTTATAAAGCAGAATAAATCATGGGTAGAATTGCAAAATGCCACCGTGTATACATATTGCAGAATTTGGGGCTTAAAAGGTGTATATATATTTACCAGCTCAAGACATTTTTTGGATCTGTTAAATTATATGATTCATTAACTGAATTTTGGAAACTAATCTTTAATCAGGCCAGTCTCTGATTATGTATGTCTGAGTCCATTTTCAAAGAAGTGGGTTCTTATCCTGTCAACATTAGAAGTACTGCAGAAGGAGCTTCCACTGCAGGACCGGCGCCAGGGTTTTTGCCGCTCTATGCAGCAGCGCTCCTCCTCTGAGCATTCGGCGACAGGGGTCCTTCCGCTCCGCGTCTTTGGAGCACTTCATCAGCGGGTCCCGGAGCGAGTGAAGGACCCGCCGCCGAATTTCCACCGAAGACCTGGAGCGGAAGGACCCCCCCCCGCCGCTGAATTTCTGTCGAGGGCGGCAAAATGCCGCCCCCCAAATCCTGCCGCCCTAGGCGACCGCCTAGGGTCGCCTAGTGGAAGCACCGGCCCTGTTCCACTGAAAATAGTTCTCCTGGAATCACTTTTTTAGCTGCCCACAAAACTATTTTAAAATGGGATTGTTTTGGGTTTGCAATTTGTAAAATAAATAATTAATGCTTATCGTTACTTCCTACTTGCTTACTTGCAATCTAAATCCTGCCTAGAGTTATGTAGCCATTTTCAATGTATCTCTTGTCACATTGTAGGTAGCTGGAAATGTGGATTAAAATTAGATGAAAAATGCAATGTGGCTTGATGAATCAATAGTTATTGAAATGCAAATTGAAGTTAATTGCCCAATTCACTTTTTTGGTCAAGTGACAGAATCTGAGCATGAAAGAACCTTGAATTTATATATTTATAGACTTTTTTCCAGAACACTGTAGTATCTCAGAACATCACAGACAGTAATTGTGATCATAACAGCCTTGTAAAATAGAGATGTATGATTGCCTCCATTTTACCTATGGGAAACTGAGGTCACAAAAGAGATTAAGTTACTTGTCCAAGGTTGCAGAGGAAAGTCTGTGCAAAAGCCAGGAATAATCTTTAGATCTCTTTAGCCTTAACCAGATCCAGTGCATTGACTAGAAAAAATAACCTTTCTCCCCAAAATAAAAGTATCGACCTAAGACCAGAAGTAAGCATGAATACAGTCTGTACCATCATGCTCTATTACACCTCTAATAGCATTAATGTTATATTGAAATGTATAGCATACATGTCTGATAGGGTCTGAAAATGTTAGGTTAGTTTTAAACCAGCTACATGTAAACCTGAAAAATGACAGGTCATTTGTGCCCAACTTTTGCACACAGGACAACTTGCCAGAAGCCTGAGGAGTGCAGATAATTTCATAGAACATAGAGATATAGGGCTGGAAGAGACCGTGAGAGATCATCTAGTCCAGCTTCCAGGGCTGAGGCCATTTAAAGCTACCTAGACCATCCCTGACAGGTGTTTGTCCAACATGTATTTAAAAACCTTCAGTTACCGGGATTCCACAACCTCCTCTCAAAGCCTATTCCTGTGGTGAACTGCCCTTATACAGTAGAACCCCGTTTATCTAATCTACTTGGGACCAGGGCCAGATCAGATCATGGAAAATTCAGATAATCAGGAGACTGGGGAAAGAGCTTTCTATCTCCAGCTTTCAGGCCTGGTTGGGGCTCAGGCCATCTGGGGCTGACAGCCCGAGCCCCACTGCCCAATTTGTTTAATATGGAGAGTCAGATAATGGAGGCTCAGATAAACTGGGTTGTACTATAGTTAGAAAGTTCTCTCCCCCACCCCCCAAAAAAATCCATTTTCTTTTCTCAATACTAAACATGCTCAGTTTTTTAAACCTTTCCTCATCGGTCAGGTTTTCTAAACTTTTTATCATTTTGATTGCTCTTCTCTAGACTCTTTGCAGTTTTTCTTTGGCAAAGTGTGATGCCCAAAACTGGACACACTACTCCAGCTCAGGTCTCACCAGTGCCAAGTAAGTGTGGGACAACTATCTCCCATGCCTTTCACCTGGCTCTCCTATTAATGTACCCCAGGACGATATGACCCTTTTTTGCAACTGCATCATGTTTACTCATATTCAATTTGTGATCTTCTATAAGACCCAGATCCCTTTCAGCAGTACTCCTACCTAAGAACATAAGAACGGTCAGACCAAAGATCCATCTAACCCAGTATCCTGTCTTCTGACAGTGGGCAATGCCAGGTGTCCCATAGGGAATAAACAGAACAGGTAAATGTTAGCATATAGGCTTGTTGATTTAAGCTGGTTGCAGCCTGGAGCCAAAATACTTCCTGACGGGCAAATATGTGGAAGCCATTGTGGGAGCGGGTGCAACCAGCACGTTTTAACGTGTCTTTCCAGTCCATTACATGGATGGGTGGTACACCCCAAAGAATGGTACACCCCAACTGCAGTGCATGCATAAAAGGGCTAAAGCAACTATTTAATTGGTGTGTAAGGGGACATACATGGAATCGTTGCTGGAAAGGATCTGTGGGCGGTAGAAACACAGGGTTGGGTATATAAAATCTGGGGGACAGTTGGGTAATTAATAAGCCAAAATGTAAAACTTCAGCAGCAAATCAATAAGTATTGGCATAGCAACTGTCTTCAATCGCAACAGGATGGAAAAGGGCAGCAAAGGTAAACCTGTGGCTAATTCAATGGACAGGGAACCTCATGATGTGGGTGGGGAATGGCTTCAGAAGGCTAACCTGGGGGAAGGTGTGTATGGGAATACAAAATGCTCAACTAGAGGGTTAGCACCTGTGTAATAGTTACCGTGGTATCTTAAAATGGGACCGCTACTAAGGTGGCCCCCATAAGCCCTATGGGAATAATGAGATAGGGAGGAACTCAATAAAAACCACTAAACAGTAAAAATAATAATAATAATAATAATGTAAATTAAGCAATAATTCAGTTAAGTAATTGTCCAAAAATATATTTGGATGTGTCCCTCCTCAGTGGCCATAAAGAAGCAAAATTAATGGCCTGTTGTAAATGGGAGCCATGGGGGTAATATATATGAGGTGTTTGCTAAAAATGTTCACAATACTAGGGGGCACAATTACATGCTGCCATTGGGACTTTAGTTCACAAATGGATCTGTGGAACTCATTGCTGTAAACAATTGAAACAGTGCATTACCCAATTCCATACCAAGTGGTCAAGCTGGTTTGGACAATACCCCATTTTTCTATAAATATCCAGTGAACTTATAATATGAACAAGAGCAAATGAACACTGCAAAAGCAGCTCACTGCAGCTGTCAAAAAAAAAAAAAGCAGTGTTTTTGGTAATGGCCCAAATCATGTGGGACTGTGTCAAAGCCTTACTAAAATCAATATATCTCATGTCTACAGCTTCCCCTTATCTACTAGGCCAGTAACTGTGTCAAATAAAGAAATTAAGTTGGTTTGGCATGATTTATTTCTTGACAAATCCATGTTGGCTATTCTTGATTACCCTATTATTCTCTAGATGCTTACAAATTGATCGTTTAATAACTTGTTCTGGTGTCTTTCCAGTTACTGAAGTTAGGTTGATTGGTCTATAATTGCCTGGATCCTTTTTGTTCCCCTTTTTAAAGATTGCCCTTCTCCAGTCCTCTGGGACCTCACCTATCCTCCATTAGTTCTTGAAGATAATTGCTAACAGAGATTGCTTCAGCTAGGTCCTTAAGTACTGTAGGGTGAACTTCATCAGGTGCTGCCAACTTGAATATATTTAACTTATCTAACTACTCTTTAATATTCTTTCCCTATTTTGGCTTTTGTTCCTTCTTCATTGTTGTTAACATTAATTGTGTTTAGTCTATGGCCACAATTTCACTGTTTTAGTGAAGACTGAGACAATATAGCCATTAAACACGTCAGCCTTCTTGACATCATCTGCTATTAGTTCTCCTTCCCTGCTAAGTAGAGGGTCTACTCTTTCCTTTGTCTTTCTCTTGCTCCTAATGTTGCTTTTGTTGTTGCTTTTTATGTCCCTTGCTACATGTAACTCATTTTGTGCCTTTGTGATTTTTGTCCTAAATGCTTATGGCCGGGAACCACGGCCAATGGGAGCTGGGGGCGGTGCCTGCAGGCAAGAGCAGCACGCGGAGCCTCCTGCCCCCCACACCTAGGAGCCAGACCTGCTGGGTGCTTCCAGGGCGCAGCATGGAGCCAGGACAGGCAGGGAGCCTCCCTTAGCCCTGCTGCGCCACTGACTGGGAGCCACCCAGGGTAAGCTCATGCCCCAACCCCCTGCCTCAGCCCTGAGCCCCCCCAAACCCAGAGCCCCCTCCCACACCCTGAACTCCTAATCCCCAGCTCCACCCCAGGGCCCACATCGCCAGCCCAGAGCCTGTACCCCATCCTGTACCCAACCCCCTGCCTCAACCCGCAGCCCCTACCCACACTCCAAATCCCTCAGCCCCACCTCCCAGCCTGGCGCTCCCTTACCTTAGACCTTAGTCCATCCCATGGTTTGTTGCACATTGGGCTACCCCACATTTGCCATCCTTGCCTGTCAACTGCCCTTCTCTCCAAATCTTCCCATTTCATGTTGAGGTGCTTGATGTAGTTCTGAACTTTTCATTTCCATGTTATTCGCGGTCTTCCTCTTTCTTCTTGCATTTTCTGGTTTCCATTCTAGGGCAATATTTGGTAAATGTTCTTTTTCCATTCTCAGCACATGTCCCAGCCACTGATGTCTTTTTTTGTAGATTATTTGTGAGAGGGTGCCGTGTCCAGTAATTTTTCTGACTTCATTTGTCTTCCTATCTCTATATGTCATTCCCAATATTCTTCTCAAATATCTGTGATGAAATGCATCTAGCTTTTGCATATGTTTCTTGGTAAGTTGCTATGTCTCACTGCTATATGTTGGCGGTAACAATTGCTTTGTACACGTTCAGTTTTGTCTTAAGGGAGATGTTTTTGAGTTGCCAGATGGTTTTGAGTCTTCCAAATGCAGCGTTTGCCTTCCTGATTCTTCTTCTTATTTCCTCAGAACTAGTACTATCTTGGCTGATGGTACTTCCAAGATACATAAAATTGTCTACCTTCTCCAGTTTCTCTTCTTCAATTCTTATAGTCCCCATTAACATGACTTTACATTCTTTGCATTGTATCTCAAATGTATCTTATCCATTACTTCTTTTACTTGGTTTGTACATTTTTGTAGTCTGTTTGCATCTTCACTGATACGAGCGATGTCGTCAGCAAAGTCTAGATCAAATAGCCTGGAATTGTTCCATTTTAGGCAATATTTATCACTGTTGTATTGTTTTAATCCATAGTCGATGACTAGCATAAACAAAAAAGGAGACAGGACGGACCCTCTCCCTTACACTTGATGCTGAATGGCTGCTCCCTCCTGCACCCCAAATCCCTCATCCCCAGCCCTACTCCAGAGCCTGCACCCCCAGCTGGAGCCCTCACCCCATCCCCCTATCCCAGCCCAGTGAAAGTGAGTGAGGGTGGGGGGAGAGCGAGCCAGCGAGGGAGGGGGAATGTAGTGGGTGGTGGGGGCAGGATCTTAGGGAAGGGGTAGGGCTAGGGTGTTTGGTTTTGTGCAATTAGAAAGTTGGCAACCCTATGTGTGGTACTGGGGCAGGTTGGAATTGTGAAAGATGTTGAAAATTTATGTTAAATTCCATGAATAAAATGTAACAATTTTTTGTATTCAGGATCTTGGGTTTATGTTCTCATCCAAGAGTAACATGGTAGTAACAAAAGAGTAACCATCTAGTAACATGGTACTTCCTAGTCTGATTCTGGGGCACTGGTTCAGTACTGCTTTCAGCAAAGAGTGACCCCTCTTGAACCACATGAATCACTTCCTGCAGCATTTGGGCTTCCCCTAAAGGACTGCCCAACTCAATCCTGTTTAGCTTATGAAATTTGAGATCATAACCCAAGGTCATATGACTGCAGGAGTCTAAATGCTAAATCTGCGGCCAGCGCAGAGCTGTCTGGCTATTTTTGCTAAATGAGGTGGTGCAAACATTGCATTGCACATAGGAAATTTGCCTTAAAATATCTTCATATTTAAGTACAACATATGATCACCTGAATTTTACTGGAGTGAAAATGTGATGCTTCAAAGAGTTCACAGTAATGATTATGGAAAAAAGTCAATTACATGCCAAGTCATACATTACTGTACATGTCTTTTGTTTCTTGCGGTGTTAGAGTATTTGCAAAAAGAAAACATGTTTAATAAAGAAGGACCTAATACTGGAAACACTAGCACATGTGTTTAATTCTTCTCATGTAGTTGGCATACTGTAGTCAGTGGTACTACTGTCGGAGAATAACAGGTCAAAAGGTCTCCTACCTCTATTGTGGCGCCATGGGGTTCGAAGGGGAACGATCCGTAGCAGCTGCCAGTGCCTCTGCGGGCGTTGCCATCCCGGACGAGCCCCCAAATTGTCGGAGAATAACAGAGTTCTCACTTTTTGTTTGGGTACAGCAAGTCAGATACTTTATTTTCTCTCTATCAATTGCATAGAGGGAGAGAGCTAAACAGGTCTCTCCACAGGTAAACAATTACAGCAAGCATATAAACCTTTTGTTACAGACAATAATGAGCAACAGCTGCATTTTGTTTATACATAGGTCATTCTGATATCTTGTTTTGCTCACTAATGTAGACTCTTAGTCTACATTCCATATTATCTACACATTATCTACACAAGGTCGCAACAACTTCTCACACAGTTCTTTCCCACTCGCCTCACACATTCCTCGCTTCTACAAATCTCGCGTTATTAGGGTTACAGTTAGCCTGACTCTTGCTAACAAACTGTCATGCACTGCAATCCCCTTCCTGTCAGTTCTTTTTCTGCTTCCACACTACTCAAAAGTGGTAAAATTCTGCATGCTTTTAGCTGTTTGCAGGATCAGGCCCCAAGGTAATAAATAACAGGATTTTCTTAACAAAAATGTTTTATATTTATTTAATTTTTTGACTCGTGTGTGTGTGTGTATATATATATATATTTTTACACTGTTAATTGTTTTGCATCTGTCTTTTAGAACCATAGGGTACAAAAACAAGTATGTGAAAGTTACGCATGGCCATATATGGGTGGAAGGTGATCACCACGGACACAGCTTTGACAGTAATGCTTTTGGCCCGGTAAGTCACATTCACTATGTATCACTTTGTTTGCAGTTGGAGAGCAAATCGTATCTGATGGGTTACTCAGATAATACAGCGAGTATTCATTTCCTGTATTAGCAGTAATGATTTTAGAGAGAATCCATGCACCTTGAAATGTTTCTTCTAATCAAGATGGAGGGACAGATCTTGCTCCATTCTCTTTGCACTACCTAAGTGGCACAAATAACAGAGATTGTCTTTAACTCCCCTGGAAGAAGCAGAGGGAAGAATTTTTTTTGGGGGGGGGGCAGTTTTGAGGGATAGGGGCAGCTGACAGATGGTCCCTTAGGATCTGTTGCCAGCTGATGCAACTTCGAGTGCCTCCCTCCCAGCGGTTCTCTCCTACTTTGGAGCCAGTGCTTCAACAGAATCTGTGGGCTGTAACGATACACAGCAAATGTTAATTGATAAATCAATATGTTGAAGAAAGTATGAAGTAATGGACACTTTGTCTGTCTAATCAGCTCTCAATGTAAGAGGAAAAAAACTCACCCTAAATGGTAAGTGTCTCCAGTTGCATACAAGTATTTACAAAACAAAAGCTAAAAACTCCGATTTAGACTGGTAAAAGTATACACCTGGTCTCTGTGGAAAGACAGGATATCCTTTTCAGGGTTTCAGTTTTTTGGCTTTTTTTTTTAATTGCTCACTTTGTCTGACATACAGAAATTTAGGCTCATCGTCTCTGCATTCTGCCCTGGAGATATTAATCATTTTTCTCATGTAATACATGCAGTTTTGTTTACCTATTTACTTAGAGACGATTCTGTTCTAAAATGATATAATGACTGGTTGTCATGGGAAATTCATGCCAGATTCTGCTACCCTTACTCAAGTTCTGTTAGCACTTTACATCCGAAGTAGGGCCACTGAATTTAATTAGACTAATCATGGAGTAGATACTGCTCAATTTAAGTGAGGGTGGCAGAGTTTGGCCCCAGATAATCTACCTCCAATAACGTGACCTGAAGAGGAAAACATAAGAGTATCTAAGATTCAAAGACCCCCTACCTGGCTGGACCAGCGTGTTGCTATTGCCCTAATCTTTCACCTTCCTTATAGTTTGTCTCACTATCTGCTTCAAGGGCCACATCACTTATGATTTTTTTATTCTCCCTTTCTGCTCTGTCATTTTTTTGAGTTTAATTTTAGAGTTCCTCTTTTTGTGCCATTAGATTTTTTTTTCACTTGACCCCATGCATGTCTCTCCCTTTCTGTATTGTTACCGGGTGTCTTTTTATCCACAGTCTCTCTCTGTGCACCCAGGCTACCCACAATCCCATCCTCACCGTTTTCCTCTTACTTCTAGTATTTTGTCATGGTAGCCTCACCATTGTAAAACTACTCTGAAATGTTTAGGCCTTGTGTTCACTAGGAAAAAAGGTGTGTTCTTAACTTGTATTACTAACACATGTTAAACAACATGTGGTAAAATCCTAGTGAAGACAAGACAGTTAGTAGTTTTCACATGAGTTAGTAGGTCAAGGTACACCCTAGGCTCCCCCATTGTGTTTAACTACACCTGTTAATGCATGTGAAAACAATAAGCTGCCTTTTCTCTGGGATTTACCTCATGTTTGTTACAATAAGTTAAGTTCCCACCTCTTTTCTGAGTGAATAGGCACCGTCAGAGAACTACTGTGATAACTTTTGACAATGCAAGCTTTCTAGCATTCCACAAAGATGACCTTGGGATATACGTATAGAACCATTTAAAAGGTTTGTATTGGTTGAGCTAAATTTTGAGTAAGTATCACATGTAAACAGAAATTTTTCTTCAGATTTAAATTATAGCAGCAGTTGAAAATATAAAGGAAAAGGTGACAAGCGTGCTCTTGTGGGAGAAAATTAGCTATGAGGATTGACTAAAAATCATAAATATATACATCTGCAGAAAAAGATGAAAAGCAGACTTAGGGATGCTGTAGCTCCTATTTACTAATGTTTCGCCTACATGTGTTTTGGTTTGTGGAGGCAGACTTACATATGTTATGAACAGATTGGCATATCACAATGTCCATTCCTCTGCCTGACCAATTCTTGCAGGATACTGAATATATTAGGATTGTACTCTCAAGACATTCAGAGGCATATTCTTCTTCATTTTAATATCTTTTCTCTCATAAGAATAGAACAGTCAGTCAGAATGAAAAGACTGCACAATGGCAAGAAAGGAACCCAATGTCCTTGTTTTGTTGTAATAGAGGTCACTCCAGAGAGTAGTTTGAATGTTATCTGTGTCACACTCTAATTTGGAGGAACCAATGCATTTTCCTGGGTCAAAAGGGCCCAGTACAAAAAATTATCTTTAAGGTAGATTACATTTTAGGGCTATTGACTTTGATGCTATTCCTTTAATTACAATAAAAAAAAGCTTATATACTATAGATAAAGTCAGACATAGTTATGTTTTGTGGATGAGCATAATGAATTACATGGGGCATTTATGGAATAACAGATTGAGAACAGATGTTAGAAATCATTTTTTTTCAAATGGAGAATAATGTGTAATGGCTTAATGGACTAGGTGATAAGACAAAAATACTGGGATCATTCAAGGTCTTATTTATATGTCATCTTTCGGGGTTATGAATCCTAAAATGTGAATGACCTTTGACAGATGATGATCATTATATAGTTTCTAAAATATTTTATCCATTATATCCTTTGGTCTTTTTGTATCTATCTGATTTTAGTAGGACCAAGATCAGAATCTCAAGGCATATATAGATAATTTTCTCAAGTTTATACATTAAAATACTTTTTTTTTAACTGTAATAAATATATATTGCAGAAAAAGTCCAGGGGCCTTCAAAATGGCTTTATAGTTCCTTTCTGTCTAGTAGGTTCTTTTTCTGACTTCAATGTAAGCATTAATTTAATTCAAACGCCACCACATCTATAAACTGTGCTGAATTAGTAACATTGTATAGTATAGCTGGCCAACTACTGATTTAAATGTTAATTTAATCCAGCATGCAGGGAAGTTATTTAAGTAATGCGGTTATTGAATTTTGTTATTTAAAGAACTGCTTTGTGCAGCATAGACAAAGGTACTGCATTGTTGTTACTTTGATACTGCCTGGTTCAATCTGAGGTCTTATCTACACTGCCCCACAGTTTGGACTACAGGAGTATGAATAGCAGTGCGCACCGAAGTGCTCAGCTGTAACACTCCACATAGACACTGAAGGTGTGAACTAAGAGTTCTTGTTTGTGGAGGATTATATTAATGTGAACTAGGAACCTTTTAGTTTGTGCCTGCAATCCACACAGGGGAATTACAGCATAGCACTTTGGTATGCACCGCTATTCACAACTCCACAGTCTGAACTGTGGGGCTTAAGTTTTGCAAGTCATGTCTGCCATTTATAATGGCTGAAAACAGCTATTTTAAATGTCAGGCAATAACCATGAAAAGAACTCAGTGATCCTTGCCTCCTTTGCTTTGTTTTTTAATTTAAGGGATGAAAAAAATTACACATAGAATGATTTTAGTTCAATTAGCTGGACTGGGTTAGTGATATCACTTCAATGAACCAGTTCAAGCTTTTATTAGGGTAAAGCCAAACATTTATTATATCACCTTATTCTGGTTTAATTGGAATATTACAGAGACATAATAATGCAGTGTTGGATGATATATGGTTTTGCTTTTAAGAGACTGCTTTATGTTTTTAATTCCAGGAATGCTCCTATTTAGTTGAGAGTTCATCTAAGAAATGTTTCTTGGGAAAGAATTGTGGCAGTAGTAGTACACAGTAGTAATAACAAATTCTTTCAAATTAAATAAAGACCTTGAGGATACCAGGATTCATTTTGTAAATGTACTACTTCTATAGCTACTACTTTACTTTTCAGAATGTTTCCCAGCTTAGGATCTGAAAGTGCTTTACACAATTAATGCCTGATAGAATGCCCATTGAAGTTAATGGTACTTATTCAATTGACTTTCATAATGAGCCTACACATAGTTGGCATCACAGAGACTTGGTGTGATAATACGCATGACTAGAATATTGGTGTAGAAGGGTACAGCTTGCTCAGGAAGGACAGGCAGGGGAAAAAGGAAGGAAGTGTTGCCTTGTATATTAAAAATGTATACACTTGGACTGAGGATGAGATGGAAATAGGAGACAGACTTGTTGAAAGTCTCTGGGAAAGGATAAAAGAGATAAAAAAACAAGGGCATGTCATGGTAAGGGTCTACTACAGACCACCTAACCAGGAAGAAGAGATGGATGAGGCTTTTTTTTAAACAACTAACAAAATCATCCAAAGCACAGGACGTGGTGGTAATGGTGGACTTCAACTACTCAGACATCTGTTGGGGAAAATAGCACGGCACAGATTATCCAACAAGTTCTTCGAATATATTGGAGAAAAATTTTTATTTCGGAAGGTGGAGGAAGCTATTCGGGAAGAGACTGTTCTAGATTTGATTTTGACAAATAGGGAGGAACTGGTTGAGAATTTGAAAGTGGAAGGCAGCTTGGGTGAAAGTGATCATGAAATTATAGAGTTGATGATTCTAAGGAATGGTAGGAGGTAGAACAGCAAAATAAAGACAGTGGATTTCAAGAAGGCAGACTTTAGCAAACTCAGGGAGTTGGTAGATAAGTTCCCATGGGAAGCAGTCTAAGGGGAAAAACAATTAAAGACAGTTGGTAGTTTTTCAAAGAGACGTTATTAAGGGCCCAAGAGCAAACTATCCCACTGCGTAGGAAAGATAGGAAGTATGGCAAGAGACCACCCTGGCTTAACCAGGAGATCTTCAATGATCTAAAAATTAAAAAAAAGTCCTACAAAAAGTAGAAACTAGGTCAAATTACAAAGGATGAATATAAACAAATAACCCAAGGATGTAGGAACAAAATTTGAAAGGCCAAGGCACAAAACAAGATCAAACTAGCTAGAGACATAAAGGTTAACAAGAAAACATTCTACAAATACATTAGAAGCAAGAGGAAGACCTACCTAGGGTAGGTCCGTTACTCAATGGGGGGGGGGGGGGGAGGGGAGAATAATAGCAGAAAATGTGGAAATGGCAGAGGTGCTTAATGATTTCTTTGTTTTGGTTTTCACAAAGGAGGTTGGTGGTGATTGGATGTCTAACATAGTGAATGTCAGTGAAAATGAGGTAGGATTGGAGGCTAAAATAGTAAAAGAAGAAGTTAAAAATTACTTAGACAAGTTACTTCAAGTCACCAGGGTCTGATGAAATGCATCCTAGAATACTCAAGGAGCTGACTGAGGAGATATCTGAGCCATTAGCGATTATCCTTGAAAAGTCATGGAAGACGGGAGAGATTCCAGAAGACTGGAAAAGAGCAAATATAGTGCCAATCTATAAAAAGGGAAATAAGGACAACCTGGGGAATTACAGACCAGTCAGCTTAACTTCTGTACCCGGAAAGATAATGGAGCAAATAATTAAGCAATCAAACTGCAAACATCTAGAAGATAATAAGGTGATAAGTAACAGTCAGCATGGATTTGTCAAGAACAAATCATGTCAAACCAACCTGATAGCTTTCTTTGACAGGGTAGCAAGCCTTGTGGATAGGGAGGAAATGGTAGATGTAATATATCATGACTTTAAAAGTAAAGCTTTTGATACTGTCTCACATGACCTTCTCATAAACAAACTAGGGAAATACAACCTAGATGGAGCTACTATAAGATGGGTGCAAAACTGGTTGGAAAACTGTTCCCAGAGAGTAGTTATCAGTGGCTCACAGTCATGCTGGAAGGGCATAACATGTGGGGTCCCACAGAGATTCTGGGTCCGGTTCTATTCAATATTGCCATCAATCATTTAGATAATGGTATAGAAAGTACACTTATAAAGTGTGTGGAATATCAAGCTCGGTGGTGTGGCAAGTGCTTTGGAGGATAGGATTAAAATTCAAAATGATCTGACAAACTGGAGAAACGGTGTGAAGTAAATAGGATGAAATTCAATAAGGACAAATGCAAAGTACTCCACTTAGGAAGGAACAATCAATTGTACACATACAAAATGGGAAATGACTGCCTAGGAAGGAGTAATGCGGAAAGGGATTTGGGGGTCATAGTGGACCTTAAGCTAAATATGAGTCAACAGTGTAACATTGTTTCAAAAAAAGTGAACATCCTTTTGGGATGTATTAGCAGGAGTGTTGTAAGCAAGACATGAGAAGTAATTCTTCCGCTCTACTCCACACTGATTAGGCCTCAACTGGAGTATTGTGTTCAATTCTAGGTGCCACATTTCAGGAAAGATGTGGACAAATTGGAGAAAGTCTAGAGAAGAACAACAAAAATGATTAAAGTTCTAGAAAACATGACCTATGAGGGAAGATTGAAAAAAATGGGTTTGTTTAGTATGGAGAAGAGAAGACTGAGAGGGGACATAACAGTTTTTAGATACATAAAAGGTTGTTACAAGGAGGAGGGAGAAAAATTGTTCTTCTTAACCTCTGAGGATAGGACAAGAAGCAATGGATTTAAATTGCAACAAGGGAAGTTTAGGTTGGACATTAGGAAAAACTTCCTAACTGTCAGGATGGTTAAGCACTGGAATAAGGGGAGGTTGTGGAATCTCCATCATTGGGGATTTTTAAGAGCAGGTTAGACAAACACCTGTCAGGAATGGTCTAGATAATACTTAATCCTGCCATGAGTGCAGGGGATTGGACTAGATGATCTCTCGAGGTCCCTTCCAGTCCTATGATTCTATACATAAGCCCAATGGGAGACTTTCTATTGACTTTAGAAATCAAGCTTCACAATCTAATGTAAGGTAATGAAACAGCATTATCTCCATTATGTTGGTGGGGAAACTGAAGCACAAGGTCCTTAAGTAACTTGTCCCAGGTCACACAGCAAGAGTCTGACACAGACAAGAACAGCTCCCGGTCTTCTGACTCCAAGGGTATATATTCACTGCAGAGATAGTGTAGATGATCAGGATCCAGGTCTGAGCATCCAAATTAGCCTAGCTCAGGTGTGAGCATCACCATTGCAAAGCTCTACCTGCATTATTGTCT
The DNA here is from genome assembly GCF_028017835.1 of Emys orbicularis. Lineage (NCBI taxonomy): Eukaryota > Metazoa > Chordata > Testudines > Emydidae > Emys > Emys orbicularis. Next base: position 54,878,668 of record NC_088683.1, read on the forward strand.
TCTATATTTCTGTACATGCCTGTGTGTGTGTGTCTGAGGACATATCCCATGGTACTTTCTGTTGAGATCCTCTGATTATTTCCCCAGTCAATTGTGTGCTCTTTGGGGAGAATTGTGTGAAGGAATGGGACAGCTATGAGCAATTGAATGAATTAGCCAGCAATCTCACTGCAAAGTAGGCGGGTTCCAAACTGAGTTAAACTGGAGTCCAGGTTCTAACCCACGTCCTAGCTGAGTAAACTAACTCAGCCTTAAAACACCTTCAAATCCAGGTAAAATGCTCCTGTTTGTGGACAGTGGGGTGGTTGGAGGTTGAGCTAAACCCCAGGTAAAAGCCTGGGTTAACTGCAGTGAAGACATACCCCCCAGTCATATTTTTAACATGACACTACTATTCCTCTAATGTGCCTACTTTCTAAAACCTAACCCAGTTGGACTGGGATCTGACCTCAGTATATTTTTATTTACCATAGATTTTAAATTTGTAAACTGCAAATGAGTAGATTAGGACAACTGTAAAGACCAACATCTCACCAGTGATTGTCCAAGTAAACAATGCTGTGATGCAAGTTCATATGGGAACCTGTCTGAAATGCACTTTCTTGTCCTACTTCCTGTTCCTTCTTCTTTCAACTGCATCCATCTGTGGATTAAAAAACACAATAAAGATTTTTAGAAAGAGATGATTCAAAATGATTGAATATGCTAAACTTAATTATTTGGATTTTCATTTCAAAGGAAAGTCATCAACTCTTTGGGCCATATGATGGAGAGAAGACTTAACTGTTAATCCTCTCTGGCCAGATTCGTGTTGATTTAGTACCTTACTCAACAAGTGAGGAGTTACACAGCATGAATAAAGGTGACAGAATCTGGCCATATATAATTTGCTTAGTTAATTGACTCAAAATATTTACTCCTGTAAATAATGAGGGTGAATTACCCATACAGAGTAACCAGAGGAAGAAAGGGGGAACAGGAAAGACACCAAGTAATGATAAAATCTGAAACCTGATAGAGACAGAGGAGCAATTCATGCTCTCTGGTAAAGGAAATATTCTAGCCCAGAGGTTTTCAGACTGTGAGGATGACCTTCCTAGGGATGCTCTAACCTCTTCTAGGAAGGTTCAAGCAACCCCAGGGAAAACTGAGGGAAAGTACTACTGTTGTTCTTACTGCTTATGTCTTAGCAAAAGCACAACCCCATGTTTGCTAAAACAAAAGTGTAAAATGATCTTGATTATGGTGTTGCCAAATATATCTTCTTTAATTGGAAGAACTGCAGAACCATTTAGAAGCTATATACTGGTGTAAAGATCACTTCATCAGCCCTGAAATGCAGCTGTTTGTACGGTAAAAATGGCAATTGTTTAACAGCACAAGCAGCACTACACAAACAGTGAAGTGCACTGAGTTCAGATGGAATTGCAAAGGGAATGTATGCAGGCAGAATGTAATATCTCCAAATGGAATTTTGCCAGACATTTCAAGTGGATGGTGCCCCAAAGTGGATGAGGAGGGATTGGGGTCATCTGGTCCCCCATACTGTGTAGCAAGGAATAATATGTTACATGGGTATAGCAGCAGATACACAGTCTTTGTGCTTCTTCTGGATTTGTGCTCATGCATGCTACTCCCAATTTAGGACTGTGCCTACAGAGCACAATTGAACCCTTAGGAAAAAGTGTGTCTCCTACACCTCTTTCTGCAGCTCCTAGAACTGAAGTTAGAAGGTGGTTCCAGAAATTAGTTCACTGTAACATTAGTCAGTGTCTCTGATATACTATGAAAGAAATTTTGAACAGAATGCGTAGCATAAATATACTGCCAGTGATTTCCCATTACGTTTATATTGGCCCTTGGATGAAGATGCAGAAGCAAAATTCTCTATCAGAAAAAGAATTTTGTGTATGAAGGGTGAGGTGACAATAGAGACTGTGGCATGTGTGCACAGCCTGAAATTTATTGTAAAAGTCTGTGATAGATAAAGTGTACAGTACATTATGTATTATGACTGAAGCTAAATATGCCTGGAAGGATACATATGCTTGTCCCTGTTTAGAAAATATTACATGAGAGATTCAAAGTGGGATTGAGAGTTGTCTATTAAGAGTGACAAGTAATTGCAGGAGCTGCTGGAGGGGATCCCTTGATGGTAAGGTTCTGTGGCCTCATTGTCCATTAAAATTATCATGGCTAACTAAACTTGCAGTACAGAGAATAGAGCAGATGTTTTCAAGTTAAGTCCAAAGCAGATTGAAGTTACAAAGGGCTCTCACAAAATCGGGTGACAAAATGGCAGATGAAATTCAATGTTTTTAAATGCAAAGTAATGCACACTGGAAAACATGATCCCAGCTATATATACAAAATGATTGGATCTAAATTAGCTGTTACCACTCAAGAAGGGGATCTTGGAGTCATTATGGATAGTTCTCTGAAAACATCCACTCAATGTGCATTAGCAGTCAAAAATCTAACAGAATGTTAGGAACCATTAGGAAAGAGGTAAATAATAAGACAAAAATATCATAATGCCACTATATAAATCCATGATATGGCTATACCTTGAATATTACATGCAGTTCTGCTCGCCCCATCTCAAAAATGATATATTAGAATTGGAAAAGGTACAGAAAAGGGCAACAAAAATGATTAAAGGTATGGAACAGCTTCCATATGAGGAGGGATTAGAAGGTTTGATACTTTTTAGCTGGGAAAAGAGGTGACTAAAAAAAATATGATAGAGGTATATAAAATTATGAATTATGGAGAAAGTGAATAAGGAAGTGTTGTTTACTCCTTCACATAACCCTAAAACTAGGGGGTCACCTAATGAAATTAATAGGCAGCAGGTTTAAAACAAACAAAAGGAAGTATTTCTTCACACAACACACAGTCAACCTGTAGAACTCCTTGCCAGTTGGTGTTGTGAAGGCCAAAACTATAACGGTGTTCAAAAAATTAGATGAGGTCATGGAGGATAGGTCCATCAATTGCTATTAGCCAACATGGTCAAGGATGCAAGTCATTGCTCTGGGTCTCCCTAGCCTCTGACTGCAAGAAGCTGGAAGTGGATGACAAGGAATGGCTCACTTGATGATTGCCCTATTCTGTTCATTCCCTCTGAAGCACTTGTCATTGACCACTGTTGGAAGACAGGATACTGGGCTAGATGCACCATTGGTCTGACCCAGTATGGCCATTATGTTCTTAAACACAGCAGCCTGGTGAATCTCTAGGAGGGGGAGCTTTACCTGAGCTGTGACATTGTAAATCAGGATTCTGTTAAATCACTGGATCTCCATTGGTGTAAAACCAGTGAAAGGTAGACCTTGTATCTGTAATGAAATAGTTTGACCAGCTCTACCTCCAAATTTGGAAGATACCTGTAACCTATGTATACCACACAGTTCTGTATCAGTTTTCTTTGCTTATCTATATTTCTCAGTACTCAGGATATAGTTTGATATGCTCTTTAATTTGATAAATCATTCTCCAGAATCTACACCATTATATCCTCTTCTACATGGCTCCTAAAGTGATCCTGTTTGAGTAGAAATAGAAGTTTTCTATGGCTTCACACTGTGGTATTTTGACCATGCTGATGTTCCTAGCAAGATAGACTTGAACTTAATTTAGAAACTCATTGAACCTTCATTTTGGGGATTATTTTCCTTTTCTGGGCATGGAGAGTATCTATAGCTCCATCACTACTATCTCAAATGCAGTTCTCAGTTTTGGTGATTGCAGCCCTATAAAGAATTATTTTTGACCAGATTTTATTTTCAGATAGGAGAAATGTTACCATGTTGTGGGTTTCTCAGTCTTAAGGCAGACATTGAGTCCATTTGATCTCAATGCCTTGTGCAAATCACTAGTAGTCATGTAGAGTGACCATCTTTGAGGGACAAAAATAAGGAAAAAAACACATGAAAAATAAGGGATGACACTTTATTTTAAGGGACATTTAAAGGAAACACTATTTCCCATAGCATACCATGTATATTTTTTTCTTGCGTGTGCTTTTTTACTACCCTCAAGTATACATTGCAATCATCATAAGCTTCAATGTAATGTTTAAAATAGTACTTATACTGGAATGTATTAAAACTCATAATATCTTTGATTTTTTTTTAAATCAATTCATAAAACTCCTTACATCTACAATTTGAAATTAACTTTAATTTCAAGCTCAGCCTTAACAAAATCAATATTTAGCAGGTTTCTGCAATCTGTCCAGGTATGTTTACACAAGAAAAATATTGTTTCCTCGGCTGCATTTGAGGAAAGAATGGACAGCATAAATTCCTCAAGTTTTAAGAAATTAGGAGAAGGAGCTGGCTATCATTTTTCAAAGCCCACTCCTTCTCCTGCACACAGTATTCACTGAGCCTTTTTTGGGATAAAACATACTAGTGCCCTTATGTGGCAAGCATGTACTGTTTATTTAGCCACTAAAGAACCATTCCCTTTCCAGAAGTTTTCTGATTTCTTCTTAGCATTTCCTTACCTATGTTACAAGTACAAAAACACAGGACTGGAGTGGAGAAATTTTTGAATATGTAATATCATGTTTTAACAAAGTCTCAAACAAGAAGCAACATCCATGATTTTTATTTCAGGTGTGCAATTCAATGCAGTCTTAGGACAATGCAAAAGGAAAATCTTTTTTTAAAGCTTTGTGGTTAGTTTTTGTTAAAAGATTGATTTCTTCAGTCTGAATTCTACACTACATTGCTTAGTGCTGCTCTGTAAAGATTTGATTCAGCCTTCACTTACTTATGTGACTTACAATGAAATAAGGGAGTCTAGGGATATCCCTTAAAATAAGGGACAGGTGGTCACCCTAAGAGACAAATCAATAAAATAAAAAGCAGTTCCTTGAAGTAAGGGATGGGTCATTACCCTACGTCACGTTGTCAGAAATGTATATTTAATGGCAGTGGGTTAAAAGCAAAACATTAGTGAAATATGTGGTCCTCTGTTAATATAGAATTAGCAATGTTAATAGTTGTATAAATTGTGTTCCTTTTAAATGAATGAGATAAAAATGTTCCCACATATAAACAAATTGGCTTAATGTAGGGAGAGTTGGTAATAATACAATACTTTCACTGATTGAAAATGGTCATGTAAGTTCAGTCCTTTCAACTTTTTTTCTGAGCAAGAATATTGATGCAAACAGTCTTGCAAAGTTCTTTCTGTAATGGTTTGTGTGATTTAAAATTATGATATATAGTGGTTGCCCTCAATATTTCTTCCATTCTGATAGGTTCTATTGGGAGAAAATTGCTGGAACCTCTTCTGTACATCACAGGGATGTTGTGAGGATAAATGCATTAATCTTTGTTGTGAGGCACTCTCACACTATGATTGTAGGAGCCATTTAAGGTAGAGTGGGTAACATTCCTGAAAATGGACAAAAGAAACGTAATATGTTTGACTGTGATACTTGATGATAAAAAAAAATTGCTATTAAGTGTGAGCAAGTTTGGAAGAAAAGAGGGAAGGAAGAATTTGACTGATCCTTCATGCTTGCTGACAAAATTTCCAGTTTGAGGAGCCATGACCAAACCATTTGGAAAGCTGCACAAACCACAGTAGTTCAGAGATGAATTCATTCACTCCTGATAAAAGGTTTAAGGTTTTACATGTACAGTATTTTCTAGGAAACAGCAGGAACAGGTTTAAATTTGAAAAACTGAAAGAATTTGTAAACAATGTTGCTTCTTGTAAAATCTATCTGAAGTGCTGTTGACGTTACTGTGTTCACATATATCCAAACATACCAGATGGGTTGTATTCAGTGTATTGATGCTTTATGCCCAGATTACTTAGTTCTGAGGTTTCACGGGCCTGTTTTAGTTAAGTGTTAATTACTTTATAAGATCTTTGAAAGAGGTACCTCATGTTCTTTCTTGTTTATAAAGTATCACATGCAACTATGTTGCAGGACAGATAAGTAACAATGAATAATAAACATTCCTCTGACATACAAAGATACTTATTTTGTGTTGTGAAAAAACAGCTTTTGTGTTGGAAAAGGTTATTAAACTGATCATACTGTTCAATTAATTCATTGCCCAGGGGACTCCAAGGAAAAAATGTCACAGCCAGTGCTTAATTGGTAATGAAAGAGGTGCCAGGGCTCAAGCAATGATTTAATTTTAAATTTTAAACTTGTTATGACTTTGAATGTGTGGCAGTTATTGTAATTAACAACACATTCAGTCATAACAAGTTTATTTGAAAGAGTAGCTTACTGTACATATTTGTATTTAGATGCTTACAACCACATATTTTACCAGAGATATAACCAAGGTGGGGTGAGCGGGGCAGCCGCCCAGGGTGCAAAGCCGGTGGGGAGAGGACGTGCAGAAAAATGGGGTGGACGGGGGGAAAAAAAGGTGGGGGTAGAGCCTTTCAGTGGGACTGGGATCCCAGGGGTCCCGTAACCATACCATGCCATCCTTTCTTCTGTGCTGCTGCTGGTGGTGGTGGCGATGCCTTCAATGCTGGGCTCCTGGCCAGCAGCCACCGCTCTCTGGCCATGCAGCTCTCCCCCAGCGTTTGAAACGAGACAATCACTATGCTCTGGAATGAATTCGCACAGAAAAATGGAAAAAGACAAAAGCACCCTATATCCTGTGGGTGAGCACTTTTCACAAAGAGATCACTCCAAATCTGACCTCTTAATCCTCATCTTCAAAGGAAACCTGCACAATACCTTCAAAAGACGAGTCTGGGAATTAGTCATAACTTTGCTAGGCACTGAACATTATGGACTTAATAAAGACACTGGTTTTATGGCTCATCACAATAATCTGTAACCTATTAACCCTCCTTTGTCCTACAGCTGTAGAGGTGTTAGCTGTCCACTTCACCTTGAATGATCTGTTGCGACATGTGCTAACTCCTTATGCTAAACAATCTGTTCCACCTTGTATTTAGCTGTTACACTCTGAATATCTTTCCCAGTCTTGAAGAAGAGCTCTGTGTGTGCTTGAAAGCTTGTTTCTTTCACCAACCAAGTTTGGTCCAATAAAAGACATTACCTCACCCACCTTGTGTTGCTAACATTGTTTATAGTTATTTTTGTTCATTTGGCCTCAGGACTTTCAGTGCTTAAATTAATCTTTGTCAGAGATTTCAAAGAAATTTAATTTTCAGTGAGGGGATCATCTCATTCAGTCATGGACCAGTGCCAAAAATTCTCACTGTCCGATCAGGGGAACAGCAAGAGGTTTTAAACTCTGACATATTGTGACCCTTGAGGGCTACCAATGAGTGCTGTGTTCAATCATAAAACTAGGAATCTTATTTTATCGAGGTTCTTGTGGGATTAAACTTGTTCATATTGTGGACCACATTTTAGAAGCGTACTCCTCCCCTCCAATTTATGGTCACATACCACTCTGTGACAACAGCATTTCCTTACATGGAAGTATTTAATGTATGTTTAGCTGCCTTTTAATGCAATTTAGCATTTGGACTCCTAGAAGAGAACCTCTCTACAGATCACTAACATATACTCTCTACAACTGTTTGATAACCACAGGTATATAGCATTTATTTCTGAGCTTGGCACATTGTAGGATTTTGAAATATAAAATTGCATTGCTCTAATTACTAACTTTCTTTCTTCCTTCATCCACTTCAGTTTCAATGTGATTTTAGTGAGCACCGTCTTGCAAACCACTAGTAGTAGAACTATGTATGAGAGCTGTAGCTTTATACCCTCTGGAAGCAGGAGATCCACCTTACACGTGGTATGAAGCAGGAGCTGGTTATCCTTGTGGGTATGTGAGATATCAGCTGCTGAAGTCCCATCAGATTGAAATGGGGGGAAAGGGGAGAACCAAGATGATATAAAAATCATGTGATTTTAAGGTTTAATATTCCTCAGCCTACTGGGCTAGAATCCCTGCGGAGGCTACTACAAATATGCTAGGGCCAGTACTGCTGCTGGACTAGTAATTGGAATGGGAAAAAAAGACATTTTGCTATCACCTGTCATGACAGATAATATAAATTGGTGGAAGTGGCATGCCCAGTTATATTAATAGTGAAAATACGTTTGTTCATTGCAATCAAAACAAAAAAAGGGATCCTTCAAATTCATATAACGGTAAAAGTGATTTATCTAGTATTTCCTTAAGGAGACACTCCATTGCATTTCTTAATAGTAGAGTAAATGATCCCTATAATCATTGCTTTCCACCCTTTGGAGTAGAGTATGCTAAGTGGTACTTCTGCCATATTGCACCTTTTTGAAATTTATTAAACACTTTAGTGTATGGATTCCAGACATGTTCTTTGTAGAATATAGCTTTTTGATTGGCATATAGCCAAGTCAAAAGGTTGAAGAGCTATGGGTTTCCACAATGTTGCTAGCACACTCAGGTTCCACTGTAGTTAAGCTAGTTGAAAATTTTGAAGTAGAACTGAAAGCTCATCAAATACAATGCTAGCAGTTTAGAGCATTCAGTTTTGTGTTGTGCCAGGTAAGATTGATATATTTTGTTTTAATACCAAGGGTTAGTTATATAGCTTAAAACTTAAGATAACTGCATTTTTCTGAGATTGGGATTTGTATAATTTAGGTGCCAAAGTGATAGACTGCTGGTCTGCTCTATAGCAGATTTGAAACTAGTATCTAACATTGATTTTTGGTCATGTACGTGCTATATCTAATATAAGACAGGAAGCATAAGATAAAAACAAGATGTAGTACACTGAAAGAAGAGTGGAATCAGAAAAAAGTAACTGTCTACAAAATTTCCTAAAACTGTTGCTTGGAAAGTTTGACCTGTATGGCTTGCATTTCTGTGATAGCTAACTTCAAATCTCACTGACAGGCATCTTTGTGGAACAGTTTTTACATGAGGAAGAACTGTTTTTCACAATTTGCTAGGTTGATGCGGTTCAGAATCTTGTTCCAAACTCTCAGGTTGATTTTATCTGCCTTTTGGATTTTAACTGACAAAAAAGTAGTGTTCACTGTAGCCTTTTTGGCGAACAAAACAGATTTTTCTTTTCTTGGCATGTGAAAATGAAGAGCATGCTTCTTGATCTCACCAAAGAGATGATAGCTGCAGAGGCTATGAATGCAGCAGGATTTAGGTCTTTGGGAATTCAGTAGGAGGAGCATCAGTATGAGCAGGATGGATTTAGGCAGAGGGCGATTCAGACCCCACTGTGACGGGTTGGATCACAGAAACCCCCTTGGGAGCTGCCACCCAATGTACCAAGACTACTCCTGCTTCTGTTTTCCCTGCCAGCTCAGGACTCCAGCACCCTGTCTCGCTGAATTAGACACTCCAGTCCACTTCAACACAGACCCAGGGTCTGAATCACTTGTCCCAAAGCTGCAAGTTTACCTGAAAACCAGCTCACAGGAGTGTGCTTGTCTTTAGCACTCAGATGCCCAACTCCCAATGGGGTCTAAACCCAGATAAATCCGTTTTATCCTGCATAAAGCTTATGCAGGGCAAACTCATAAATTGTTCGCCCTCTATAAAAGCTACCTGATTCCAAGCACTTCATGCCAGTGATGTATTGATGATTTTTGAAATGCAGCTGGTCTAGGTTCACCCATTGAAATAAAAATTTAAAAACTAATTCCTGGATAGGGGCAAATTGCAGGCTATATGTGTCTATGGTGGTCCATAAAGCCCTCACAAACAGCTCTGGTAAGTCACTGACACAGTAGCTCACAATGAATGGAAAAGCGGGAGGAGGAGGAAAATAGATGCCATGGGAAGAAGATAAATTACTGGAAGTTTTGAACTCCAAATACAACCCTTTGGAAACTAGCTAGTCCCTGGTTGGGTGTCAACTGGATAATTTCAAGTCTGCTGGGTGGCCACTTGTGTACATCATGGGGGAAGGTTCTGACCTGTCTAATTTTCACTTTTATAGCAAAGCCACTGGAGGAGGGGGTGAAGTGTTCTGACAGTTGGCTGAGAGAACTGGGAGGCAGGCTGGGAGGTGGAAGAGAGCCTGCTGGAAGTAGAAAGGAGAGAATAACAGCTGATTGGAAGCCAGGGTTCCCACTTGTTGGGGATAGGAAGGAAGTGAGAAGAGTACTCAAACTGAAGGGGAGCATGAAAGTATACTTTAGTACTTTAAGATAGGCGTGTGTGTGTGTGTGTGTGTGTGTGTGTGTGTGATTCTCCTCCCCAAACTCTAAAAATTTATAACATTGATGCAATGTAAATATATTTTTAGTGCCAAAGAATAAAACTTTTCCTGCTTTCTTTCCCTGTATCTTTCAATTTCACATACACTTTTTTTTTTTTTTTAAGTCTTCGTATATTGTATTAAGAACTTTGTTGCTTACATTCAGATCAGTTAAAAGTGTCTTCTAAAGGGACTTTGCTCTTTACATCTAAGTAATGTGAAGCCTGGTCTTTTAGTTCCATTATACTCTAAGGCGTTTTGTGATGGCTAATACAGGGCAACCTGGTAACTTGTACAAAGGATTCTAGGACCTGAAGGTACGAGGACACTTTCAGCTGACCTGAAAACAATACAACCTCTTTGTTGAAGGAAATAATGCAGAGATAGAAAATCAGAGCACTGTTCTTTTAAAAAAATAAATGTAGCAGAGCTGTGCTTCTCTCACTGCCACTAACTTACCTTTCTATCCACTAATGATCTTTCAGTCCAGGCTTGCCCTTGACCCAATACCTCCTTTAGTTCATGTAGATTTCCAACTGTACTCGTCTTCGCTCTCATAGCACTGCTCTCATTCCTTTCACGCACATCCATGTACTTACTCTGATACAGTCGTGTTTCCCAATACCCATTCAATTCCAAACCTAGATCTCCACATACAGCTTAAAGCCAGAATTTATATCCTTGCACAGGTGCCACTTTCAAACTGAAATGCACCAGAATTGCCATGCACATTTGGAATATAGGCACAAATGTCAACTTCAGCTTCTAGATGGCGATCAATTATACTGTGAGGATCACTATGTTCATACTGCACAGTGACGGATAAAAGCTCCCAGTTGCTAAATACATTGTACTGTTTCTATTTAGCTGTACTTTGCTCTTTGATATAATAAAAGCTCAAATTGGAAGTTCCTTTCCCATACTCAAAATTTGTTTCCAAATACACTTGTGGCCTAACAATACGTAGGTAGAGCCCTGCGTGGATACAAAATTTGTATCCAATCCAATCTGCAAAAATAGTCTGCGAATATCCGTGGATATAAAGCAGATATCGATGGATTTGCAGGGCACTACATGTAGGCAGTGGTGAACTGTTACATGGTTTCATTGTTCTTTGCTGACTACTGTCCATTCTACTTGGATTATCTCAGTAGATCCGTAAAAGTTACTTAATCAAACAAGTGCAGAAAAAATAAATTATACTTAATTGGTGGAGTAATTATTGAGAAGATGTCTGTTTTCCCTAAATTCATGTATTGCCGTTGAGATTTTTTGCAAAAAAGTGTATGTTCTGTGATTGCCATTTTTCAGTTTTACATTGACTTTCAAAATATCCATTGTATTTAGAGATTGAGGCCAGAAGCTTAGTAGGATTCAAAAACAGAGTAGATATTTTAGATGGATAATGAGAACATCCACAATTACTGGTACATTAGAAAGGATAAAACAATTTTTAGGAGTAATAAAATCATCATGCTTCATGGTATAAGCTAATCACTGACCTATATAGGTTAGAAAGAATTTCCCCTTATTTACAGGATAGTGCATAGTAGTCCATTATGGGCTTTCTTCCACCTTCCTCTTAAACCACTGTCACAATACCTATGAGATGCAGAACTATCTGGTATAATAATAAGGTACATTAGCAGGAAGTACATTTAACAAAATAACTTTCAGTTAAAGAGGTACTATACCAATATAGTAAATAACTGAGGCAACCATTCTGCTGCAGTAATGTATTGCATTTGCATTAGTAACCTAGATGGAATTCTTATTTCTTAAGTGATAAAGAAATGCAGAATAGATTGCTTCATCTTTAAGCTGCCTCTTTAAAGAAATAAGAGATATAAAAAAAATCACTTGATCATTTAATATATGCATTTATAGTTGGGTATTCATGGCAATCCTTATTTCACTACACTGTTACAAGGTGCACCTACATAAAAGATAAAAAATTAAATTATTAAATTAAATTAAAAAATACAACATAACAGAAATTCTATTTGTTTGAAGGTTTTGAGAGTTTTGTCCTGGTACATCATACAAAAATTCATTTGACAGGATCACAAACTGAAAAGCTACTTGGGTTTCCTCAACAACAAAGTAGCAATGGAGCCATGTCATTTCAATTTCTCACTCTTTGGCTGACTGTGTGTGTGAAATCTCCACTCTTCAGCCCATTGCTGTGGGTTACTAGATATGAACAAAGTTTTAAAAGTCACAGAAATATCACATTTCACATAACAAAAAAGGAAAAAAATAGTGTCAAGTGAAGTCTATCGCCCAAACATAGTTCCCATTCTCACAGGCTCTGCAAATTCTTAGTGAACATTAACACCATCTGAATGACATGAGCATGTTGTTATGTATCAATTTATTAGGGTTTTGTTCTTCAAAACAATTGCTCTGAAGAACAGTGCGTTATTCCTTTCAGCCTGACACACACATTGCATACCACACACATTTTGCCCACTGCTACAAGCTCTTCTCCTAGTTGCATCGCCCCCATGTCTATTGAGGGCTCACCTTCCTAATTCTCCTGAGAAATTTAACAATGTTTATAAATAATGTTTATAAAACAGCAGCACAGAACCACTTTGTTCACCTAGTTTTGAAAGTTTTGAAAACTCAAAAGAATTAAGAACATACAATCAAGATGAAAGTTTCTAAAAATAATAGAAAAATCTATCCTG